>NC_052315.1:48983537-50183537 GCF_016432855.1 Salvelinus namaycush
CTACGGACGAAGAAGGACATGAAACCAACAGTAGGGGGGAGCGACGGGAAGGTACATGCCGAAACACACCGGGTGACAGGATGGTTAGGATTACTATAATGCTCACCAGACACAGTGGTCCTAACCAAAAGATATGTTATTTCTATAGTTTTACAATACTTTTGGAAATAGTTAGTTGATAATCGGGGACAGCCTGTCACTTCGCACACAGGGCCCTTGCCCGTAATGTGGCGTGTGTGAATTCTGGGGCAGGATGTTTGACTAGTATCCACTTGGTGGTAGTGTGGTGCAAGTAATGAATGTAATAACCCTCCCGTTGTCTCGGCGGGTCAGAGCGACCCCGGGCAGTTCCGAGTTGATTGCCCGTGTCTGTGTGTGGGTCGGAGTGACCCCGGCAGCGTTAGCAAGGTGTATGTTGTAACCCTCCTGCCCCTGTGTGGGCGGGGTCATAGTGACGTCAGAGGGGTCGGAGTGACCCCGGCAGCGTTAGCAAGGTGTATGTTGTAACCCTCCTGCCCCTGTGTGGGCGGGGTCATAGTGACGTCAGAGGGGTCAGAGTGACCCCGGCGGCGTTAGCAAGGTGTATGTTGTAACCCTCCTGCCCCTGCCCCTGTGTGGGCGGGGTCATAGTGACGTCAGAGGGGTCAGAGTGACCCTCGGCAGCGTTACCAGTCGCTTCCCCCGTGTCTGTGTGGGTCAGAGAGACCCTGGCAGGCCGGGGTCACAGTGACCCAACACCACCACCTGCTGGATACTAGTAAAAGGTCCTGCCCCAAAATTGACACGCTCAACATTCCGGGCAAGGGCCTGTGTCGAATACGGCCCTCTGTCCCCCCGTCGGGCCCTTGGGCCCCGTGTGAGTTTGGATATTGAATCTAAAAACGCCCCCCTACAAACTACTTTCCCTTGGTTGTGGAAATTGTGCCTTTCGGGTATGGCTGTTGTTACACAACCTTCCCCTTGCCTCGGCGGGTCAGAGTTACCCCCGGCCAGCGTTACGAGTCGATTCCCAGTGTCTGTGTGGGTTAGAGAGACTCTGGCAGCGTTAGCAAGGTGTATGTTGTAACCCTCCTACCCCTGTCTGGGCCGGGTCACAGTGACCCGGGCCCTGTTGTAGGCCCTGCGTTATGAGTTGTTCCCCTCTGTTCCGGGGGCTTGGGTCAGAGTGACCCCGGCAGCGTTAGCAAGGTGTATGTTGTAACCCTCCTACCCCTGTCTTGAGCTGGGTCGGAGTGACCCGGGGCCTGTGTTAGGAGTTGTTCCCCTCTGTCTGGGCCGGGTCTGAGTGACCCCGGCAGGGACCAGTTGTCCCCAACAACTCAGTGCACGACCTCGGTGCTATCACACGGGGAGGCCAGCCGAGCGTCCCGGATGGGACCGAAGGGGCCGAAGGGCCCGAAGGAGCAGGCAGGGCCGACCACGCGCCTCGTCCATTCGCGTGCCTCGTCCCATTCACGTGGCCACCGTAAGCAGGGCGTAGAGAGGCTACTAATATCGTCAGGAAGAAGAAGAAGAAGAAGAAGAAGAAGAAGAAGAAGAAGAAGAAGAAGAGGACGAGGACGAGGACGACGACGAGGAGGAATACGACCCCGCCGAGCGTGAGCCCTCCGCCTACGACTGTAAGCAGGGCGTAGAGAGCCTACTAATATTGTCAGGAAGAAGAAGAACAAGAACAAGAACAAGAAGAAGAACAAGAAGAACAAGAAGAAGAAGAAGAAGATGAGGACGATGATGAGGACGACGACGAGGACGACGACGACGACGAGGAATACGACCCCGCCGAGCGTGTTGCCTCCGCCTACGACGCCTCGCAGTCCCGGTTTCAGCGCGGCTCAGGTCCTGGAACAGATATCCTCCAGCGTCGACCAAGAAGACGAAGAAGACTACTGCGATTCCGAAGAGGAGGACGTTTCGGAAGATGAAGACGGTGAGGAATACAACCCCGAGCGCGACGCGGACGACTACGAAGACGACTCGGCCTCGCGGTCGTGCTCCTCTTCGGAGGAAGAGCCGGAGGGAGAGCGAGAGGGAGACGCGGCCGCTGGCCGAGAGCGAGACAGAGAGCCAGACAGAGAGCGAGCCAGAGACAGAGAGCGAGAGCGAGACAGAGCCAGAGAGCCAGAGCCAGAAAGGGAGACGTTGCTGTCAAAAAACGGCAAAATCAAATGGTCCTCCGTGGCCTATCGCGGCCCGGACCGGCCCCGCGCCATCCGCCCGCCCTGCCCCGCCGTGACGCCGGGCCCCACGGCCTACGCCGCGTCGCGAGCGCTCGACATCGCGTCCGCCTTCCGTCTGTTTGTCACACCGGCGATAGAAAGGATCATCGTGGACATGACGAATCTGCAGGGGGTGAGAAAATACGGCGACGGCTGGCGACCCATGGACTCCACCGACCTGCGCGCCTACGTAGGGCTGCTGATCCTAGCCGGCGTCTACAGGTCCCGAGGCGAGGCCGCGGCCAGCCTGTGGGACGCCGAGAGCGGCAGGACCGTGTTCCGCGCCACCATGCCGCTCAAGGCGTTTCACAAGTACTCGAGGCTGCTGCGATTCGACGACCGCCAGTCGAGACCCGCGAGACTCGCCACCGACAGACTGGCGGCCGTGAGAGAGGTGTGGGACCTGTGGGAGGAGCGGCTGCAGGCCCTCTACAACCCGGGGCCCGAAGTGACGGTGGACGAACAACTGGTCCCGTTCAGAGGTACCGTCTATGCATCTGTGTACGTACGCGTAGCGTAGAGAGCACGGGCAGTCTATGTATCTGTGTTTGTACGTGTAGCGTAGAGAGCACGGGCAGTCTATGTATCTGTGTTTGTACGTGTAGCGTAGAGCACGGGCAGTCAATGTATCTGTCTATGTACGTGTAGCATAGAGAGCACGGGCAGTAGTAGCACGGGCAGTAGTAGCAATCGGCAAGAGTAGCAACGTGGAGCACGGGCAGTAGTAGCACGGGCAGTAGTAGCACGGGCAGTAGTAGCAATCGGCAGTAGTAGCAATCGGCAGTAGCACGGGCGGCGGAGGCGGCTGCGTGTAACGTAAACGCAGTGCGCCCCGATGGTGAGCCGGTAACGATGACGCTGGTATCTGTGTTTGTACGTGTAGCGTAGAGAGCACGGGCAGTCTATGTATCTGTGTATGACTCTGCTAATCTCCTCTCCCTCTCCTCTCCCTCCCCTCTCCCTCGCCGAAAGGACGCTGTCCTTTCCGACAGTACATTCCCAGCAAGCCGGCCAAATACGGCATCAAGTCGTGGGTGGCCTGCGACGCCAAGTCCAGCTACGCTTGGAAGATGCAAGTGTACACCGGCAAGGCGGCCGGCGGAGGCCCCGAGAAGAACCAGGGCGCGCGCGTCGTCCTCGATCTGACCGAGGGACTGCCGGGCGGTCACAACGTCACGTGTGACAATTTCTTCACCTCCTACGAACTCGGGCAGCGGCTCCTCGAGAGGAACCTCACCATGGTGGGCACGGTGCGAAAGAACAAGCCCGAGCTCCCTCCCGCGCTGCTCCAGTCCAAGGACAGACAGGTCTCGTCCTCCAGGTTCGCCTTCACGCCCACCGCCACTCTAGTGTCCTACCTGGCAAAGAGAAATAAGAACGTGCTGCTTCTGAGCACGCGGCACGCGGAGCCCGACGTTAGCGATCGCCGAGACCGGAAGCCGGCCCTCATCCTAGACTACAACTGCAACAAGGGCGGCGTGGACAACCTAGACAAGGTGGTCGGCACCTACAGCTGCAGACGGATGACCGCCCGCTGGCCCCTGGTCATCTTCCACAACATCCTCGACGTGTCCTCCTACAACGCCTTTGTCATATGGCGAGAGATCAACCCCGACTGGATGCCCGGGAAGCGGAACAAGAGGAGGGTGTTCCTGGAGCAGCTCGGAAAGGCGCTCGTGAAGCCCTTGATCCAAAGAAGGCAGCGTCTCCCCCGCACCGAAGCCGCCTCAGCACTTGTCAAAGTCATACGGGGCGAGCGTGTATCCGCCGAGGCTCGTCCGCAAGCCCTTGAGCGAGCCGTCGGCCCGGCCGCCGCCTCCGACCCAGCCCCGGCCGCCCGGCTGGAGGCGAGTAAGAGGAAGAGGTGTCAGCTCTGCCCACCCAAGAAGGACGCCAAGACACACACCGCGTGCTGCAGGTGTAAGAAATACATCTGCAAAGGCTGTTCACACCCATACTGTCACACTTGTGCCCACTGGGCCTTTAGCCAAGACGGGACAGGGTGACCCGGGGGGGACACTGTGTGCTAGGCATAATAGGAGGACAACGGGAGGGTTAAAGAATGTGAAACAATGTTGTGTATGTTAACTATTGCCGGATTGTGTTCATGAGTCTGTTATTAAATGTGTATGTTTACTGCCTTTCATGATTATATCCAAGATGGCGTAGCAGTGCAGATGTGGTTTGTCGTCCTCTCGTGTACTTTTGTATTTTTCGTCTTTTTTTGTATATATTCTTTTAGACCTTATAGACAGAACCTCCATCAGGAGCTAGCCAGCTAATTAGCTACTAGCCATTGTTAGCCACTGCTAGCGGCCTTTCCTTCTGCACAGACACCAGCGTTTTTTTGTTGACTGGATAATACTTGCCAGCATCGGACTGTTTTTTCCGCTACAACGCCGGATTCCTGCCGTAAACCCTGGACCATTACTCCTGATCATCACAACTAGCTAGCTGCCACCGATTGACCCAGCCCCGAGCCAGGCCCATCTCCCGGCCTACTCTGTGATCACCCGGCTAGTCAGCCGATGCCTTCCGGACTCTACCCCAACACGGCTAGTTTCCAACACCGCTGGATCCTTGGCGTAAGCTCTGGACCTGTGCGTCAGATCATCGCTGCTACCGAGTGGCTAACGCCCCTGCCCTGATGCTAGCACCAGTTAGCCGCGAGCCAGGCGCATCTCCCGGCTAGCAAACAAAATTACTACAACTACAATTACCTCTTTCGCCATCTGGTCTGGACTCTTTGTCGACACGGCGCCCCGCAGTACCACCACGACTGGTCTGCCGACTTAACTCCATACGCTGTGCCCTCAACTGGCCTTTGCCGGATGTCGGAGCAGGTGCTTCTACTTACCCCGGCCTGCTAACTTTAAACACTGTGTCTCCCGCGTGCTAGCATAGTAACGACTACCCCGCGGCTTCCCTGATCCATCTATAGCTGTTCACTGGATCCTATGATCATTTGGCTACATAGCTGATTCCTTCTGGACTGTTCATTAATCACGGTACTCCATTTTGTTTATCTGTCGGCCCCAAACTCAGGCCCTGTGTGTAGTTAATCGACCCTCTCTGCCCATCCTCTCTGCCCATCCATGTTACCTGTTGTTGCCTTAGCTGATTGGCTGTTGTTGCCTTAGCTAGCTCTCACAATCAACACCTGTGATTGCTTTATGCCTCGCTTTATGTCTCTAATGTCAATATGCCTTGCACACTGTTGTTTAGGATAGTTATTATTGTCTTAGTTCACTGCGGAGCCCCTAGTCCCACTCAACATGCCTCAGATACCTCCTTTGTCCCTCCTCCCACACATGTGATGACCTCACCCAGCATAACTAGCCCATCCAGAGATGCAACTTCTCTGATCATCACTCAGTGCCTGGGTTTACCTCCACTGTACCCGCACCCCACCATACCCCTGTCTGTACATTATGCCCTGAATCTATTCTACCACACCCAGAAATCTGCTCCTTTTATTCTCTGTCCCCAACGCACTAGACAACCAGTTTTGATAGCCTTTAGCCGTACCCTCATCCTACTCCTCCTCTGTTCCCCGGGTGATGTGGAGGTTAACCCAGGCACTCTCATTTGTTGACTTCTGTAACCAAAAAAGCCTTGGTTTCATGCATGTTAGCATCAGAAGCCTCCTCCCTAAATTTGTTTTGATCACTGCTTTAGCACACTCCGCCAACCCTGATGTCCTTGCCATGTCTGAATCCTGGCAAAGGAAGGCCACCAAAAATTCAGAGATTTCCATCCCAACTACAACATTTTCCATTAAGATAGAACTGCCAAAGGGGGAGGAGTTGCAATCTACTGCAGAGATAGCCTGCACAGTTCTATCATACTTTCCAGGTCTATGCCCAAACAGTTTGAGCTTCTAATTAAGAAATTAATCTCTCCAGAAATAAGTCTCGCCTGTTATAGACTCCCTCTACTGCTCATCCTGTGTCTCCTTGACCTGCCGCCACTCCCCCAGTACTCTCTCTGTGTGGGCGGAGACAGGTGTGCTGGAGTCAGAGCAAATCCCCACCAGCTGCGACCTGTTCCATAATCAAGACCTCTACAAATACTCAGCCCTGCCACTTCCACGCTGCCAGATTGTAATCTCTGCTCAGTCAGTCTACGTTTCTAGCCATTTGTTGCTATTCAGATCCTGGTTTCCTTGCCTGATGCTGTTTTCCTCTCAGCTACAGTTCTGCCCGCTCTGAATCTGGTCCCTGTCTCCAGTCCCATGTCTCATCATCCCGCTTCTCTGCCCTGGATTCCCTGCTCCTTTGGATTCCCATCTGGACCTGCTTACCCTGTCCCAACCCCTCTAGCTCCAGCCTCAGCCCCCGCATCAGGTTTCATGGTACACGCCCGAGCTTCCCCTGGTCTGCACTCCATCTTCCCCTGTGTTTCAATAAATACATTGGTTACTTCATCTGAGTCTGTTCTTGGGTTTCCCTGTTCCACTCTGTGTAACTATTGTGTGTGTATATATAGCCTACAGAAATTAGTTCAGTTATGGCTTAAAATAAATGTGTTCATATGGGTAGAATATTGTAGCCTAGGCCTATATAAATGTGTGTATATTGGCAGAATATATGAACATATATAAATTCATTCACATGGTTATATAAAGGCTGAAGACTAAAAACAGCCTATACTATATCTAGGCCAATTTTTATGTAGTTTCTACAATGTATTTTCGTGTTCTAGTTTTTACACCATCCAATAACACCAACCATTCACTATAAAACATTTATCAACAAAGTATTTTAGCAAAACAAAAAAGGAGCAAAAATGGAGTGGCTTGCGAATGTATTCACCCCCTTGGCATTTTTCCTATTTTGTTGCCTTAAACCTGGAAATAAAATATATTTTTTGTATCATTTGATTTACACATGTCTACCACTTTTTGAAGATGTAAAATATTTTTCATTGTGAAACAAACAAGAAATGAGACAAAAAAACTGATCTTGAGCGTGCGTAACTTGTCACGATCGTCATAGTGAGGAGACCAAGGCGCAGCGTGAGAGAAATACATTATTCTTTTTAATAACGAAGAACACTTAACAAACAATACAAAATAACAAAACGAACGTGACCGCTATAATACTGAGTGCAAACATGCAACATCACATAGACAATTACCCACAATAGCCTAATGCCTATGGCTGCCTTAAATATGGCTCCCAATCAGAGACAACAATAAACAGCTGTCTCTGATTGAGAACCAAACCAAGCAACCATAGACTTTCCTAAACACCTACACTGAACACAACCCCATACACTCTACAAAACCCCCTATACAATACAACCACCCAAGACGAGACAAATACACACAAACATCCCCCATGTCACACCCTGACCTAACTAATATAATAAAGAAAACAAAGATAACTAAGGCCAGGGCGTGACACAACTATTCTCCCCCCCAAAGTCAATACTTTGTAGAGGCACATTTTGCTGCAATTAAACTTGGCACATCTAGTCACTGGTATTTTTGCCCATTCTTCAAGGCAAAACTGCTCCAGCTCCTTCAAGTTGGATGGGTTCCGCTGGTATACATCAATCTTTAAGTCATACCACAGATTCTCAATTGGATTGAGGTCTGGGCTTTGACTAGGCCATTCCAAGACATTTACATGTTTCCCCTTAAACCACTTGAGTGTTGCTTTAGCAGTATGCTTAGGGTCATTGTCCTACTGGAAGGTGAACCTCCGTCCCAGTCTCAAATCTCTGGAAGACTGAAACAGGTTTCCCTCAAGAATTTCCCTGTATTCCTTGATGGCCAAAAAGCTCAAATTTTAGTCTCATCTGACCAGAGTACCTTCTTCCATATGTTTGGGGTGTCTCCCACATGCCTTTTGGCGCACACCAAACGTGTTTGCTTATTTTTTATGGCTTTTTTTATGGCCACTCTTCCGTAAAGCCCAGCTCTGTGGAGTGTACGGCTTAAAATGGTCCAATGGACAGATTCTCCAATCTCCGCTGTGGAGCTTTACAGCTCCTTCAGGATTATCTTTGGTCTCTTTGTTGCCTCTGATTAATGCCCTCCTTGCCTGGTCTGTGAGTTTTGGTGGGCGGCCCTCTCTTGGCAGGTTTGTTGTGGTGCCATATTCTTTCCATTCTTTAATAATGGATTGAATGGTGCTCAGTGGGCTGTTCAAAGTTTCTGATATTTCTTTATAACCCAACCATGATCTGTACTTCTCCACAACTTTGTCCCTGACCTGTTTGGAGAGCTCCTTGGTATTCATGATGCCGCTTGCTTGGTGGTGCCCCTTGATTAGTGGTGTTGCAGACTCTGGGGCCTTTCAGAACAGGTGTATATACACTGAGATCACGTGACACTTAGATTGCACATAGGTGGACTTTATTTAACTAATTATATGACTTCTGAAGGTAATTGATTGCACCAAATCTTATTTAGGGGCTTTATAGCAAAGGAGATGAATACATATGCATGCACCACTTTTCTGTTTTTTATTTTTTGAAACAAGTAATTTTTTTCACTTCGCCAATTTGGACTATTTTGTGTATGTCCATTACATGAAATCCAAATAAAAATCCATTTAAATTACAAGTTGTAATGTAACAAAATAGGAAAAATGCCAAGGGGGTGAATACTTTTGCAACGCGCTGTAAGTAGGCCTAAAATATTTATTTTAAATAACCAAAAAAATACAAGAGTAGGCTATATTACAATATAGCACCACACAAATATGTTCAGGAACAAATCATCAAAGAATGTGCTTTGTGTTCTGGTCTCATAAGGATTTTAGAGTCTTTTAAAGGGTTGAAATTAATAAGTGTCATGAAGTGGATAGGTCCTCATTTTTCTCAGATGGATTTGGGAGTATTCACAAATGCAACGCTATTCATATAATACTCCAGCTGTTGAGTCCTGGTGTAGTGTACTATGGGGTGAGACAAAAAACAAAAGTTTAAACAGTTACTCTGGACCCTGATCTCTTGTTTGACGCACATATCAAGAATATAAGGATAGCTTTATTAATCTAGCATTGCAAAGATCCTAAACCCTTTGTCCAAAAATGATGCAGAAAAGATCATCCATGCTTTTGTCACTTATAGATTAGAGTACTACAACACTCTACTCTCCGGCTACCCGGATAAAGCACTAAATAAACTTCAGTTAGTGTTAGACACGGCTGCTAGAATACTGACTAGAACCCCAAAATGTGATCATATTACTCCAGTGGCTAGCCTCACTCTACATTGGCTTCCTGATAAGGCTAGAGCTGATTTCAAGGTTATACTGCTAATCTACAAGGTATTACATGGGCTTGCTCCTAACTTTCTCTCCAATTTGGTCCTGCCGTACATACCTACACGTACGCTATTGTCGCAAGACGCAGGCCTCCTTAATGTCTCAAGAATTTCTAAGCAAACAGCTGGAGGCAGGGCTTTCTCCTATAGAGCTACATTTTTTATGGAATGATCTGCCTATCCATGTGAGAGACGCAGACTCCGTCTCGACCTTTAAGACTTTGCTGAAGACTCCTATGATTGAGTGTAGTCTAGCCCAAGGGTGCGAAGGTGAACAGCAAGGCACTGGAGCGACGAACTGCCCTTGCTGTCTCTGCCTGCCCAGCTCCCCTCTCTCCACTGGGATTCTCTGCCTCTGACCCTATTACGGGGGCTAAGTTACTGGTTTATTAGTGCTCTTCCCTGCCGTCCTTAGGAGGTGTGCGTCACTTGAGTGGGTTGAGTCAGAGACGTGATCTTCCTGTCTAGTTTTGCGCCCCCTGTGCAGTGGAGGAGATCTTTGTGGGCTATACTCAGCCTTGTCTCTGGGTAGTAAGTTAGTGGTCTGTTGATATCCCTCTAGTGGTATGGGGCTGTGCTTTGGCAAAGTGGGTGGGGTTATATCCTGCCTGGTTGGCCCTGTCCGGGGGTATGGTTGGACGGGGGCACAGTATCCCCTGACCCACCCCTGTCTCAGTCTCCAGTATCTATGCTGCAATAGTCTATGTGTCAGGGGGCTAGGGTCAGTCTGTTACAGCTGGTGTAATTCTCCTGTCTTATCTGGTGTCCTGTGTGAATTGAAGTATGCCCTAGGATCATGCCTCAGGACTACTTGGCCTGAATACTCCTGGCTGTCACCAGTCCACCTGGTCGTGCTGCTGCTCCAGTTTCAACCGAACGTGCTATCTTGTCCTGGACCTGCTGTTTTTGACTCTCTCTAGGTCCTTTCGCGACCTCTGAATTCTCAGTTATGAAATGCAAACTGACATTTACTCCTGAGGTACTGACCTGTTGCACCCGCTACAACCACTGTGATTATTATTTGACCCTGCTAGTCATCTATTAACGTGAAGAACAATCTGGCATTAAATGGCCATGTACTCTTATAATCTCCACCCGGCACAGCCAGAAGAGGCTGTTTCCTCTCGATGCTTCTTCCTAGGTTCCTGCCTTTCTAGGGAGTTTTTCCTAGCCACTGTGCTTCTACATCGGCATTGCTTGCTGTATTGGGTTTTAGGCTGGGTTTCTGATCAGCACTTTGTGACATCTGCTGATGTAAAAAGGGCTTTATAAATACATTTGATTTATTGTTTAGAGAGAACATTTTTTATTTGTTTTTGAATAAAGTAGTAATATGTTAGGTTAGTATATTGGGTGCAAGATGCCCACCCTCAAATGGGACGTGATGCCCCCGGAGGCATTTGTTTCTAGCTGTCATTTAGGCACTGGCTAGAACAGTTAGCTAACTTGCGACCTCACTAGCAGAACATCTGAGGTGAAATAAATACTAGTTAGCATTATATAATGTCTGCTAGCAAAGCTAGCTAGCCCCCAGTTAGCAGGATTAGGGTTAGGGGTCAGAATAGGAGCCAGGGTTAGGATTAGAATAGGGATTAGGATCGAATTGGGATTAGGTTTAGAATAGGGGTTAGGTTAGGGTCAGAATAGGGTTAGAGCTAGAGTAATATTAGGGGTCAATTCTCCCCCGTTCCTAAAATACTTTAAAAAATATATTTTCAGATGAGAGTTTACAATTTCAGACATGGAATGTAACACAATGTGCTTCGCAGGAAAAAATTATGAAAATAAAAATATTTACTTCACAACAAACATGAGATGATAAAAAAAAGAAAAGAATATCAATAACTGAACAACTAAAAAGCACCCTAAGGAAAAGCAAAGCTAAAAGATTTATTTTAAATATGGCCCCAGTTTCGGGCCTCCTCAAGTTCTCTGGCAGGCTATTCCAGAGGCAATGGGCAAAGTAACTAAAAGCTGACGTGCCATGCCTCTTGATTCTAGGCATTGGGATAGTTAAAAAGCCAGTGCCGGAGAACCTGAGGGTCCTACTGGGTACATAACTTAAAAGCATATCTGACATGTTTTGGGGTGCACAATCGTGGATTGATTCAAAAACCAAAACTCACAGGCAGCCAGTGCATCACTACAGACCCGGGTTCGATCCCGGGCTGTGTCACAGGCGACCAGGAGACCCATGAGGCGGCACACAATTGGCCCAGCATCGTCCGGATTAGGGGAGAGTTTGGCTGGCCCGGGATGTCCTTATCCCATCGTACTCTAGTGACTCCTTTTGGCGGGTTGGCGCATGCACGCTGACTTCGGTTCCCAGCTGTATAGTGTTTCCTCTGACACGTTGGTACGGGAGGCTTCCGGGTTAAGCGAGCAGTGTGTCAAGAAGCAGTGCGGCTTGGCAGGGTCATGTTTTGGAGGACACATGACACCTTCGCCTCTCCCGAGTTCGTATAGGAGTTGCAGCAATGGGACAAGACCGTAACTACCAATTGAGGAGAAAAAAGGGTAAAAAGTCCCACCCCCCCCAAAAAAGAAGAGAATTTATGTGCAGGTGATGTAAAAAATAGGGATGATTCTGTGAAACCCTGTGACATAATCTTCTATTGGGGTAAGAATAATAAAGCCATTATTACATTGAACAAAAATACAAATGCAACATGTAGGTCCCATGTTTCATGAGCTGAAATAAAAGATCCCAGAAATGTTCCATATGCACAAAAGGGTTATTTCTCTCGAATCTTGTGCACACGTTTGTTTACATCGCTGTTAGTGAGCATTTCTCCTTTGCCAAGATAATCCATCCACCTGATAGGTGTGGCATATCAAGAAGCTGATTAAACTGAATGATCATTACACAGGTGTACCTTGTGCTGGAGACAAAAGGGCACAACACAATGCCACAGATGTCTCAAATTTTGAGGGAGCGTGCAAGTGCCAAGCTGACTGCAGAAATGTCCACCAGAGCTGTTGTCAGAGAATGTACTGTTAATTTCTCTACCATAAGCTGCCTCCAATGTATTTTTTGAGAATTTGGCAGTGTGTCCAACCGGCCTCACAACCACAAACCACATGTAACCATTCCAGCACAGGACCTCCACATCCAGCTTCTTCACCTGCAGGATAGTCTGTGACCAGCCACCCAGACAGCTGTTGAACCTGAGTTTGCACAACCGAAGAATTTCTGCATCAACTGTCAGAAACAGTCTCAGGAAAGCTCATCTGCATGATCATTGTCCTCACCAGGGTCTTGACCTGACTGCAGTTCGGCGTCGTAACCGACTTCAGTGGGAACATGCTCACCTTCGAAGGCCACTGGCATGCTGGAGAAGTGTGCTCTTCACAGGTGAATCCCGGTTTCAACTGTACCGGGCAGATGTATGGCGTCATGTGGGCGTGCAGTTTGCTGATGTCAATGTTGTGAACAGAGTTCCCCATGGTGGTGGTGGGGTTATGGTATGGGCAGGCATAAGCTAATGACAACCAACACAATTGCATTTTATCAATGGCAATTTGAATGCATAGAGATACCGTGACGAGATCCAGAGGTCCATTGTTGTGCCATTCATCCTCCGCCATCAACTCAGCATGATAATGCACAGGCCCAATGTCGCAATGAACTGTACACAAATCCTGGAAGCTGAACATGTCCCAGTTCTTCCATGGACTGCTCTGGATCAATGTGTACAACAGTGTGTTCCAGTTCCCGACAATATCCCGCAACTTTACACTGTCATTAAAACTTCTTGTCAATATGGGGGCGCTGTTTCCCCATTGGAAAAAATAGTGCCCAAATTAAACTGCCTCGTACTCAATTCTTGCTCGTACAATATGCATATTATTATTACTATTGGATAGAAAACACTCTCTAGTTTCTAAAACCGTTTGAATTATGTCTGTGAGTGAAACAGAACTGGACTTAGAGCAATTTTCCTATGAGGATTTGAAAATGCTGAAATCTGCTCGCTGTTCCCAGAACAGTTTATTAATTTGCCTGTCCTCTATTGGTTGAGATGCACTGAATACGCCTTCCCCTGGGTGTCAGCGAATAGAGGGACTTGAAATGGAGTCTCTAGGCAGATCTGAAAGTTTATAAATTGCTTGGAAACGAGGTGTCCGCTCTTTTGACTCTTCGCTCTGACGCAGGGAGGACCTTGGCATGTCGTGCTAGAAGCTCCTGTTTTAGCTCTTAGATATATCCGGCTCTGTTTTTATTCGATATAGGTGTTAAAGACATCATAATGTTGTTATTTTAAACCGAGTTATATCAGTTTATGTCAGTATATTGCGATTTTCGGGTATTTCATTTCCTGGCGTTCTAGGTGGTTGGGTATCTCTCTCTCTCATGCTAATGTTTACTGCTAATTGCAACGTGGAAGAGGACGTTCTCCAACCTAGCAACGATTCTTTTGGACAAAGGACACCTTTCCCAAGATTCTGATGAGAGTTCATCAAAAAGTAAGAACTATTTATGCTGATAATTCGTTCTGTTGAAAAATGTCTAATAATAATAATAATTCCGCCATGAATTTCGGTGCGTCTCGCTTTAGCGCACGCTGTATGCTTGAAGTAACGTTAATTTTAAAAATGTAACCCAGCGATTGCATTAAGAACTAATTTGTCTTTCAATTGCTGTCCAACCTGTATTTTTTAGTCAAGTTTTGGAATAGTTACTGATTAGAATAGGTGCCTCTTCAAAGATTTCTCCTGCCATTTTCTGGGCAGCTTTGCTACTTTTCTCATTGTATAACCACGATTTGTGCCGCTAAATATGCACATTTTCGAACAAACTCTATATGCATTGTGTAATATGATGTTATAGGACTGTCATCTGAAGAATTCTGAGAAGGTTAGTGAAAAAATTAATATCTTTTGGTGGTTTATACGTAATCGCTATGTTTGGCTTGAATCAATGCTGTTGTGATGTTTGCTATTGTGGTATGCTAATATAACGCTATATTGTGTTTTCGCTGTAAAACACTTAGAAAATCTGAAATATTGTCTGGATTCACAAGATCTGTGTCTTTCAATTGCTGTACGCTGTGTATTTTTAAGAAATGTTTTATGATGAGTAATTAGGTAATACACGTTGCTCTCTGTAGTTATTCTAGTCGCTTTGGTGAGAGTTGTGATGGTGGCTGCAATGGTAAACTATGATTTATACCTGAAATATGCACATTTTTCTAACAAAACATATGCTATACAATAAATATGTTATCAGACTGTCATCTGATGAAGTTGTTTCTTGGTTAGTGGCTATTTATATCTTTATTTGGTCGAATTTGTGATAGCTACTGATGGAGTAAAAAACTGGTGGAGTAAAAAAAGTGGTGTCTTTTGCTAACGTGGTTAGCTAATAGATTTACATATTGTGTCTTCCCTGTAAAACATTTTAAAAATCAGAAATGATGGCTGGATTCACAAGATGTGTATCTTTCATCTGGTGTCTTGGACTTGTGATTTAATGATATTTAGATGCTAGTATTTACTTGTGACGCTATGCTAGGCTATGCTAGTAGCTTTTCTACTGATGGGGGTGCTCCCGGATCCGGGTTTGGGAGGCGTTAGAGGTTAAAGAGGAGTGGGACATTCCAAAGGCGACAATCAACATCCTGATCAACTCTATGTGAAGGAGATGTGTTGTGCTGTATGAGGCAAATGGTGGTCACACCAGATACTGACTGCTTTCTGATCCATGCCCCAGATGCATAGCTGTAGCTGCTGGCCTTCTAGGCATAGTTCCTCTGTCAAGGGCCTGTGTTCTTTTGCCCATCTTAATCTTTTCTTTTTATTGGCTAGTCTGAGATATGGCTTTTTCTTTGCAACTCTGCCTAGAAGCCTAGCATCCTGGAGTCGCCTTTTCAACGTTGACGTCGAGACTGGTGTTTTGCGGGTACTATTTGATGAAGCTGCCAGTTGAGGACTTGTGAGGCGTCTGTTTCTCAAACTAGACACTCTAATGTACTTGTCCTCTTGCTCAGTTGTGCACCGGGGCCTCCCACTCGTCTTTCTATTATGGTTAGAGCCATTTTGCACTGTTCTGTGAAGGGAGTAGTACACAGCATTGTACGAGATCTTCAGTTTCTTGGCAATTTTTCACATGGAATAGCCTTCATTTCTCAGAACAACAATAGACTGACGAGGTTCAGAAGAAAGGTCTTTGTTTCCGGCCATTTTGAGCCTGTAATTGAACCCACAAATGTGATGCACCAGATGCTCAACTAGTCTAAAGAAGGTCAGTTTTATTTTCTTCTTTATTCAGAAAAACAGTTTTCAGCTGTGCTAACATAATTGCAAAATGGTTTTCTAATGATCAATTAGCCTTTTATAATGATTATATTGGATTAGCTAACACAACGTGCCGTTGGAACAGTGGTTGCTAATAATGGGCCTCTGTACGCCTATGTAGATATTCCATTAAAAAAGCATCCATTTCCAGCTACAATAGTCATGTACAACATTAACACTGTATTTCTGATCAATTTGATGTTATTTTAATGGATAAAAAATTTGCTTTTCTTTCAAAAACAAGGACATTATTTCACCAAAAATCCATCATATATATTTTAATGTATCATTTTAAGGTTATTTTGAGATGATATTCCATTACTTTCAAAAGTGAACAATTTTATTATTTATTTTGTAAATTGTGTTAATGTTGTTATGTCATCAATGGGAGCCATGATTTTACTCCTCAGCTCATAGAGTGATGAGGAGCGATATGTTTTTTATGTATGCTCCGGTCTTTTGAATGCACATGTTCACAAATGCTCAAAAAAGACAAGCAAAAATTATATTGTTATTGATTTAGTGTTGTTTCAGTACTGTTTTTAGGAATATAGATTAGCATGAATGGGGATAATTTTTTGGCTCAACTGTCATTGCAACTTTGCAAGGCTAGCCCAGCTACCGTTAGCTTTGGTTGCGGGAGAGAGTCTCTTTCAGGTACAGATAGCGTGAGTTTTCTGGCGATTTTCGGGCATTTTACACTATCTTGTCTTCTATCAGGCAAATATACTTGTGTCTGAGAGTCCAGACGACAGCATTCATGTAAAAAATGGCATTGTTGCTTCATTAGTATGCCTCACGTATAATGGTATTCACCTGCAGGTGAACACTTCTTGAACATGATGACTACTCTGACAAGTTGGCAGAGTGAAGAAATCCCCAGAAAAATAGGGAAAGTCAAGCTCAACAAGAGCATCTTGTATGGGAGAGGCTTCCCAACAGTGTGCCAATGTCTCAAGGGAGCACTATTGTGGTCAAACCCACTTCATCCAAGACCATGCCAAGAAACATCATGGTGGGCCGAGTAATCACATCCATGTGGGGCGACATGTGGGTGCCCATGAAAGTCACTAACATACCTGAAGGGAACATTTTGACATTTGCTGTATGGTTGCAAATGTACGGCCCCTTACTAGATGTCCGCAAATGTTTGTAAAATTTGCTGACAGCGGCGGGCCGTGCACGGGGGCCAGATCTTCCGGGAAGTCATCGAACGAAGTCTCTCGGACATTCGGTTTCCGTTTGATAAAATTCTCAAATTTGTAATTTTTCCGCTGTCCCAGTAAATCACAACAGAGGGTGAATGGAATCATATTGCAAATGTACAAAACATCACCAATCACGACATGGCCTTTTCTCCTAAACGGAAAAGACTTCGAAGACGAAACTTGGTGAGCATAGGTTTGGCATAATGGGCAGTTGCCGAACAATATGGCGTCGAGGCCTCAACGCTTTTTGAGTTATGGCCATTTTTCTGGGATTAAAGATCAAAAACGAAAATAGAGTGCTAATTTGACCGCTTCACGTCAATGTACATGAACCTACGGTGTCAGGAAAAAAGAACCAGCCATTTATCTATCGTAATTTAAGAGAAATCGTACATTGTACAATTGGTGATGTTCACATTTTATTTATTTTTTCCAAAAAGTTACAGATCCAGTTGCAGCGTGTTCAGACAAATCTTTTTTAAGTGGGTTTCGGAGCTCTGCGAGATTTTTGTGATTTTCTGAAATAACACACTCATTCAACCCTCTGTAAATAAGTCAGTTCTTAACATAAACATAACACAACATAACACAAAACTTGACCGTGTGGCATTAACCCTAAACAGTGAAAAGAAGGTGTTTACATCAAACAGTTTTCAATGACTTCTCTCCCCATAGGAATACATTGCCTGCTCCCCTAAATTCAACCTGAAGCCTATGTGGGTTATGAATGTCTTATGAACCTGTCTTCGATGACAATCCAGCAGGCTACTATGAGGTTTACCTGTGCTGATTCTAAGCTTCCTGGAGCAACTGGAAGTGGTTAAAATCACCCTAAAAGTGTATTTTAAATCACCCCCACAGGGTGTGTTCAGAGAAAGCCCTTTGACTTGCGCGTGTGTTAGACTCCTTGGTCCGTATTTCAAGACGGGTCAGGTGGGTTGCCGACAACCCCTGGCTACGCAATGCGGTCGGGTGCGCACTGAGGTCAGTCCGACCCGTTTGACAGTCGGGCAGGGGGTCCCGTGCTCCCCCCCGCAGGGGGACATGATGCAGCGGGTACTAAGTCCTCGGCCCCGGGAAGCAGCGAGCACGGAGTAGGGGCACTGTAAAGCTCACGGCCGAAACCGGTAGCAACCTTCGCCCCCCAAGCCCTTCCAAGCCCCAAGCCCTTCTCCACTGACGGAGGAAATGTACCCACGAGGGGATCCGACCGGAACGGCCGACCCTGACCCGCCTAGTTGAATCCTCCGGGAAGACTGTGCGGATCCCACCCGTTTACCTCTCAACGGTTTCACGCCCTCCTGAACTCTCTTTTCAACTTTCCCTTACAGTACTTGTCGGTATTTAAACTTATGTGGAGTTTACCACCCGCTTTGGGCTGCATTCCCAAACAATCCGATTCCGAGAAGAACGGACCCCAGCACGACAGGGGCCATTACCGGCCTCACACCGCCCACGGGCTGAGCCTCGATCAGAGGGACTCAGTCGCCCGATCAACTTCGGGCAAAGCGGTCTTCTATACCCACATTTCCCGCACCCGTCGGACGGACGGTGCGTTCGAAGTGTTGATGATCAATGTGTCCTGCAATTCACATTAGTTCTCGCAGCTAGCTGTGTTCTTCAAGCCGAGTGATCCACCGCTAAGAGTTGTACTCTTTTGTTTTACGTAGAGGCTAGTGGCTCGGCAGATTAGGGGAGGTTGCCCCCCTTTCCCCCGACCGCCCTTCGCCAGGGCGAGAGGCCACAGTTCACGGAGCAAAAAGATCCGAGATTGAACGAAAAGCATCCGGGTGCTCCGCCGTCGCCTAAGCGGGCGGTGGACTTAATCAACGCGAGCTTATGACCCGCGCTTACTGGGATCTCCTCATTCATGGGAAATAATTGCATAACAAGTGATTTCTTCAAGTAAAGATGCCATTCATTAGCATGGGAACACCTGGATCATGTTCATTAGGCACCAAACGGAAGAAAACTGACTGAAACAGGGAGGGACTGTATGGACTTGTCCTATTAAGAAACGGTAGTTTTCCGTTGCATAACATTTTGCTCTGGTGTGCCCTAATGAATATGACCCTACCTTGATCATTCCCTCCAGTCCTCCCATTCTAAACTGCCTGGCTCTCTCTCTCTCTCCAGTCCTCCCAGACTAAACTGCCTGACTACCAGTCGTATCACTACCCTGCTGCTTCCTGTCCTATGGTAGCCTGGGTACCAGTCGTATCACTACCCTGCTGCTTCCTGTCCTATGGTAGCCTGGGTACCAGTCTGTTTAGCTAACGTTCCACTCCTTGTCATGCCAATCAAGGAGTGGTATGTCATCCCAAACAGAGTGCATTTCTCCAGGCTATTCCATGGACTGTTCTGCTCCCCAGATTGTCTATAGTTTAATGTTGTCGATATTGTTCCTTGTCTCATCTGTTTGTCTGCCTCTTTTCATTGTTAAAGTGTATTGGGAGTGACCCCTGGTGAATCTGACTTGACCCCAGGCAGGGCTCAGACGCTGTGTTGGAGCAGGAAGTCCCCAGGTCCCAGAGAGACTCCGACAGTCCAATGGAGGCGTCCCCTGCTGACCTGGTTCCCCCAGCAGACCTGGCACCAGGCCCCCAGTGGAAGAGCAGAGGCTGGCCTCATACCATAGCCAGGCTGGTTATGTAGCCAGACAGCCAGGTGAGAGAAGAAAGCGAAGCAGCAGGTTTGAGGTTTTAATGCAAGTGCCTGTTTTCTTTGAATTGTTAATTAATCACTTGGTGGGTTGATAATGGTGAGTGAAGTGAGCAGGAGGAATAGGGGTTTAATGGAGTAATTAAATTAATGGATTGAATTTGAACAAACTTCTTGAATTGCCTCTTAACCCTGGTGTGCAGGATTCATTACCTTGTCTTTTAAATCTGGTGTGCAGGATTCATTACCTCATCTTTAACAATAGTCCCTCGCTGTTTTAGCCAGTGTCCATCCGTTTGGTGCCCTCAGACCATCTTTAGCTTCTTCATGTTTCTCCACCTATCCTTGATGTTGACAGTGGTTCTGCCCAAGAAGGGGAAAGAGGACTTCACTCTGGCCCATTTTCCCACTCCATGGCGCGTCACTCCCTCCTTCACCCACTCTCCCTCCGTCTCCTCGGCTCTCCACATCTACAGGAGGGCCACAACAGAACACTTAGGGTTAACATAATAAACACACTTAGGGATAACATAGTAAACACACTGTAGAGGACAACACTTAGGGTTAACAGTGTGTGTACTATATAGAGGACAACACTTAGGGTTAACATATAGTATACATTATGTAGAGGACATCACTTAGGGTTAACATATAGCATACATTATGTAGAGGTTTCCCAGACACAGATTAAGCCTAGTCCTGATTCTCCATTTAACTTGATTTTTAGTCCAGGACTAGGCTTTATCTGTGTCTGGGAAACAGCCCCTAAGTCACCATTTAAATACCAACATTGCATTCGGAAAGTATTCAGACCCCTTGACTTTTCCCAGATTTTGTTACATTACAGCCTTATTCTAAAATTGATTAAAACGATTTTCCCCCTCAATCTATACACAATACCCCATAATAACGAAGCCAAAACAGTTTTATTTTTTTCAAATATACACTGCCGTTCAAAAGTTTGAGGTCACTTAGAGACCTGATCCTAGATCACCACCCCTACCCGGAGATCTAATCCTAGATCACCACTCCTACCCTGAGAGGCTTTATGAATCAAGTACTCAACAGGCAGCTTCATTAAATAGTACCCGCAAAACACCAGTCTCAACGTCAACAGTGAAGATGTGATTCAGGATGCTGGCCTTCTAGACCTAACTATTTTCAGGTCTCCCCAGAGATATTAGATCGGGTTCAAGTCCGGGCTCTGGCTGCACCGCTCAATGACATTGCGACTTGTCCAGAAGCCACTCCTACATTGTCTTGACTGTGTGCTTAGGGTCGTTGTCCTGTTGCAAGGTGAACCTTCGTCCCAGTCTGAGGTCCTGAGTGCTCTGGAGCAGGTTTTCATGAAGGATCTCTGTACATTGCTCCGTTCATTTTTCCCCTCGATCCTGACTAAATCTCCCAGTCCCTGAAAATCATCCCCACAGGATGATGCTGCCACCACCATGCTTCACTGTAGGGATGGTGCCAGGTTTACTCCAGACGTGACACTTGGCATTCAGGCTAAAGAGTTAAATCTTGGTATCATCAGACCAGAGAATCTTGTTTCTCATGGTCTGAAAGTCCTTAAGGTGCCTTTTGGCAAACTCCAAGCGGCCTGTCATGTGCCTTTTACTGAGGAGTGGCTTCCGTCTGCCCACTCAAACATAAAGGCCTGATTGGTGGAGAGATTCTGGGGGTGGGGTTGAAGCCTCTCTGGGGGGAGGCAGTGGATCAGCGGGTACGTTCTATTTGAGCAGGGAGCTCATGGGTGTCATCCTGAATACACACATCCTCCTCAGACGAGGTCCTGGAGTCAGAGAGAGGTCGTATTCATTAAGGCACACAATAGCAAAACGATTTGCAAGCGTTTCTTATTGGACAAGGTCAGGTAGTCCCTCTCCCTTTCAGTCAACATCCACTACCCTTGTCAACACGTGTCAATGAGAGATGGTTGAAGGTGCTTCCATTAACACAGTACTACATGTAGGGACGTCCTTCTTGTTTTTGACTTACTCTTTGGTTATCTTTAAGGCTCATCGTTTGCGACACTTCCGTATGAGTTGGCTCCAGGTGGAGGCGGAGCTTAGTGTGTCCGACCGGCTGACTGACATCTGGGCTGACTCCTCCCCGTTGGATACTGATTCCGCCCTCTCAGCTACCGGCTCCTCCTTCTCTGCTACAGTCTGCTCTAGAGAGGCTGTAGAATCCTGCACACCAGGGTTAGAAGATGAGGTAATGAATCCTGCACTGTATACATTTGCTAAAATGTTAAAACCTATTTTTGCTTTGTCATTCTGGGGTATTGTGTGTAGATTGATGAAGGAAAAAATTAATTAATACATTAATTTAATATATTTTAGAATAAGGCTGTAATGTAACAAAATGTGGATAAAGGGCAGGGGTCTGAATATTTTCCCGAATGTCACCATCTTCTAAACCGAGGCTGTGCTCAGTCTTCATGTCTCCTCCAGTAGTACTGGTTCTGGTGTTGTATCCAGAACCTAAACTCACCCTCTTCCTGCCTCTTCCAGTAGTACTGTTGCTGTCTCTGGAGCCTAAACGAAGACACATGTTAGAACTCCATAGTGAATCACTAGTAATAAACACCTATATAGTTTGAATCATAATTGTTGATCATCATAATTATAGAGCTTCTCGGGGGGTGGAACCTCTCTGCGGGGTGGAAGTGTTTTGGGTGGCACGTTCTATATGAGCAGGGAGCTCAGGGGTGTCCTCCTGAATACCATGGTGACCAAAGGTAACGGGGAATTGGGGTTCGATTCCAGAGAGGGTGCCTGAGAAATGGCTACCACATCCAAGGAAGGCAGCAGGCGCGCAAATTACCCACTACCGACTCGAGGAGGTAGTGACGAAATATAACAATACAGGACTCTTTCGAGGCCCTGTAATTGGAATGAGTACACTTCAAATCCTTTAACGAGGATCCATTGGCGGGCAAGTCTGGTGCCAGCAGCCGTGGTAATTCCAGCTCCAATAGCGTATCTTAAAGTTGTTGCAGTTAAAAAGCTCGTAGTTGAATCTCGGGATCGAGCTGGCGGTCTGCCGCGATGCAAGCTACCGCCTGTCCCAGCGCACCCGACCGCGTTGCATCACCAGGGCGGGGATCGGCTCACGTAAACTGGTGCCAGGGGTCGATGTCTGCAACCAACCCTGAAACATGGACCAAGGAGTCTAACGCTCGCGCAAGTCAGAGGTTTTTCTCCGAACACACCCCGTGGCGCAATGATAGTGAGGGCCGGCGCGCGCCAGCTGAGGTGGGATCCTGGCACTGTGGGGCCGGGCTCACCACCGGCCCGTCTCACCCACTCTGTCGGGGAGGTGGAGCATGAGCGCGTGCGATAGGGCCCGAAAGATGGTGAACTATGCCTGGGCAGGGCAAAGCCAGAGGAAACTCCAGGTGGAGGTCCGTAGCGGTCCTGACGTGCAAATCGGTCATCCGAACTGGGTATAGGGGCAAAAGCTGGTCCCTCCGGAGTTTCCCTCAGGATAGCTGGCGCACGAAGTCTTGCAGTTTTATCTGGTGAAGTGAATGATTAGAGGTCTTGGGGCCGAAACGATCTCAACCTATTCTCAAACTTTAAATGTAAGAAGTGGAATGCGAGCCGCCTAGTGGGCCACTTTTGGTAAGCAGAACTGGCGCTGCGGGATGAACCGAACGCCGGGTTAAGGCGCCCGATGCTGACGCTCATTAGAGGTGTTGGTCGATATAGACAGCAGGACGGTGGCCATGGAAGTCAGACTCCGCAACAACTCAACTGCCGAATCAACTAGCCCTGAGTAATAGTTACTCCCGCCTTTTACCCGCGTTTCATTGAATTACTTCACTTTGACATGAGGAGCACTGGGCAGAAATCACATTGCGTCAACACGCACCTCGGGCCTTCACGATGCTTTGTTTTAATTAAACAGTCGGGTTCCCCTGGTCCGCACCAGTTCTAAGTCAGCTGCTTGGTGCCGGCCAAGGCGACCCGCCGGAGACCCCGTGCAAACGGGGCCAGCGAGCGCCGTAGCTGGGGAGATCCGCGAGAAGGGCCCGGCACGCCCCCAAAGTCGCCGTCACCAACCGCCGGACCCAACCCCTCACCGGTCCGCCTTCGGCCCGTTGGCTGACACCACCCCAATGAACCCCCGCACGCAGCCCCTTGCCATTCATTTTTATGTCTTCCCTTACCTATCGGGCAAATCGATCACTCTAAAGAGAAACTACAAGCTGGCTTATGTGTCTCCCTGTCTGGCTGTGGGGTTTTCCAAGGCTCCTGCAAGATGGAAGGGGGAACTCTAGAGACGGACCCATCACAACCGGCTCTGTGGATTTGAAGTAGAGACTGCTAGATCTAGGGTTGGGAGAGATGAATTAGTTCAGTTACTTATTAACTACAATGATTTGTTCTCGTGATGTGTGTGATCTTACATGTTGTTTACCTAGCTAGGTTAATTGTTTACCTAGGTAGCTAGCTACAAGTCTTAAGCTAAAGTGTACAACCCCTGTTGAATATGGCCGGTGTCAGTAAACGTTAGCAAAAAAGCATAATGAAATTGTTGCCAGCAGAGCTGGTTAGGCTGTTTTCATGTTATCCAGAGGTAAACAAATCATCGGCCTGAGCGTCAAGTGTGCGCTCTGAACGCAAGGAGATGGATGGGGCTAAAGCTTATTAGGGTGTGAAAGATACTGAATGGGTGTGGACAAAGAGCTCTCTCACTGAAATACTAAAATGCCATTTTCTCAAAAGTGAATTTCCAAGTTTATCAACTATCAAAGCAGAATTACTTTCCCATTGTTCCTCACATGCAGTGTATGATATACCATTTTGTACCTCCTGAGTCTCTAATTTTATTCAATGTAAAAAACAGAAATTCAAATTTTGCTAAATAAGACCGAATCTAGGTGGTGAGTCACATTTAGAAATATCATTAAGTCTAGACATCTCATTTACACATGTCGTTTAGACATTCCGTTTAGTGTGTGGTATTTGTGGCATGTTTTTATTTTAACTTATTGTGTCATTTCCATCACATCAAGTTGAGATTTGCATGGTAGGTATACGTGAAGACAGGGAGGCGGTGCTGGTGATATTCTGTAAATGCATCTCACAGCTCTAAAGTGGACTTACTAACTTATTGCTGCAAGGTGCGTGCTTATCTTTCACACTATCATAAGTGAACTAACTCCAGAGGTGCCGTAGCTGCAGGGTGGAACATTTTGATCCTAAACGCTAGGCCTGCTAGCTCTCTAAACCTCTTTGCTTGTTTTGATGTTGACAACTGAGTGACACTTCCCCAGAGGGCAATATTTGACTTCAAAGTGACGTCGTTTTCTGGTTGAATTCTTTTTTTCTGGGTAAAGCAACATTAGCAAACCAGGTGAATCAATGAACTGGTAACCAGATTAGAACTAGTTAAATACTTTTTTTTCATGACAACATCAAGGGGTCTGATAAATACATCATATTTTGGTTGTTATCTTGGCAAAAGACCATCAGATTCCCAGATTACCACCAGGTAAATGCCTTTTAAAATCCCTAAGGTTGATGTCCGCGCCCCGCGGAAATCTAATTAGCATAATATTTTATTTTTATTTTTTATGTTTGGCATTGAATGCGTCTCAATCCACCGCATCCGCCTACAGGATGTTGCACTTCTTCATCAGCGGTGAAAGGTGACAGAGCTAGAGAGTTGTTTGTCAGACCATGAGACATCCCGAAAATTGGTCTTCTCACAAAATCGTCTGTACTGTCCGAACGGTTCGGCCTACAAACTATTATGACCCGTCCCTTTTTCTCTACGTCTTGGGACTTGTCTGAAGTGGGTACAGCTGATCTGCCAACCTCTGTCTGTAGCGGTCAAACATTTTGGGCTAGAGACTAATATGACTCTCACAAATACATACATGTTCGTTGTTTTTCTCTAGGATGCCCATAGGCCTTACAAGATTCATCTTAACGTCCCCCGGTACCAGCTGGATTTTTTCCCCAAGTATACAGTACAGTATATGGAGAGAATTAAGTTCCAAAAATAAGGGTAAAATGTTTCCTGATCTTTCTTATATCTATCAGATATGGGACAGACACTTCAGAACAAACTTCCTTTAGATTTTTTTGGGGGGGATGATCTGTGGTTCCATGTAGTGTATCTGTTATTCAATGCTTTGTATGAGCTAACAGAAGTAAGGCCCCCCCAAAATGATTATTGTGATACTTCAAGGGTTATCAAAATCAAATAGAAAAATGATCCTTGGTTTGACCTTCTTAAAAAATTCCATTTGGCTTAGTAGAACCCCCTCCCCCATTCCCCCGGCTTAGACTCTTATGGGTTAACGTAAACATGTTCATGAATACTAGTGGCCAATGCGGTCTTAATCAAAGGCACTTTGCCAAGAACAAGACAAAGTTATTGTATGGGAGATTTAGAGTGGTCACCCACAAAAAGAGAGGCGGGGGTGTACTCATTAATTTCCCCATTCCCTTTTACAGTGTGAATACTTGGTGAAGAGCCAACTACATATGTCAAATTACATTTTTATTGTCACATGCTTTGTGAAGAACAGGTGTAGTAATGCTTACTAACAATGTAGAATACAACAATTCATGCGTTTGAGCCAATCAGTTGTGTTGTGACATGGTAGGGGTGGTATCCAGAAGATAACGTCAATATTATGGCAATAACAGCTCAAATAAGCAAAGAGAAACAACAATCCATCATTAATTTAAGACATGAATGTGAGTCAATTTGCAAAATTTCAAGAACTTTGAAAGTTTCTTCAAGTGCAGTCGTAACAATCATCAAGCGCTATGATGAAACTGGCTCTCATGAGGACCGCCACAGGAAAGGAAGAGCCAGAGTTACCTCTGCTGCAGAGGATAAGTTCATTCGAGTTAACTGCACCTCAGAAATTGCAGCCCAAATAAATGCTTCAGAGTTCAAGAAACAGACACATCTCAACATCAACTGTTCAGAGGAGACTGCATGAATCAGGCCTTCATGGTTCAATTGCTGCAAAGGTCCCAATAATAAGAAGAGACTTGCTTGGGCCAAGAAACACGAGCAATCGACATTAGACCGGTGGAAATCTGTCCTTTGGTCTGATGAGTCCAAACTGGAGATTTTTGGTTCCAACCGCTGTGTCTTTGTGAGACGAAGAGTAGGTGAACGGATGATCTCTGCATGTGTGGTTCCCATCATGAAGCATGGAGGAGGTGTGATGGTGTGGGGGTGCTTTGCTGGTGACACTATCAGTGATTTATTTAGAATTCAAGGCACACTAAACCAGCATGGCTACCAAAGCATTATGCAGCGATATGCCATCCCATCTGGTTTGCGCTCATTGGGTCTATAATTCGTTTTTCAACAGGACAATGACCAAACACAACTCCAGGCTGTGTAAGTTCTATTTGACCAAGAAGGAGAGTGATGGAGCGCTGCATCGATGACCTGGCCTCCACAATCACCCAACCTCAACCCAATTGAGATGGTTTGGGATGAGTTGGACTGCAGAGTGAAGGAAAAGCAGCCAACAGTGCCCAGCATATGTGGGAACTCCTTCAAGACTTTGGAAAAGCATTCCAGGTGAAGCTGGTTGAGAGAATGCCAAGTGTGCAAAGCTGTCATCAAGGCAAGGGATAGCTACTTTGATTTGTTTAACACTTATTTGGTTACTACATGATTCCATGTGTTATTTCATAGTTTTGATGTCATCACTATTATTCTACAATGTAGAAAATAGTAAAAAATAAAGAAAAACCCTTGAATGAGTCGGTGTTTCCAAACTTTTGACTGGCATTGAAACATACAGTATCCTACAGCAGAACGACAACACGATATACAGAAAATAAGGCAATTACTTTGATTGGAATGCACACATGTCCAAAGTTATTATTTGTAAGGAAAACAACAATGAAGGCAATGCGAGCGCGAGCCAGAAGATGTGCCAGGGGGAAAAGTTTGTGCTAGACTGTGTAAATGTCTGCATATTTGATCTGGGGAAAGACTGGGGAGGTGCCTGTGCTCTCATGTAAGAGAGAAGTTAGTCCTGTTCAGTAAAGCATCAAACATAAATTGTCCGCAACAGTAAAATGGGCTACGTCTATGTGAATTAATGAGGAAGCAGAACTCACCTCATTTCAAATTGTTGTTAGAAAATAAAACTTCTTAGAAAATAATTAGAAATTGAAATATAGCCTATAATTAGCGCTGGTTAACTTTCCTGTTGTGTAACAATCACATTTTGGAACAGTGAGCTCATTCTGATATCGTGCTGGGACGACCATTAGAGATATCACACGTGAAAAGGTTACGCCAGGGATTTCCACCAGAGCCGTAATTACTTATCCATAGGTTTGACATGTTTTCATAGACTGCAGCTTGAAGTGAATTAGCTTGCGCGTGTCATTGCATGCGATGAGTGTGATCCCAACAAAAGGCTGCCACCCAAGGGAAATTAAGGCTAATCCTGGGTAATAAATATAACTGAGTTTCATAGCATATTAATTCAATCAAACGCATATTATAAATGTATTTGTGGATACTGACGGTAACTACGTAGTTCGATAATAGCACTTAGATGAGTGCAGAACCTGTTCACTAAGGTTGCATCCAAAATGGCACCCTATTCTCTAGATAGTGTAGTGCACTGGAGGGCCCTGGTCAAAAGTAGTGCACTATATAGGGAATAGGGTGCCATTTGTGACGTTTTCCCTCACACTATATTCCCTGGCCTTGGGTTTTATGTCTGCAGTCTAATATTGTGACAGCTGTCTGAAGCAGGTCAAGCGTGTTCTTCACAGTAAGAACGGGCCTCTTCAGACGTGTCAATGCGAATCCTCCTTTCTACTCACAGGGCACTTGAAGATCCAAGGAAGGGTGGGGATGTCTGTCTGTCGCCAGTGGAGGCAGTTGAAGGAAGGGAGGATGGCTGGAATGGAATGAATGGAACAGTATCAAACACAGATGGTCTAGAGGCTCAGTAGTCCCTTTTGCAACTTCCATTCATTAGCCACGACTGTCTGGTGCAACAGCAGTGGCCTCCCTGCGACTAGGCAAAGACCCTGAGCATGCAGGAGGAAAAGGGCAATAGGCTAAGTGGGATGTGACTGATTAGTTGCCAGACATGGAGATAAGAGCAGGATGAGCCAACCCTTTTAAAAACCACAAGATTCCCACCGTATTGAATTTAGTTGTGACATTATCCAAAGAACTCCGCCCGCTGTAAATAAAGACACATTTCTCAGCGGCTGGGTGCGGGGGAAGATGTGAAGGAGTCAGAGGAGGGATACAGTAAGTTGGATCGTGACATGCTGTCTAAATGGCGCTTTGAGATCTGAGGCGGTTGGAGCTTTGTCAGATCAATCAGTAGGGAGCAGAGGTTGCCCATTTATCAGAACTATATGATCAGATTTTTACTGGATCGCAGAACTAGTTTCCTAAAGGCTGGAGCGTCTGCCTTCTCGCTTGCTCCAGTAGCGCTCCAGCATGCATTTTTAGGCTACTTGTGTGCTGCTATAGCCCCTTGCTTTAGCTACTGTCATGGAGTTCGCAAAATATTTTCATAAGGAAACTGATAAAACACACATGTGCAAAATCAAGGTGACTTACAAAGATGAGGAGGACCAAGAGCAAGAGAGGGAGGGCAGTGATGTAGCGTCCACAACTAAAGAATCATTGTGGAATCTGAAAAGACACGTATCACGAAAGCATGATGATGAACTATGTGCACATGCTAATGGAAAGGACCAAGATAGATAGTTAGCTAACTGTGTCATTGTAGCAAAGTATTTATAAACAATCTGATCTCTTAAAAAATGTATACATTGTTGTTCTATTATCTATACAATAGGCTATTATTGATTTTGGCCTAATAGGCCTGACATATTACCTCTTTCAATGAACTTTCCATTTTGATAGCGTTATTTTGTCTAAAAACCTAGAGGCATTCCTGTAGAATATTTTAAAAACAACTCTGCACCCCTGCCCAGCCTGCCAAGAGTTTAGCATCCCCAGTGGCTCTGCAAGAGCAGAGAGGGTATTCTGCGCTGCTGGTCTGCTCTCCAGGCATGAGCCTGAAGCCACAGACTCTGGCCAAACTCATGTTTCTAAAAGTGAATTCAAAGGCACTGTAGACTAATAAGTTATTTAATTCTAAGTAAGTCACAGCCTACAGTATATGCACAATTTTTAGACAAATTATTTAATACAGCAAGATGTTGTTTTAAATGCTAGTGTGTTGCACTCGAAAATGCTTCACAATGTATTTCTTTGTAGGCTATAACCTTGAAATAATAGGCTAATAATATAGCCACAATAAATCATTTTTGGTCCTTGTTAGGCTACCTGTCATACATATTTAGAGTGTTTTATATGCTGTTTAACCTTTTCATACTTGAGTTCCAATTGTCTCTAACGGTCGCCCCAGCGTGAGTTTTTTTATACACGTGATGTTAGAATGTTCTCTCCATTCCAGAATGTGATTGTTACGGAACAGCACATTTAATCTGCGCTGCCCTCAAACCAAGGCACGCAGCCTGTTTTCATTTTTAGGCTGTTTTCAATTTGTCAATTTCAAATGATTTTCAAAGAACAGTTTGAATTGAGGTGTGTTCCGCCTCCTCATTCATTCACATAAAAGTAGTCCTTTTTACTTTTGCGTGAATTTTTGGGGGGGACATATCTGACCCAAGCACTTCCCCCTGTTTGTGCAGTTCAAGTCTGCAGACATTTGCATCTCCCGTCAGAACATATGTGTTCACATTTTCCATCTGTTGCCCGCATCGCAGACATTGTTGTTTACATTACTAATAATAACTTTGGAAATGTGTGCGTTTCTATGGAAGTAAGTGCCTTATTACGTTATAATAGTTTCTGTATGTCGTGTTATGTCATTTCTACTGTAGCTCACTATGTATGAATCATAATAAATGTATGTATATTCCATATACCCGCAGACACGCGAGGTATCGTTACTCATTTCATATCCTTTATGGTGTTAAATTCAATCGTGCTTTTGTAGCTAGCTACATTCTTCTATTATCTCTGTAAAACAATACTAATTGCGTCAGAAAAGTATTAGCTTGTTTTGTATTTTGATTCTACCCTGGCCTTATGACTCCCAAGTGGCCCAGCGGTCTAAGGCACAGTGTCTCTGTGCTAGAGACGTCACTACAGACACCCTGGTTCAAATCCAGGCTGTGTTTTCTATCAAAGTGCATTACTACGTTATAAGTTTCTGTATGTTGTGTTCTGCCGTTTTGCTGTAGCTCATCATTGTGCATTCCACAAAGCTGTTTATCATGTCCGCCTTATCCACTGCCCCCATTTCAAGGTTCAAGTCAAGCACACAGTCTGGTTTGATTTTTTTCTCTCCCATCAAGTGATCCACCTTCCCTGAGACCAACATGGTTGCTGTACGGACAGTGGAGAGGACATGGACGTCTCGTTTCTCATACCACTTTACTGCTAGCTGTTGACCGTTCTCCTTGAACTCCTTTTCCCCTCTCTGCATCTTCCTGCATCCGAATGCCAGCATCCCCTTCCTGTTCGACCTGACTGTGCCACAGGCCCCTGTGCTGTTGGAGAGCAGATGCTAGAAGAGTGTGGGACAGCTGTACCAGTTGTCCACAAACAAAGTGTGTCCCATGCTGAGATGAGGAGCCAGCATGGTCATCACCATGGCCCCGGACACCCCAAGCCTCTCATAATGTTGAATGTCAGTGGTGGACCCTGTGTAAACTATAATGTCCTGGACAAATCATGTCTTCACGTCGCACATGACAAAGGACTTGACCCCAAACCTGTGCCTTTTGGAGGGAATATATTGACGGAACGCCAGCCTACCTTTCCATAACATCAGGGATTCATCAATGCATAGGTCCTTCTATGGCACAAAGACCTGACCAAATGCTGATGTCAGGCTGGTAAGAAATTTCTTATTTAGTATAATGGGTCATTTAGGATGGCAGTATTATTGTTGACGAAATGCAGGCATCACAGCAGAACTAGGAAGCGGTCTTGGGAAAAGAGGGTGGCAAAGAAGGGAGTTGCAAACATAGGGTCTGTGCCCCAGTATTCTCTTTGGGAGTTCTTCTTACTATCCCACTATGTGGTTGTCACCCATTTAGCGAGTTTCCCCCTCACTCCTGGCTCTCTTCTCCTGTAGATCCAAGGCATAACGGTTGGTCTCCTCTACTATGTCTCCCACCAGCTCCTCTGTCATAAACAACTTGAAGCACTCTGCCGCAGATGGAAATTGCATGGGGCATTGCACTCCAGACAGTGACTCATCAAAGCAAACAACAGGGCCAAGATGGGTGAAATGGCTGGCTGCCTTCCAGCTACCACAGAACTCCTGCACTTCATCCACTGTCGGTCTCCCTCGATCACCACCAGCATCTTCAAAGGGACCTGGAACTTTGTCAGTGGACAAGGAGTCCTCAGATTCAGGGTTCTCAATGGCTACAAGGTTGGGCAGCAGCTCCTCTTTGTCAGAATTTAAAAAATCTCCAGAATTTCCGCATTTGTGAGTTGTCTCCTTTTGAAAGAAATGGCAAATGCTACAGCTTATCTCACTAGCTACATACATAAACATAGTGGTTCCTCCTTTAAAAGTTGTGTCATACTGCGACACACCTTGCGTGCTGCCTCAGCATTCTGTGGCATTCCATTTTTTCTGTTACAGCTAGTTTGGCCACCAGAGGGCATCTTTTAGAAGCATTTGATAGCGTTCTGTATTGGTATTACCAGAGAATTTAAAACCTTTTTTGTAATAACATAGTCTATGGGATTAATTTGATTAATATTATGGTGTTTCTATTCAGAGAAAAACAAAACCCTCAGGGTTCCCGTTAGGATGGAATGAAAAATATGGCGCTCGGGAGTAGGTTCTAGGATTGGCGGATTCTAAATTGTTTGCCATCATTAAGACAACTTTGTTCCAATATTTCTGTAAATCAGTGATATTTATTCCCATAGTAATTCGTTATGGATCCATTACTTAAACAACATCTGCATTTTGAAAGAGTATTTTTATTAACGAAATGTGTTTATTTGTTTATTAGGCTACTGTGCAGTCTACAATACATACTGTAGTAAACATGGGAAAGTGCCTAATTCCTTACATAAGGGAGAGCAGGCCATGTCTGTACTACAGAAAGCGGGGCACGTGGGAGACCGGTGTTATTTCAAAGTTGTGATGTCTTCACTATTATTCTACAATGTAGAAAATAAAAAAAAGTTAAAATAAAGAAAAATCCTGGAATGAGTAGGTGTGTCCAAACTTTTGATTAATATGTTTTTTCTATTCCAAGAAAATTGAAAAACCCTTGGTTTCCATTAGGATGGAATGGAAAATATGGTGCTGTACATCGTGACGGTCGGCTGTAGAGTACTGGGCTATTTAGCTAAAGAATCCCAGCAGGGCACGAGGAAGGAGTAGGCTGTCCTTGTAAATAAGAATTTGTTCTTAACTGACTTGCCTAGTTAAATAAAGGTTACACTGTCACGATCGTTTATTGAATAAATGGACCAAGGCGCAGCGTGCGTAGAGTTCCACATGTTTAATCAATGAAACTCACAAAAAAAACAATAAAGAATAAAGGAACGTGAAGTTCAAGCAGTGCTCACAGGCAACTACACAGAAATAAGATCCCACAAACTAAAGGTGGAAAAAAGGCTGCCTAAGTATGATCCCCAATCAGAGACAACGATAGACAGCTGCCTCTGATTGGGAACCATACCCGGCCAACAAAGAAATAGAACAACTAGAATGCCCACCCAAATCACACCCTGACCTAACCAATTAGAGAAATAAAAAGGCTCTCTAAGGTCAGGGCGTGACATACACTCAGAGCATAACATTTCTGCACCCTAATTTTCAAATTATTGTCTAACCAATACCAAAATGGAGATTAAGTGAAAATAAAAATCTCATTGATTAAGACCAGTCCCCATGCTTGCCTCAGAGCAGCGCAAAACGGTGCTAAAATTGTAATAGGCTTTTGCTTGTAACTTCAATATTCTCTTTAAATAAATAAGACCTACACCATTTTTAAAAGCTCATTACTCAACACTAATGAGACTAATTTTGCCTATGGTAGGCCTACAGTATATCGAAAAATATTTTTTTCAATGACGTGACTCTCTGCCAATAATTACATTTAGAGGACTCTAAATGAATATCTAAGGGGCATTTTCCGTTAGATATTCTCACAGATCCTAAGGGGCTTTTATATAATTCTAAATGAATTAATAATAATAATAAATCGCTTTGTTTAAAAAGTAACAATATTTTGGAGATTTCATTTTCATCTAACCTAGAGTGAGCGAGAAAATGGCAATTCTTGAACATGGGGTGAGACATTCTCGCTAATTTGTAAATAAAGCCAGTTTGTTATTTAGGATTATTTATTTCTGGAGAGACCTAAAATGATTATTTAGCAGACATCACTTGCTTATATTCATGAAGATGATGAGCGATTGGCAAAGACAATCTGTTATCTGCTGGCATCACGGCACGACATCAACATCGCTCTAATTACAGTCAGAAGACGGTTGAAGAACCTTGCGTGGACTTATGGAAAAGCTCGGGAAGAAATGGTTATACATTTGAAGTCGGAAGTTTACATACACTTAGATTGGAGTCATTAAAACTCGTTTTCAACCACTCCACAAATTTCTTGTTAACAAACTATAGTTTTGACAAGTCGGTTAGGACATTTACTTTGTGCATGACACAAGTAATTTTTCCAACAATTGTTTACAGACAGATTATTTCACATGTAATTCACTGTATCACAATTCCAGTGGGTCAGAAGTTTACATACACTAAGTTGACTGTGCCTTTAAACAGCTTGGAAAATTCCAGAAAATTATGTCATGGCTTTAGAAGTTTCTGATAGGTGAATTGACATCAGTTGATTCAATTGGAGGTGTACCTGTGGATGTATATCAAGGCCTACATTCAAACTCAGTGCTTCTTTGCTTGACATCATGGTTAAATCAAAAGAAATCAGCCAAGACTTCAGAAGAAAAATTGTAGACCTTCACACGTCTGGTTCATCCTTGGGAGCAATTTCCAAACGCCTGAAGGTACCACATTCATCTGTACAAACAATAGTACGCAAGTATAAACACCATGGGACCACGCAGCTGTCATACCGCTCAGGAAGGAGACGCAGTCTGTCTCCTAGAGATGAACGTACTTTGGTGCAAAAAGTGCAAATCAATCCCAGAACAACAGCAAAGGACCTTGTGAAGATGCTGGAGGAAACAGGTACAAAAGTATCTATATCCACAGTAAAACAAACCCTAAATCGACATAACCTGAAAGGCCGCTCAGCAAGGAAGAAGCCACTGCTCCAAAACCGCCATAAAAAAGACAGACTACGGTTTGCAACTGCACATGGGGACAAACATCATACTTTTTGCAGAAATGTCCTCTGGTTTGATGAAACAAAAATATAACTGTTTGGCCATAATGACCATCGTTGTGTTTGGAGGAAAAAGGGGGAGGCTTGCAAGCCAAAGAACACCAGCCCATCCGTGAAGCAGATGGGGTGGCAGCATCATGGTGTGGGGGTGCTTTGCTGGTGGAGGGACTGGTGCACTTCACAAAATAGATGGCATCATGAGGCAGGGAAAATTATGTGGATATATTGCACCAACATCTCAAGACATCAGTCAGGAAGTTAAAGCTTGGTCGCAAATGGGTCTTCCAAATGGACAATGACCCCAAGGATAATTCCAAAGTTGTGGCAAAATAGCTTAAGGACAACAAAGTCAAGGTATCGGAGTGGCCATCACAAAGCCTGACCTCAGTCCTATAGAAAATTTGTGGGCAGAACTGCAAAAAGTGTGCGCAAGCAAGGAGGCCTACAAACCTGACTCAGTTACAACAGCTCTGTCAGGAGGAATGGGCCAAAATTCACCCAATTTATACAATTTAAAGGCAATGCTACAAATACTAATTGAGTGTATGTAAACTTCTGACCCACTGGGAATGTGATGAAAGAAATAAAAGCTGAAATAAATCACTCTCTACTATTATTCTGACATTTCACATTCTTAAAATAAAGTGGTGTTCCTAACTGACATAAGACAGGGATTGTTTACTAGGATTAAATGTCAGGAATTGTGAAAAACTGAGTTTAAATGTATTTGGCTAAGGTGTATGACTTCAACTGTATATCATTTTTTTTATTATTATCAGAACATTAACCATGTGTGTTCGCTTATTTTGTACTGTTCTGTAGTATCGACCCATTTTACACGCATATTTGCATATTTATATTATTGTACCTAATTTTGGCTGTTAGGCTAAATGTATTTTTTTCTTCTCCAAATGCAGACAATGACCCAAAACACACTGCCACCCGGGTTTGCATTGCAAATGAACTGGGTCAAGACGCCAGCAGAGTAAGTAGACCTTTATGTGGTTAAATAAATAAAACACCTACAACACCTTTGGCAGGCCTACAGTATATCTAAACATATTTTTTTCATCTCTACATGTAGGTCTCCTGATTTAAACCCGATCAAACTTGTTTGGCATCAACTGAAAACATTCATCCGTAACTCTGCCAAGCCGACAAGCAAATATGAATGGGTCAAGGCCATCAAGATGTTTTGGCTAGAGAAATTGACAATGCAACAAATACAGTGATCATCTCAGCAAGGTTTTACCTGTGGTCGTGAAGCTGGGTGGAAGTGCGACTAAAATGTTGTTTATATAAATATCTGCATTTGAATGTCTTTTTTCCCGTTATTTTATTTTATTAACGAGAGCATAAAGATGTTGCTGAAGAAATACTCTTCTGTTGTTTTGAGTTAGAAATGTAACACTTTAGAGTACTTAAGCATCGAATACATTGCAAGTTTAGGGATTTTTCACAACAGTAGCCGGGTTATAAAAAGTCTATTGTCCTGCTAATAGGAAACATTTGCATGATGGGCTACACCTGCTACAGTTGTGAAAAACAAGTGTTTGAAAAGCTGTTTTCAAAATGCCTCCAGTTGTCCATCACTACTGTAAATAAAAACACAGCATCTTGTTTACATTCTTTGTGTCACACACAATTTTTATCTACCTTTCCAATTACTTTTAGAGTTTCTGATTTACAAATGTGCGCTTTTTAATTATTACTTATGTTGTTTTAGTTCGAACGTGCAGACTTATTTTCTTTAAATGATTGTTTTATGTATGATGCTACATTTTTGACCAGTTGCAATTGTAAGTCGGCCTAGTAAAGCCTCATAGCCTACACCTCAGCCAGTTAAGTTATTTTATATAGGTCTAGGCTCCGAAGAAATAGACTCCAATTAAGCCCTCTTGTTGTTTGTAAAGTCAAATTAAAATAAAGATTATTGTTGAAATTAATTGCTCGACTGGTGTAGGTTTTCTCCATCTGTTGGTGTGCAACACTTGCAAAACAAGTTAACTATATTTTCAGCACCAGTCACTGTTCACCTCCTATTGACTGTGCTGCGGTTGCCGCCAGTTGTTTTTTAAATTGAACCTTTATTAAAACTAGGCAAGTCAGGTAAGAACAAATTCTTATTTACAATGAAGGCCTACCCCGGCCAAACCCGGATGACACTGGGCCAATTGTGCGCTGCCCTATGGCACTCCCAATCACAGTCGGATGTGATACAGCCTGAATTCAAATCAGGGACTGTAGTAAAGCCTCTTGCACCGAGATGCAGTGCCTTAAACTGCTGCGCCACTCAGGAGCCATGACCTATATATATATATATATATTTATTTTTTCAGAAAATTAACCATGTATAGGTAGATGTGGAAAGATAGATACAAATGATTTGTTGCAAGTTGGGGAGAGGGGTTCACACCTAGCTCGGCTATTAGACAATTCTTTAGTAAAAGGTTGAATAGTCTATTGTTCAGCTAGTAGCCCATTCTGCTACGCTTGTGAGAAATGAATAATAATACTTTTTCCCCTTTCCACGTATTAAAGATTTTTAGCCACAATCGGCCCCAACCTCAATTATTAAATTTGGGCACAGTCGATAGCGTGCTGGACTTGTTGAGGTTTCAAAACCTGCTCCCTGCTTGTTTCATTACATTATTATGCAAATAGCCTGGATTATTACTCCCATCTCGTTCCTCGCTTTCTTCCACACGTCATTTAGCACGCTTACGGGCGTGCTGGCAGGATATGTTTTTTATTCTGTATATATGAATTACAAATCAGCCTTTTCTTAATCATGTTTCTAGTCTATTGCATAGTTACAATGTGTAATCATTGATGTCCCAGGAGCAGGAGTGGTAAACACTGTTGAAGTGTATAATTGTAATACATACATGCAGACAGAGCATCATTCACAGAATGGAGTTTGATACACCTGGTATTGGATTTGACTGAAAAAAAAACGTGCTAAATACCGATTTTCGTAAATTAACTTAATGACAAAACAATATGCATGATAGTTTGTCTCTACATTAACTAAGAAATGCCTCTCAATTGTAATTTTTTTGCATGACTCGTTATGACTACATACATTTGCTTCCCCGTAATGTTTTGTCAGCCAGTTTTGCTGAAGAAAGTCACCAGGGACGGGTGGCTCATGTCAAATTCGTCATTGGATCCACTCGATATGATTGGTCATATAAAATCCTTGGGACCCAAATGCATAATGAGTGCTCTAAGTCCCGCGGTGTTAGCTTGCAACTTTTAAATGAGGAACCACTGTACATAAACAACAACACCGAATGGCTCAGAGTGGGAGTGAGAGCTTATGTGATTGAGAGCTTATGTGGCACGCACCACTTGTATCGATAAATCACAATCAGAAAATGTTTTGTGTGGTAATTATTTATATATTTACTGTTTTATTCACATGGTTTCAAGTACTATTGACAAATCATGCATTCAGATTCTTGCATAGACTGTAATGGGCACATATTATTTTTGAAAAATACTTTTTTGAAGGTTGTACTGATTATGGTGAGCTAAGCTAATTCCAGCGTGGAGCCATGTTTGTTGACATACAATGCATTCTGGGTGTCAAGTAATCTTCTGCCAGACCAAAGATGTTGAGGTGAGTAAGGGTTCACAATTTTTTTTTTTTACTTCCGGACATGAACGGTGGGATGTGAGCGATGGTAGACGACACACCCCCTTCAAAATGCACACTATGAACAGACCAAACTCATCTTGACTTCTCTAATTATCTTTGGTTTCTGTGAGAGAAAAAAAGCAGGGCGGCTCGCAGAAACTACCCATCGTCGGATTACTTTCGATTTCTAGAAAGTGTTTCTCAGTTATTTTGATCAGTGATGTGATTAATTATAATAGTAACTGCTATTAACTAATTCATATTGTAGTTTGTCAGCCGAGAGATATACAAATATGACCGCGTGTGTTATGTCAATCTTTCCTCAGTTAGCGCTGGGACAAATGTAGCCTACATTTTTTCAGTTTGGATGACTGTTATGCTGTAGATACTTTGTACGCTACAGGGACCACTGTAGAACGATCACACCCGTGTGTTGGTACATGTGAAAAGGTTAATACAGGGGCTAAACTTTTGGAAGTGGGGGGGGACATAACTTGGTGGGGGGTCTGCGGGTCTTCCCCCAGAATTATTTTGGCCATCTAAAGCATTTCTACACAATCCAATATGCTATCTCTATTTAGAACAAAAAGTAAGCAAAAATGCCCACAGTAATCAGGCGAAGTAAGATGTCATTATTAAATATGTTAAATGATTGATAAGACTAAAGGTAGTTCAATAATTAATATTGTGTTGCACCTTTAACCAATAGCCTAACAAATGAACAACTTTTAATTGTCTTTATTATACATCCTCTATATCCAATTTCAGCCTGAGCAGCCTGACCCCAACTAGTCTAGTACATAACTCAACTCTCTCCCAACACAATTTCCTTTCCACCTTTTTTGGGGGGGGAAACAAAAGTTGTAAAAAATGTATTTAACAAAACACATACACCTCAAATATACATTACCACACAGATTGCCTAAATAGGTATCTCCAATGACGTGGGCATGTTTTCAATACAGCCTCCTTTTGTCATACTTAGCCACTATAAATGCTTGGGTACACAGTTTCTTCTGATAACAGTCTCTAGTATCAACATTTCCAAGCAACCAAAAACAGGGAGAAGGGAGAATCTGTAGACATGCTGAGATGAAAGAATATACTCTTTGCCAGAATTCAGCCAGCCTTCACAAGACCACAACATATGCAAATATGTCCCCTTTTGTGCTTTACACCTCCATTAAAATAATACAATTTCTGAGTGCATGATATTCCGTTTCACTGGCATATAGTACTCACGCTATGTATAGTCTTAAACTGCAGAAATGTATGTCTGACATTATATGAACATGACTGGACCTTATAAAATATCTGTATCCATTCATCATCATAATCAGCAGCGTCTCCCAGGTCTTCCTCAAATTTTTGTTTCACATGTTTTGGGTCATCGGGAAAAGCCTCTATAAACCCTTTATACAGTTTGGAAATCAACTTGAGTTTTGTCAGACTGCCTTAAAATAGCATCTGGCTTGTCAAGTGTTTGCTGGACAGAGAGAATAAAGTGTTGTATCTCAAAAAATTCACCTCACCTCCGTCACAGACTGCTCTTCCCTGGATGCCTGACCCTGCTGAGATCCCAGTCACCACCTGATCCGCCTAAGATGAAGCATGACAAAGAAGTATCTTGGTTTACAGTACATTTATATATTATATTATAGAATCAATGGTTAAATAATTGAAATTACCATGATACCCAGATCCCAGGCGGTAGCTTTAAGCTTAAGCTGCTGTCCTGTAGATACTGTAGGTCTACACATCAACTCAAGATGGAGCTGTGTATCATTCACGGATATTTTTAATGTACTGCAAAATTCACCTGAGCTCTGTAAACTGGTCTTTCCTGGCTATTTGACCCTGCTGGGACACCTGTCACCTGTAACCTGCCTAAATGACTACCGCTCTGCAGCACTCACGCCTGTAGCCATGAAGTGCTTTGAAAGGCTGGTCATGGCCCACATCAACATCATCATCCTGGAAAACCTAGACCCACTCCAATTTGCCTACTGCCCCAACAGATCCACAGATGACAAAATCTCAGTTGCACTCCACACTGCCCTTTCCCAACTGGACAAAAGGAACACCTATGTGAGAATGCTGTTCATAGACTACAGCTCAGCGTTCAACACCATAGTGCCCACAAAGCTCATCACTAAAATAAGGACCCTGGCACTAAACACCTCCCTCTGCAACTGGACCTTGGACATCCTGACAGGACGCCCCCAGGTGGTAAGTGTAGGCAACAACACATCTGCCATGCTGATCCTCAACACGGGGACACCTCAGGGGTGCGTGCTTAGTCCTCTCCTGTACTCCCTGTTCACCCACGTTTGCTGATGACACAACGGTGGTAGACCTGATCACGACAACGATGAGACAGCTGTGGTAAACCGTGTGGTGTTGGGTTGAGCGGGCAGAGATTGACACAGAGACAGGGAGGCTTTAGTCCGAAAATAAATATATAAAATAAATAACTTAGGTTTTGCTCAGTCTTCCTTCTCTCTCTTAACTTCTCTAGGATAGGGGGCAGCATTTTCACATTTGGATGAAAAGCATACCCAAATTCAACTGCCAGCTACTCATCCCCAGAAGATAAGATATGCATATTATTAGTAGATTTGGATAGAAAACACTCTGAAGTTTCTAAAAACTGTTTGTATCATGTCTGTGAGTATAACAGAACTTATTTAGCAGGCGAAACCCCGAGGACAAACCATTCAGATTTCTTATTTTTTTGAGGTCACTCTCTATTCAATGGAAATACAGATTTCTAAGGGACTTTCTTGCAGTTCCTACCGCTTCCACTGGATGTCAACAGTCTTTAGAAATTAGTTGAGGTTTATCCTTTGTGTAATGAAGAAGTAAGGCCATCCAGAACGAGGGTAACTTGAAGTGTACTGTTAGATAGAGGCGCGTAACCAGAAAGCTAGCTACAGTTTGTTTTCCTCCTGTATTGAACACAGATCATCCCGTCTTCAATTTTATCAATTATTTACGTAAAAAAATACCTAAAGTTGTATTACAAAAGTAGTTTGAAATGTTTTGGCAAAATTTACAGGTAACTTTTGAGATATTTTGAAGTCACGTTGCAAAAGTTGGAACCGGTGTTTTTCTGGATCAAACGCGCCAAATATATATCGATGGAATTAATCGAACAAAAGGACCATTTGTGATGTTTATGGGACATATTGGAGTGCCAACAACAGAAGCTTGTCAAAGGTAAGGCATGAATTATATTTTTATTTCTGCGTTTTGTGTCGCGCCTGCAGGGTTGAAATATGCTTCTCTCTCTTTGTTTACTATGGTGCTATCCTCAGATAATAGCATTGTTGGCTTTCGCTGAAAAGCCTATTTGAAGTCTGACATGTTGGCTGGATTCACAACAAGTGTAGCTTTAATTTGGTATCTTTCATGTGTGATTTAATGAAAGTTTGATTTTTAGAGTAATTTATTTGAATTTGGCGCTCTGCATTTTCTCTGGCTTTTGGCCAAGTGGGACAGTAGCGTCCCGCCTATCCCAAAGAGGTTTTAACTGAACCAAGAACTGATTCGGGCCAGACTCCTGAGCCCTCCCAACCTTCAACTGGGCTACCTCCTCTACCAGTCTGCGGTTTTGTTGGTGCTGCTCCTCCAGCGCTTGCTCCTGGAGAGCCTGTTGCTTCTGCTGGCTGAGGTTGAACTGCGCCACCAGCTCCTCCATGGTAATCTCCGCACACTCGACCCCACGGCACCCAAATGTATTGAAGTGCCCGCATTCTCCACTATATGTGGTAAACTGTGGGGTGTTGGGTTGAGCGGGCAGAGATTGACACAGAGACAGGGAGGCTTTAGTCCGAAAAACAACTTTACTTAAGACAGAAAATAGATATATCAAAGAAATAGCTTAGGTTCTTCCTTCTCTCTCTTAACTGGTGTCAGTCTCTCTCCCTTCTCTCCCTCGGTGTGCCATCGTGCTCCTTTTATTTAGCCTCCACGTTTTGTTGGCACTTTCCTCTAATTACCTCCACTTAACTGTCTGTGTCGGGGTGCCCAGCTCCCGTATTCCCAGCAGAGGGAGCCAACGTCGCCTCACGTACCTCCCCTCTATTATCATCCCCCGGGGTAGACCTCTTGGGATACCACACAGCCTATAGTGAGGAGGTCAGAGACCTGGCAGTCTGGTACATGGACAACAATGTCTTACTCAACATAGCTGATCGTGGACTACAGGAAAAGCAGGGCCATACACGCCCCCATTCACATCGACAGGGCTGTAGTGGAGCAGGTTGAGAGCTTCAAGTTCCTTGGTGTCCATATCACCAACAAACTATGATGGTCCAAACACACCAATAGTGTCGTGAAGAGGCCACGACAACGCCTATTCCCCCTCAGGAGACTGAAAAGATTTGGCATGGGTCCCCAGATTCTCAAAAAGTTCTACAGCTGCACCATCGAGAGCATCCTGACTGCTTGCATCACTGCCTGGTATGGCAACTGCTTGGCCTCCGAACACAAGGCACTACAGAGGGTAGTGCCTACGGCCGAGTACACCACCATGCTTCCTGCCATCCAGGACCTCTATACTAGATGGTGTCAAAGGAAGGCCCTAAAAAATTGTCAAAGGCTCCAGTCACCCAAATCATAGACTGTTCTCTCTGCTAAAGCACGGCAAGCGGTACCGGAGCGCCAAGTCTAGATCCAAAAGGCTCCTTATCAGCTTCTACCCCCAAGCCATAAGACTGCTGAATAATTAATAAAATGGCCACCCAGACTATTTGCATTGAACCCCCCGGTTGTTTTTACACTGCTGCTACTCTCTGTTTATTATCTATCTATGCATTTTCACTTTAGCCCTGCCTACATGTACAGTCGTGACCAAAAGTTTTGAGAATGATGGTACTATGGAATACTGAAGTATAATTAGAAGCATTTCATATGTGTCAAAGACTTTTATTGACAATTACATGAAGTTGATGCAAAGAGTTTTGCAGTGTTGACCCTTCTTTTTCAAGACCTCTGCATTCCGCCCTGGCATGCTGTCAATTAACTTCTGGGCCTGACTGATGACAGCCCATTCTTGTTTGTCAGAATTTGTGGGTCCACCCGCCTCTTGAGGATTGACCACAAGTTCTCAATGGGATTAAGGTCTGGGGAGTTTCCTGGCCATGGACCCAAAATATCGATGTTTTGTTCCCCGAGCCACTTAGTTATCACTTTTGCCAAGGTGCTCCATCATGCTGGAAAAGGCATTGTTCGTCACCAAACTGTTCCTGGATGGTTGGGAGAAGTTGCTCTCGGAGGATGTGTTGGTACCATTCTTTATTCATGGCTGTGTTCTTAGGCAAAATTGTGGGTGAGTCCACTCCCTTGGCTGAGATGCAACCCCACACATGAATGGTCTCAGGATGCTTTACTGTTGGCATGACACAGGACTGATGGTAGCACTCACCTTGTCTTCTCCGGACAATCTTTTTTCCGGATGCCCCAAACAATCAGAAAGGGGATTCAGAGAAAATGACTTTACCCCAGTCCTCAGCAGTCCAATCCCTGTACCTTTTGCAGAATATCAGTCTGTCCCTGATGTTTTTCCTGGAGAGAAGTGGCTTCTTTGCTGCCCTTCTTGACACCAGGCCATCCTCCAAAAGTCTTCGCCTCACTGTGCGTGCAGATGCACTCACACCTGCCTGCTACCATTCCTGAGCAAGCTCTGTACTGGTGGTGCACCGATCCCGCAGCTGAATCAACTTTAGGAGACGGTCCTGGCACATGCTGGACTTTCTTGGGCGCCCTGAAGCCTTCTTCACAACAATTGAACCGCTCTCCTTGAAGTTCTTGATGATCCGATAAATGGTTGATTTAGGCGCAATCATACTGGCAGCAATATCCTTGCCTGTGAAGCCCTTTTTGTGCAAAGCAATGATGACGGCATGTGTTTTCTTGCAGGTAACCATGGTTGACAGAGGAAGAACAATGATTCCAAGCACCACCCTCCTTTTGAAGCTTCCAGTCTGTTATTCAAACTCAATCAGCATGACAGAGTGATCTCCAGCCTTGTCCTCGTCATCACTGACATGATGTCAGCTGGTCCTTTTGTGGCAGGGCTGAAATGCAGTGGAAATGTTTTTGGGGGATTCAGTTCATTTGCATGGCAAAGAGGGACTTTGCAATTAATTGCAATTCATCTGATCACTCTTCATAGCAAATTGCCATCATACAAACTGAGGCAGCAGACTTTGTGAAGATTAATATTTGTGTCATTCTCAAAACTTTTGGCCACGACTGTATTCTATGAGAACATTTCTGAATGGTACTCTGAAGTATCCATTCTAAACACAAAATACTTTGTTCTTCAGGGAAACAGAAAGAGAGAGAGAGACTCGGATGAACTCTCCAGCAGACGGACCGGATTCCAACAGAGAAGACAACAGTGACCTACACCGTAAATATGTACTTGCAATTATTCTCGAATGAGCGGCCGTTCATGTGCGAAGGATTAGCATTTCAATGTATATATTTATAGACTGTGTAATGAATTAATTTTGTCTTCGGGCTCTTTCTCAGTCCACAACCCCTTCCCTTTGTCCACCAAGACATCATATCGGTTTAGCCCACTAGGTGATCTTCCCTATCATTGTTGGTAACCAATATCTGTTTGTTTATGCATTTCTGTGATTACTTAGTTAGTTAGTAAATAAATGATTAAGCCAATTGGTGTATGGATGATTTATATTAATGGCTCGGTTCTTGCAGATAACCAACAATTTACGACGTTCAGATGAGACTGACGTGAGGTAAAGAATAATTATTTAATAGAAGACTAATTCATCAGATATTAAAATATCTGAATAGTTATAACTTTGTAATCTGAAGATTTTCTGTGGTTGGTGCCCCGACTTCCTAGTTAATTCAATTTACATGATTAGTTTAATCACATAATTACAGAGAATTTATTTAGAGTCTTCAGCTTTACTGATGCCAAAGACACGACACTACCCTCTCCCCATCTAAAAACCAACGTTCCCACAACTTTAGAGAATGTTCCCTTAAGAATATAATTAGGTCATGAACTAACATTTTCATAGGAATATTCCCGTGAAGTGCAAGGAATGTTTTAAAGGGACCATTCCCGTAATGTCAAATAGGACTTACCCAGAATGTGGTTACCATGTTATCAGAACTTAAGATATTATTGTTCTTGACAAATATCATGAGAATGTTGCAAGAACATTCATGTGTCCAGTTTTCTGTGGGTTAGGAGAATATCCCATCAACGTCACACCAAACATACACATGCCATATTCTCAGAACATGAGATATTAATGTTCTAGATACGTTTTATGGGAACTTTGCAAGAAAAGTTGTGTCCCCCCAAAAAGTCATTACACATCACTTCTAGTTACTGTTGTCAAGCCATTCAAGGCCCTGATTGGTGAACCACGGATTCATTCATGGCTGTTTGTCTGTTGGCAAGGTAAGGGATACTCACCCACACAGTGTTTTTAACTGACATATATGACACACTTTGATATGCATGATTACATTGTGCATGTTTATTTATACAGTCATTATTTAACATGTACTGATCTGGGATTTGAGCTCACAACCTCTTGGTTCACTGCACTCTGATCTTTCTGCTATGCCACATTGTTCGTGTCAGGTATCAATTAATCAGACTATTCTCTCATCACTGATTTTATGTACAAAATTCAGCAATTTAAGGGCTTTCTGTATAGTTGTCTAATGTTGCTGGGGCATATTGACCTGCTTTACTGATACTCCTGAATCACTATGATCAATAAAATATGTTCTTGAATGTATTTTCAACAGAGCTAAGATTACCAATCAAGTTCATTCAGATCTAAACTCAGCAAAAAAAGAAACGTCCTCTCACTGTCAACTGCATTTATTTTCAGCAAACTTAACATGTGTAAATATTTGTATGAACATAACCAGATTCAACAACTGAGACATAAACTGAACAAGTTCCACAGACATGGGTCTAACAGATTTGGAATAATGTGTCACTGAACAAAGTGGGGGTCAAAATCAAAAGTAACAGTCAGTATCGGGTGTGGCCACCAGCTGCAGTGCATCTCCTCCTCATGGGCTGCACTAGATTTGCCAGTTCTTACTGTGAAATGTTACCCCACTCTTCCACCAAGACTCCTGCAAGTTTTAGGACATTTCTGGGGGAATGTCCCTAGCCCTCACCCTCCGATCCAACAGGTCCCAGATGTGCTCAATGGGATTAAGATCAAGGGCTCTCGCTGGCCATGGCAGAACACTGGCATTCCTGTCTTGCAGGAAATCACGCACAGAACGAGCATTATGGGTGGTGGCATTGTCATGCTGGAGGTTCATGTAGGAATGGTACCACATGAGGGAGGAGGATGTCTTCCCTGTAACGCACAGCGTTGAGATTGCCTGCAATGACAACAAGCTCAGTCCGATGATGCTGTGACACACAGCCCCAGGCCATGACGGAACCTTCACCTCCAAATCGATCCCACTCCAGAGTACAGGCCTCGGTGTACTGCTCATTCCTTCGACGATAAACGTGAATCCGACCATCAACCCTGGTGAGACAAAACCGTGACTCGTCAGTGAAGAGCACTTTTTGCCAGTCCTGTCTAGTCCAGCGAAGATGGGTTTGTGCCCATAGGTGACGTTGTTGCTGGTGATGTCTGGTGAGGACCTGCCTTACAACAGGCCTACAAGCCCTTAGTCCAGCCTCTCTCAGCCTATTACAGACAGTTTGAGCACTGATGGAGGGATTGTGCGTTCCTGGTGTAACTCAAGCAGTTGTTGTTGCCATCCTGTACCTGTCCCGCAGGTGTGATGTTTGGATGTACCGATCCTGTGCAGCTGTTGTTACACGTGGTCAGCCACTGCGAGGACGATCAGCTCTCCGTCCTGTGTCCCTGTAGCGCTGTCTTAGGCATCTCACAGTACGGATATTGCAATTTATTGCCCTGGCCACTTCTGCAGTTCTCATGCCTCCTTGCAGTATGCCTAAGGCACATTCACGCAGATGAGCAGGGAAACTGGACATCTTTCTTTTGGTGTTTTTCAGAGTCAGTAGAAAGGCCTCAGAAAGGCCCCAGTAGAAAGGTTTTCATAACTGTGACCTTAATTACCTACCTTCTGTAAGCTGTTAGTGTCTTAACGACCGTTCCACAGGTGCATGTTCATTAATTGTCTATGGTTCATTGAACAAGCATGGGAAACAGTGTTTAAACCCTTTACAATGAAGATCTGTGAAGTTATTTGGATTTTTACGAATTGTCCTGAAAAAGGGACATTTATTTTTTTGCTGAGTTTAGATAGGTGTCTCGGGTTAGAGTTTCTTCTGGACAGGGCCTAACTATAGTGTCCCAATAATCACATGCCTTAGTGTTATCCCTCATTGGCACAGTGGTTAGGGCATTCATCATTGGTGCTGGTGGCACCCTACTCTCACATTCTTGGCAATATACACTGAGTAAAAAACATTAGGAACACCTTCCTAATATTTAGTCGCACCCCTTTTGCTCCGCAGAACAGCCTCAATTTGTCAATGCATGGACTCTACAAGGTGTCGAAAGCGTTCCACTGGGATACTGGCCCATGTTGACTCCAATGCTTCCCACAGTTGTGTCTAGTTGGCTGGATGTCCTTTGGGTGGTGGACCATTATTGATACACACTTGAAACTGTTGAGCGTAAAAACCCAAGCAGCATGCACCTGGCACCTACTACCATGCCCGTTCAAAGGCACTTCAGTATTTTGTCATGTCCGTTCACGCTCTAAATTGCATACAGAAAAAATCCATGTCTCTCTTGTTTCAAGGCCTAAAAATCCTTCTTTAACCTGTCTCCCCGACACTGACCTAAGTGGATTTAACAGGTGACATCAATAAGGAATTATGGCTTTCACTTGGATTCACCTGGTCAGTCTATGTAATGGAAAGACCAGGTTTTCTTAATGTTTGGTACACTAATGTTAGTGTCATTATTGCTATTTTGAATTGCATGTAACAGACATTTTGATTGTTTTTATGGAAATTTTGTTAGAACACTTTTTATCATAATATGTGTAGATTTCTCCTCTTTCACATATTTTTGGAACTTTGTCTACCAGCTAGCTTTGTGCCTTTGTGCACAACCTCCAAATTATTTTTCAGGTATGATGTGGTGTTTATGGACCAAGAGATTAATGCTGCCTTTGCAGAGTTTGCATTTGACTAAAATGGTGTTCTCTTTCTCCTCAATTAATTAATAGAAATGGGTGTTACATCTGCCCCTGCCACACCCGCTACTCTTCCTGTGTCTGCATAACCTGCCGCCACTCCCCCAGTGCTCCCTCCCTCTCGCTCTGTGTGGGTGTATCTGATTGTATGCAACCTGTTCCATAATCTAGACCTCTACAAATACTCAGCCCTGCCACTTCCACACTGCCAGATCATAGCCTTTGTGCAGTCAGTCTGCCTTTCAAGCCGTTTGTCCCTGCATAGATCTTGTTATCCTGTGGTGCTTGTTTTCCCTAGCCTAACGTTGCGTTTCTCTCCACTACAGTTCCGTCCGCTCTGACTCTGGTCCTTGTCACCAGCCCCTCGTCTCGTCAGTCCAGCTTCCTAGCTCTGGACCCCCACTCTACTACTTCCTGGTGTTCCGCTCCGGACCTGCTTACCCTGCCCCTACTCCCCCTGCCGCAGCCTCAGTTCCTGGTTCCCTGCAACCCTGCTTTTTAATAAATACCTTCCCTGTCTCCTCCTCTGAGTCTGCACTTGGGTTCACCTGCTCCACACCAAGTAACAATGGGAGCATTTCCACAAGGAAAAGTTTAAGAAGAGTAACAATGTCACCTTTCTTACATTTTTAGCAAGAGCCAAGGCTTGCCAGGCTTTGTCTCTTGTATATACTACCAGTCAAAAGTTTGGACCCGCCTACTCATTCAAGGGTTTTTCTTAATTTGACTATTTTCTACATTGTAGAATAATGGTGAAGACATTAAAACTATTAAATTACACATATGGGGTGGGTTTCACCAACATGGATTAAATTAATCTAGGATTAGAGCTAATCTAGGTTTATAATTAATCAGATGTTGCACCACTTAATTTTAAATCTGGATCAGTAAATCTATGATTAATAGTTGTAAACTATGATTAGTGACATGTTACACCAATTTATAAGGTATTTCGTGAGTTGAAACGAAGTAACTTGCCTACTTGACAAATGAGGCCACAAAGTTGCTGTTCCTTGATAAAATAACAACGTAACGTTAGAACTACAGCAACTCCATCGTGAAAGGTTCTCATGGGTTGGCTGATTTGAAATAAAATATATTATTTGCCAGTACTAGAAAGATAGCTCATTCGTTAGCTACTGTAGCTAGCTAGTTTATAAACCAAGATAGCTAGTATAAAATATGTATTATTTTCATTATTTATTTAGGCATTTATTATTTGTCCGCAAGCCACCTGATCGTGGCACGTCAAAGAAGTTCCAAGTTCTCCACCTCTTGTCGGAGCTGATGGAGGAATTTAGTAACGTACTAGAGGATAAAAAGACAGACAACACGACTGTCAAAAAGAAGGAAGACACCTGGGCCATTTTATGCAACTGATTTAATGGATCGACACGGATTAAAGAGAATAGGCACCCAAATCAGATGAAGGTGTGCTGGAAAAACGTAAAAGCGAAAGCCAAAAAGAATGTGGTAGAGGAGAGGCGGGGGCTACTTCAGACCGGAGGGGGGCCTCCATCCAAGGGAATTGATCCTCTCTCCCAGAGATTGCGAGATGATTCCCCAGCAGTTTGCCCCTCTCAACCCCTATGATGACGACGGACAACTCAACCCACCAATATTTAGTAAGTAACTGGTAAATATCAATGACTATAATGCACGTTTAAACTAATGTTAATGCTACTTCACTACAATGTTACCGTTATCAGGCCCGTTACAGCATGTTACATAACATCATCATTCATAACAGGGCTGGGCATATCATAAGCTCCAATTCAATTGTTGTACAAAATGGGCATGTAAATAGCCTACTAATAATGAGTTAATTTTCTTTATTTTCTTTCCTTTAGTTGAGCTGACATCCTGTGCCGTGGAGAAACAGCAGTGCCTGAATCTTGCACCAGCAGCAAAAACACCAGACAGGACAAGCAAACATCCCAGAACTGACATGAACCAAGCTCATATTGATGTTTTGGTTCTCAATCAAGAATCTCCACAGCATTCCCATTAGCATGTTGGACCTGGCCATCTTCTTCATTCTCCTCAGGTAGGTCCTCCTCAGCCTCCTCAGGTAGCTTGTCTCCTTGTCCCTTGCCAAAGTTATACAGAACCACCACTGCAATAATGATTGTCAGTGTAATGTCCATCTTCGTGCGGAGCCCCTCCTCGATCTTTTTTTCCCACACTCCCTCTCTATGAGACCTCTTGCCAGGATATCAGTGGTGTTGTATTCTCTCACTTCAAGTGTCTGGGGGTTTAAAAGGGGAGTCATAAGGTACCCACGACAGGCATATCCATTGTCACCTAGTAGGTGGCCTTCATATGCTCCACTTTCCAGCGTTGCACACAGACGACTATTGTCAAAGATTCTGTTGTCATGGTTAGATCTTGGCCATCTAGCTATGATGTTGGTGAGCTGACCTTTGTCATCACAGACAGCCTGCACATTGATGGAGCAGTAACCTTTCCAATTACGGAATAGTTCTCCATTCTCACCACCAGGGTTGGGAATAGGGCTGTGTGTACAGTCTATTGCCCCTAGTACACCTGGGAATCTAGCTCTCCTGTAAAATCCAGCTACTGTTTCCTCTGTAGGCTTGAACCTGAGGTACTGATTCTTCAGACTGACAATAGCACTGGACACTCTGACTACAATCCTGCAGACGGTTGACTTGTGGAGTACAAAAAGATCCCCATCCACCATCTGGAAACATCTAGTTGCGTAGAACTGTAGGGTCACCAAGAGCTGAAGTAGTGGGGATACAGCCGCGTTGCCATATCACCCCCATGCTCAATGATTGGTCCAAACTTTCTTTCCAGTTGTATTACAGAGTCCACGGAGAAGTGGTATTTCCTAGAAAACTCATCATTATCCAACCTGTCTAAAATTATTCTCTGAGGAACTCTGTCATTTTTGTCTCTCCAGAGTAGATATGCTGCCATTTTATCAGTTAAACCACCTCAGGTTGCAGTTTAGAATTGATCTCCAATCTAAGTTTATATATTGTTTTACATTCATTGAGCAACAGGCTGAAAATGAATCAAGGCTTAAAGTGAAAACTAAACTTAGATTAGAGGAAGGATTTCATTTGAGTAGGATTCATTTAAACTAGGTTTAACATTTGGTGCAACAAGATTAATAGATAAACCTTGATTTAAGCCAGTTTAAGAGTTAATCCATGTTGGTACAAACCACCCATGGAGTAACCAAAAAAAGTGTTTAACAATTAAAAATATATTTGAGATTTGAGATTCTTCAAAGTAGCCACCCTTTGCCTTGATGACAGCTTTACACACTCTTGGCATTCTCTCAACCAGCTTCACAAGGTAGTCACCTGGAATGCATTTCAATTAACGGGTGTGCCTTTGTGTAATTTATTTCCTTCTTATTGAGTTTGAATCAATCAGTTATGTTGTGACAAGGTAGGGGTGGTATATAGAAGATAGCCATTTTTGGTTAAAGACCAAGTCCATATTATGGCAAGAACAGCTCAAATAAGCAAAGAGAAATGACAGTCCATCATTACTTTAAGACATGAAGGTCAGTCAATACACAACATTTCAAGAATGTCGCAAAAACCATCAAGAGTTATGATGAAACTGGCTCTCATGTGGACCGCCACAGGAAAGGAAGACCTAGAGTTACCTCTGCTGCAGGGGATACATTAATTAGAGTTAACTGCACCTCAGATTGCAGCATAAATAAATGCTTCACAGAGTTCAAGTAACAGGCATCTCAACATTAACTGTTCAGAGGAGACTGCGTGAATTGCTGCTAAGAAATCACTACTAAAGGACACCAATAATAAGAAGAGACTTGCTAGGGCAAAGAAACACGAGCAGTTGGAGATTTTTGGTTCCAACTGCCGTGTCTTTGTGAGATGCAGAGTAGGTGAGCGGATGATCTCATCATGTGTGGTTCCCACCGTGAAGCATGAAGGAACAGGTGGGATGGTGTGGGGGTGCTTTGCTGGTGACACTGTCAGTGATTTATTTAGAATTTAAGGCACACTTAACCAGCATGGCTACAACAGCATTCTGCAGCAATACGCCATCCCATCTGGTTTGCGCTTAGTGGGACTATCATTTGTTTTCAACAAGACAATGACCCAACACACCTCCAGGCTGTGTAAGGGCTTTTTGACCAAGAAGGAGAGTGATGATCTGTACTTCTCCACAACTTTGTACCTGACCTGTTTTGGAGAGCTCCTTGGTATTCATGGTGTCGCTTGCTTGGTGGTGCCCCTTGATTAGTGGTGTTGGAGACTCTGGGGATTTTCAGAACAGGTGTATGTATACTGAGATCATGTGACAGATCAAGTGATAAATATAGTCTACCTGTGTGCAATCTAACTAATTATGTGACTTCTGAAGGTAATTGGTTGCACCATAGCAAAGGGGGTGAATACATATGCACGCATCACTTTTAAATTTTTTGAAACAAGTTATGTTTTTCACTTCACTACACCAATTTGGACTATTTTGTGTACGTCCATTACAGAAAATCCAAATTACAGGTTGTAATGCAACAAAATAGGAAAAACGGCAAGAGGGATGAATGCTTTTGCAAGGCACTGTACTGCTAAGAATATGAGAGTAGGGTGACTCCCCTAGCGGGTCTCAAACCCAGGGCACAGCACCAATGACAAACACCTTAATCACTGTCCCAATAAGGGATAGCTCTAGGTCAGTGTTTCTCAGCTCCGGTCCTCAAGTACCCCCAACAAGTACACATTTTCGTCGTACTGTAGAGCTATTTTTACTTGCATACAATATAGCTGGTTCACCCTGTCCTGCCCCAGGGGTTCCACGGCCCTGCAGTGCCCCAACCCAACACGCCTCACTCAGCTTTAGGATCTAACTTAAACATTCATTATTGGTTTCAGGTGTGTAAGGCCAAAGTGACAACCCACAGGATGGCAGACCCCCAGGGCTAGGACTGAGCAGCCCAGCAGCTAGGGATTGACTAAATAGGTATCGCTCTTGACATGGGCATGTTTTCAATACAGACTCCTTTTGTCGTATAGTATTACATATAAGGCATCCAGACCTTATGAAAGTTGCACAGTATACCCTTAATCTTATAATAAATCAAATCTAGTGATACATAACTTGGCATTTCTTCCATTTATTGTGGGAGGATAACCAGTTTCATAGCCACTATAAATGCTAGGTTACACAATTTGTTCTGATAACAGTCTCCAGTATCAACATTTACAAGCAAATCTGTAGACATACTGAGATAAATGAACATACTCTTTGCCAGAATTCAAACAGCCTTCACAAGAGCTTAACATGGTTTTAAACTGCAGTAATTTATGTCAGAGATTATATGTGACCCGTTTCAGGAATATGTATGTCGCTGGTCACTACTTTACAGGAAAACCGTTTGAACTTAAACATTTTTCTTTCAAAATGCATTTTTTTTGGCAGAAATGCCTTCTCAAACGTGAACTTTCATGTGCCTTAAAAACAAACTTGTATGCCATCTGTAAATACAAATAAAATGGTTAAATTACAAGCCCAGTTGGTTTAGCCACAGAAAAAGCGAGCAACCTTCCCTAGCCATGATTGGCGGAGATAATGGGTGGGCTGGAAATCCCGAGAGATAAGTAAGGTTTGGTCTGCCATATAGCACGCTTCTGTCTATTTGAGCTGGTCAGTATGTCTAGGTAATCCTGTCTAATGCAGCTTTTTAAAAAATGTATTGCTTAGTAAAAACTGCATAAGTCTAATGTTAAGTTAAAGTGTACTTTTAGCTAGCTAACGTAAGCTGGCTGGCTCGCTAGCTAACGTTATGTGTATGCTCTCCACTTTCTGGAGGACCCGAGTTTTGAAGTCAGTGGAATTCGGTTATGATAGCTAAGGAGGTGGAGAAAACACGTGTCTCCGGATTATATCTACAAACTAAGGGCAACCATGGCATCCGACAGGAGACGCGTCCATCCATGATGTACACGGGTAAATAGTCTAGCTAGCTACATTTTCAGATATTACACGTTTCTAATTTTGACAGAAAGTGGTTTCATTTCAAGTTAAAGTGTACCGTTAGCTGGCTCGCTCACGTTACTTGCATGATTATATTTGTTTCGCAGAGCCATTTGCTTGACTAGTTAACGTAAACTAACTCACTTCTGTACATCACGCTGGTCCGTACAATTGACCTTATTTTAGTGCCCCAAAAACGTAACACTTCCAGATCAACCGTAATATCAATACCATTGTAAAGCACAATTTCTCCCCTTTCCAACAAAATCAATGATGAGGCCTTCATGATGCCCATCTCTGCATGATTCAAGAAGGCAATGAGCTCCGTCGGGTCTTTTTAAAAATGGCGGGTGGGGAAGCTAAACCTATTGCGTGATAGTGAGAAGGAGAGATGTCCTGTGGGGAAATGGCTTTTTTCACTCGATCTGTCCAACTTACCACCTTATCGCTTCTAAAAATGTAAATAAAACATTATAAAGAGTTTATATAATGTGTCATTACATACCTATTTAAAGGTTTGTGTCGAATTTGAATCGGGTTTTTAGCGCGGTGCTAAAGTGATCTTCAGAAGTAAACAGCGGCTTTTGAGAGTCAAGACAGCCTGCAGTGATGACGCAAAAAATGACTAGGTATCCCCCCTTACCCTGTCCCTTTCTTGTTTTTGAACGGTGAGAGAAGTGCTACACCTGGAGGAGAGAAGCTGTGAGACAGAATTAGTTGCTTTATGCATGCTGTATGTTACGCCATGACACGTCACAATGTAACGTACAGCGTCGGAGGGGTCAGTTTTTTCAACTTTTCTCCAATACTATAGAGTCATTACAATGTCAATCAATGCTTGAATAGAAACGTAGTTCTCAACACAGTCGCTACAGTCCCATTAGTTGTCACGGTTGCGCACATTTGTACGGAATGGGGTTCGCTTACGTTATAGCCTAATGTTAGCTAGCTACCTGCAGATTCATGCAGGGTGGTAATGTCATGAGTTGGGATTTTTGGTTAATTGTTTAGCTAGCTAGCTACATGTCTTAACAAAAAAAACACTATGCAAGTCTACATTTCAATAGAATGTCACTCCAACAACTGTTGATCGATGTACTAGCTGGTAAATTCGCTCTGGCTATCTACTCCGATTCAAACAACAGGTAAGATAGTCTAGCTAGCTACATTTTTAGATATTACACATTTCTAATTTTGACAAAGTCTTTTTAACTTGAAATGAGGTGTACTATTAGCTTGCTAGCTGCTGGCTGGCTGTGATGTTATTATTCATATCTCAGAGCCATTTGCTTGACTAGTTATAGCCTAATGAAATTGCATTTGTCACATGCGCCGAATACAACAGTTTGGGATCGGTGAAATGCTTACTTACAAGCCCTTAAGAAAATCCCTAAAAAAGTAAGAGACAAGAATAGCAAATAATAGCTAGCTAACATTGAACCTGGTTGGTTGACTACCTGCAGATTCATGCAGGGTAGTAACGTCATGAGTTGGGATTATGATTCATTGTTTACCTAGCTAGCTACATGTCTTAACAAAAGACTCTCGCCTGAGTGTGCCAGAGCGCAGAATAACGGATTAATTTACGAATGCTCAACACGTTGAATATGGCCGGTGTCAGTAAACGTCGGCAAAAAAAGGGTAATTCAAGTTAGTCACCAATGCTCTGGATAACATGAAAACAGACTAACCAGCTCTGCTAGGGCGAGTAAAATGGTCAGAGTGGAGTGTTCTCTCATTATGTGTCTGGAAGTAGCTAGCAAGCTAGCCAATGTTAGCCAGTTTGCTTAGGTGCTTGTCTGCCATTGTGAGGTCAGAACGTTCGGATCAACCCTACTCATCGGGCCAGAGCGTCCAGTGTGCGCTCTGAACGCTCCGAGAGCGAAGCACTCTGAATTTACGAAAGGACATTCTGACAGCACAGTTAGAGTCACCAATGCTCTGGATAACATAACAGCCTAACCAGCTCTGCTAGGGTGATTACTAACACAGACAGTGGCGTATCAGGAATATCTGAATGCTGTGAACTAAGAGGTTGTGGTTAAAATCACAGGTGAGGGCATGTTCAATAATAATTACCATATAAATGAACATGTACTGTATGTCAAAGTGTGTGAAATATGTAAGTTGAGAACACCTTGCCAACAGACAAAAAGTGCTGTGAATTGATCAGGGCCTTGATGGGCTTGGCAACAGTAACAAGGCGTGATGTGTAATAAAAAATGTTTTTATGGAGAATGATTCTTTGGGACCATCAGGCGACGTCCTGAAAACTGATACACAGAAATGTTCTTGCAACGTTCCCATTAAATATGTTTAGAACATAAATATCTTACATTCTGTGAGCATGGCAACCATGTTCTGTGTATGTTTGGTGGGACGTTGATGGAATATTCTTATACCCCTCAGAGAACTGGACACATGAATGTTCTTGCAATGTCCCATGAAACGTGTCTAGAACATTAATATCTGATATTGTGAGACCATGGCAACTATGTTCTTCTGTGTATGTTTGACGTGATGTTGATGGAATATTCTACTAACGCTCAGGAAACTGGACACGTGAACCAACTGGGCAAAAACTGACTGAATCGTTATTTCCACATAATTTCAACAACAACAAATGTAATATGATGCTGTTAGGGGCACATTAGGGGTAACATTACAAAAACATTCTCTCTACCTGGAATTGTTAGCTGGGTCTCTCTGGTTTAATGTGAGCCATTCCTCCCCCTCACCGCCTTATGCTGGAGGCATGTCTGTGTAAAAAATGTCAAACTATTCTCTGTGTAGCAGCGCACTTTCGTGACATTGCTCGCATGGGAAAAATGGAGGAAATGCACTTTACCCCCAAGTGCTATCCTCACTTGGACTCTCCCCTCGGCACCTTCTCAGGTTCCAGCCAGGGAAAAAAAATCAGCACGTCTACTCCCTCCAGTCTCTTCTGACATACAGAGCAGGATGACAGGTTGCCATTTGTCATCCTTCAAGGCCCCATTCCCATGCTTTGCGACATTAATTAATCACCTCTGTCTATTGCACACAAGCGAACACAGTAGAATAGAATCACGTGTGCATCTCTTCGAAGCACCATCAGGGGGTGCCATCACTCTAGGTGAGTGAGGCAGGGAATAAACCTGATATATTTCCCCATTCTCTCGATGGATTCCTGTCACCCGAGCAGGTCATCCCTGAGTTTTCATTTGCTTAACATGGGAACCGGTTTTCTGGGCTCACAATGAAACTCCCTTAACTCACTGGGTTTTTGGGATCTTTTTTGGTTCTCTTGATGGAAACTGGTACTCCCGAATCCATAACGCTCTGATGCTTTTTTCCTTATCCGTTTAAACGCTGCTCTTGGTTCACACAGTCGGCCTTTGCCCACTCTACCTCCCCTTTTCGGGGGATATTTTAGCTTTTGATAGCCCTCCTCTCTGGAGTAGGGCCAAGACAGACCAGACACATAGTTGCTCTACTTCTTAAGATTACATCTGGGTAACCAGTATGTTTACTTCTTCCTTTTAGCTACACCATTTGACAGCGTATGGCATTCCGTCAGCTGCTCTCTCATGCAAGCCCTGCTCGGTGACATGTATAGCCTATGCCTGTTGCCACTCACTAAGGGCGTAGTCTAAAAGGATCAAGCATGTTTTGCAAGAAACACTAAGCTCATATGCCTCGGTCGCATTACGAGTTCTCCCAGTTACCTGGGACACACTCTCTGCCCCCCTTCGGCATTATCGCTCCCTGGGTTGCATGAGCATGACACGTGCACACTAGCGTATTAACAGCCTCTGAGAGCCCACTTTTTGTATCTATCCGGACTGACTCCGACTGTTAGAAGCGACAACTCTATTAGGGTGTTTGGAGACTCCATCCCTACATGGTAATAACGCACCACTAGGGGCGGAAGCCCTCGCGCACATAGTCAAGGGTGATGCCCTACGCTTTTTCCTCCACTATGTGTAGCACTCCCCATTCCGATAAGCAGAGTGAGGTAACAGGCTTATCACTCATCTTCGAGCCCCTTGATGACCAGGGACGCCGTCGTTGGCAGAGATCACGCTCCTGATTTACAACCAGTCCTGGTAGCTACCGTTACACAGGGATCTTATGACCCAGGTGTACGGGGAGATTTGCTACCCTCACCCAGTAGCCATGGCCCATGAGCGGATGAATCTGAATGCAACAGGCCTGCCACTGAAGATCATTGAGCCTTCCAGAGCCCTTTCTAAACACTGACTATATGGAAAAAAGTGGTGCGTTTTTTGGAAGTGGTGTGACCTAAACAGATAATTTAATGCTCTTTATCCAATGTTTTTATGCTTCATTGCAGGACTTTTTTGAGCAGAGGGAAGATCTCTCCTGACAAGTTCCGTTTAGCAGCTATCTCGACCTGTCATACCCTACTGTTAAACTGTCAAAGACTGTAACACCCTCTGTTATGTTGTTGATGAAGGGTGCACGTTGCTTATGCACAGTCTCAAGGCCTTTAGCCCCATATTGGGACCTGTCTATTGTGCTTGAGGCTTCCTGACAGCAGACTCTTGAACCACTGGAAAGCGTGGTGATGTAATACCTCTCCTAAAACGCATTACCGTCAGACACCTGCAAAGGGAGTGAGTGAGCTGCAGGCCCTGTCAGTCCATCAATCGTTCCTATTATTTTCCCCGGGGTTCTCCTATGTAACCTTTCTACCCAACCCTGCCTTTAATTAAGGTCAGTGACAACTATGGTTATTTTGCTTTGTAGCTTGTAGTTTTCCACCCACCGCGAAGAGCATCTCCACCATTTGTGTCCTGTATGTGCTTTGAGCATTTGCTTGGATAAAGCAAGAGTATTGCTTAAGAGCGACAACGCCTCTTCTTTCTTGGGCGCCTGTCTGCAAAGGGGGGCGGCTGTCTCGTAAATGGCTATCCTTTTGGATAGTGGATGCTATTATATTGAAAAGTATAATAGAAAGGGTTAAAGCCCAGAAGAACTCAATCCACCAGAGGCATGGCTACCTCTTGGACTGTTCAAAGGCATCTCCTTACATGATATTTGTGTTAAGGCATGTATGGCCACCCCTCATACATTTGAGGTTTTACCATCTGGATGTCACTGTGCCTTCTATGGCGCATACTTCCTCATTGTCCAAGCCTCTGAGGGCTGATACTGTTGGAACTACCCTGGCTTCAGAAAGCATGTCTGCATCCCATAATTGACACATTGAAAGAAGTATTAGAACTAGACCTTAGTGTTACTTGTGTAACCCCGGCTCCGTGAGTGAGATGTCATATAAGCATAAACAATGACTTTACAACGCATGCTTGGCAAAGGGATAAAGTGTGAAGTCTTGCATTGCCGATTCCTTTCCCAAGGAATGTATTGTTTTGTATTCATACCTGCACACAAGTCTGACTTCCGTGTGTTTTATGCAGGAAATTGGTGCAAACATCAAAGTTATGCGTATGTTAAGATTCAGACTTCTCTTACTTCTCCCAGTTTTTCTAAGCTTTTTTCCCCCCTAAACTGTCTAGTGTGTTTCTTAGCCTTGCCCCAATCACTGCCACCTCCATTTCATGGTGGTGCCTGGTTGTCCTGCCTAGCAGCAGTGCTCGCACAAATCTGACAGGATTATAGCCATCCTAATCTGAGTTAGATCTGAGTTAAACAGGATTGAGCCGTATCGACAGATGCATAGGTTATTTATTAAAGAGGCTCCTTGCACAACTTGAACATTAGGTATTAGAGAAAGCCTGTCAGTACAGCACCTGCCAAGAGTGTGTACACCACCTCCTGGCAGTCAATGCTGGGTCAGTGCCATGCCCCTGATGATGGTGAAATGGGGAGAAGGTGGGTATAGCAATAATCCCTTCCTCTCATGACACTAGGTTGGGTTAAACCCATATTACTTATTACTCATACATTGAATTCAGATGTACAGTAAGCCTAATGTTTCACACAGGTAATAACCCAGTCAACATCTCAATTTATGTTGAATGTTAGATTGAATCAATCTACATTTTCATTTAGATTAAAATATATATTTCATATGAGAAACCTTTTTTCAGGAATAATATACACTGAACAAAAATATAAACGCAACATATGAAGTGTTGGTCCCATGTTTCATGAGCTGAACTAAAAGATCCCAGAAATGTTCCATATGCACAAAAAGTGAAAGAAATGTACATCTCTGTTAGTGAACATTTCCACTTTACCATAATAATCCATCCACCTGACAGGTGTAGCATATCAGCAAGCTGATTAAACAGCACAATCATTATACAAATGCAGCTTGTGCTGGAGACAAAAGGCTACTCTAAAAGGTGTAGTTTGGTCACACAACACAATGCCACAGATGTCTCAAGTTTCGAGGGAGCGTGCAGTTGGCATGCTGACAGCAGAAATGTCTACCAGAGCAGTTGCAAGATAATTGAATGTTCATTTCTCTACCAGAAGCTGCCTCCAAAGTGGTTTTAGAGAAATTGGCAGTACGTCCAACTGGCCTCACAACCACAAACTACGTGTAACAACTCCAGCCCAGGACCTCCACAATTATAGACAACGAGCACAACTGCATTTCATCAATGGAAATTTGAATGCACAGAGATACCGTGACGAGATTCATCCGCAGCCATCACCTCATGTTTCTGCATGATAATGCACAGCACAATGTCGCAGGGATCTGTACACAATTCCTGGAAGCCAAAAAATGCCCAGTACATCCATGACCTGCATACTCACCAAACATGTCACCCATTGAGCACGTTTGGGATGCTCTGGATCGACGTGTATGACAGAGGGTTCCAGTTCCCGTCAATGTTCAGCAACTTCGCAAAGCGATTGAAGAGGAGTGGGACAACATTTCACAGGCCACAATCAACAGCCTGATCAACTCTAGGCGAAGGAGATGTGTCGCGCTGCATGAAGAAAATGGTGGTCACACCAGATACTGATTGGTTTTCTGATCCACGCCCATACCTTTTTTTAAGGTGTCTGTGACCAACAGATGCATATCTGTATTCCTAGTCATGTGTAGGGCGGTCACGAGTCATGACCAAAGTCAAGGTAATTAGGCTTCTCCAAGCTCTGATGCTACTGATGGTCATTAGTAGTCTACCAAAATTGCTAACTGCCGGGTACTCTGCACTCTATTTTCCCTCTAATCACTTTGACATAAATGCAAATGTATTCAAAAATCAAACCAAACACTTCATGAGAGCCACTGAGCTCGTGTTGCGCAACATTTCTATAGGCTATGCAATTGCGTGAGAAAACAGAGTGATGGCCTCTACTAAAAAGAGAGGCTCCCATCAGCTTTCTATAGACTAAGCCTACTCTATTTATTTCTCATCTTTCCTAATATTAAGCACATTGCTTCTCTTTACAACAGGAGTATAGCCTACCTGGCTGGCATGAAAATTAACCACGAGGAACAGTGTCCTCCATCCTCCAGATACATGTATTTTTTTTCCGCTGACCCTGTTTCGAGACATGATAATGGTCTATTCTAAATCAAAACAAATTTCACACACATTTTGTTTGTATATGTAAAGACAAGATGAAATCAATAATAGTGTGATAGGTGACTATTAGCCTATCACTTGTGAATGATGCCCAGCATAAGGCAAGAAACAGTGAATGCATTTTTTTATTTACATTTTCAAATGAAATTTGCACACCTCATGTAGCCATAGACCTATATCTTTTGATAAGGTTTGTATCAAAACTAAAGTGCCCAAATATCTTCTTACAATGAAGCACATTAATTCACTTTACAGCGGGCGTAGAGCCCAACTGGCATACATACACAGCGGGTGAGTTTCAAATTTGGGTAAGATTATTTTCACCATAAAAATGCACCTTCATAATAACAGCATTACATGCATAATCGCATCTGTGGTCACTTTTGGAATGGTGTTGTCCTGCTAATGGAACATTGGCGCTTGTAGCCTACTGCCGTGTGCACATTGCTGCGCTTATAATGTGAAGAAATAATAAATTGCGTCAGGCTTTTTGCTTAAAACAGTTTTTTTGATGCTAGTGGTTGTATTAATTTGGGATCTATCGCATCCCACAACTGTGTCCCAGACGATGTTTGAAATATTTATTTATCGCACAGAATAGGTAAACTTTTGCACTATGTGTCACGCCCTGACCTTAGAGATCCTTTTTATGTCTCTATTTTGGTTGGTCAGGGCGTGAGTTTGGGTGGGCATTCTATGTCTGGTGTTCTATGTTGTCTATTTCTTTGTGTTTGGCCGTGTGTGGTTCTCAATCAGAGGCAGCTGTCTATCGTTGTCTCTGATTGAGAACCATATTTAGGTAGCCTGTTTTCCCACTTTGAGCCAGCGGAAAAAGAGCGTACCTTTTCCCCCTTAGGAGACTGAAAAGATTTGGCATGGGTCCCCAGATCGTCAAAAAGTTCTACAGCTGCACCATCGAGAGCATCCGGACCGGTTGAATCACCGCCTGGTATGGCAACAGCTCGGCATCTGAACGTAAGGCGCTACAGAGGGTAGTGTAAATGGCCCAGTACATCACTGGGGCCAAGCTTCCTGCCATACAGGACCTATATAACAGGCAGTGTCAGAGGTAAACCATTAAAATTGTCAGACTCTGCACGGAAAGCGGTACCGGAGCGCCAAGTCTAGGACCAAAAGGCTCCTCAATAGCTTCTACCCCCAAGTCATTAGACTGCTGAACAATTCATAAAAATCGCCACTGGACAATTTACATTGACCTCTTTCCCTCTCTTTTGTATACTGCTGCTACTCGCTGTTTGTTTGTTACCTATGCAGTCACTTCGTCCCCACCTACATGTACAGATTACCTCAACTAGCCTGTACCCCTGCACACTGACTCGGTACCGGTGCCCCCTGTATATAGCCTCATTATTGTTATTCTTATTGTGTTACTTTTTATTAATACTTTTTATTTTAGCCTACTTGGTAAATATTTTCTTCTTGAACTGCACTGTTGGTTAAGGGCTTGTAAGTAAGCATTTCACGGTAAAGTCTACACTTGTTGTATTCGGCACATGTGGCAAATAAAGTTTGATTTGTATGGGTTGGTAATGTTCCCTAGTTGCGCCGTCACACAAAGCGCAAACCAGATGGGATGGCATATAGCTGCAGAATGCTGTGGAATCCATGCTGGTTAAGTGTGCCTTGAATTCTAAATAAATCACAGTGTTACCAGAAAAACACTCCCACACCATAACACCTCCTCAATGCTATACGGTGGGAAATACACATGCAGAGATCATCCGTTCACCTACACCACGTCTCACAAAGACACAGCGGTGCCTCCATTCCCCCAACGCCATCTTCACCACGAAGCTCACGATTCCCCACATTGTAGTTCTTTTCCGTGGCATTGAGGTGGTGGCAGAAGAAGGCTCAGGGATGTAGCTTGAGGTCCAGGGCAAAACGCTGGGACTGGACAGGTCCGCCCCCACTCTGACATCAGAAGCATCGACCTCCACCACAAACTGACGGGAAGGGTGCGGATGAACCAAGATGGGAGCTGTGGTGAAGCAATGTTTGAGGTCCGGGAACGCTTGGTCAGCAGCTGGAGACCACGTGAACGGAACCTTGGGTGAGGTGAGTGTGGACAGGTGGGAATCCAGGGTGCTGGAACCCCGGATAAAGCGGCGATAGAAGTTGGCAAACCCCAGGAAGCATTGCAGCTGCACCCTGAAAGTAGGCTGGGGCCAATCCACCACCGCTCTTACCTTCCCAGGATGGTGGAACGATGGAACTCACACTTCTCTGCTTTTACAAACAGCTGGTTCTCCAGGAGGCATTGGAGAACCTGTCGGACGTGGAGCACATGTTGTTGGATGGAATGGGAAAAGATTATGTCATCTAGGTAGACAAAGACGAACATCATTGACCAGAGCCTGGAACACAGCAGGGGCATTGGTAAGGCCAAATGGCATGACCAGATACTCGTAGTGACTGCTGGCCATGTTGAAGGCAGTCTTCCACTTGTCCCCTTCCCATATCCGCACCAGGTGGTAGGCGTTCCGTAGATCCAGCTTGGAAAACATGGTGGCCCCCTGGAGCGGCTCGAAGGCCGAGGAGATGAGTGGTAGCGGGTAGCGGTTCTTCACCGTTATGTCGTTGAGACCCCGGTAGTCGATGCACGGGTGCAGGGTCTTGTCCTTCTCCACAAAGAAGAACCCTGCGCCGGCAGGAGAAAATGGATGGATGAATTCTGCAACAAGAGATTCCCCAATGTAGGTATCCATTGCCTTGGTCTCTGGTCCCGACAGAGAGTACAGTCGTCGCCGGGGCGGAGTCGTGCTAGGGAGAATGTCAATCCTGCAGTCATAAGGTCGGTGCGGCAGAAGTGAAGTGGCCCGGGCCTTGCTGAACACCTCCCGTAGGTCCTGGTACTCCACGGGAATGGCGGAGAGGTCCGGGGCACCTTCCGAGCCCCCCATGAAGACGTCCCGAGGCAGGTTGTGCTGACTTCAGGCAATGGGCGTGGGAGAACGGACTCCAGCCCATGAAGGCACCAGTAGACCAATTAATTAAGAGATTGTGTCGCTGGAGCCAGGAGAATCCCAATACCACGGGAATCAGAGGGGACTTGATGAGCAGGAACTGGATAGCCTCACTTTGGTTCCCTGACACGGCCTATAGAGCGCCCATCCAGCGCTCTAATGTACATGGGAATGGAGAGGGGCTGAGTGCGGATGTTCAGCTCGGACGCCAGGGTAGCGTCCAAAAAGCTCTCATCGGCCCCAGAGTCAATGAGAACCCGATGAGATTTGGACTGGTCTCCCCATAGCAGAATGGCATGAAAAGGATTGCGAGCAAGGGAAGCAGGAAGGTTCTCCATATGGCCCACTAGAGTACTCGCTACTACCGGTGAGCCTGTTTCCTTTAAAAGGACAAGAGAACACAAAATGACCAAGAGTTCCGTAATACAGACAACTCTTCGCATTGATCCTGTATTGCCGTTCCGCTGGCGACACCCCAGCTCTGCCTAGTGGCATAGGCTCAGGAAGCGGTGACTCGGCCATATTCGCAGCCCTCGGGGCAGGTCGGGAAGCCTCAGGTTCTCTCGGCAATGAGACCATCTGGAGCTTCCGGGATGACTTGGAGGCGAGGTGGGATCCTTGGGCGTGTGAGCGAAATCCAATTTCCTCTCCTTCCGTCGTTCCCGTAATCCCCCATCGATACAGATGGTCAAAGCAATGAGGGAATCGAGCTCCGTAGGCAACTCCTGGGATGCAAGCTCATCCTTGACCTCCTCAGAGACGCCATGCAGGAACATATCGAACTGTGCCTCTTCATTCCAGCATGCTCCGCTACCAACGTGTGGAAATCCAACGCATAATCAGCTACACTGTGAGAGTCGTGCCGAAGCTGTATTAGCTTCCGGGCTGCCTCTCGCCCAGAGAATGGGGCATCAAAAACCTCACTTCTCCCACAAACCCCTCCAGACCGGCTGTCGTTCCCACACGGCAGTAGCCCAGGTGAGAGCACTCCTGGAAATCAGCGTGATGAGGTAGGCTATCTTGGAGCGATCCGAGGGCAAGGAGGAGGGCTGAAGCTCGAAGACGAGGGCACACTGAACTAGGAACACCCGACAGGTGCTCGGCTCTCCATTGAAGCTTTCCGGAGGAGGTAAGCGAGGCTCCCGAGAAGGTGGAGTGACCGATGAGACGGCGTTGCTAGCAGCTGAGTCACTGAGGAGCTGTGGGGTTACCACCGTGGTAGGCAGCCTCATAGACAACCCGTGGAATTGCTCCAGAAAACTGTCCAACGCCCGGTCATGGCATTCAACCAATGTTTTGACCCCCTCCACAAGGCCACGAAGCAATTCCTTGTGCCTACCGATGGTGGCTCCCTGGTTGGAGATGGCGTTGTGCAGCTGGCACAGGTCTGCTGGGTCAGTTCGTACTATCAGAAATCAAGGTAAGACCCAAATGCAGACACGTCGAATTGACAATGGTTTAATATTCCAACAGGGGCAGGCAATAGACAGGTCAAGGCAGGCAGGGGTCAGTAAACCAGAGGTGGGGCAACGGTACCGGACGGCAGGCAGGGTCCGTGTAGGCAGAGGTCAACAATCCAGCAGTGGAGCAAAGGTACAGGTCGGCAGGCAGGCTCAGGGTCAGGTAGAGTTGTCAGGCAGGCGGGCTCAGAGTCAGGACATGCAAGGGTCAAAACCAGGAGGGCGAGAAAAAGAGAGAATGTAAAAAGCAGGAGCTGTGAACAAAAACGCTGGTTGTCCTGACATACAAGACGAACTGGCAACGGACCACACAGGTATAAATACACAGGGGATAATGGGGAAGATGGGTGACACCTGGAGGGGGAGGAGACGATCACAAGGACAGGTGAAACAGATCAGGGTGTGACAGTCAGATCAAATGCTAACTACACTTCAGGAAATCCTCATTGCACTCTGGATGTGTCATTAATGCCTTAGTTTCAAGGGGAATTCCAATATGACAAGTGGAGTTAGGTGATGTTATTTTCTTTAATTAAACTTCATTGTTTGGAATGCAGCAGATCTCAAAGATTTGCTCTTTCTAATTTTACCCACAATTCTCAGACATCTCTCCACCCCTTTTATTGTTCATAAGTCTGCAGTTTTGGATTTAACAAGAGGGAATGTTGAACACCAACATACAAATGGAATTGACCCAGTGTCTTGAGTACACAGAACTTGATTGGACTTTGCCCTGCTCACCCAATTGATTTTACCCAAAAGTTGAATGTGTGTCTTGTAAGCTATAGTGCCCCATTAAGGTTAATGCCCACCAGGTGTATTGTGTATCACTTAATCTCAGCATAAACGCTATCTCTCCCTGCAGTGAGACATTAACGTAGTTTACGATCCGTGTTTCCATTTCCTTAAAGACATAAACTTCTGTGGAAAACACAAATCAATGCTAACCCATCTGGCACAAATCCAAGGGGTGTGTTTCAAATGGCACCTTATTGAGTGAGTGGCACAATGTGAGTGGTGAGTGGCACAATGTTATCTGGCTTTGATAAGTGATTTCTTGTGCACGTGTTTTTCACAAGGCCTAATAAATGATACCAAAATATTGTTGTTTAGGAGGTCTGAAAGAGAACAAATTAAGACTTAAATCACATAGATGGGAGTGTAGATACTTTTCAGGGAGCAAGAGAGGAGAGATTCAGATTTCCTACCAAAGGACCGTGATCCATCTTGTGTCATAAATACTGACAGATTTAAAGACAACCGATGCATGATTGAGATTTCAGGTTGTAAAGCAGGTAGCACACACCATCAGATAGATTTAGGGATTCTAGTGACAAACATACCTGCCACCAAAATACTTGAAAATACAAAGGGATCAACAAGATTGCATTCAGTTCATATTTCTGGCCTGTATGACAAAGTGAAAAGTAATAATTCCTGTGTAAAAAAAATCCACTCCATATCATCCATTCTGTTTGCAACAAGGCTGTTAAGTAATACTCCCAAGACAACACAGCAAATAAATGCACTGTTTCGCCTAAATTAAAAACTACAGGGTAAGGTCACATTACAATACAACACAATACAAGACAGCACAGAGTGAAACTCTCTCTATTTTCAAATATTGTGGTTGCAGTATCATGTTATGGATATGCGTGTCACTGGCAGGGACTGGGGTGTTGGTTAGGATCAGGTAAAACATTGAGGAAAACCCAGCTCAGTCTTCTGAAAACCTAATCCTGGGATAGCGTTGTATTTTTCTGTTGGACAATAAAAAAATTATAGACTCACCAGAATGGCTTTCCAAATGGTGTTGAGTCTTCCTGAGCGCTCTAGTCTCAGTCCTGACTTAAATCTGCTTTAAAAAAGGTTTAAATATTGCTATCCATCAATGATCTCCTACCAAATTTACTGAGCCTGCGCAATTTTGACAGAAACGATGGATATATGTTGCCCTAAGAGTTGTGCAAAGTTGGTAAAATCTTAATGAAAATGATTCACAGCTGTAATGGCTGCCAAAGGTGCTTCCACCAAGTATTAACCAAGGGGGAGTGTCCAATTATGATAACTACATTTTAAAAACATTTTCTATAACCTTCTTTCACTTTGAAAATGTGGAGTAGGTTGTGTAGATCTGTAGGAAGAAAAAATAAAATGTAATTGTAAGGCAGCAAAATCTGCAAAAAGTTCAAGGGGGCGTAGACTTTCTATAGGCACTGTGTATATATATACATTTAATCAATAAGGCCCAAGGAGGTGTGGTATATGGCCAATATACCACGGCTAAGGGCTGTTCTTAGGGACAATGCAACGCGGAGTGCCTGGACACAGCCCTTAGCCGTGGTATATTGGCCATATATCACAACCACCTGAGGTGCCTTATTTCTATTATAAACTGTTTAACAACGGACTTAGAGCAGGACAAATAAATGTTTTGTCATACCCGTGGTATACGGTCTGATATACCACGGCTGTAAGTCGATCAGCATTCAGGGCTCGAACCACCCAGTATATAAATATACTGTATATACACTACCATTCAAAAGTTTGGGGTCACTTAGAAATGTCCTCGTTAACTTCTCTAGGATAGGGGGCAGCATTTTCACTTTGGATGAATAGCGTACCCAGAGTGAACTGCCTCCTACTCTGTCCCAGATGCTAATATATGCATATTATTATTACTATTGGATATAAAACACTCCGAAGTTTCTAAAACTGTTTGAATGATGTCTATGATTATAACTGAACTCATATGGCAAGCAAAAACCTGAGAAAAAATCCAAACAGGAAGTGAGAATTCTGAGGCTGGTCGATTTTCAACTCATCGCCTATTGAAATCCCAGTGGGATATGGATCTGCACTTCCTACGCCTTCCACTAGATGTCAACAGTCTGTAGAACATTGAATGAAGCTTCTACTGTGATGTGGGGCCGGATGGGAGGTGTTTGAGTCAGTGGTCTGGCAGAGTGCCAGTTCCTGGTCACGCGCATTCCACATGATATCGACTTGCGTTCCAGTACTTCTATAGACACAAAGGAATTCTCCGGTTGGAACGTTATTGAATAATTATGATAACAACATCCTAAAGATTGATTCTCTACTTAGTTTGACCAGTTTATTCGACCTGTAATATAACATTTTTAAGTTTTCGTCCGACGTTCACCTGGATCTGCGCGAGCGTTTGGATGTGTACTATACGTGCTAACAGTAGTAGCTACTTGGACATCAATAATGGACATTGTCGACCAAAACAACAATTTAATGTGGAACTAGGATTCCTGGGAGTGCATTCTGATGAAGATCATCAAAGGTAAGGGAATATTTATGATGTAATTTCGTATTTCTGTTGACTCCAACATGGCGGAGAAATGTTGTTTATATCTGAGCGCCGTCTCAGATTATTGTATGTTTGCTTTTTCCGTAAAGTTTTTTTGAAATCTGACACAGTTAAGAACAAGTGTATCTTTAATTCTATGTAAAACATGTATCTTCATCAAAGTTTATGATGAGTATTTCTGTTATTTGATGTGGCTCTCTGCAATTTCTCCGGATATTGTGAAGGCATTTCTGAACATGGTGCTAATGTAAACTTTTGGATATAAATATACACATTATCGAACAAAACATACATGTATTGTGTAACATGATGTCCTATGAGTGTCATCTGATGAAGATCATCAAAGGTTAGTGATTAATTTTATCTCTTTCTGCTTTTTGTGACTCCTATCTTTTGCTGACAAAATTGCTGTGTGTTTTTGTGACTTGGCTCTGACCTAACATAATCATATGTTGTGCTTTCGCTTTAAATAATTTTTGAAATCGGACACCATGGGTACATTAACAAGATGTTTATCTTTCATTTGATTTATTGGACTTGTTAATGTGTGAAAGTTCCATATTTCTAAAAAATATTTTTGAATTTCGCGCGCTGCCTTTTCAGCGGAATGCTGAAACGCTAATTCTGGTCAGCTTCATATCGGACAAAAACTTAAAAATGTGATATTACCGGTCGAAGAAACATTTCAAACTAAGTACTGAATCAATCATTAGGATGTTTTTAACATATAGCTTCAATAAAGTTCCAACCGGAATATTCCTTCTTGTCTGCGTGAGCCATGGAACGGCAGTGGCTTGCATGCGGAAGAGGGATGTTACGCGAGTGGCTGCTTGATGGACACCTGACTGATTCTGCTCTCATTCTCTCCCAGAACACCATAGAAATCTCATTGGAATTTCTATTTATTGCTGACATCTAGTGGAACCCCTAGGCAGTGCAACCCCAGCCATACGTCTTTTGGGACTCTGTTGAATACAGGCAATCTCAGATTTCTGACTTCCGGTTTGATTTCAACTCAGGATTTTGCCTGCCAATATGAGTTCTGTTAATCTCAGAGAAATAATTCAAACAGTTTTAGAAACTTTGGAGTGTTTTCTATCCAATATTAATAATAATATGGTTTGAATGATGTCTGGGGGTATAACAGAACTCATATGGCAGGCAAAAACCTGAGAAAAAAACCAAACAGGAAGTGAGAATTTTGAGACTGGTCAATGTTCAACTCATCGCCAATTCAATTCCCTGTAAGATTTGGATCTGTTTGCACTTCCTACGCCTTCCACTAGATGTCAACAGTCTGTAGAACGTGGAATGAAGCCTCTAGTGTGATGTGGGGCCGGATGGGAGGTGTTTCAGTCATTGGTCTAGCAGAAGGCCAGTTCCTGGTCATGCGCTTTCCTCATGATATCGCCTTGCGTTCCATAACTTCTACAGACATGAAGGAATGCTCCGGTTGGAAAGTTATTGGATATATATGATAACAACATCCTGAAGATTGATTCTCTACTTAGTTTGACCAGTTTATTCGACCTGTTATATAACTTTTTGAAGTTTTCGCATCTGCGCGAGCGTTTGGACATGTGCACTAAACATGCTAGCAAAAGTAGCTACTTAGACATAAGTAATGGACATTATCGAACAAAACAATGATTTATTGTGGAACTAGGATTTCTGGGAGTGCATTCTGATGAAGATGATCAAAGGTAAGGGAATATTTATGATGTAATTTCGTATTTCTGTTGACTCCAACATGGCGGAGGAATGTTGTTATTTTTGAGCGCCGTCTCAGATTATTGCATGGTGTGCTTTTTACGTAAAGTTTTTTTAAATCTGACACAGCGGTTGCATTAAGAACAAGTGTATCTTTAATTCTATGTAAAACATGTATCTTTCATCAAAGTTTATGATGAGTATTTCTGTTATTTGACGTGGCTCTCTGCAATTTCTCCGGATATTTTGGAGGCATTTCTGAACATGGCGCCAATGTAAACCGAGATTTGTGGATATAAATATGCACATTATCGAACAAAACATAAATGTATTGTGTAACATGATGTGCTATGAGTGTCATCTGATGAAGATCATCAAAGGTTAGTGATTAATTTTATCTCTTTCTGCTTTTTGTGACTACTATCTTTTGCGGGGAAAATTGCTGTGTTTTTCTGTGGCTATGTACTGAGCTAACATAATTGTTTGGTGTGCTTTCGCCGTAAATCCTTTTTAAAATCAGACATGTTGTCTGGATTCACAACATGTGTAAGTTTAATTTGGTGTCTTTCATGTGTGATTTCATGAAAGATAGATTTTTTTAGTAATATATTTGAATTGGCTTCTGGCTTTTGGCCAAGTGGGACGATACCGTCCCACATATCCCAGAGAAGTTAAACTGTTTGCAAACGGACAAAAGTCAGCCATCAAGTCAGCATCCATCAGTCAATAAGATATCATTCTGACACCAAACTGATACATACTGACACGAAACCCACTTTGTCCAACACGTTTAGAAGCCAACTATCACATATTTCAGAGCAGGCCCAAAATTCACAAAGCTGTTTAAACCATAATAAAAACTTAAAACACATCGTTACGTTCTAGCTGCGGATCCAATTCTGACATTATGTGTAGGCCAAGCTGAGGCGACCCCGAATCCCGAGTTTCGGCCCGATAGGTCATTCGGAGCCCGAGCAGCGACCTTAATTAGTGCTGAAAATTCACTTTTTCCTGGCGTTGCTATTGGACAGAAACTTTAGGGTCCATCTCTATGGGCCGAGGCAGTTTCAATGCATCTAGTCTTGTGACTCTGGGACTTATCTAAATGTTGTCATTTTCGTGATGATCAAAATGAATTGAAGTCATTGCAAATGGAGGAGGCTGTTTTTTTTTGGTGGTTGAAGATATCCCTCTAGTGGTGTGGGGGATGTGCTTTGGCAAAGTAGGTGGGGTTATATCCTGCCTGTTTGGCCCTGTCTGGGGTTATCATCGGATGGGGCCACAGTGTCTCCTGACCCCTCTTGTCTCAGCCTCCAGTATTTATGCTGCAGTAGTTTGTGTCGGGGGGCTAGGGTCAGTCTGTTATATCTGGAGTATTTCTCCTGTCTTATCCGGTGTCCTGTGTGAATTTAAGTATGCTCTCTCTAATTCTCTCTTTCTTTCTTTCTCTCTCGGAGGACCTGGGCCCTAGGACCATGCCTCAGGACTACCTGGCATGATGACTCCTTGCTGTCCCCAGTCCACCTGGCCGTGCTGCTGCTCCAGTTTCAACTGTTCTGCCTGCGGCTATGGAACCCTGACCTGCTCACCGGACGTGCTACCTGTCCCAGACCTGCTGTTTTCAACTCTCTAGAGACAGCAGGAGCGGTAGAGATACTCTTAATGATCGGCTATGAAAAGTCAACTGACATTTACTCCTGAGGTGCTGACTTGCTGCACCCTCGACAACTACTGTGATTGATATTATTTGACCATGCTGGTCATTTATGAACATTTGAACATCTTGGCCATGTTCTGTTATAATCTCCACCCGGCACAGCCAGAAGAGGACTGACCACCCCTCACAGCCTGGTTCCTCCCTAGGTTTTGGCCTTTCTAGGGAGTTTTTCCTAGCCACCGTGCTTCTACACCTGCATTGCTTGCTTTTTGGGGTTTTAGGCAGGGTTTCTGTACAGCACTTTGAGATATCAACTGATGTAAGAAGGGCTATATAAATACATTTGATTTGATTTGTTTCTCGGCCTGAGAACCTTCTAGAGCCACATAAGTCGATAGTGCACAGTGAGTTAAGCTCTAGAACATGTAAAGAAAGTTTCAGAGCTCAAGGTCTGACGGTTCTTTGATAGTTCGAACGCAGGTAGCTATTGCAGTCTCTGTGTGTCTGTAAGCCTCACACTGTGTCACTCCCCATTGACTGTATGTGTGTGAGTTCAGAAAATCACATAAATCATGTAGATCTCCAAACACACCGCAACTGGATCTATAACTTTTTTGAAAAGGAAAACACATTTCTTTAACCATCCCCGAACGGACAATGAATTATTTCTCTTAAAGTACGATAGATAAATGGCTGGATCTTTTTTCCTTACACCGTAGCGGTCATGTACTTTGACGTGAAGCGGTCAAATTAGCTGTCACGCCCTGACCACAGACAGCCTTTGTTTTTCTATGGTATAGTAGGTCAGGGCGTAACTGGGGGGTTTTGATCCATTTTAGAATAAGACCGTAATGTAACAAAATCTGGAAAACGTGAAGGGATCTGAATACTTTTCGAATGCACTGTATCTTTATTCTCAGTCATGTGCAATCCATAGACTAGGGCCTAATAAATGTATTTCAATTGACTGATTTCCTTATAAAAACAATAACTCAGTCAAATCTGAAATTGTTGCATGGAGCCCTCTGGCAGAGCTCCAGAGTTCCTCATGCGTTTTTTTGTACCATCATCTTTGAAATGCAAGAAAAAGGCCATAATGTATTATTCCAGCCTAGGCGCAATTTAGATTTTGGCCCCTAGATGGCAGCAGTGTATGTGCAACGTTATAGACTGATCCAATGAACCATTGCAATCATGTTCAAAATGTTGTATCAGGACTGCCCAAATGTGGTTAATTGGTTTATTAAATTCATAACTGTGCACTCTCAAACAATAGCATGGTATTATTTCACTGTAAAAGCTTCTGTACATTGAACAGTGCAGTTAGATTAACAAAAATTTAAGCTTTCTGCCAATATCAGATATGTTCTTGCTACTTACAACCTCATGCTAATCGCATTAGCCTACGTTAGCACAACTTTCCTGTGGGGGATCCACTGATCCTGTTTAAACTATTACCTTTTTTCCCTTTTTTGTCCTCCATACACTTTCATGAGATTTCTTCAGTATTCTAAAGGTCCAATTGTGATATCATCACTTCCAACTTTTCTATTCACTATAAACAATGTAACTTTTGACACAAATCCGCTACTTTGACCACCTTCACAACAACTTAGACAATAAGTTACAGCGTATGAAATCTTCCTCTACTTCTCAGAAAATAATTATCGGGAACCGATCCAACGTTACAGCTGTTTAAGTAACTACATCAAAAACATTTTCGCAAACTTTTTAACAACAAATTTTGACCACTTTCCCAACCAGTTAGAGGAAAATGTAAAGCATATGACATCTTCTCCTTCTTTTTTACTATTGATATCTGATGTCAGAACAAAAACAATAAAACATTTATCACTTTCCCAGCGATTTAGACAAAACATATAAAGGTGTGACATCTTGGTCTACTTAGCTGGTATTTAAATTTGGAATCAGAACAGAATTATTTACTACCAATCAAGAGGTACAACTGTTTTAGTAACGGCATGAATACGATGGGAGACAGAGTGCTGGTTTCAAGTGCAGGGCGCAGCAGGTGTTTATTAGCAAAGGACCACAGGAAGAGGCAGGTAGCTGGGTCCAGGGACAGGCAGAAGGTCATACACAGGGACTCCAAAACAGAAACAGTACAGGCAGGGAAAAGGCTAATAACGTAGTCTGGGAGATCAGGCAAGAGGTTGACGACAGGAAATCTGATAGGCAAAAGTACTGCGCTGTTATTTGTCTGTTTGTGGCCGGCCTTTTACCAGCTTTATCATTTGATTAAGAAATACATGTGTGGTTGAAGGGAGGTTTCTATAGCTAAAACAAACTTCTTCCACTGGAGGCACCGTCATATCTCTCCAAAAATGATAGCCTAACATTTTGTAATTTCTTATGAGTAATTATAACAGTTTGCATAGACTGTGGATTTATAGCAGGAGAGTGTATAAAAGCCGAAGTCGTTATATTTGTGATGAAAAACAGTTGAAGTCGACAAAACCGTCATCTGTCAGCAGGCAGCTGCCATCTTTGACCACCTTGGCCTAGGATGAGAATGGGCTTGGAGATACAGCGGAAGTTGGAAGTTTACATACACTTAGGTTGGAGTCATTAAAACTTGTTTTTCAACCACTCCACAAATTTCTTGTTAATAATCTATAGTTTTGACAATCGGATAGGACATCTACTTTGTGCAAGACAAGTAATTTTTCCAACAATTGTTTACAGACAGATTATTTCACTTAAAACTCACTGTATCACAATTCCAGTGGGTCAGAAGTTTACATACACTAAGTTGACTGTGCCTTTAAACAGCTTAGAAAATTCCAGAAAATTATGTCATGGCTTTAGAAGCTTCTGATAGGCTAATTGACATCATTTGAGTCAATTGGAGGTGTACCTGTGGATGTATTTCAAGGCCTACCTTCAGACTCAATGCCTCTTTGCTTGACATCATGGGAAAACCAAAGGAAACCAGCCAAGTCTGGTTCATCCTTGGGAGCAATTTCCAAACGCCTGAAGGTGCCACGTTCATCTGTACAAACAATAGTACGTAAGTATAAACACCATGGGACCACGCAGCCGTCATACCGCTCAGGAAGGAGACGTGTTCTGTCTCCTAGAGATGAACGTACTTTGGTGCGAAAAGTGCAAATCAATCCCAGAACAACAGCAAAGGACCTTGTGAAGATGCTGGAGGAAATAGGTACAAAATGATCTATATCCACAGTAAAACGAGTCCTATATCGACATAACCTGAAAAGCCGCGCAGCAAGGAAGAAGCCACTGCTCCACAACCACCATAAAAAGCCAAACTACGGTTTGCAACTGCACATGGGGACAAAGATCGTAATTTTTTATTCGAGAAATGTCCTCTGGTCTGATGAAACAAAAATAGAACTGTTTGGCCATAATGACCATTGTTATGTTTGGAGGAAAAAGAGGGAAGCTTGCAAGTCGAAGAACACCATCCCAACCGTGAAGCATGGGGGTGGCAGCATCATGTTGTGGGGGTGCTTTGCTGCAGGAGGGACTGGTGCACTTCACAAAATAGATGACATCATGAGGAAGGGAAAATTAGGTGGATATATTGAAGCAACATCTCAAGACATCAGTCAGGAAGTTAAAGCTTGGTCGCAAATGGGTCTTCCAAATGGACAATGAGCCCAAGTATACTTCCAAAGTTGTGGCAAAATGGCTTAAGAACAACAAAGTCAAGGTATTGGAGTGGCCATCACAAAGCTCTGACCTCAATCCTATATAAAAATATGGGCAGAACTGAAAAAGCATGTGCGAGCAAGGAGGCCTACAAACCTGATTCAGTTGCACCAGCTCTGTCAGGAGGAATGGGCCAGAATTCACCCAACTTATTGTGGGAAGCTTGTGCAAGACTACCCGCAACGTTTGACCCAAGTTAAACAATTTAAAGGCAATGCTACCAAATACTAATTGAGTGTATGTAAACTTCTGACCCACTGGGAGTGTGATGAAAGAAATAAAAGCTGAAATAAATCATTCTCTCTGCTATTATTCTGACATTTCACATTCTTAAAATAAAGTGGTGATCCTAACTGACCAAAGACAGGGAATTTTTACTAGGATTAAATGTCAGGAATTGTAAAAAACTGAGTTTAAATATATTTGGCTAAGGTGTATGTAAACTTCCGACTTCAACTGTATTTGCTTCCCACCCCAAAGAAAGAAGGTTGATGTAGTAGTCTATGAAAGTAATCAGACCAGATACTTTAATATATTTGACTATATTTCACCGATTCACATAAATAAAACTTTAACTTCTTCTACTACCGCAAAAATAGTTTCAAAACATTTGATAGTCTTCCATATTGGCATTACCAGAGAATTTAAAACCATTTTTGTAATAACATAGTATAGATTTTAAGAAATCTGGCTTAATTCATTTGATTAATATTTTGGTGTTTCTATTCCAAGAAAAACAAAAAACAAAACCCTCAGGGTTTCCGTTAGGATGGAATGGAAAATATGCCACTGTAGAACGTGACAGTTTGGAGTAGGCTACAGCAAAGGAGGATTTGAAGATTCTAAATTCATATCTAACGGGCATAACATTTTCCACACCCTAATTGTAGTGTAACCGAACTTTCAGTTGAGCGTACTTGCTCTTCGCCTTCTCTACTTCTCTACTGGAAGTGGATGCTGTTACTATGCAACCTCTTGCTAGATAGTTAGCATACCCAATTACTAGATAGACATTTTTCGACTTTGGGTGTGTTCTTAAATTCAATCTGGAGTGCCTGCGCTCATAAATTCAGAGCATTGTCAGATTGTCCGTTTGTAAATTTAGACCGTTTCGCTCTCTCAATGGTAAAACAGCCTTTCAAAATAATATTACTTCCTGGTTGGATTTTCCTCAGGTTTTCGACTGCCATATCAGTTCTGTTATAACTTCTTATGGCTGCAGCCCGGTGTCGGTACACTTATGACAACAGCCAGCTCAAGTGCAGGGCGCGAAATTCAAAAGATATTTTTTTTAAATATTTAACTTTCACACATTAACAAGTCCAATACAGCATATGAAAGGTACACATCTTGTGAATCCAGCCAACATGTCCGATTTGTAAAATGTTTTACAGCAAAAACACCACATATATTTATGTTAGCTCACCACCAAATACAAAAAAGGACAGACATTTTTCACAGCACAGGTAGCATGCACAAAGCCAACCTAACTAACCAAGAACCAACCAAACTAACCAACAAACAACTTCATCAGATGACAGTCTTATAACATGTTATTCAATAAATCTATGTTTTGTTCGAAAAATGTGCATATTTCAGGTATAAATCATAGTTTACATTGCAGCTATAATCAGAAATTGCACCGAAAGCAGACAGAATAATTACAGACACCAACGCCAAATACCTAAATACTCATCATAAAACATTTCTGAAAAATACATAGTGTACAGCAAATGAAAGACAGGCATCTTGTGATTCCAGCCAATATTTCCGATTTATTAAGTGTTTTACAGCGAAAACACAATATAGCGTTATATTAGCTTACCACAATAGCCAGAAACACAAGCCATTTCCCAGTAGCAAAAGTTAGCGATCGTAACAAACCAGTAAAAGATATATAATTTTTGACTAACCTTGATATTCTTCATCAGATGACAGTCCTATAACATCAGGTTATACATACACTTATGTTTTGTTCGAAAATGTGCATATTTAGAGCTGAAATCAGTGGTTATACATTGTGCTAACGTAGCTACTTTTTCCCACAACGTCCGGATTTTTTTCGGACACTTTTTCTGACACACATATTCTGACCAAATAGCTATTCATAAACATAACTAAAAAATACATGTTGTATAGGAAATGATAGATACACTAGTTATTAATGCAATCGCCGTGTTAGAATTCTAAAAATAACTTCATTACCACATAAGGCTTACGTTATGTCGACTGAGTGCCCAAAACCTGGGCGCAAAACTAATAGTACACAGTTCGACAGATATATGAAATAACATCATAAAATGGATCCTACTTTTGCTGATCTTCCATCAGAATGTTGTACAAGGTGTCCTTTGTCAAGAACAATCGTTGTTTGGATTTAGAATGTCCTCTTTCCCTCTTGAATTAGCAAGCGCACTAGCCAAGTGGCGCGAAGCTCTCCTTTCTGAACAAAGGCACACAACGCAAAACGCCTAACGTCCCGAATAAATTTCAAAAATCTAATAAAACTATATTGAAAAAACATACTTTACGATGATATTGTCACATGTATCAAATAAAATCAAAGCCGGAGATAGTAGTCGCCTATAACGAAAGCTATTCAGAAAGCAAATCCAGGTCCAACCTCGCGCCTTCCTGAAAACAGGAAATGGGTGACACGTCATTCCAAGAGGACGTATTCCATCTCAGACCAAGATAAACACTCCATTTCTTCTCTCACTGCATCTTGACAACCAGGGGAAGGTGTATGACGTGCATGTATACTAATAGGTATCATGCCCATTTATAGGCAGGACCTAGAAGAGAGCATCGATTTCAGATTTTCCACTTCCTGTTCAGGAAGTTTGTGCCAAATGAGTTCTGTTTTACTCACAGATATAATTCAAACGGTTTTAGAAACTAGAGAGTGTTTTCTATCCAATAGTAGTAATAATATGCATATTGTACGAGCAAGAATTGAGTACGAGGCCGTTTGAAATGGGCACCTTTTATCTGGCTACTCAATACTGCCCCTGCAGCCCAAACAGGATAATCACAGACATTATTCTAACAGTTTTGGAAACTTTAGAGTGTTTTATATGCATATCCTAGCTTATGGGCCTGAGTAGCAGGCAGTTTAATTTGGGCACGCTTTTCATCCGGAGGTGAAAATATTGCCCCCTACTCAAGAGAGGTTAAATTGTTTCCAGCAGCCCAGTTACAGTTACCAACGCTCTGGTTAACACGAAAACTGCCTAACCAGCTCTGTTAGGGCAAGTAAAATGGTCAGAGTGGTCTCATTTGTGTCTGGAAGTAGCTAGCAAGCTAGCCAACGTTAGCTTGGTTGCTTGACTGCCATTGTAAGGCCAGAATGCTCAAATCAACCCTACTCCTCGCCCGAACGTCCAGTGCGCTAACTGAGGAAGGATTGACCCAACACAAGCAGTCATATTTTCTAACTCTCGGCTGACATAAAATACAATATGAATTAGCTAAAAGCAATTACTATGTATAATTAATCACATCAAGGGTGAGCTCACCATTGATCTAAATAATTAGGTAAAACACTTTCTAGAAATCGAAAGTAATCCGACGATTCGTTTCAGCCCGCAGCCATGCATTTTTTTCCTCACAGAAACCGAAGATAATAAAAGAAGTATGCATGTTGAAGGGGTGTGTCATCTACCGTGGTTCACATTCCACCATTCATTTCCGGAAGTCTTCAAAAAATGAGTGAACTCTTCACCTAATTTTGTTATAAAATCTTTGGTCACACAGACGATTACGTGAAACCCAGAATGCATTGCATGTCAACAAACATGGCTACACAGCTGGAATTAGCTTAGCACATCATAATCAGTACAACCTTCAAAAAAGTATTTTACACACATAATATGTACCCATTACAAAAATCGGAATGCATGGTTGTCACCTAGAATTGAAAACGTGAATAAAACAGTAAATACACAAATAATTACCACACAAAACATTTTCTGGTAGTGATTTATTGAATCAAGTGGCGCGTGCCGGCAGTCAACCACGTACCCTCTCACTCCCACTCTGAGCCATTCAGTGTTGTTTACAACTCACAAATGTGGAAATTCTGGAGATTTTTTAAAATTCTGACAATGAGTCTGAGTATGAAAGTCAGGAATCAGATTCTGACAGTGACAGTGAAGAGCTGCCCCCCAACCTTGTAGCCATTGAGAACCCTGAATCTGAGGGTTCTCAATGGCCTTGTCCACTGACGAAGTACCAGGTCCCTTTGAAAATGCTGGTGATGATGGAGGCAGACCGACAGTGGATGATGCAGAGAGGGGAGGTGGAGTTCCAGGAGAACGGTCAACAGCTGGCAGTAAAGTGGCATGACAAACGAGACGTCCATGTCCTCTCCACTGTCCATACAGCAACCATGTCGGCCACAGGGAAGGTGGACCAGCTGACGGGAGAGAGAAAGATAAAACCAGATTGTGTGCTTGACTATAACCTCAAAATGGGGGCAGTGGATAAAACAGCTTTGTGGAATGCACTCGGTATAAGAAGATATTTTCCATCTGATCGACACTGCTGTCCTCAACGGCCACATAGTTCACCGCCAACTAACAGGTGAGATGATTACTGAACAAGGTATTTCTGTAATTGGATGTACAGTTCACATACAGTTCCATTATGCAATTACAGTGACAATATCTCACCCACCTACCCACTGCCTCATCCTCTCCCTTCCCTCATCCTCCCCTCTCCCCCATAGGTAAAGTAATTACCTACCAAAAGTACAGAGAGAACCTAATGAGAGTGCTGCTAGAGGAGCACCACACCCCTCGGCGCCCATCCACTAGGGGCTGTGCTGCTGCAGACAATCCCCTACGCCTCACTGCACGGCATTTTCCCTGCAAAGTCCCTCAAACTGCTGCTCAAGGTAGTCGCACACGGAGACACTGCAAAGTCTGCCTGTCTGGCACCAGGAGAAGGAAGCAGAGGAGGTTGACAAAGTACATGTTTTCAGCTTGTGATACACCTCTATGTATTTCACCATGCTTTGAGGAGTATCACATGCTCAAGCACTATTGAGCACATCTGCAGCAATAAGTGACTGATTGACCTGACAGGTGACTTGACAGGTGACCTCCTATGATACTATGCCTTTAGAGGTGGGGGGGTGGAAATGCAGTTGTTGTTCATGCATGAATATTAAATATGGGTTATGCATATTCAGTTTTTTGTCCTCTAGTAAAACAAGTTGTTGTTGAACCAACTACCAATACTGCAATAAAATAGACGACTATTACATATTGGCCTATGTGTTTTCATCCAGTAAAACTGTTAAGGAGTGTAAGTTAACTTTTGAGCTCCACAAGGGGGCAAGGCAGGGCAGAACAGAGCTATGCTGAATAGACCAAATAAACAAACCATGGTCATATTTTTTATTTATTTAACAACAAATTCTTATGTACAATGATGGCCTACACCGGCCAAAACCAGACAACGCTGGGCCAATTGTGCGCTGCCCTATGGGACTCCCAATCACAGCCAGTTGTGATACAGCCTGGATTCGAACCAGGGTGTCTGTAGTGATGCCTCTAGCACTAAGATGCAGTGCCATAGACCGCTGCGCCACTTGGGAGTCATAAGGCCAGGGTAGCTTCAAAATACAACACAAGCTAATACTTCTCTGACGCAACTAGCATTGTTTTACAGAGCTGATAGAAGAATGTAGCTAGCTGCATAAGCATGATTGAATATAGCACCATAAAGGTTATAAATTGAGTAACGTCCCCTCGCGTGTCCGCGGTTATAAGGAATATACACAAATATACGGCCCAGTACATCACCGCGGCTAAGCTGTCTGCCATCCAGGACCTCTACACCAGGCGGTGTCAGAGGAAGGCCCTAAAAGTTGTCAAAGACCCCAGCTACCCCAGTCATAGACTGTTGTCTCTACTACCGCATGGCAAGCGGCACCAGAGTGCCAAGTCTAGGACAAAAAGGCTTCTCAACAGTTTTTACCCCCAAGCCATAAGACTCCTAAACAGGTTATCAAATGGCTACCCAGACTTTTTATATTGTGTGCCCCCCCCCCCCCCCCACCCAAACCCCTCTTTTTACGCTGCTGCTACTCTCTGTTCATCATATATGCATAGTCTCTTTAACCATATCTACATGTACATACTACCTCAATCAGCCTGACTAACCGGTGTCTGTATGTAGCCTCGCTACTGTATATAGCCTGTCTTTTTACTGTTGTTTTATTTCTTTACCTACCTATTGTTCACCTCATCCTTTTTTGCACTATTGGTTAGAGCCTGTAAGTAAGCATTTCACTGTAAGGTCTACACCCGTTGTATTCGGCGCACGTGACAAATAAACTTTGATTTGATTTGAGAAGTGTTTGATTATATTTTCGATGACATTTGCATTTATGTCAGACTGATTCGAGGGAAAATAGAGTGCTGACTACCAGGCAGTTAGCAAGTTTGGTATGCTACTAATGACCATCAGCAGCATCAGAGCTTGGAGAAGCCTTATTACCGTGACTAAATGTTCTCATGGAATTTGACTTCCTTCATGACGCATGTCCACCGGTGTGGCGGTAATATGGTCACTGCAACAGCCCTAGTTGTATAAAACAAAGTTATCAGCAATTGGATAATCTCTATCCAATCAGAGTATCAAAACCAATTATTAATTTTCAAAATTCCGCTTTACCCACGCTCTGGCCCAACCCATTGGTTTCTAGGAACAATCAAGCAGTCTAGAATGGATTTCCATAGAAATTGTCAGGGAAGTACTCAGAACTAATCTCCGTGGGCGTGGTGTAGCGTTTGGCTTGACCAAAGCGTTTGGGTTTCAGGAAACTAGACGTATTTCGTGCGTCACTACTTCACAGGACAGGCATCGGAACGTCAACCTTAAAAAATAAAAACGCGTTTTTGGCTGTAAATGCCTTCTGGAACATGTGAACTTTCATGTGCCTTAATAACAAACTTGTATGCCATCTGTAAATACGAATATGATAGTTAAATAATGATTCTAGTTGGTTTAGACACGGAAAAAGACAGGAACATTCCCGCTAGCTATGGTTGGCTGAGATAATGGATGGGCTGGACTTGCCGAGAGATGAGTTTGGATTGGGTCTGCCTGTAGCCCGCTTCTGTTTATAACATAAACTGTTTATTATGTGTAGGTAATCTGTTCTAATGCAGCTTAAAAAATAAAACAGATATCACGAAGAACTGTGATAATGTTGCTAATGTTCTCCACTCCCTGGAGGACCCGAGTTTTGAAATCAGTGGAATGCCCGGTGGAAGCAAAGTATGATAGCTAAGGAGATTCAGGCATTTGATTGCAAAAATGCGGAGAGAGTTCAAAAAAGAGAACAAACAAAGGCTGTTGTTTAAAAAACCTGTCTCCGAATTAGATTTTCAAACTAAGGGCAATCATGGCATCCGTGACAGAGAGAGAGAGAAGCGTTCATCCATGTATACGGGTAAGAGAGTCTAGCTGGCTACATTTCAAATAGTATATGTTTCAAATTTTATCAGAAAATCATTTTCATTGCAAGTTAAAGCATACAGTCATGGCCAAAAGTTTTGAGAATGACACAAATATTAATTGTCACAAAGTCGGCTGCCACAGTTTGTATGATGACAATTTGCATATACTCCAGAATGTTATGAAGAGTGATCAGATGAATTGCAATTAATTGCAAAGTCCCTCTTTGCCATGCAAATGAACTGAATCCCCCCCAAAACATTTCCACTGCATTTCAGGCCTGCCACAAAAGGACCAGCTGACATCATGTCAGTGATTCTCTCGTTAACACAGGTGTGAGTATTGACGAGGACAAGGCTGGAGATCACTCTGTCATGCTGATTGAGTTCGAATAACCGACTGGAAGCTTCAAAAGGAGGGTGGTGCTTGGAATCATTGTTCTTCCTCTGTCAACCATGGTTACCTGCAAGGAAACATGTGCCGTCATCATTGCTTTGCACAAAAAGGGCTTCCCAGGCAAGGATATTGCTGCCAGTAAGATTGCACCTAAATCAACCATTTATTGGATCATCAACAACTTCAAGGAGAGCGGTTCAATTGTTGTGAAGAAGGCTTCAGGGCGGCCAAGAAAGTCCAGCAAGCTCCAGGATCGTCTCCTAAAGTTGATTCAGCTGCGGGATCGGGGCACCACCAGTACAGAGCTTGCTCAGGAATGGCAGCAGGCAGGTGTGAGTGCATCTACACGCACAGTGAGGCGAAGACTTTTGGAGGATGGCCTGGTGTCAAGAAGGACAGCAAAGAAGCCACTTCTCTCCAGGAAAAACATCAGGGACAGACTGATTTTCTGCAAAAGGTACAGGGATTGGACTGCTGAGGACTGGGGTAAAGTCATTTTCTCTGATGAATCCCCTTTCCGATTGTTTGGGGCATCCGGAAAAAAGCTTGTCCGGAGAAGACAAGGTGAGCGCTACCATCAGTCCTGTGTCATGCCAACAGTAAAGTATCCTGAGACCATTCATGTGTGGGGTTGCTTCTCAGCCAAGGGAGTGGGCTCACTCACAATTTTGCCTCAGAACACAGCCATGAATAAAGAATGGGGACCAACACATCCTCCGAGTGCAACTTCTCCCAACCATCCAGGAACAGTTTGGTGACGAACAATGCCTTTTCCAGCATGATGGAGCACCTTACCAAAAGGCAAAAGTGATAACTAAGTGGCTCGGGGAACAAAACATCGATATTTTGGGTCCATGGCCAGGAAACTCCCCAGACCTTAATCCCATTGAGAACTTGTGGTCAATCCTCAAGAGGCGGGTGGACAAACAAAAACACACAAATTCTGACAAACTCCAAGCATTGATTATGCAAGAATGGGCTGCCATCAGTCAGGATGTGGCCCAGAAGTTAATTGACAGCATGCCAGGGCGGATTGCAGAGGTCTTGAAATTTGAAGGGTCAACTCTGAAAATATTGACTCTAGGCATCAACTTCATGTAATTGTCAATAAAAGCCTTTGACACTTATGAAATACTTGTAATTATACTTCAGTATTCCATAGTAACATCTGACAAAAATATCTAAAGACACTGAAGCAGCAAACTTTGTGGAAATTAATATTTGTGTCATTCTCAAAACTTTTGGCCACGACTGTACTGTTAGCTAGCTAGCTAATGTTACGTGTATGAGCTGTGTAGTAATATTATTCATATCTCAGAGCCATTTGCATTGCTAGTTATAGCCTAATGTTAGCTACCTAGCTAACATTGAACCAAGTTGGTTAGCTTTACCTACCTATAGATTCATGCAGGGTAGTAACATTATGAGGTGGGATAATTGTTTAGCTAGCTACATGTCTAAACAAAAGACTCCACTATGCAATTAACAGTTTTAGTGTGCCGTTTCCATCTTCTGTATCCTGTGCATCTGTCAAATAAACTTTGATTATATTTGATATAGTATGTGTTCACCAGAGATGGTAATGTGAAGAACATGACCTGCACCAAAGTTAGATTAGGATACAGGCCAAGGACTAGATAAAGTGTATTTTTACTACTACTTTCACCACTTTTAGTCTTGAAATCTTTGGTTGTTTACTACACTACCTTACACTGTTTAGCACATGGACCCACATGTGAATCCTTAAAGAGATGGGTGGGGCTAAACCTTGAGTGTGTGAACAATGCTGAATGGGTGTAGACAAATAAAAGCTCTCCAGTAGGTGTACCAAAACATTCACAGGCCATTTTTTTTAATCAAAAGTGGGGTTACAAGTTTATCAACTTTCAAAGCAGAATTACTTTCCCATTGTTCCTCAACTGCACTGTATGATACACAGTACCATTTTGTAGCTCTGAGTCTCTACTTTTATCCAATCTAAAAAACACAATTTCAAATGTTGCTACATAGGACCGAATCCAGGTGGTGGGTCACATATGAAATATTTGTCTTCTGCTATTTAAGCCCTGTTTATACCTGGTGCTAACATGGGTCCTTTTTCCTGATCTTTTCTACATTCTGACTGTGCCCACATTTCCAAAAAATATGTCTACACATGGTATTAAAGTGTGTCTGTTATCCATCCAATGTGTCTGCATTGTGACCAGATTTCCTGTTCCCTTCATTTATGCAAATTATTATATTAAATTGTCTCTCTGTCCAAGACGAAGACGGAAAAACTCTTAAACAAACTACAAAACAATAAACGACGTGAACAGACCTGTACTTGAGAACATAAAACAAGGACGCACGAACAGGAAAGAACACACGAACGAAAACAGTCCCGTGTGGCACAAACACTGACACAGGAACAATCACCCACAAACAAACAGTGAGAACAGCCTACCTTAATATGGTTCTCAATCAGAGGAAACGTAAAACACCTGCCCCTGATTGAGAACCATATCAGGCTAATTGAAAATGAACCCAACATAGAAACACATAACATAGAATGCCCACCCAGCTCACGTCCTGACCAACTAAACACATACTAAACAAAGGAAATAAGGTCAGGAACGTGACAACAGTCAGAATATGGAGAAGTTCATGACAAAGGATGCAAGTTAGAACCAGGTATAAACTGGGCTTTAAATCTGAAATCAGAACAGAAATATCTCCGATCAAAAGTTACAGCTGTTTATCATTTAATGCGCTGAAAAGTAGCTAGTCAAGGCCAGCTAACAGCTCTCTAATGTCCGTTGCTATGGATACTCATTTGCAGAACCATCATTTATTTTCTCTCGTCTCAACACAGTGTAATTTTTGACAGGCCACAACAACCAGAAACAGGGTGTTAACAAAGCTTGAATGAATGAAGGAAAATGTCACGGCTACTTTTGCATCTGACTAACATTATACTGCATAACGCCAACAAGGCAAGGTGAGTCCTATATAATAAAATGCACTTTTCTATTGGTAGGGTCCCTCTCCGGTTTGTTGCATTTGGTTGCTGGTGAATATACAGTACATAGTAAATACACCCCAGTGACAAATGGCTTGCACTGAAAGGAACACAACTTCACACAGCTAAGATTCCAATTGATTTATACATTTCTATTATGATGAATCAATAGGCAAGGACATTTGCTAGCAAGCTATCAATGTGCATAATATCTAACAAGTGAAGCGAAAGTAGGTAAATAAAATAAAACGCTGACGCGCATTCTGACTGAGTGACGGCCCGCTGCAAATTTTGAGGACAGGACACACAGACAGTCACACACACCTCCACTTGCTGCTCCTAATCTGCAGCTTTTTTGGAATATAAACCTGCAAGGAGATAGGTTTTTGCCAACATCGACACTTAATTTTTTTTAGCCGGGTTGCCACACCCCTAATAACAACACAGTAGACATATCTGATACGTAGGCTGAAGAGGAAAACTTATTTCAGTTTAATTTGTTGCATGTGAAAACTATCCACTATCCAAAGTAAAAAGGTTGATATAGTAGTATATCAAAGTAATTAGACCAATTATCTTACTAAATTTAACTTTGAAAGAAGGTTCACACTGAGCACATGTGACAGACGTGACAGAGTCTGGAGACGCCGTGGAGAACGTTCTGCTGCCTGCAACATCCTCCAGCATGACCGGTTTGGCGGTGGGTCAGTCATGGTGTGGGGTGGCATTTCTTTGTGGGGCCGCACAGCCCTCCATGTGCTCGCCAGAGGTAGCCTGACTGCCATTAGGTACCGAGATGAGATCCTCAGACCCCTTGTGAGACCATATGCTGACACATGCACATTTGTGGCCTGCTGGAGGTCATTTTGCAGGGCTCTGGCAGTGCTCCTCCTTGCACAAAGGCGGAGGTAGCGGTCCTGCTGCTGGGTTGTTGCCCTCCTACGGCCTCCTCCACGTCTCCTGATGTACTGGCCTGTCTCCTGGTAGCGCCTCCATGCTCTGGACACTACGCTGACAGACACAGCAAACCTTCTTGCCACAGCTCGCATTGATGTGCCATCCTGGATGAGCTGCACTACCTGAGCCACTTGTGTGGGTTGTAGACTCCGTCTCATGCTACCACTAGAGTGAAAGCACCGCCAGCATTCAAAAGTGACCAAAACATCAGCCAGGAAGCATAGGAACTGAGAAGTGGTCTGTGGTCACCACCTGCAGAACCACTCCTTTATTGGGGGTGTCTTGCTAATTGCCTATAATTTCCACCTTTTGTCTATTCCATTTGCACAACAGCATGTGAAATTTATTGTCAATCAGTGTTGCTTCCTAAGTGGACAGTTTGATTTCACAGAAGTGTGATTGACTTGGAGTTACATTGTGTTGTTTAAGTGTTCCCTTTATTTTTTGGAGCAGTGTATAAATTGTAACTCAGTAAAATCGTTGAAATTGTTCCAAATATATTTTTGTTCAGTATTTGTTTGGATGGATGGTTGACATGACGGAAAGGTAGGCTGATATTTTCTTATCTAAAATGTAGGTGAAACTTTGCTTCAGTACACATTTCTCGAGCTTGCTCATAGGACTCGAGCTTGGAAGAACTCGCTCCTGGTAAAAGCCTTATAGCCTATTCAAAAAGGAAAATACATCAGCGACATAATTTAAGAGATGGAAGTTGCGAGCATAGTGTTTTTGATAAGTTTGAAAATGATCTTAATGTTATTTTGTGGTTACGATGACATCTTTAGAGCAGAGCATTTTCTGTTTGGTTTCCAGAGCATTGAAAGAGAATTCTATTGAGGTATTTAGTGAAAATTGTTTGCGAGCTATTGAAGTTTGAAGGTCTGAATGTCAGGCAAATATTGAATCTCAAACCAACTTTACCACAGTAAATGAAATAGGCTACTACCGAGGTTTGATGATGCTTCTGATATTATAGTAAAAGTGTGTTGAGTCGGTGCTGTGTTCGAGCGGCGTTCGGCGGTCGACGTCACCGGCCTTCTAGCCATCACCGATCCACTTTTCATTTTCCATTTGTTTTGTCTTTGTTTTTTACACACCTGGTTTCAATTCCCCCATTACATGTTCATTATTTAACCCTCTGGTTTCCCCCATGTTTGTGTGAATGTTTGTTTTATTGTAAGGCTGTATCTGACGGCTGGTATTATTGTTACCAGGTTTTGTTATTACACCCGTTTATTTTAGTGGTACCGGTATTTTTCCAGCGCCATAGTATTGTGTTTATACTGGTGTTTTCTTGAATTAAATACCTTGTCCACTCATCTCAGCTCTCCTGCGCCTGACTCCTTTCACCAGTTACCCACAGCCTTGACATTGGCAGAGATCTAAGATTGTGAATCTGTGACACAAATTTATCACATAAAATGTATATGCAATATCTCACAATCTAATGGACTTCACGAATTTAGTATTTTCGCTGTGACAGAACTTTTAAATTTTTCGTAGATTTACGTTCCTCCACAAAGTTCTATCTAGCGCTGCAGTGAGTGGGGGGCTGTATAACCCTGTGACATAGCTCTCTCTTTAGCTCTACTATGCTGTTCCAGCGTGAGAGGTGCGCACTTTGACAGACAGTTCAATAACGAGTCAGAGGGGTTTACAGTGGTTCGCCCTTTAAAAGTTGCAGCATACTGCGGAGCAGCTTGCATGGTGCCACAGAATTCTATGGCACGTTATTGAAGTCTGAACAACTGGTACCATTTAATGCTAGTTAGTGCTAGTTCGACCACCAGAGGGCATCTTTGAGAAGCATTTGATAGCCTTCGATAGTGGCTGTACTAGAGAATTTAAAACCTTTTTTTGTAAGTATATAGAACTGATTTAATACATTTTGCTTAATATTGTGGTGTTTCTATTCCAATACAAACAAAAAAAACTCTGGGTTTCCGTTAGGATGGAACAGAAAATATGGCGCTGTACAACATGATGGTTGGGAGTAGGCTACAGGCTATTTAGCTAAAGAATCCCTGTGTCGTGCGGGCACGCAGGAGACCGGGGTTCAATTACCCGACAGGGAGGAAGGAGTAGGCTGTCCTTGTAAATAAGAAATTGTTCTTAACTGATTCCATATGTGTTATTTCATAGTCGTGATGTCTTCACTATTATTCTACAATATAGAAAATAGTAAAAATAAAGAAAAAGCCTGGAATGAGTAGGTGTGTCCAAATTTTTGACTGGTACTTGCTTAATTAATTTGATTAATATTATGGTGTTTCTATTTGAAGAAAAAATGAAAAACCCTCTGGGTTTCTGCTAGGATGGAACGGAAAATATGGTGCTGTACAATGTGACGGTCAGGAGTACAGCACTGGGCTATTTAGCTAAAGAATCCCTGTGTTGTTCGAGCACGTGGGAGACTGGGGGTCAATTCCCCGATCGGGGGAAGGAGTAGGCTGGCCTTGTAAATAAGAATTTGTTTTTAACCGACTTGCCTGGTTAAATAAATGTTACACTAAGAGCATAATATTTCTACACCCTCATTTTCTAATTCTTGTCTAACCAATATCCAAACAGAGATACTGTGAAAATAAAAATCTCATTGATTTATCAAGATCAGTCCCCATGCTTGTCTCAGAGCAGCGTAAAACGGTGCTGAAATAGTTGTAGGCTACTGCTTCAAATCCTATTGCTTCTAGCTTCAATATGCTCTTTAAATAAATATGACCTACAGCACATTACTCAACACTAGTGAGACTCAAGTCGCATATGGTAGGCCTACAGTGAATCGAAAAACTATGACGTGACTCTCCGCCAATAATTACATATAGAGGATTGGAGGATATTTCTGTAATTTAGTGATGTTTATTCCCATAGTAATTCATTATGGATCCATAACTAAATAAACATTGGCATTTTGAAAGAGTATTTTTATCATAATTTTATAAACGAAAGCATAAAGATGCCATTATTAGTTACATTGTTTTAGTTTCAACGTGCAGACTGGCACTAAGAACAGAACTGCGGGAACGTTTCCCTAGTCAGCGCCATTATTAGGGCGATCCCCCTTAAAGTGTTGCCAGTTTGGCGGGGGGGGGGGGTCCACCCCCCCGCCCCTTCCTCCTCCTCCCTTCCCCATGGGCTAGGTCGGTCTTCTGTGCGTATGCTCTGCGGCAAATCGCGTGCCCCCTGCCCTCGTGCCTTGAACCTTGTGCGCTTTCAGTGGATACAGCTGGAGAACTGCAAGGCAATCCCATTGTGCGCCACTCGGGATCCATGACCAATATGACCAATATATATTGTCCCGCTAATAACAGGTTAATAATATATCTGCGAGAATATCCAACGGGCTTTTATATAATTCTGAATTAATAATAATAATCGCTTTGTTTAAAAAATTATATTTTGGAGATGATTTTGTTTTCAAATAACATAAAATGAGTGAGGAAAAAGGCGATTCTTGAACATAAATAAAGCCAGTTTGTTCTTTAGAATTATTGATTTCTGTTATTAGAGGGAGATAAACTAAAAACATACAGTAAGTAATAATACTGAAGTTGTGTACAATTATCAGTTTCTATTTAGGTTTATGTCGCCCATTCATTGTCAGTTAGAGACACAGTAGGACCCAAAAGCATAATCAGTGCTCTAACTCCCCAATGCATTTGAAACGTAGATTGGCCCAAAATAGCTACGTAGATTGGCTCACCAAGTTTGTGAATTAAACACATCTGAAGTCATTGAATGTCTAATATTAATAGTAGTATACTGACTAGCTAGCATTGTTGGTAGTTATTTTCAAACCGTACAGACCTGAACTCTGGTTCTGAACTCTGTTGCCCCTGATCAGTGGCACTGTGGTACTTATAGGTTCTGCTGTACAGATGATTGGCTGTGGGGAACATTCTGAATGTATTTCATTTAAATGTTATTGTATTTATGTAGATATTTTAGTGCTAGTGTAATTACAAAGTAAAACATTTAAATATGCAGTGGTCACAAAATAGAAGTTAAGAGAACAACGGCCCATGCCATGTTGTCATGGTAATACTAAAGGCTACGGACCAGATGAAGTACATCATAGTCAGACTAGCAATTTATTGATTAGAAGTTTTAAACTTGACTGGACTCATAGGTCTTTCTCCATACTGCATGTCAACTAATGCAACGTTTGTGAATCATTTGAAAAAGGAGTGAATGCTGGGGTCAAAAGTTGCAACATTCTTTTTAAAAGTTTCAGTTATGAAGTGTGTGTGTGTGTGGAAATTACAACATGATGTTATTCACATTACTTTCAAATAGAATGGATATTTATATTAGTACTTTCACACTGTCTGTTCTTCTAAGAGGAGCCTCTGAGGCTTCATGCTGACAGTTGATTTACGATGCCTTGGTGATAAAACCTAGACTGCATTCCATTCCATGATTAGTGTCTGTGAAATGTCGGCCTATCTGCCAGTGCCAGGCAAACCCATCCTCCAGTTTATTTCTCCCACGTTGCAGACGAAGACTGGACTTCATTATTTGAGGGAAGGACCTAGTGTCCTATGTTACATTCATATTTCTGTATATACAAGCAGTAAATGATATAGAGACAGAAACCTGGTGCAGTGTAAATATTGCTGTCTCTTGCTTGATAGCACAATGTACCTTTGTATAATTCTACTCCTGTTGTTTGTCATAAACAATCAGGAGGATGTACTTTGCTATAAAATGCTGTGGCTCAGTTCTGCTCATTGGGTTCTCAACGATTACCGTCGGGTGGTCGTTGACCAGATTCATTAATTCAATTCTTAATCGATTATAAAGATTGATTGTTTAAAGAAATCTAAAAGTCTCTCTCTTTGGATCAGAAATATTCCACGACAGTCAAAAGTTAAAACATTCTATTTAAACGTTTCAGTTTTGAAGTGTGAGTGTGTGGTGTGAAAAGCCATGTGTTGAAGTTAATCCTTGATGTGGATGTTCTTTCTCTGTGTTTCCCCCTTGAAGGAGCTGCATCAGATGTTCCATCTTCACGCAATCGTTACATCTGACGTTCATCATATCACAACATCATGTATTATGACCTAGGTAGGTTATGACCCATCCCCTGGCATTCTGTTTGGATCACAATCAGTTCAATGTGGTGTTACTGCAGGTTTTCTTCGAAAGCCTGATTGAAAAAATACGCACCATATGTATGTCACCGACCAAAGCACACTCAAAGTTCAACACCACTACTCGTTCTCTTAGTAGTTATATATTGAGCTGGTTTATTTTGTCTTGAAGTATTTGCCTGTATTTATAGTTATACTTTTTGCTTAAATACAAGCATTCTCCTAGATGTCCACATACTTTTCCTCAGATCTTTTGCCCTGTCCAGGATCCAATGGAGTGCGTGCACAAGGGAAGATGTTTGAGGTAAAAATCCAGCACAGGGAAGCTGCTGTTCTCAGCTGACGACAAGGGGGTTGCATAAACATTACGCTTTCACCCAAGCCATTGGGTTGTTGTCTACTTCGACCTCCCATTCCCAGAAAGGTTCCTCCTGAATGTGGTTGTGGGGCACATTGATGTTGAAGGTAGACTGTCCGGGATGTTGGCGTCCTCAAAGACACACGCCAGTCTGAAGCAGCGGTTGCAGTAGTGGGTTGGATCTTCGGACTCTGCATACACCTTGGCCCGGATGGTTGTCACATCACTGCCAGCTACGACAAGAACCTTCAACACATCAGACATGTTTAGTGGATATGTATGACCTGTCCTCATCACATTGAACTTGACCCAATTTGACCTCAAACATGTTTTAGACAGGTCATGTGAAGTCTCGGAATGTGGATGTAGTGCATTCCTGCTTTGTCTCTTGAGGTGCTTTCTTCTTCGTCGCTCCCGTCCTGAGCGTTGGAGAGGACGCTGCCCAGGTATTTCAAAGATTCCACTATTGTAAGTGGCTTGTTGGGGAAGGTTGGTGGGTGAGATGGAATAGAAGATGCCCGCTTGTGTTCACCGAGAGACGCAGCCTGCTATAGGCTTTGGTGTATGTTAAGCCTTGTTCACGTTGACAGTTTGAAGTGACTCTAATCCTGTTTTTTGTATTTCCGATTAGAATCTGTTTTGAACAGTCTGAACTGCCAAAAGCCAAATAAAATGGGATATTCCAAGCCACATTTCAAACCAGATACAAATCTGATTCCTGGCCATGGGACTTGTGTCTGAACGATCAAGTCTGATTTATTTGGCCTGCGGTTTGACAAGGCATTTACTTACACACTGTCCTCCTAGCATCTGTAGACGTCAAAGACAGACAGGTTGAGGAACAAGTAAGTAAAAAATTAGCAGATGTTATTGTGGGTGTAGCAAAATGCTTGTGTTCCCAGCTCCAACAGTGCAGTAGTATCTAACAATTCACAACAATATATGAATCTAAGTAAAATAAAGGAATTAAGAAATATCAGAGTGACATTGACTAAAATACAGTAGAATAGAGTGCAGTATTTACATGAGATGAGTAAAGCATTATTTAAACATTATTAAAGTGGACAGTGATTCCATGTCTATGTATAGAGGGCAGCAGCCTCTAAGGTGCAGGGTTGAGTAACCGGGTGGTAGCCAGCTAGTGATGGCTATTTAACAGTCTGATGGCCTTGAGTTAGAAGCTATTTTTCAGTCCCAGCTTTGATGCACCTGTACTGACCACGCCTTCTGGATGATGGCAAGTTGAACAGGCCATTGTTCAGGTGGTTGATGTCCTTGATGATCTTTTTGGCCTTCCTGTGACATCGTATGCTGTAGGTGTCCTGGAAAGGAGGCCGTGTAACCCCGGGGATGCGTTAGGCAGACCTCACCACCCTCTGGAGAGGCGGTGCAGTTGCCTTACCAGGCGGTGATACAGCCGACAGGATGCCATCACGTGTGCATATGTAAATGTTTGTGAGGATCTTAGAGACCAAGCCGATTTCCTTCTCGCTCCTGAGGTTGAAGAGGTGCTATGGCGCCCTCTTCACCACCCTGTCTGTGTGGGTGGACAATTTCAGTGATCTGTAGGCCGAGGAACTTTAAGCTTTCCACCTTCTCCACTGCGGTCCCGTCGATGTGGATAGAGGGGATCCCTCTGCTGTTTCCTAAAGTCTACAATCAGCTCCTTAGTTTTGTTGACGTTGAGGGAGCAGTTATTTTTCTGGCACCACTCTACCAGGGCCCTCGCCTCCTCCCTGTAGGCTGTCTCGTCATTATTTGTAATCAGGCCTACTACTGTTGTGTCATCTGCAAACTTGATGACTGTGCTTGGATACACAGTCATGGGTGAACAGGGAGTACAGGAGGGGGCTGAGAATGCACACTTGTGGGGCCCCTGTGTTGAGGATCAGTGTAGCGCAGGTGTTGTTTCATACCTTCACCACCTAGGGGCGGCCCTTTCGGGAAGTCCAGGACCCAGTTGCACACGGCGGGGTTTAGACCCAGGGCCCTGAGATGAATAATGATCTTGGAGGGTACTATAGTGTTGAAGGCTGAGCTATACTCAATGAACAGCATTCTTACTTAGGTATTCCTCTTGTCCAGAAGCAATGGCGATTGCATTGTCTGTGGATCTATTGGGGTGGTAAGCAAATTTAAGTGGGTCTAGGGTGTCAGGTAAGGTAGAGGTGATATGATACTTTTAACTAGCTTCTCAAAGCACTTCATGATGACAGAAGTGAGTGCTATGTGGCGATAGTCATTTAGTTCAGTTCTCTTACCTTTACCTTTGCTTTCTTGGGTACAGGAACATCTTGAAGCAAGTGGGGACAGCAGACTGGGATAGGGAGATATTGAATATGTCCATAAACACTCTAGCCAGCTGGTCTGAGGACGCGGCTGGTGATGCCATCTGGGCTGGCAGCCTTGCGAGGGATAACACGCTTACATTTCTTACTCACGTCGGCCACGGAGAACGAGAGCCCACAGTCCTTGGGAGCATGCCAATTCGGTGGCACTGTGATATCCTCAAAGCAGGAGAAGGTGTTTAGCTTGTCAAGGAGCGGTGTCCGCGACGTGGCTGGTTTTCCCTTTTCTTCAGGCCCACCGTCCATCACTAGTAATAGTCTCTGTGTCTGCTGCATGTTACACATTTTCCTCTTTGCATCTGAAGACGTCGAAGCTAGACAGGTTGAGGAACAGGTGAACTCCCAACTTGGTCGACGATGTTTCAGACACAGTGGTCCCTCTTTCATTTGCGGTCATGGTTGTCTAACATGGTTGTCTAACTTTACTTTGTGTTCACCACCCTCCACTGACAGTTTCACAACTCCAACATTGTTTACACACACTCCTACGACCACCAGCACGGTAGTGGTAGTCTCCTCTTTCCAACAAGTAAAAGAAATTAGAAAATTTAAAATAGTCGAATAATGGATTGGTCGGGACTATCTTGAACCAATGCACTGAACCATCCAAACATTACAGTCCCTATAAATAATGTTTTTTAAATCGTCACCGCTTAACTGATGTGCGCATCTGATGTGCTTTAATCATCAAAACATTTAACGTTAGTGATTTTCTAATTATGGTTGAAAGAATCGCAACCTTGATGGTGGTGTAGGAAGACAACTGGCTATCTGATGGCACTGGTGATGTCAAGATATTTCATTCTACACAATTTATATATATATTTAAAAAATACAGGTAGGTAACAGTCATGTTTGGAGTCTGTATGATAAACTGTTAACACTGATCTATATTTAGTGGCTTAGTTGAGGGTTGACATATGACATTTTAACAATATGCTTATGTTTTTAAAAACTTAGGAACAGTCATCAATGTAAGACAATGCTTTGGTTAAAGGTGAATATTCCCAGTCACTGAACCCTGAAAAGTCTATCCTTGGTACTTACTGATACAATCTTTTCACCTTGTGTGTTAGGAGTCCATTTACTGTTTTTAAAATGTGCAAATGGCTGGGGACGACCCAGGGTGCAGGAGCCGATCCCCAGACGGGGGTGCCGAACCCGGGCCCATGGCTACCAGGAGGTGCTACTTCATCCAGCCAGCTCCCTGCCCCAAGAAGATGGTGGGAGGGGGGTGAAACACCGGAGGGGTCCTAACTCCCGCCAAAGGCCTCCTGGGGGACGCCACTACATCCAGCCAACTCCCTGTCTCAGCTATAGAGAGAATTAGTAATGGCGTATTTCTGCAAGCACTATCTCCGCCATGGTTTGTTCAACAGCCTATGTTTTTTGTTGTTGATGATTATCGAAAATAACTTATTTGGTAAATACAGGCTTAGGAAACATTTTGTTCAATGAGATAATCTTCATCAGCTAAGCATTTACACTACCGGTCAAACGTTTTAGAACACCTACTCATTCAAGGTTTCTTCTTTATTTTTACTATTTTCTACATTGTAGGATAATAGTGAAGACATCGAAACTATAAAATAACACATATGGAATCATGTTGTAACCAAAAAAGTGTAAAACAAAACAAAATATACTTTGCATTTGCGATTCTTCAAATAGCCACCATTTGCCTTGATGACAGCTTTGCACACTCTTGGCATTCTGTCAACCAGCTTCACCTGGAAGGCTTTTCCAACAGTCTTGAAGGAGTTCCCACATATGCTGAGCACTTGTTGTCTGCTTTTCCTTCACTCTGCGACCTGACTCATCCCAGACCATCTCAATTGGGTTGAGGTCAGGGGATTGTGGAGGCCAGGTCATCTGATGCAGCACTCCATCACTCTCCTTCTTGGTAAAATAGCCCTTACACAGCCTGGAGGTGTGTTGGGTCATTGTACTGTTGAAAAACAAATGATAGTCCCACAAGCCAAAACCAGATGTGATGGCGTATTGCTGCAGAATGCTGTGATAGCCATGCTGGTTAAGTGCACCTTGAATTCTAAATAAATCACAGACAGTGTCACCAGCAAAGCACCCCCACACCATAACACATCCTCCTCCAAGCTTTACGGTCAGAAATACACATGCAGAGATTATCTGTTCACCCACACCGCGTCTCACAAAGACACAGCGGTTGGAACCGAAAATCTCAAATTTGGACTCCACAGCATAGGACACATTTCCACCGGTCTAATGTCCATTGCTCATGTTTCTTGGCCGAAGCAAGTCTTCTTCTTATTGGTGTCCTTTAGTATTGGTTTCTTTGCAGTGCTTCGACCATGAAGGCCTGATTCACACAGTCTCCTCTGAACAGTTGATGTTGAGATGTGTCTGTTACTTGAACTCTGTGACGCATTTATTTGGACTGCAATCTCTGAGGCTGGTAACTCTAATGAACTTATCCTCTACAGCAGAGGTAACTCTGGGTCTTCCATTCCTGTGGCGGTCCTCGTGAGAGCCAGTTTCATCATAGCGCTTGATGGTTTTTGCGACTGCACTTGAAAAAACTTTCAAAGTTCTTGACATTTTCTGTATTTACTGACCTTCATGTCTTAAAGTAATGATGGACTGTTGTTTCTCTTTGGTTATTTGAGCTGTTCCTGCCATAATATGGACTTGGTCTTTTACCAAATAGGGCCATCCTCTGTATACCCCCCTACCTTGTCACAAAATAATGGATTGGTTCAAACGCATTAAGAAGGAACTAAATTCCACAAATTAACTTTTAAGAAGGCACACCTGCTATTTGAAATGCATTCCAGGTTACTACCTCATGAAGCTGGTTGAGAGAATGCCAAGAGTGTGCAAGACTGTCATCAAGGAAAAGGGTGGTTATTCAAATCTAAAACTATTTTGATTTATTAAACACTTTTTTTGGTTTCTACGTGATTCCATATTGTGTTATTTCATAGTTTTGATGTCTTCACTTTTATTCAACATTGTAGAAAATAGTAAAAAATTAAGAAAAACCCTTGAATGAGTTGGTGTTCTAAATATTTTCACCGGTAGTGTATTTATTAAAATAAAGCAGATTAAACACAAATGCTTCATAATTCATAAAGGTCATGTTAAATGACTGGTTTTATCTCATAGAAGAAAACGTATAAGATCTTGTAAGCCGGTCCTAATTTTCGGGATATATTGTCATATTTCTACCATTCTTACGTTTACATTTTAGTAATTAAGCAGACACTGGTAATATTTTGTAAACACATCTCTGGGCCATCTTTTAGCATTTTCCTCACAGTAACACATATTTTCAGCCTTTGTTGGTCTTATTAAAACAATATCTATTCCTTTATGGCATTTAAAAATCTATTGACTTCCTCCACACTGAAATGAATTGCGGCCAACTTGAAAATAGGCTGCTTTTACACTAAACTTTTCCAATGGGTCGCCTTGGTAACATCTAGGGTACCCCAAAATATACACAGGTACGACCTTTGACCCCCCCAAGGTGGGCCCATGGAGATTTCATTAACATTCCAATTATTTCATACTTTATTTCATACCTCGAGTTATGGTGATTTTTCAGTAGCATATTGTGAAATAATAATGTAATGTAACAGAATCATTAAAAGCTTTAAAGGAACCTGTAACCACACCTGTATAGCATAAGAAAGGCCAATATACAAAGGAAACAGACACACAATGTAATCCAGATGCATGCCTGGATAAGAAATGTCATAATCAATATAATGAATGTATTTATGACTATAGCCTGGTGGGTGCTGATATAATCTATACAATGAATGTACATATGACTGCAGCCTGGTAAAAGCCCCTATTATTTTTTTTGCCAAACTGTTACAGTTGCGTCACCAATATAATCGGTTCAGTGATTTGTGGAGGTGGGAAAAAGCCCTCCTCAAAGATTGTAGTGTTAAATGATTTGTAGAGGCGGGAAAAAGCCCGCCTCAAAAAATAACTTAGGGAGGGAAAACAATAGTGGCGCAAAGCCAAAAAGAGTTGATCCATGGAGTAACTATGTATGTGTCACGTTCTGACCTTAGTTCCTTTTTTTATGTCTCTATTTTGGTTTGGTCAGGGCGTGGGGTGGGGTGGGCATTCTATGTTTTGTTCTATGTTTTGTATTTCTGTGTTTGGCCTGGTATGGTTCCCAATCAGAGGCAGCTGTCAATCGTTGTCTCTGATTGAGAACCATACTTAGGTAGCCTGTTCCCACCTGTGTTTGTGGGTAGTTGTTTCCTGTTTTGTGTTGTGTCACCTGATAGGACTGTTTCGTTTTTTCGTTGTTTCACCTTTGTTATTTTGTGTTCAGTTTAATAAATTTAACATGGACACGTACCACGCTGCATTTTGGTCCGATCCTTCCTATTCCTCATCAGACTAGGACGACGAACGTTACAGTATGTGATATAAGGATGAAAACTGTAAAAAAGGAGTGTGCCGAGGCTGGGAAGACAGTTGATCCATGGACCAGCTTGGCTTGTTACTTTGTAATAAAGTCTATTTTGAATTCACAAGTTCCGGCATCTGAGAAATATTATTGGACCAATATTTCTACGACAAAGTTAATCAATTTTTCCCCTGATAATACAAAATGACATTTCATATCTTCAATGCTATTGACCCAAAAACCAATGACAGTGATAACCACTTATAGGAGGTAGCTAAATGTGGTTATCATACCAAAATAGACTGTCACACACTGATCTGTTTCACCTGTCTTTGTGCTTGTCTCCACCCCCCTCCAGGTGTCGCCCATCTTCCCCATTATCCCCAGTGTATCTATACCTGTGTTCTGTTTGTCTGTTGCCAGTTCGTCTTGTTTGTCAAGTCAACCAGTGCCGTCCTGTGCCTTTGTCCCTACTCTGGATTACCGACCTCTGCCTGACCCTGACCCTGACTGCCGTCCTGTGCCTTTGACACCACTCTGGATTATCGACCCCTGCCTGCCTTGACCTGTCGTTTACCTGCCCCTGTTGCTGTAATAAACAATGTTACTTCAACACAGTCTGCATTTGGGTCTTACCTGAAACGTGATATAGACATGGACCTTAATGACAATCGTCATTAGACTTTGCCACACCAAAGTGGAAAAATGTTTGAAATTTGAGATGCAGACAGTGTCTTCAATCATTGTATAATCCATGTTTTTCCTCTTAGTGTGTTTTTATATGCAATTTTTATTATGTTAATTCAGAATGTATTTCATTTTTTTTTTTAACTGTGGACAATAAAACCAAATTCTGTTGTAATTGATATCAGAAAAGTGTTCTACGGATAGTAGCTGAGGTTCTGACTGACTGCACTACACAGACTCCCTGTGATGGCAAATGCAATTCTAGAGCTCAATGCCACGATTACAATTGATCTTTTTTTAATTTCTATTGTCTGGATATCAACAATTTTCCTTCTGAAGTAACAAGCTATTAGTCCATGAGAAAACAAATACCCTCCATCGTTTAATCATTATTTTATAGAAGCAAAATGTTCCTCCAGCCTTTGTCTTGAATAGTGATTTCCTACACATTCTAATGACACTATACAGTGCATTCAGAAAGTAGTCAGACCCATTGACTTTTTTCACATTTTGTCATGTTACAGCCTTATTTTAAAATGTATTAAATTAGCATTTTTCCTCCCTCATTAATCTACACACAATACTCTATAATGACAAAAAAACAGTTTTTTTTCACATTTTGGCAAATTCATTGAATATTAAAAACAGAAATACCTTATTTACATAAGAATTCAGAGCCTTTGCTATGATACTCGAAATTGAGCATCAGGTACATCCTGTTTCCATTGATCATCCATCAGATGTTTCTACAACTTGATTGGAGTCCACCTGTGGTCAATTCAATTGTTTGGACATCATTTGGAAAGGCACACACCTGTCTATTTAAGGTCCCACAGTTGACAGTGCATGTCAGAGCGATAACCAAGCCATGAGGTTGAAGGAATTATCCGCAGAAGTCCAAGACAGGATTGTGTCGAGGCAGATCTGGGGAATGGTACCAAAACATTTCTGCAGCATTGAAGAATTCAAGAACACAGTGGCCTCCATCATTCTTTAATGGAAGAAGTTTGGAACCACCAAGACTCTTCCTAGAGCTGGCCGACAAGTCAAATCGGGGGAGAAGGGATTTGGTCAGGGAGGTGACCATGTCTGGCCAGATTCTCTCTCTGTGCTTTGGCTCCAATGATAAGTACCTTGGTCTTGACTTGATTTAGCTGGAGGAAGTTGTGAGCCATCCAAGTATTTAAATACTGTGTATGTTGCTTTATCAACGAAGTAGCTATCAGGAACCAAGGTAAGACCCAGATGCAGACTGTCAAAGTAACAATGGTTATTGTAGCAGAGTACAGTAATCCAGAGGTGGCGCAAAGGTACAGGCAGGCAGGCTCAGGGTCAGGGTCAGGCAGAGAGGTCACGCGGGCGGGTACAGGGTCAAGACAGGCGAAGGTCAAAAACCAGGAGGACGAGAAAAGAGGCAGGAAAAAGATAGGCGCTGACAGAAAAACCGCTGGTAGGCTTGAACAGACAAGATGAACTGGCAACAAACAGACAGAGAACACAGGTATAAATACACAGGGGATAATTGGGAAGATGGGTGACACCTGGAGGGGGGTGGAGACAAGCACAGGGACAAGTGAAACAGATCAGGGCGTGACAGTAGCATAACAACGGTTGGACTGTGGAAACCATGACACATATTAACAGGATGTTTGTCCTGAATATGCCCTGAACAAAATATTCAAGCCATTTCACAAAATAAAAATAGGGAATAGGATTTTTTTATTGTTAGTCTGCGATGACAATGCCCAAGCATTGGCCATGGTGGCGAAGTAAATACAATATAGCAAGTAAAACACTGGAATGGTAGATTTGCAGTGGAAGAATGTGCAAAGTAGAGATAGAAATAATGGGGTGCAAAGGAGCAAAATAAATAAATAAATACAGTAGGGGAAGAGGTAGTTGTTTGGGCTAAATTATAGATGGGCTATGTACAGGTGCAGTAATCTGTGAGCTGTTCTGACAGCTGGTGCTTAAAGCTAGTGAGGGAGATAAGTGTTTCCAGTTTCAGAGATTTTTGTAGTTCGTTCCAGTCATTGGCAGCAGAAAACTGGAAAGAGAGGCGGCCAAAGGAGGAATTGGTTTTGGGGGTGACCAGAGAGATATACCTGCTGGAGCGCGTGCTACAGGTGGGTGCTGCTATGGTGACCAGCGAGCTGAGATAAGGGGGAACTTTACCTAGCAGGGTCTTGTAGATGACCTGGAGCCAGTGGGTTTGGCGACGAGTATGAAGCGAGGGCCAGCCAAGGAGAGCGTACAGGTCGCATTGGTGGGTAGTATATGGGGCTTTGGTGACAAAACGGATGGCACTGTGATAGACTGCATCCAATTTATTGAGTAGGGTATTGGAGGCTATTTTGTAAATGACATCGCAGAAGTCAAGGATCGGTAGGATGGTCAGTTTTACGAGGGTGTTTGGCAGCATGAGTGACGGATGCTTTTTTGCGAAATAGGAAGCTAATTCTAGATTTAACTTTGGATTGGAGATGTTTGATGTGAGTCTGGAAGGAGAGTTTACAGTCTAACCAGACACCTAGGTATTTGTAGTTGTACACATATTCTAAGTCAGAACCGTCCAGAGTAGTGATGCTGGAAGGGCGGGCAGTTGAAGAGCATGCATTTAGTTTTACTTGTATTTAAGAGCAGTTGGAGGCCACGGAAGGAGAGTTGTATGGCATTGAAGCTCGTCTGGAGGGTTGTTAACACAGTGTCCAAAGAAGGGCCAGAAGTATACAGAATGGTGTCGTCTGCGTAGAGGTGGATCAGAGACTCACCAGCAGCAAGAGCGAGTCGGCCCAAGAATTGAACCCTGTGGCCCCCATAGAGACTGCCAGAGGCCCGGACAACAGGCCCTCCGATTTGACACACTGAACTCTATCAGAGAAGTAGTTGGTGAACCAGGCGAGGCAATCATTTGAGAAACCAAGGCTATCGAGTCTGCCGATGAGGATGTGGTGATTGACAGAGTCGAAAGCCTTGGCCAGGTCAAGGAATACGGCTGCACCGTATTGTTTCTTATCGATGGCGTTAAGATATCGTTTAGGACCTTGAGCGTGGCTGAGGTGCACCCATGACCAGCTCTGAAACCAGATTGCATAGCGGAGAAGGTGCGGTGGGATTCGAAATGATCGGTAATCTGTTTGTTGACTTGGCTTTCGAAGACCTTAGAAAGGCAGGGTAGGATAGCAGTTTGGGTCAAGAGTGTCCGCCCCTTTGAAGAGTGGGATGACCGCAGCTGCTTTCCAATCTTTGGTAATCTCAGACGACACGAAAGATAGGTTGAACAGCCTAGTAATAGGGGTTGCAACAATTTCGGCAGATAATTTTAGAAAGAAAGGGTCCAGATTGTCTAGCCCGGCTGATTTGTAGGGGTCCAGATTTTGCAGCTCTTTCAGAACATCAGCTGACTGGATTTGGGAGAAGGAGAAATGGGCAAGGCTTGGGCGAGTTGCTATGAGGGGTGATGTGCTGTTGACCGGGGTAGGGGTAGCCAGGTGGAAAGCATGGCCAGCCGTAGAAAAATGCTTATTGAAATTCTCAATTATAGTGGATTTATCGGTGGTGACAGAGTTTCCTATCCTCAGTGCAGTGGGCAGCTGGGAGGAAGTGTTCTTATTCTCCATGGACTTTACAGTGTCCCAGAACTTTTTTGAGGTTGTGTTGCAGGAATCAAATTTCTGCTTGAAAAAGCAAGCCTTGGCTTTTCTAACTGCCTGTGTATATTGGTTTCTAACTTCACTGAAAAGTTGCATATCACGGGGGCTGTTCGATGCTAATGCAGAACATCATAGGATGTTTTTGTGTTGGTTAAGGGCAGTCAGGTCTGGAGAGAACCAAGGGCTATATCTGTTCCTGGTTCTAAATTTCTTGAATGGGGCATGCTTATTTAAGATGGTGAGGAACGCATTTAAAAAAAATAACCAGGCATCTTCTACTGACGGGATGAGGTCAATATCCTTCCAGGATACCCGGGCCAGGTCGATTAGAAAGGCCTGCTCGCTGAAGTGTTTCAGGGAGCGCTTGACAGTGATGAGTGGAGGTCGTTTGACCGCTGACCCATTACGGATGCAGGCAATGAGGTAGTGATCGCTGAGATCTTGGTTGAAAACAGCAGAGGTGTATTTAGAGGGCAAGTTGGTTAGGATGATATCTATGAGGGTGCCCGTGTTTACGGCTTTGGGGTGGTACCTGGTAGGTTCATTGATAATTTGTGTGAGATTGAGGGCATCAAGCTTAGATTGTAGGATGTTAACTTCTTATGGCTGCATCCCGCTCCCGGGATCGATATGACAACAGCCAGTGAAAGTGCAGGGCGCCAAATTCAAACAACAGAAATGTCATTGTAACGCAGTGAGATTTCGGACCAAGACGCAGCGTAGTTAGTGTCCATGTTTTAATAATAAACAACTGAACAAGACACAATACAAAATAACACTAGTGAATCTAACCGAAACAGTCCTATCTGGTGCAATGAACACAAAGACAGAAGACAACCACCCACAAAACCCAACACAAAAGAGGCTACCTAAATATGGTTCCCAATCAGAGACAATGACAAACACCTGCCTCTGATTGAGAACCATATTAGGCCAAACAACAAACCCAACATAGAAACACAACATATAGATAACCCACCCAACTCACGCCCTGACCACACTAAAACAAAGACAAAACAGAGGAAAATAAAGGTCAGAACGTGACACTCATAATTAAAATTCCTCAAACATACATGTGTCTTATATCATTTTAAAGGTAATCTTGTTGTTAATCCCACCAAAGTGTCCGATTTCAGATATGCTTTTCAGTGAAAGCACTACAAACGATTATGTTAGGTCACCACCAAACCACAATAAGCACAGCCATTTTTCCAGCGAAATATAGCAGTCACAAAAAGCAGAAATAGAGATGAAATTAATCACTAACCTTTGATGATCTTCATCAGATGACACTCATAGGACTTCATGTTACACAATACATGCATGTTTTGTTTGATAAGTTCATATTTATATAAAAAAATCTGTGTTTACATTGGCGCGTTACATTCACTAGTTCCAAAAACATCAAGTGATTTTGCATAGCCACATCGTTTCAACAGAAATACTCATCATAAATGTAGATGATAATACAAGTTATACACATGGAATTATAGATATACCTCTCCTTAATGCAACCGCTGTGTCAGATTTCAAAAAAACTTTACGGAAAAAGCAACCCAAGCAATAATCTGAGACGGCGCTCAGAAATATAATAAAATTAGCCGCCATTTTGGAGTCAACAGAAACCAGAAAATAAATGATAAATGTTTCCTTACCTTTGATGAACTTCATCAGAATGCAGTCCTAGGAATCCCAGGTCCACAATAAATGCTTGATTTGTTCGATAATGTCCGTTATTTATGTCCAATTAGCTACTTTGGTTAGCGCGTTTGGCAAACAATTCCAAAGTCACAAAGCGCTTCCACTATAACGTGACGAAATGTCCAAAAGTTCCGTAACAGTCAGTTACGTAAACATGTCATACGATGTACTGAATCAATCTTTAGAATGTTGTTAACATACATCTTGAATAACGTTCCAACCGGAGAATTAGATTGACTTCAGATGAGCGGTGGAACGGAGGTCCTCCTCATGTGAACGTGCATGTGAAAGCATGGTCAGCTCGTGGCAGTGGTGACTAATTCCTGTCTCCTTCGGCCCCCCTTCACATTAGAGTCATCAGACAAAGTTCTATTGACTGTTGACATCTAGTGGAAGCCGTAGGAAGTGAAAACTCATCAATATCTCGCTGTAATTTCAATGAGAGCTTGGTTGAAAATCTGCCACCTCAGAAAAAATCCAAACAGGAAGTGGAACTTCTCAGGTTTTTGCCTGCCATATGAGTTCTGTTATACTCACAGACATAATTCAAACAGTTTTAGAAACCTCAGAGTGTTTTCTATCCAATACGAATAATATATTAGCAACTGGGACTGAGCACCAGGCAGTTTACTATGGGCACCTCTGTGCACCTTTCATCCAAGCTACTCAATACTGCCCCTGCAGCCAAAAGAAGTTAAGCATGTCCCAGTTTAGGTCACCTAGCAGCACAAGCTCTGAAGATAGATGGGGGGCAATCAGTTCACATATGGTGTCCAGAGCACAGCTGGGGGCAGAGGGGGCTGTATAGCAGGCGGCAACGGTGAGAGACTTGTTTTTAGAGAGGTGGATTTTTAAAAGTAGAAGTTCAAATTGTTTGGGTACAGACCTGGATAGTAGGACAGAACTCTGCAGGCTATCAGAACTCTGCAGGATTCAGATACGGCTAAGACATCCGGGTTGGCAGAGTGTGCTAAAGCAGTGAATAAAACAAACTTAGGGAGGAGGCTTCTAATGTTAACATGCATGAAACCAAGGCTATTACGGTTACAGAAGTCATCAAAAGAGAGTGCCTGGGGAATAGGAGTGGAGCTAGGCACTGCAGGGCCTGGATCCACCTCTACATCTCTACATCACCAGAGGAACAGAGGAGGAGTAGGATAAGGGTACGGCTAAAAGCTATGAGAATTGGTCGTCTAGGACGTCTGGAACAGAGAGTAAAAGGAGGTTTCTGGGGGCGATAAAATAGCTTCAAGGTATAATGTACAGACAAAGGTATGGTAGGATGTGAATACAGTGGAGGTAAACCTAAGCATTGAGTGATGATGAGAGAGATATTGTCTCTAGAAACATAATTGAAACCAGGTGATGTCATCGCTTGTGTGGGTGGTGTAACTGAAAGGTTTGATAAGGTATAATGAGCAGGGCTAGAGGCTCTACAAGTTAATAAGCCAATAAACACTAAACAGAACAGCAATGGACGAGGCATATTGACATTAAGGAGAGGCATGCTTAGCCGATTGATCATAAGGGTCCAGTGAGTACTGAGGTTGGTTGGGGTCACGGCGATTCAGACAGCTGGCCGGGCCATGGGTAGCAAGCTGGCAGAGGATGGAGGAGATTAGTGGAGTTCCGTGTGGTAGAGGGGACCAATCCAATTGGCAAAATAGATATAGTGACCCAAGAGAATTGTCCGATAGACCTAGTCAGATAGCAGCCGATAAGACAGCTAACGATTAGCGGGCCGCAGATGGGCTTTCAGGTTACGTCGCGACGGTGGGGCCAGTTGGATAACTCCCTCGGGCAGATAACGTCGGTAGTCCAGTCTTGAAGGCCCGGTGGGGCTCCGTATCGGCAGTAAAACGGGTCCGGATAGGTGATTGTAGCCCAGGAGTGGCTGATGGAACTCTTCAGCTGGCTAGCTCCGGAATAATTGATGTTTGCTCCGGGACCAACATAAGCCAATAGTCACTCGGATAGCAGCTAGTTAGATACAGAGCAGATACAGGCATACTTCCTAACTCAGTTACCGGACAGGAAAGAAACCACTCAGGGATTTCACCACTAGGCCAATGGTGACTTTAAAACAGCTACAGACTTTAATGGCTGTTATAGGAGAAAACTGAGGATGGATCAACAACATTGTAGTTACTAACCTAATTGACAGAGTGAAAAGTAAGAAGCCTGTACAAAATAAAAATATTCCAAAACATGCATCCTGTTTGCAACAAGGCACTAAAGTAATACTGCAAAAAAAAACGTCCCACCTGCCCATAAGAAGTTAAGCCATTTTGCCACAACTTTGTTAGTAAGCTTGGGTTCATTGTCCATTTGGAAGACCCATTTGCGACCAAGCTTTAACTTCCTGACTGATGTCTTGAGATGTTGCTTCAATATATCCACATCATTTTACTGCCTCATGATGCCATATATTTTGTGAAGTGCACCAGTCCCTCCTGCAGCAAAGCACACCCCACAACATGATGCTGCCACCCCCGTGCTTCACGGTTGGGATGGTGTTCTTCGGCTTGCAAGCGTCCCCCTTTTTCTTCCAAACATAACAATGGTCATTATGGCCAAACAGTTATATTTTTGTTTCATCAGACCAGAGGACATTTCTCCAAAAAGTATGATCTTTGTCCCCATGTGCAGTTGCAAACCGTAGGCTGGCTTTTTTATGGCGGTTTTGGAGCAGTGGCTTCTTCTTTGCTGAGCGGCCTTCAGGTTATGTTGATATAGGACTTGTTTTACCGGGGATATAGATACTTTTGTACCTGCTTCCTCCAGCATCTTCACAAGGTCCTTTGCTGTTGTTCTGGGATTGATTTGTACTTTCGCACCAAGTACGTTCATCTCTAGGAGAAAGAACGCGTCTCCTTTCTGAGCAGTTTACGGCTGCTTGGTCCCATGGTGTTTATACTTGCATACTATTATTTGTACAGATGAATGTGGTACCTTCAGGCGTTTGGAAATTGCTCCTAAGGATGAACCAGACTTGTGGAGGTCTGCAATTTTTTTCTGAGGTCTTGGCTGATTTCTTTTGATTTTCCCATGATGTCAAACAAAGATGCACTGAGTTTGAAGGTAGGTCTTGAAATACATCCACAGGTACACCTCTAATTGATTCAAATTATGATGTAAATTAGCCTATCAGAAGTTTCTAAAGCCATGACATTATTTTCTGGAATTTTTCAAGCAGTTTAAAGGCACAGTCAACTTAGTGTATGTAAACCTCTGACCCACTGGAATTGTGATACAGTGAATTATAAGTGAAATAATCTGTCTGTAAACAATTGTTGGAAAAAGTACTTGTGTCATGCACAAAGTAGATGTCCTAACCGACTTGCCAAAACTATAGTTTGTTATTAACCTCTCTGGTACAAGTGGGACGGTAGTGTCCCACCTCCACAACAGCCAGTGAAATTGCAGGGCACCAAATTCAAAACAACAGAAATCCCATAATTAAAATTTCTCAAACATACAAGTATTATACACCATTTTAAAGATAAACTTCTTGTAAATCCAACCACAGTGTCTGATTTCAAAAAGGCTTTACTGCGAAAGCACACCATGTGATTATGTTAGGTCAGCGCCTAGTCACAGAAAACCATACAGCCATTTTCCAGCCAAGGAGGGCTCACAAAAGTCAGAAATAGCGATTAAATTAATCACTAACCTTTGATGATCTTCATCAGATGGGACCCATAGGACTTCATGTTACACAATACTTGTATGTTTTGTTAGATAAAGTTCATATTTATATCCAAAAATATCAGTTTACATTGGTGCGTTATGTTCAGAAATGCATTGTCTCAAACAAACATCCGGTGAAAGTGCATAGAGTGGGACGGTAGACGGTACAGAAATACTCATCATAAACATTGATACAAGTGTTTAACATACATTTAAAGATAAACTTCTCCTTAATGCAACCGCTGTGTCAGATTTCAAAAAGGCTTTACGGCGAAAGCACACTTTGCGATTATGTTAGGTCAGCGCCTAGCCACAGAAAACCATTTTCCTACCAAGGAGAGGTGTCACAAAAGTCAGAAATAGAGTTAAAATGAATCACTTACCTTTGATGATCTTCATCTGATGGCACTCCCATCTTAGACAGCAATTGTTCGTTTTGTTCGATACAGTCCATCATTTATGTCCAAATACCTCCTTTTTGTTCACGCATTTAGTCCAGTAATCCGAAATGCACAAGGCGCGAGCACAAAGTCTAGACGAAAAGTCAAAGTTCTGTTACAGTTTGTAGAAACATGTCAAACGATGTATAGAATCAATTTTTTAGGATGTTTTTATCATAAATCTTCAATAATATTCCAACCGGACAATTCCTTTGTCTTTAGAAATGAAAAGGAACGGAGCTCGTGCTCACGGCCGCATGCGTGACTAAACTGAAGGCGTTCAACCAGACCCCTGGTTCAAACAGCTCTTATTCGCTCCCCTTTTCATAGTAGAGGCCTGAAACAAGGTTCTAAAGACTGTTGACATCCAGTGGAAGCCTTAGGAAGTGCAATCTGACCCCATAGACACAGTATATTGGATAGGAAATCACTTGTGAAAATAAAAACCTCAGATTTCCCACTTCCTGGTTGGATTTTTCTCAGGTTTTCGCCTGCCATATGAGTTCTGTTATACTCACAGACATCATTCAAACCGTTTTAGAAACGTCAGAGTGTTTTCTGTCCAAATCTACTAATAATATGCATATCCTAGCCTCTGGGCCTGAGTAGCAGGCAGTTTACTCTGGGCACGCTTTTCATCCGGATGTGAAAATACTGCCCCCTACACCAGTGAGGTTAACAAGAAATTTGTGGAGTGGTTGAAAAACAAGTTTTAATGACTCCAACCTAAGTGTATGTAAACTTCCAATTTCAACTGTATATACAAACAAATTCTAGTTTACAGTGACGGCCTATCGAACCCACAACCTTGGCTTTGCAAGTACCATGCTTTACCAACTGAGCCACATAGGACCTTTGCTTTATTATCACATGGTACCCTAGATGATAACTACACCAAATTTCCCACAGAACAAGGCGACCCATTGGAAAAGGTTCATAGAGTCATCATAAAATCAGTCACAGCAGCCTATTTTCCAGTTGGCCTCCATTAATTTCAGTGTGGAGGAACTGAATTGATTTTTCAATGCAATAAAGGAATAAATATTGGTTTAATAAGGCCAACATAGGCTGAAAATCTGTGTTACTGTGGGGAAAATACTAAAAGATGGTGCAGAGATGTGAGTTATACGTATTTAGCTAAATATTACCAGAGTGTCTGCTAAATTACTAAAATGTAATGATGGTAGTAAGGTATGAGGTTAAGACGGGCTTAGGAGATCTTATACGTTTTGTTCTATGAGATAATATCAGTCATTTAACATGACCTTCATGAATTATGAAGCCTCTATGTGCTTTTTTAAAATACATAAATGCATAACAATTTACAAAATGTGACGTTAGCTGATGAAGATGATCTCATTGAACAAAACGTATAACATTTACCAAATAAGTTGTTTCTGGGAATATTCTTTTTTTTACTCCAAAAATGCAATTTATTATGCCATAGGCTGTTGAACGAACCATGGCGGAGTTAAGGTTGCAAAAATATGGCATTACACTTTCTCTCTATAGCTGAGACAGGGAACTGTCTGGATGTAGTGGCACCCCCTGGTGGCCTTGACTCAGGGTGGGGGTCACCCCCCACCCTTCCTTGGGTTGCCCCAGCCCATGCAGGGAGCTGGCTGAATGTGTGGTGCCCCCTGGTGGCCATGGGCGAGGGTTAGCACCCCTCCGGGGGTTGCCTCCCCCTCACTGGGCCCTCTCCCCTCATCTCCTTGGGGCAGGGAGCTGGCTGGATGAAGTAGCGCCTCCTGGTGGACGCAGGTGGGGGTCAAAAATGACATTTACATCATTTAGCAGACGCTCTTATCCAGAGCGACTTACAAATTTACCTTTTTATTTAACTAGGCAAGTCAGTTAAGAACAAATTCTTATTTTCAATGACGGCCTAGGAACAGTGGGTTAACTGCCTGTTCAGGGGCAGAACGACAGATTAGTACCTTGTCAGCTCGGGGATTTGAACTTGCAACCTTTCGGTTACTAGTCCAACGCTCTAACCACTAGGCTACCCTGCCGCCCCATGACCATAACAAGCATTTGAAGAAAGCAAGTGAAAAATGAAAATTACAAGTGTTAATGCATGTTCCTGCTAATACGATTTGAACCTTTTGGCTTTCCATATAGTAGAGCAGCAGACGGGCGGGAACGGTTCCTGTGGGCGGCACTTGAAGCGCGCATAAAAGGTGTTGCCCTGTAAAAAAAAGCCATCAACTCACAATGGTATCGCAGTCCACTTTCATGCGCACGCTATGATGTGTGCATTTGGATACCATACAACAGAGCTTATTGCAGCAGTTTTATGCGGTTTAATCTTTTTTTCCCTGTTTGGATACTACTGACTGGGGCATTGGATATGTGCACACGGGATGATGAAAACCCCTTTCCTCCCCGCAGAAGTAAGATAAAATAGGGTTTCGAATACATTGGATTTACTCCTCTCGTTCCATATGAAGAAGTCAAAAGTAAGTTAACATCGGAACTGAACATTTTCTTACTCACTTTCTTGTTATAGGCTGTCTTATTTGCATGTCCTTTTACGCCTGGTGCGGTGCGCGTATTCGAGTGGCAGGTGAGAAAACGAAAGGTGTGAATTGGCCTATTTCTGTCCATAGATTTTGAGAAGTATGCATCATTATGACATTATATGACATTGACATGAAGCCCGTTCCTTTAGTGGTCAGCGTCTTTGGAAACGTTTGTTAAGTTAAGCACCTCACTCCCCATTTTTCCAATACGGCCAAACAGAATATGCCAACGGTAATTATGTTTGGGTGTCCGAACCGATCAGGCACCTAATCATCCTAGATTTTCTCATATATCGTATCACAGTAACACACGAATGACATTTAGTGGCCTATTTGCCTGCACATATCCCATGATGTGTGCAATGAGTGCGCCCCTGTTGAATTGTGTGCAATAATGTACAATCTTTTCGCGCGTAGGGCCTAATCGTTTTCCTTTCATGAAGTCACTAGTTTGTGGTTTAAGGTTAAATAATAAGCAGTGATTAACATACTGTAAGTTCATGTCAGTACATGTACAGTATTTTGATGTGCCATGCGCTATGCCTATTGGTTTTTGGTTTGGGGGTATTGAAATGAAAGTGTAATACAGGCTATTGGTTTTGGCACACTGCATTAGGAAAGTATTCAGACCCCTTGACTTTTTCCACATTTTGTTACGTTACAGCCTTATTCTAAAATTGATTAAATTACTTGTTTTACTCAATCTACACACAATACCCAATAATGACAAAGAGAAAACAGATTTTTTGAATTTTTAGCAAATTTATAAAACAAAAAAATTATAAAAGAAAGTACCTTATTTACATAAGTATTCAGACCCTTTGCTATGAGACTCGAAATTGAGCTCAGGTCAATTCTGTTTCCATTGATCATCCTTGAGATGTTTCTGTATCTTGATTGGAGTCCACCTGTGGTAAATTCAATTGACTGGACATGATTTGGAAAGGCACACCTGTCTATATAAGGTCCCACAGTTGACAATGCATGTCAGAGCAAAAACCAAGCCATGAGGTCAAAGGAATGGTCTGTAGGGTACCGTAACATTTCTGCCGCATTGAAGGTCCCCCAAGAACAGGGAGGCCTCCATCATTCTTAAATGGATTAAGTTTTAAACCACCAAGACTCTTCCTAGAGCGGGCTGCATGGCCAAACTGAGCAATCGGGTGAGAAGGGCCTTGGTCAGGGAGGTGACCAAGAACCCAATGGTTACTCTGACAGAGCTCCAGCGTTCCTCTGTGGAGATGGGAGAACCTTCCAGAAGGGCAACAATCTCTGCAGCACTCCACCAATCAGGCCTTTATGGTAGAGTGGCCAGACGGAACACACTCCTCAGTAAAGGGCACATGCCAGCCCACTTGGAGTTTACCGAAAAGGCACCTAAAGGACTCTCAGACCATGAGAAACAAGATTCTCTTGCCTGATGAAACCAAGATTGAACTCTTTGGCCAGGCTTGAACCTGATGCACCACATCCAACCTGCCAGAGCTTGAGAGGATCTGCACAGAAGAATAGGAGAAACTCCCCAAATACAGTTTGTAGTGTCATACCAAAGAAGAATAGAGGCTGTAATCCCTGCCAGAGGTGCTTCAACAAAGTAAAGGGTCTGAATACTTATGTAAATGTGATATTTCCAGTTTTTTTATATATACATTTGCTAAAGTTTCTAAACCTGTTTTTGCTTTGTCATTATGGGGTGTTATGTGTAGATTGATGGGAAGAAAAATAAAACTATTTAATCAATGTTAAAATAAGGCTGTAATGTAATTTTGTTGGGGGAAAAGTCAAGGGGTCTGAATTCTTTCCAAATGTCATCTTTAGCAATGTCATTTTTACATCAATGATGTGGAAAATTGTTGTACTTCAGTATTCTACACAGCCTCTCAACATCCTGTTTTTGAATAGCCTAACAATATTCAGGTCGTTTATTTATGTAGGCCTACAGTGGGGTCTGAAATTATTGACACCCTTGATAGAGATAATAAAATAATGACCATATAAATAATTCAAATCCTGAGGTGCTCGAATTGGGAAATTATTTTCTACTAATACATTTGCTTCAGAGGGATTTTGTTTAACAAATAATAAAAAATTCTCAAAGGTAGGGGTCAAAATTGACACCCCTAAAGATAAGTTATCAATGAAATAGTGAAGTTTAGTATTTGGTCCCATATTCCTAGCACACAATGACAAAATCAAACTTGTGACTATATAGACTTGCTGGATGCATTTCCAGTTAATTTTGGTTGCGTTTCAGATTATTTTGTGCCCAATAGAAATGAATGGTCAATAATGTATTGTCATTTTGGAGTCACTTTTTTATTATAATTAAGAATACAATCTGTTTCTAAACACTTCTACATTAGTGAAACAACATCTCTTTCTCTGAGCAATTGTATAAAATAATATAATTTACCCTTTTTATTTGCATACAACACAGCTCAGCATTTGAATAATACATTTTATACAGTCATTATTGCTCATCTTTATCAATGGTGTCAATCATTTCGGACCCCACTGGGTATAGGCTTATGTATGGCAATGTATGTATTATGTGTGTAATGTACAGTCTCTTTTTTTGTAATTTCAACAGTGAAACAATAGAGTAAAATACTGTTATTAATGTTTTAAAACATTAATGCTGTAGATTGCACTGCATTATGGGTCAAATTTGGAAAAATACTGTTATTAACTTTAATTGGAAGCCAGCTGTAACAATTACTCTAAAGCACTTTCTTCACAGTAATAGTTTATGCCTACTATAGATTAAAATGATCCGTTTCAGGTGCCAACCTCATGCTGTCGAGTGAGACACATGAAGCTCAGACTATTTAAAAAAGAAAAAATCTTCTTGAAGCGTCTGTGGTCGAAAAATATTTTAGGCAGCTGCTGGGTGGGTACCTTGACTTGTTTATACGTATCTTTATTGAATTGAATTACTGCATGTTTTCTTAGCTTAGCTAGCTAGCTTAAGTTGACACATGCCATTTTGGTCTGCTCTAAATTGCTCATAAATATCTTGCTGTGTGACCGAGAAAAGCATCACCTCCTAAATGATAATGAACCAGTATGTTTTCACCATTACTACAGAGAAATGGCATGGTTCGAGCAGTTCAAAAGATTTGACCCATATTACTGGCACAACGTTTTTTGAGAGGCTTGACGGGCCACATTTTGCACATAAACCGTGGGCTGTACTCTAAAGCCGCTGCGAATGACCGGTGCACCAGTGTGTATCGAGGTGCCTGCCGACCTAAGGTGCACTGGGCAGCAGTAGCCTGTCATCGTGTCACTGGCGGTAGCTAGTAACATGGACTCCAAAATTCCATGTAATGTTACAGTATTAGTAAACCTATTCACTTTATCATTAGTATGTAAACATTTGGTGGAAAAGAAAGGAAAATGTGAGTCTGGTAAATAATCTGTGGGATTGCGTAGGCTACAGAAATGTTTTATTAGTTAGAAAGGGTTTGAAGTATGTGTATCTAGCTGTCGATTTTGTTCAATGACTCCATTGATTTCATAAACTACCCTATATTGGATATATGCTGTAAATTCGAATCAACCCAAGATGATGAACCCTGAAGATGGGACAAAGTGCATGAAAAGGTGGCCCAGAACAGCAGGCTTTTTCTCAACCCCTACATTGCCCCATTGTTCCAAAAGATTACTGAGTTTGAATGAAGGCCTTTAGCGAGGTAAGTACGCACACAACACCAGTTTGATATGTCCCTTGTCACCTGTGTTTTTGCCCCACAGATTAACTGCCCTGGTGCTCTGCCTCTCATTATATTCTTCATTTTTCTATACTTGTCCTAATTAAGGGTGAGAAGAACTAACAAATCAGAACTGAGGATGATTGTTTGAGCCCCATGAGGAACACCTGATGCTGCGCTGAGTTCTCTCCTGGATGCCCAAACTATCACGTTGTGTGTTTCAACTCCTCGGAACCCCCTTACCCCTAGTAGTTGCCCCTGATCATAGATCTAGGATGGTACCCAATCCCAATTTTTAACTCCATCTCCCTTTCTCTCTTCGTCTCTCGCACAGGCTCACAATATTGTTTTTAGATTAGTGTTGCTCTTATTTGGTTACATGCGTTAACTGTAACTTCTGTTGTCAATTATGTTCACTTGTTTATGTTACCAATATGAATAAATGTATTTTATGTTCAAATGTATTGTTTTTCTTACTTTTAGATTTGAGAGGAAATGTCACTGTAAATTTACAGCATTATCCTAGCATGAGAGTTGCTAGATTAACTGTAATTTTGCTTCACAGCAGAGATGCTATAATATATTTCACAGTACTATTTTCCTTACTGTAAAACATTACAGCGTCCATGTAAATTTACAGCAGGGATGCTGTATGTTTTTACAGTAAGGAAAATAGTACTGTGAAATATACTACATCTCTGCTGTAAAACAAAATTACAGTATTAGGCAGGCAACTCTGGTGCCAGGATAATGCAGTAGCTTTACAGGGAAAGTTTTTACAGTGTGTTTCTAAGACAATTTTCTGCTCTGGGACATTAAAGTTGATCCTACCATATCAAGTTTTAATGTCACATGCACAAGTACAGCCTTTTTTTACAAACTCAAAACCCAACAATGCAATATTCAATGTATTACAACAAAAAAACATGAGAAATATGAAATGCACAATTAAGTAAGCATACTAAATACAGGAAATATTAAAGTCAGTTCCAATAGCATATTTACATGTGCATGGATACTGGAGTGATGTAGATATGTATAGGGGTAGGGTGACTAAGCAACAGAATATAAGATAAACAGAGTAGCAGCAGCTTGCATGTGAGTGGGTGTGTAGAGTCAGTATAAATGTGTGAGTGAGCAAATTATGGAGTGTTTGTGTGTGTGTTAGAGTGACGTGTGTAAATACTTGAATAAAAGGTCAAAGATACCAGGTAAATTTGGTCCATGTAGCTATTTTGTTAGCTATTTATCAGTTGTATTGCCTGCGAATAGAAGCTGTTCAGGAGCCTGTTGGTGTCAGACTTGATGTACCGGTACCTCTTGCCGTGCGTCAGCAGAGAAAATTGTCTAAAATAGTCTATTTCCGGGCCTTCTTTTCACACCACCTGTTAGAGGTCCTGGATTCATGGTGTCATCAGCAAACTTGATAATGGTGTTGGAGTCGCGCGTGGCCACACAGTCGTGAGTACAGGAGGGCACTGAGCCAACACCCCTGTTGGGTACTTGTGTTAAGGGTCAGCGTGATGGAGGTGGTGTTGCCTACCCTCACCACCTGGGGTCGGCCTGTCAAAGTCCAGGATCCAGTTGCAGACCCAGAGTCCTTATATCCAGACTTGGTATATGAGCCTAACTGAAATCAGGTGTTTCTCACTTTCACCATAGCCTACAATGTGAACTTTACTGTAGCCTAATCTTTTAGTCAGTAAAACTTTTTTTGTCTGATTCAGTTAGTGTAATTGAACTTCTCACATTCCTGTTTCTTATTCGCACAGCAACTGACAAATACATTATGCACGCTGTGAAACTTTGCACCCTTTGGTCGGCCAATGATGTACAGTCTATCCAGTGTTCTCAATAACTTGTCTGGTTAAATTAAAGTATTATATAAATCCTGATAATTCATATTAACGCAAATATTCTGCCTGTTCCATGTTGTGTGGAAGCCCTTATTGGCAATGTCCTGCTAAAACGGGTTATACCAATCTAGAGTACTCTATCGCTATCGTTTGGAACAAAACTTTATTGACTCCAATGAGCCACTCATACTTTTGACATATGTATGGTACCTCACAGAAAAGAGGAAACATTCCCCTCTTTCATTTCCCTCTTGCTTGTTTTTTATCATGTCAACTACAGTAATAACATATTTTTTTAAATCTCATTGTGCAATAGTCTGCAACTGCTGCTGAAAAATAAATAGCTGTAAAAGTATAATACGATACAGGATGTGTGAAATGTTTGGCTATCAAGAGAATAATGTGTGAGGCGAGGTGCGTGACATTGAGCATTTCTAAAAAGCAATGCACATCGACAGATATAAGCTACACATACTGTACCTCCTAGGTTGTGTTTTATGTCTGCTATTAAACATATCCATGGCCGCCTTCCACAAAGGTCCCAAATGCCTCAGTAGTCAAGGTTTCCAAGACCATAATAAGGCTGGGTATATCGGTTCACTTTAATGCTCTTAACCCCCATTTATAGTCTTGACAGCAGACCGGGGGGGCTCCAAGGTCTCCTTAGAAGTTAGGGACCCAGGGCACCTGTGGAGACACCGGGGTGTGCAGAGAGGGGTCACACGCCGACAGCCCTGTTTGTATCTCTGCTTTACGGTGTGCCCCCTGTGGAGAGCCGAGCACATTTAGGAAGAGTTAGTGATCCAGCGGAGGGGGTCAACGAGGCTATGAATTGAGTGAGATTTTCCCCTCAGATGCCCTTTTCCCCTCAGGTATACAACCTTTCGGTGGGGTAGAGACTGCGGAAGATGACACTACCCCATGCCGCAATTTGGTCAACCTTCAAGGGGAAGCTTTTTTTGTTGTTGGTCTGTCATAATTTACCAGGCAACATTTCAGAGGGCTAAGCATCTGGAAAGTGTTAGGAGCAAGCCACAAAACAAGGCCTGAGTGAAAGAAAGTGGTTAAACCTCTTATGGCTGCAAGCCCGAGGTCGGTACACCTATGACAACATCCCCCACCCCCCCCACACTGATTAGCATCGCTAGCATAGCGTCACAATTAAATAGTAGCATCTAAATATCATTAAATCACAAGTCCAAGACACCAAATGAAAGATACAGATCTTGTGAATAAAGCCACCATTTCAGATTTTTAAAATGTTTTACAGGGAAGACAAAATATGTAAATCTATTAGCTAACCACGTTAGCAAAAGACACCATTTTTCTTTGTCCACCATTTTTTCTCTCCACCAGTAGCTATCACCAATTCGGCCAAATAAAGATATTGATAGCCACTAACCAAGAAAAAACCTCATCAGATGACAGTCTGATAACATATTTATTGTATAGGATAGGTTTTGTTAGAAAAATGTGCATATTTCAGGTATAAATCATAGTTTACAATTGCACCCACCATCACAACTCGACTAGAATAAATACACAGAGCAACGTGTATTACCTAATTACTAATCATAAAACATTTCTTAAAAATACACAGCTCACAGCAATGGAAAGACACAGATCTTGTGAATTCAGACAATATTTCAGATGTTCTAAGTGTTTTACAGCGAAAACACAATAAATCGTTATATTAGCATACCACATGTGCAAACGTTACCAGAGCATTGATTCTAGCCAAAGAGAGCGATAACGTAATCATCGCCAAAATATATTAATTTTTTCACTAACCTTCTCAGAATTCTTCCGATGACACTCCTGTAACATCATATTACAACATACATATAGAGTTTGTTCGAAAATGTGCATATTTAGCCACAAAAAAACGTGGTTATACAATGACAAAACTAGCAAAACTAGCCTGAAAATGTCGGGCGCCATATTTGACAGTGATCTTGTCTCATGATTAACTATTCATAAACTTGACTAAAAAAATATAAGTTGGACAGCTATCGAAAGACAAATTAGTTCTTAATGCAATCGCTGAATTACATTTCTAAAATTATCCTTACTGTGCAATACAGGGTTCGCCAAGCGAAGCTATACCAAAGAAAATGGCGGAATATGCGTTTAAAATTTTTCGACAGAACAACGATTTATCATCTTAAATATTTCTTACTATGAGTTGATCTTCCATCAGAATCTTGGGCAATGTATCCTTTCTTGGGTCTAATCTTCTTTTGGTCGAAAGATGTCCTCTTGTCCGTCGAAATGCCCACTAACGTTCGACCGGTACTGGAAACGTGCCCGGCGCTTCAAAGTGCATCACCAAGAATTGCCTCAAAATCGCACTAAACGGATATAAATTGCTATAAAACGGTTTAAATTAACTACCTTATGATGTCTTTAACACCTATAACGAGTAAAAACATGACCGGCGAAATATTACTGGCTAAACCCAAGCTTGGAAAGAGAGCAGGTCCAACGTACATCGTGCGTCAGGCGCAGCAGGAAAAGAACGGTACATCCGGTCTTTGGCGTTTTATACAGGCCCTGATTGCGCAATCGACTCCATTCAAATTGTCACCTCTTACTGACATCTAGAGGAAGGCGTAGGCAGTGTTTGTAGCATCATAGCCTTCACAGGGACTTATGAACTGACCTGGGAGCAGGGGCCAAGATTTCTGAAATCTCACTCCATATCAGGAAAAGTGCTGTAGAATGAGTTCTGTTCCACTCAGAGACATAATTCAAACGGCTATAGAAACTAGAGAGTGTTTTCTATCCAATAATAACAATAATATGCATATTGTACGAGCAAGAATTGAGTACGAGGCCGTTTGAAATGGGCACCTTAAACAGAGCTACTCAATACTGCCCCTGCAGCCATAAAAAGTTAAACTAAACAGTCCAGGTGATTTTTACATGATTGCCAGTAAAATGGAATGCTGCTGAGGCTGTCTGCATCCCAAATTACACCATATTCCCCATAGGGGGAAAGAAGTGCACTATGAAGGGAATAGGGTGCTATGTCTCCTGAACTCTAGACTCCACATGCCTGAGAATGCTAGTAAAATGGGTCAGACTGGATGATCTGTAAGCAGCTTAGGTATGCTAAATCAACCTGTGTCCCTGCTGAGACTATCAGCATTATTGTCAGTCATGACTTTTTACCATACATTCTACCCACAGACTGGTATTAGAGAGGCATATCACGATCGAGGAACTCTTCGACCAGACTTGAAATACTTGTGAAGCACCGGCACTGAGTGAAATATTTGTTGTCCCTTTGGCCTAAAGCAAAACAAAAGCCTGACTGACCAGCAGCATATTTGTAGGAGCCTGTAATGCTCTGCCAAATACAGGGGATAGGCTCTAACAATCGCCTGTAGGGCTATACCGTTGAAGTCGAAAGTTTACACACACCTTAGCCAAATACATTTAAACTCAGTTTTTCACAATTCCTGACGTTTAATCCTAGTAAAAATCCCTGTTTTAGGTCAGTTAGGATCACCACTTTATTTTAAGAATGTGAAATGTCAGAATAATAGAAGTTTACATACACTCAATTAGTATTTGGTAGCATTTATGGACATGATTAGATAAGTATTCACCCCCCTGAGTCAATAAAGCAAAAGGGCCCGGGGGTGGGGGGGTGGGTACAGCTAAGGGCTGTTCTTAAGCACGACGCAAAGCGGAGTGCCTGGATACAGCCCTTAGCCGTGGTATATTGGCCATATACCACATACCCCCGAGGTGCCTTGTTGCTATTATAAACGGGTTACCAATGTAATTTGAGCAGTAAAAATTCATATTTTGTCATACCCATGGTATACTGTCTGAGATACCACGACTTTCTTCCAATCAGCATTCAGGGCTCGAACCACCCAGTTTATAATACATGTTAGAAACACATTTGACAGCGATTACAGCTGTAAGTCTCATAAGAGCTTTGCACATTTCATTATTTTCAAATATTGGTAAGCAACTTCAGTGTAGATTTGGCCCTGTGTTTTAAGTTATTGTCCTGCAGAAAGGTGAATTCCTCTCCCAGTGTATGGTGTAAAGCAAACAGAAGCAGGTTTTCCTCTAGAATTTTGCCTGTGCTAGCTCCATCCCACATTTTTTCATCCTGAAAAACTCCCCAGTCTTTGCCAATGTCAAGCATGCCCATACCATGATGCAGCCACCACCATACTTGAAAATAGGGAGGCAGTTACTCAGTGATGTGTTTGATTTGATCCAATAAATACTTTCATCAAATAAAACTGTCGTATATACTATAGTAATTCATGTAGTGTTTTTGCAGATTGTAGTATTTACTGTTGTATACTGTAGTATTTACTGTTGTGTGTTGGCAGACATCACTGTAATATTTGCTAGAGTGGTTTTGTTTTATTTTCTTTGACATAGAAGTGGAGGCTTTCTCTTTTAAGAAAACCTGAAGCAAAAATACAAAATCGCATATTTTTCATAACCTGTAGGTAGGACTGGGGTCTGATGGATAGTTATTTTCTATAACCTGTAGTGAACACAATATATGATCTATACTTCGCATGTAGGTTTCTCACTTATGGGTGGCACATATTGTAATATGGGGGAGGGGGATGTGCAATATATTTGTAATTAAATACTCTCGTGAATGTACCAGCCCCCTCATTATCTCAACCAATCATGGCTAGGAAAGATTCTGTACTTTCTCCATGGCTGAACAGCTTCGTGATTTCCAGTGAAGTAATAATGTCTGTCTTCCGCCTCATTTCCATTTGTAGGCGTGTGACCATCAATGCAAATTATGAGCCGAATCCAAACTCAGATGATTGTATTTACACTGCGTTTTCACATTAGACATGCATTGATGTCAACAGTAGATTTGCAATAGAAGTAGGCACATCTAAGGTCAGGGTGTGATTATACATATGTACGAGGCAGAGAACAAGCCGTTGGATGTATAGTTAATTATGTTTACTTTTCCCCTGTGGCTGTGGATAAATCCCCCACTGTCTATGACACTGCTACTGTAATTCATGAAATTTGATTTTCAAGGAAATGTTGGAGGGGGTGCCGTGTGTTGGATTTCTAAGTCACTTAGTAATGTCCTTGTATTTGAAAGAAAAGCAAAAAAAATGTGTCTATTAAAATAACATCAAATTGATCAGAAATACAGTGTAGACATTGTTAATGTTGTAAACGACTATTGTAGCTGGAAACGGCTGATTTTTAATGGAATGTCTACATAGGCGTACAGAGGCCCATTGTCAGCAACCATAATTTCTGTGTTCCAATGGCATGTTGTGTAAACTAATCCAAGTTCATAATTTTAAAAGGCTAAATGATCATTAGAAAACCCTTTTGCAATTATGTTAGTACAGCTGAAAACTGTGGCAACTCCGGGATGATGGCCTGGACTGGACAATAAAAATAAAAGATTAAGATGGGCAAAATAACACACACTGGACAGAGGAACTCTGCCTAGAAAGCCAGCATCCCGGAGTCACCTCTTCACTGTTGACGTTGAGACTGGTGTTTTGCGGGTACTATTTACCAGAGGTGTGGAGTCAGATTCGAGTCACAAATAAAATGACTTGCAACTCGACTTTGACACCAATGACTCGTGACTTGACTTGCTACCCTCCCCAAGCCCAAATATTAAAGTGCAGCGCATCAACTCTTCATTTAACGGATTACAGTTTGAATCGGACAGCAGCCAATCAAATTGTGCGTGGCAGTGCAGAGGAACGTCAGCGGGTGAATTCAGATGGAGCCCTTGGAAAGATGATACCCAAAAATATTATTTTCGGATATAAAGACGACGCTGTATCAACAAAAAACGGATTGCGGGAAAAAAATTACAGACGGAGGCGCAACAATTTCCAACTTTGTTCGACATTTGAAGCTGCACAAAGAACGGTAAGTCGTGGGTAATATAGCCGACAGCTATCCATCACACGAGGTTGTGTGTTTATGAGTGTGTGTAACTTGTTTGTTTCATGGGTTTCTTTTTGCTGGCTTGTGATGTCTGGAGCCTGTATTGTTATGTGCGCTCCTCACTGCTTGCCTAGATTAGACTTGCAGATATACTCGCCACCACGCTGTTTGGAGCTGGAAAAGATCAAATGAGCACATTTGTGGCAGAGTGCTTCCTAGAATGGTTGCGTACTCTTCCTAACCTGCTGATTATGGTGAGTGCTTGAACCTCTGATTGTGTTTATGCTTCACACAAATCCCACCATCCCTCTCTCTGCTGTCCTCGGCAGTTTTGAGCTTTCTCCATTGATAATGAAGATCGGAGGCTTATTTCATCTGAGGCACCGCATTCAGATACAGTTTTCCAGATAGAAATGCAATATATAGATCTGTACTCGATTCTCTATTCCACACGGCAAAGGCTGTTGTAGGTGATGTATTTCTATGTGAATTGCCATGTTGGATGGCCAGCAGATACTCTGCTGCTTAATTCATCTACAGGAGAGCAGCCACCCCACACGACCCGACCCAGCCTACCACGCCTCTCCCGCTGTCACAGAGAGAGAGAGGGGAGGGGGGAGGTCTTTCTCATGGCTACCCATGTATTTCCATGGAAATATAACGTTTATTTGGAAACTAATAAAGATATTTAATAATAATAATAATAAAGATGTTTTTAAAAGCATTCATGATTTGCGTGAATGTAATATACTAACTATTACTCTTGTTAAAAATATGAAATGGTATTACATTTGGTGAAGAACACATTATGACTTGTTTAGGACTCGAAACTCAAAGTTTAGGACTTGAGACTTGACTTGGACTTGCCTGTCTTGACTTGGGACTTGGTCCCACCTCTGCTAATTACTAAAGCTGCCAGTTGAGGACTTGTGAGGCGTCTATTTCTCAAACTAGACACCCTAATGTACTTCTCGTCTTGCTCAGTTGTGCACCGGGGCCTTCCACTCCTCTTTCTCTTCTGGTTAGAGCCAGTTTGCCCTGTTCTGTGAAATAACACACAGCGTTGTATGAGATCTTCAGTTTCTTGGCAATTACTCTCATGCAATAGCCTTCATTTCTCAGAACAACAATAGACTGATGAGTTTCAGAAGAAAGTGTTTTGTTTCTGGACATTTTGAGCCTCTAATAGAACCCACAAACGCTGATGCTCCCGATACTCAACTAGTCTAAAGAAGGCCAGTTTTATTGCTTATTTAATCAGAACAACCGTTTTCAGCTGTGCTAACATTGCAAAAGGATTTTCTAATGATCAATTAGCCTCAACTTGGATTAGCTAACACAACGTGCCATTGGAACACAGGAGTGATGTTTGCTGATAATGGGCCTCTGTACGCCTATGTAGATATTCCATTAAAAAAAATCAGCCGTTTCCAGCTACAATAGTCATTTACAACATTAACAATGTCTCCACTGTATTTCTGATCAATTTGATGTTATTTTAATGGACATAAAATGTTTTTTTTTTTTAACAAGGACATTTCTATGTGACCCCAAACTTTTGAACGGTAGTCTATATTTAAAAAGGAATAGTTTCAACATAAACTAGGCTTAGAGTGAAACACGTATATTCTGGTCTTCATTTTGACAGTTGTTGGAAAAGTTATATATTTTGGTCTTTTTGTAGTAAATCTTTTTGCCCCTAACAGTTAAACTCTACTTTTGAAATTGTGATTAGAGGCACCTTCTCTCATCTCAAGGGTATGAAATACACTCCCTTCTAGATATGCTGGATGGTACTACCTCAAGGCTTACTATAAAAGCAGGTGACATCAATGGTCTTGGTAAGTGGAGCGTGCCAATATTTTTTGCATGATGCTTCCTTGTCTAGACGACTGACATTACACAAAATTCAAAAGGCAATAAGGCACATTTCCCGCAGTTAGGCACATTTCTGCATATGACCAAATTCAACATTTTTGCTTACCATTTCATACACATCTGTGCTTTTCCGAAGAAAAAAAACATGTACGGTAGGCTATGATGATTATGTGTTTATATTTGTAGCTACATCCATCGTAACAAGAAATAGATGACAACATGTCAATTCAATGTATTTTTTCACAAACTCTACAACTGATTGTTGGCGCAGTCAGCCAAAAATAATTAGCTGATTGTTCAATGATTGTAAATTCTTATCCCACAATGGGCAGAAATCTTCTTTTTTTCTCCAAAACCTTTATTTACAATATTCATCCCATGCCTAATTCTGAAAAGTGAAAGCTTTCCTGTGAGAGGGATCACTCTGGTAGTAGTTGTATGTTTTTATACAGTACCCAAGACCAATCTGTGAGTTAATTTGACAAATGGAAAAAGATCTACTGCATAAATATTGCAATGCGGGTTGGATTAAATAGAGCCCCTAATCTTCATTTTTCAAGGTGATGATTGCACTTTTCTTCCCAACACAAGGCACAATAAATGTGAGTCTACATTTCAAAGATAAGTGGCAACAGGTGTCAGGAACTCAGCGCCTCACCACTGTGAGGTAGCTGTCCAGAGCCATTTTTACTCGCGATGCACATTCTTTTATTATCAGAGCCTGCCAGTAGACTTCTGGTAAAGTATGCTCTAGACAGAAAGTGTTGGGATCAGGTACAACTACGTTTACCCCCCCCCCCCCCCCCAAAAAAAATGAATATTTATGAGCAATATCCCCACCCACAACTATTTTTTTTAAGGGGTTGTGCAAATGCTGAAATTGGGATTTAGTTACCCTTTAAAACAAATGTTCTGTTGATGTAACAGGGTTGACCTGAAAATGAGGGACAGGGTTTTTTCTCCCTAAAATTATTCAAAAATAACTTTGTGAAAGCAACAAAATAACTATGGCTTTACAATGATGGTGAAAACTTGTATAAATGTTCAAGTTAAATGGGTTAAAATATTCCTAGAAGTCACAATGCTGTATTTTTATTCGTATAAGAAAATCAGATGTATTGAGTTTTCTATGTGGTCTATGTTAAAGGCTACTTTATTTAATATAACAGGCTTTAAAATGCAATATTTGTGCACAATTACTACTTAAAATATCAAAGGGACGCCAAAAGGCACTCATTTCTTGGAATGACCCAGTAGTAGTAGTACTTTATTGATCCGAAGATATACTACTCAATGTGCTCTTTAGTTGCCAACGCAATGTACTTCCAGTACTCAATCTCTTCAGTTGACCACATGGCATTGAGTGAGCCTCTACATTTTAGACAGTATAATCCCCATGGCATCGTATCCATTTGTGTTTATTTAGTTAACATGGGCCTTTAAGTGCACCTGAGTGGACAGAGGCAGGCAGAATGCAATTTGTAGATGCAGATTTGATTTATACACGTTTTGTGTGGGCGCTGGTCCGCTTTCTGAATCGCTGTGGGAATAGATCAATCGCATTTCCTGTTTTGTATCATAGACTTTTCCTGATGGTTTTCATTTTTACCCACTCTTGTAGGCCTTCTATTTTGGGTTACTATCAGATATGATGAAACTATTATTTTACACAAATGCCAATGTTCTAAATCTATGTTTACACTGTCATTCTTGGACCAAAATCAGAAATGTTTCAGATTTCCATTACATATGATTTTAGCAATACCTGGGAAAACTGCAGAAATGTTTTTGTTGGTTGTTAAGATGGACAAGACATAGTAGAAGCCAGAAGCCTACCAAGACCGTGTCATTGTTGTTCCATTCCAGTCAGTAAAAAATGCACTGGACCATAAAGCCTTGGTCATAGACCTCAAGTCCACTGAAAAACAATAGTATGTTCCTTAGTAATTTCTTCCATCTCATATGAGACAGCATCTAAGCTTTGAAAACAGATTTTATCTGCAAATGTTTTACTCCTTTATAAAACATTTAGCGCACTGGCTGAGATGTTGTATTGTCGTTAGACCAAAATAATTTAGATGAGATTAGGAACAGGGTCTTGCCTGTGAAAAAAGGATGGCCTAAATAAAAATATGCCATGTGGCACTAATGATATGCATGGCCCTGTGTTTTTGTACAATGAGATTACTGTATGTTGTTGGAGAAGGCTGGAGAGGAAGGCACAGGCCTGGGTATCTGGAGGGCCTGTTGAGTCTATTTGGTTAATGATACCGCAGGATCAAAGTGGCTGTAGAATCAAAGTAAGTTGTAGACAATGAGGACATGGGTAATCATCAGGCAGGGCCCTAAAATTTGGGGCCCAAAGCAACATTTTGTTGGGGGCCACTCCACCTCGCGGGCCAAACATTTGTGGCCCCCCTCTTGACGGCAGATATTTGTTTTTGTTTAAAGTACATTTCCTGCAATTCTACACATTTTGCCATTGGGAGTAGAGCAGATGTTGCAGTTTTAAAGCAAGCTTTCTACAATTCTACACATTTTGCCATGGGGCGGAGAGAGGTTTAGACATTTTATAACACATTTCATGCAATTCTACTCATTTTGCCATGTTGCAGAGATAAAAATGGGCAGTTTTACAGCTAATTTCCTGCAATTCTACACATTTTGCCAATACTTATGCCATGTTAATGATATCTAAGGAAGAGTGACTAACAAAATCCATGGGGGCCCCCAGGAGGTCAGGGCCCCTGGGCACATGCCCTGCATCGGTATTCGGCCATGATTACTACAAGTTTAGATAGCTGGCTAGACCAATTTACCAATCAAAAAATGGTTTGCTGACATAATAAGAGAAACTGATGATGCACAACCAAATTTCAAGTCCCTAACTGAGCTAAAAAAAAAAAAGACCGCTTATGTCACTTATGCCTGTAGCTGGCCCTGTCATCAGGCAGTGCAGTGCAGCAAACACAACATACCTCGAGCAGTAATGCACCAAACAAAGTGTGAACACAGGCCTTTTAAGAAGTAGAAAAGTGTTAGTCTGGAGTTAAATCAAACCTGCACTGCAGAAACCTGGCTTTGTTCTTTTTCTACTATGACTTACTGAAGCAAACAAGGAAGCATTAATTTAAGTTCTTTATGAAAATGTGTGTTCGATTTGTTAAACAATGTAATTTAATCTCCAATTACTATTAATTTCCAACTTACCTTGTTTTCATTTTGATCAAGCACTGGTGTGTCAATCTAAGTAACACAATGCAAAAATCCCCTTCAAAATCTGTCAGTTTAGGCTAGAGATATGTATTTTTTGCATTGGAGGTTAAAGGTGACAGAGCTAGAGCGGTGTTTGTTAGACCATGAGACATCCGTAAAATCGGTCTTCTCACGAAAATGTCTTTAGCGTCCAAATGTTTTGACCCCTCTATGGAAAGATGAGACTCTCATGAACACGATGGTGTTCTCCGTTTTGCTCTACGACCCCCACAAGTGTCAAGGGACTCATCTAAAGGTGAACGGTAGTTTTTTTTTTATATAGAAGAATTAAGGTAGTTTTATGCATACACAAAAAAAGGTGAAATATGTGTAAAAAAAATATATAATAATATATTACCCACAAAACACCAATCTCAACATCAACAGTGAAGTGGCGACTCCGGGATGCTGGGCCTTCTAGGTTGACGTTGAGACTGGTGTTTTGTAGGTACTATTTAATGAAACTGCCAGTTGAGGACTTGTGAGGCATCTGTTTCTGAAACTAGACACTCTAATGTACTTGTCCTCTTGATCTGTTGTGCACCGGGGCCTCCCACTCCTCTTTCTATTCTGGTTAGAACCAGTTTGCGCTGTTCTGTGAAGGGAGTAGTACACAGCGTTGTACAAGATCTTCAGTTTCTTACGTAGAATAGCCTTCATTTCTCAGAACAAGAATAGACTGACGTTTCAGAAGAAAGTTATTTGTTTCTGGATATTTTGAGCCTGTAATCGAACCCACAAATGCTGATACTCCAGATACTCAACTAGTCTGAAGAAGGCCAGTTTTATTGCTTCTTTAAATCAGAACAACCATTTTCAGCTGTACTAACATAATTGCAAAAGGGTTTTCGAGTGATCAATTCACCTTTTAAAATTATTAACTTTGATTAGCTAACACAACGTGACATTGGAACACAGGAGTGATGTTTGCTCATAATGGGCCTCTGTACGCCTATGTAGATATTCCATTAAAAAAAAATCAGCCGTTTCCAGCTACAATAGTCATTTACAACATTAATAATGTCTCCATTGTATTTATGATCAATTTGATGTTATTTTAATGGACAAACAATGTGTTTTTCTATCAGACCCCAAACTGCATTAGGAAAGTATTCAGACCCCTTGCCTTTTTCCACATTTTGTTACGTTACAGCCTTATTCTAAAATGGATTAAATACATTATTACCTCAATCTACACACTATACCCCATAATGACAAAGCTGAAACAGGTTGTAATACATTTTTGCAAATGTATTTAAAATAAACAGATACCTTATTTCCATAAGTATTCAGACCCTTTGCTATTAGATTTGAAATTGAGATCAGGTGCATCCTGTTTCCATTGATCTTCCTTGAGATGTTTCTACGACTTGATTGGAGTCCACCTGGGGAACATTTTATTGATTGGACATGATTTGGAAAGGCACACACATCTGTCTATGTAAGGTCCCACAGTTGACAGTGCATGTCAGAGCAAAAACCAAGCCATGAGGTCGAAGGAATTGTCTGTAGAGCTCCGAGATAGGATTGTCGAGGAACAGATCTGGGGAAGGGTACCAAAACATTTCTGCAGCATTGAAGAATTCAAGAACACAGTGGCCTCCATCATTCTTTAATGGAAGAAGTTTGGAGGTAAGGTCCACAAGAACAGATTTGCGTCCATCATTCTAGACGAAATCGGGGGAGAAGGGCCTTGGTCGGGGGAGGTGACAAAGAACCTGATTGTCACTGACAGAGCTCCAGAGTCCCTCTGTGGAGATGGGAGAACCTTCCAGAAGGACAACCATCTCTGCAGCACTCCACCAATTAGGCCTTTATGGTAGAGATGCCAGACAGAAGCCACTCATCAGTAAAAGGCACATGACAGCCCGGCTTGGAGTTTTCCAAAAGGCACTTAAAGACTCTCAGACCATGAGAAACAAGATTCTCTCATCTATGAAACCAAGATCTAACTATTTGGCCTGAATACCAAGCGTCAAGTCTGGAGGAAACCTGGCACCATCCCTACTGTGAAGCATGGTGGTAGCAGCATCATGCTATGGGGATGTTTTTCAGCGGAAGGGACTGGGAGATTAGTCAGTATCGAGGGAAAGGGAGCAAAGTACAGAGATCCTTGATGAAAACCTGCTCGAGAGCACTCAGGGCCTCAGACTGGGGCAAAAGTTCACCTTCCATCAGGACAACGACCTTAAGCACACAGCCAAGACAACACAGAAGTGGCTTTGGGACAAGTCTCTGAATGTTCTTGAGTGGCCCAGCCAGATCCCAGACTTGAACCCGATTGAACATTTCTTAAGAGACCTGAAAATAGCTGTGCAGCGACATTCCCCATCCAAACTGACAGAGCTTGAGAGATCTGCAGAGAAGAATGAGGGAAACTCCCCAAATACAGGTGCGCCAAGCTTGTAGCGTTATACCCAAGAAGACTTGAGGCTTTAATCACTGCCAAATGTGCTTCAACAAAGTACTTAGTAAAGGGTCTGAATACTTATGTAAATGTGATATTTCTGCGGGGGGGTTGTTAATACATTTGCAAAAAAATGATACAAACCTGTTTTTGCTTTGTCATTATGGGGTATTGTGTGTAGATTGATGAGGGAGAAAATGATTTAATCCATTTTAGAAAAAGGCTCCAATGTGGAAAAAGTCAAGGGCTCTGAATACATTCCTGATATTGATTTGCAGCCCCTTTTGCCCTCGGAACAGACCCAATTCTTCCAGGCATGGAAGAAGCGCTCCACAGGGATGCTGGCCCATGTTGACTCCAATGCTTGATACACACGGGAAACTGTTGAGATTGAAAACACAACAGCGTTGCGGTTCTTGACACACTCAACCAGTTCGCCAGGTACCTACTACCATACCCCGTTCAAAGGCACTTAAATCTTTTGTCTTGCCCATTCACCCTCTGAATGGCACACATACACAATCCATTTCTCAATTGTCTCGAGGCTTAAACAGCCTTATTTAACCCGTCTCCTCCCCTTCATCTTCATCTTTGCCTCTACTTACTACTTACTACTCTCACTTATTACAGGAGATGACATGGTGGCTGTGCCACAGTCTGGTGGCCTGGAGATAGAAGTTGTTTTTCAGTCTTTTGGCTTTGATGCACCTGTACTGTCTCTTTCTGCTAGATTGTAGCAGAGTGAACAGACCGTGACTTTGGTGTCTGAGGTTCCTTTGACACCAAGTTCGGTAAGTGTCCTAGAGGGCAGGAAGCCTGCCCCCGGTGATGCGTTGGGCTGACTGCACCACCCTGTGGAGAGCCATTTGGTTGACGGCGGTGTAGATTCCGTATCGGGCGGGGATGCAGCCCAACAGAATGCTCTCAATGGTGCATCTATAGAAGTTTGAGGGTTTTAGGGGCTTTTTTGTTTAGGCATCTGTTGCACCTTCACCATGGTGTCAGTGTGGTGGGACTATTTCAGGTCCTCCGCGTTGAGGATAAGAGTGGCAGAGGTGTTGTTGGCTACCCTCACCACCTGGAGTCGGCCCGTCAGGTAGTCTAAGACCCAGTTGCAGAGGGAGGGGTTCAGACCCAGGGCCCTGAGCTTAGTGACAAGCTTGGGGGCACTATGGTGTTCAAAGCAGAGCTGTAGTCGATGAACAGCATTCTCACATAGGTATTCCTCTTGTCCAGGTGGGATAGGGTGGTGTGCAGTGCAACAGCAATTACGTTGTTCGTGGCGCTGTTGGGGGTGGTATGCAAACTGTAGTGGGTCTAGGGTCCTCAAACTCAACTCTGGACCACAAAGACAGTTCCGCTGTGTTTTTCATTGATTCCCTCTGATCAGGGACTGATTTAGACCTGGTGGGTGCAATTAATTATCAGGTAGAACAGAAAACCAGCAGGCTCTGGACCTCATAGGATAAGAGTTAAATACCCCTGGTCTAGTGTGTCAGGCAAGGTGGAGGGGATATGGTCCTTGACCAGCCTCTCAAAGCACTTCATCATGACAGAGGTCAGTGCTATGGGTCGATTTTCAGTTACCTTAGCTTGCTTGGTTACATGAACAATCAATGGTGGACATCTTGAAGCAAGTGGGGACAACAGACTGGGATAGGGTGAGGTTGAAAATGTCCGTAAACACTCCAGCCAGCTAGTCTGCTCATGCACTGAGGATGCGGCTTGGAATGCCGTCCGGCCTAGCAGCCTTGCGAGGGTTAACACACTTGAAAGTCCAACTCATGTCGGCTACAGCCAAGATGGCGGTGTGTTTTCCTCAAAGCGGGCAAAGAATGTGTTAAGTTTGTCTGAGAGTGAGGCGTCGATGTCTGTGACGTGGCTAGTTTTCCCTTGATAATCCATGATTGTCTGGAATCCCTGCAGCATGCGTCTTGTGTCTGAGCCATTGAATTTTTCCCTATGATGTATTTTTGTCTCTGATTGACTTATAGAGGTCATGGATGGTCTGTTTGTACTTGTCCATGTTCCCAGTCACCTTACCGTGGTTAAATGCGGTGGTTCATTCATCCACATTGTTTGGTTTGGATATGTTCTAATTGTCACTGTAGGAACAACATTCTCTATGCACTTCCTGATTAAACCAGTGACAGTGTTGGAAAACGTGTTGACATTGTGCCAGTGCTTAGCTAGCTGCTACCTACTATTAGTGAAAAGAGGGGAAATGATAGCTAGCTTTACAACCCTGTGTGCATACGTTTTACGAACTAGTTATTACGTTTTAATAATAGTTATTGCTTTGAGTCTGACATGGGAATTGAATTTGAATAGTTTGAATATGAATCTTTTTCAAATCCATATTAGAAAAGTCAAACAGAAAAGTTGTATTTTTCTCCTGGTTAGCCTGTTGCCTGCAAAGGTTGTTACATTGTAACTACAAGTAAAACAAAATGGCACATCACTTTTACATTAAGTTGCTTGCTCCTGGTAAGTACATTGTCAATATATTTATATCACGTTTTTTTTTACAACTTTATTTAACCAGGTAGGCAAGTTGAGAACAAGTTCTCATTTACAATTGCGACCTGGCCAAGATAAAGCAAAGCAGTTCGACACATACAACAACACAGAGTTACACATGGAGTAAAACAAACATACAGTCAATAATACAGTAGAAAAATAAGTCTATATACAATGTGAGCAAATGAGGTGAGATAAGGGCAAAAAAGGCCATGGTGGCGAAGTAAATACAATATAGCAAGTAAAACACTGGAATGGTAGATTTGCAGTGGAAGAATGTGCAAAGTAGAGATAGAAATAATGGGGTGCAAAGGAGCAAAATAAATAAATACAGTAGGGAAAGAGGTAGTTGTTTGGGCTAAATTATAGATGGGCTATGTACAGGTGCAGTAATCTATGAGCTGCTCTGACAGCTGGTGCTTAAACCTAGTGAGGGAGATAAGTGTTTCCAGTTTCAGAGATTTTTGTAGTTCTTTCCAGTCATTGGCAGCAGAGAACTGGAAGGAGAGGGGGCCAAAGGAAGAATTGGTTTTGGGGGTGACCAGAGAGATAAACCTGCTGGAGCGCGTGCTACAGGTGGGTGCTGCTATGGTGACCAGCGAGCTGAGATAAGGGGGTCTTTACCTAGCAGGGTTTGTAGATGACCTGGAGCCAGTGGGTTTGGCGACGAGTATGAAGCGAGGGCCAGCCAACGAGAGCGTACAGGTCGCAGTGGTGGGTAGTATATGGGGCTTTTGTGACAAAACGGATGGCACTGTGATAGACTGTATCCAATTTATTGAGTAGGGTATTGGAGGCTATTTTGTAAATGACATCGCCAAAGTCGAGGATCGGTAGGATGGTCAGTTTTACGAGGGTATGTTTGGCAGCATGAGTGAAGGATGCTTTGTTGCGAAATAGGAAGACAATTCTAGATTTAACTTTGGATTGGAGATGTTTGATGTGAGTCTGGAAGGAGAGTTTACAGTCTAACCAGACACCTAGGTATTTGTAGTTCTCTACATATTCTAAGTCAGAACCGTCCAGAGTTGTGATGCTGGACGGGCGGGCAGGTGCAGGCAGCGATCGGTTGAAGAGCATGCATTTAGTTTTACTTGTATTTAAGAGCAGTTGGAGGCCACGGAAGGAGAGTTGTATGGCATTGAAGCTCGTCTGGAGGGTTGTTAACACAGTGTCCAAAGAAGGGCCAGAAGTATACAGAATGGTGTCGTGTCGTCTGATTGATGTATACAGAGAAGAGAGTCGGCCCAAGAATTGAACCCTGTGGCACCCCCATAGAGACTGCCAGAGGCCCAGACAATAGGCCCTCCGATTTGACACACTGAACTCTGTCAGAGAAGTAGTTGGTGAACCAGGCGAAGCAATCATTTGAGAAACCAAGGCTATCGAGTCTGCCGATGAGGATGTGGTGATTGACAGAGTCGAAAGCCTTGGCCAGGTCAATGAATACGGCTGCACAGTATTGTTTCTTATCGATGGTGGTTAAGATATCGTTTAGGACCTTGAGCGTGGCTGAGGTGCACCCATGACCAGCATGGACCAAGGGTCCAGATTGTCTAACCCGGCTGACTTGTAGGGGTCCAGATTCTGCAGCTCTTTCAGAACATCAGCTGACTGGATTTGGGAGAAGGAGAAATGGGGAAGGCTTGGGCAAGTTGCTGTGGGGGGTGCAGTGCTGTTGACCGGGGTAGGGGTAGCCAGGTGGAAAGCATGGCCAGCCGTAGAGAAATGCTTATTGAAATTCTCAATTATAGTGGATTTATTGGTGGTGACAGAGTTTCCTATCCTCAGTGCAGTGGGCATCTGGGAGGAGGTGTTCTTATTCTCCATGGACTTTACAGTGTCCCAGAACTTTTTTGAGTTTGTGTTGCAGGAAGCAAATTTCTGCTTGAAAAAGCTAGCCTTGCCTTTTCTAACTGCCTGTGTATATTGGTTTCTAGCTTCCCTGAAAAGTTGCATATTACGGGGGCTGTTTGATGCTAATGCAGAACGCCATAGGATGTTTTTGTGTTGGTTAAGGGCAGTCAGGTTTGGAGAGAACCAAGAGCTATATATGTTCCTGGTTCTAAATTCCTTGAATGGGGCATGCTTATTTAAGAAGGTGAGGAAGGCATTTTTAAAAAAAATAACCAGGCATCCTCTACTGACTGGATGAGGTCAATATCCTACCAGGATACCCGGGCCAGGTCGATTAGAAAGGCCTGCTCGCTGAAGTGTTTAAGGGAGTGTTTGACAGTGATGAGTGGAGGTCGTTTGACCGCAGACCCATTACGGATGCAGGCAATGAGGCAGTGATCGCTGAGATCTTGGTTGAAAACAGCAGAGGTGTATTTAGAGGGCAAGTTGGTTAGGATGATATCTATAAGGGTGCCCGTGTTTACGGCTTTGGGGTGGTACCTGGTAGGTTCATTGATCATTTGTGTGAGATTGAGGGCATCAAGCTTAGATTGTAGGATGGCTGGGGTGTTCCAGTTTAGGTCACCTAGCAGCACAAGCTCTGAAGATAGATGGGGGGCAATCAGTTCACATATGGTGTCCAGAGCACAGCTGGGGGCAGAGGGTGGTCTATAGCAGACGTCAATGGTGAGAGACTTGTTTTTAAAAGTAGAAGTTTAAATTGTTTGGGTACAGACCTGGATAGTAGGAGAGAACTCTGCAGGCTATCAGAACTCTGCAGGATTCAGACACGGCTAGGACATCCGGGTTGGCAGAGTGTGCTAAAGCAGTGAATAAAACAAACTTAGGGAGGAGGCTTCTAATGTTAACATGCATGAAACCAAGGCTATTACGGTTACAGAAGTCATCAAAAGAGAGTGCCTAGGGAATAGGAGTGGAGCTAGGCACGGCAGGGCCTGGATCCACCTCTACATCACCAGAGGAGGAGTAGGATAAGGGTACGGCTAAAAGCTATGAGAATTGGTCGTCTAGGACGTCTGGAACAGAGTGTAAAAGGAGGTTTCTGGGGGCGATAAAATAGCTTCAAGGTATAATGTACAGACAAAGGTATGGTAGGATGTGAATACAGTGGAGGTAAACCTAGGCATTGAGTGATGATGAGAGAGATATTGTCTCTAGAAACATCATTGAAACCAGGTGATGTCATCGCATGTGTGGGTGGTGGAACTGAAAGGTTGGATAAGGTATAATGAGCAGGGCTAGAGGCTCTACAGTGAAATAAGCCAATAAACACTAACCAGAACAGCAATGGACAAGGCATATTGACATTAAGGAGAGGCATGGTTAGCCGAGTGATCATAAGGGTCCAGTGAGTAGTGAGGTTGGTTGGGGTCACGGCGATTCAGACAGCTGGCCGGGCCATCGGTAGCAAGCTGGCAGAGGATGGAGGTCTGTTTTTAGCCACCTCGTGCGTTTCCGTCGGTAGATTAGTGGGGTTCCGTGTGGTAGAGGGGACCAATCCAATTGGCAAAATAGATGTAGTGACCCAAGAAAATTGTCCGAAGATCTATTCAGATAGCAGCCAATAAGACAGCTAACGTGAGGTGATTGTAGCCCAGGAGTGGCTGATGGAACTCTTCAGCTGGCTAGCTCGGGAATAATTGATGTTTGCTCCGGGACGGACGTAAGCCAATTGTCACTCGGATAGCAGCTAGCTAGCTGCAAGATCCAGGTGTAAATGTCCAGAGCTTGCGGTAGAAATCCGGGGATATGGAGAGAAAAATAAGTCCGGTATGCTCTGGTCTGAGTCGCGTTGTACAAAACTGGCGATAGCTTTTCGAGCTAAAGGATAGCTGATGACCACCAACCGTAAAGATTGTTAGATTGTAAGTATAATGTAACACAAAATGGTTATACCTAGTGCTCTCCTGTCTCCTAATTTGACCTGGTTAGGGTAGTGTCTGAAAAAGTTGTCACACACTACTGGATTTCAACTTACATTAAGTTGCTTGGTTAATAACAACTATATCATATGTAACTACCTTGTTTTTACATTACACTTGAATCGGTATAGCTTTTGAGTGATAACATAACTTTACCATCTGTAAACTACTGATTTATCTTATTTCAGGAATGTCCTCCAGAATATGCAAATTACAGATAAGATCACTTCAACCCAGCAGTTACCGGAAACAAATTCCAATCATATTCAGATGGTGGACCTGAATTTGATAACCCTGTTGTTGCAGTAAATGCGAACGTTTAGTGTATTCAAGGTTTATAAAAATGCTTCTAAAGTTTATAATTAACACTTTAACATGTCAAACTTGATTTGCTTTAAGGGGCCTTTTTTGCAAGACATAAGTCATAAATATTGTTCCCTGATCTATTATACTGTCTTCCAATCTGATTTTTTGGGATACAGACAGAACCTAAATTCATGCTGAGTCTCTGAAGTAGCCCTTATAAAACATCCCTCACAAGACCCTGACACCATTGTGTTCTCCCAGTTTAACCAAAGCCAGATGTCAAAGCCTATGATGCTATTATATCCATTTCCTCATCTTGAAGTGGTTTACCAGTGACAGTTTACCACTGTCCAAACGTGCCACTGTGTATAGTCCCCAGGCATCTATGAAACAATGGCTGTTCCACCGGGGCCTGGCATTTTCCTGCCTCACATGACACTTTTTTAAGACCAAGTGCTACACCAAAGTAGTTTGAACTTTTGCTCAGTTGTGGCATAGCTAATTGTAAAATAACGACCACAACACCAGGGTTTTATTTCCTTTGTTTTAAGCATAGACAGGGGTAAAGTTCTCCGTCACTGCAACAGTTTTTCCTCATATGGATTGTGGAGAGATCATTTTTGAGATCCACAATAAAATCTCCAGACAGAAGCATGTCTTTTCTACGAAATATGTATTCTCAAATATGTTATTTTCTCTGTTACCCTGTGTGCACTGAACTGACATGCCTGATTGTGGATTAAACCCCGATGAATGGAATTAAATCGTCGATAATGCTCACCACAGCAGCGCTCAACTCAGACAACCGTGTGTAGCTTATTGTAACTGCTTGCAAAGTAATTTAAAGCCTATACTTTATCATTCAGGATGTTTAAAAAAAATAATATTTCACCTTTATTTAACCAGGTAGGCAAGTTGAGAACAAGTTCTCATTTACAATTACGACCTGGCCAAGATAAAGCAAAGCAGTTCGACACATACAACAACACAGTTACACATGGAGTAAAACAAACATACAGTCAATAATGCAGTAGAAAAATAAGTCTATATACAATGTGAGCAAATGAGGTGAGATAAGGGAGGTAAAGGCAAAAAAAGGCCATGGTGGTGAGGTAAATACAATATAGCAAGTAAAACACTGGAATGGTAGATTTGCAGTGGAAGAATGTGCAAAGTAGAGATAGAAATAATGGTGTAACTTTCCAGTGCTACTATATTTGTGATTGTAATGTTGTTATAAAGAAATTCACAGACAACCCCATTGTAGAATACTTTACCTACTTACCTAGTCGGCTTGTTGGGTGTGAGATAAATATTATTCTCAAGGCGTATTAAAGTTGCGAGAGCCATAGGAGGGGAAACTGTATTAGGAGAGAAACTGTATTCTGACAAGCAGTCAATGCACAACAATTCTTAACTAAAAACAGTTTTGGCCTTCGTTTAAAAAAAAAAGAGAGGGATCACAGTTTTACATTGCTACCACGTGTATTTCTCTACTCCTTCATCTGCTTGTGTAGCATGGAGTTTCAAGCATGTCTTAGGTGTAGCTACTAACAGAGCTCTTAAAAGGGGCAATGTCCTTAAAAGGGCAATAACATACTTTGTAATAAAAACAACAAAAACATGTTATTATTTATATATTCATCTGTATGATAAAATTATTAATAATAACAAATCAGCATTTTGTGTCCAATGGAGTAAATGCAGATGTATAAACCCCATGCTTTTGCCTGTGTACATTTTATAGGCACTATGCATTCATCAGTTGGGCTACAGGTGATAATGCTTTTTGCTAATAGCACATCTGCGTAAACAAGTTGGTCTTAAATGCTAGGTCCGACTTCGGGATCAGAATTTACACCTGTTGCAACAATCAAAATGAGACTAATTGTTGCTAAATCCGGCATAAGCAATGCACATTCATACCATCCTTGTGGCATTTCTAAACTTTGCGATGCATTTCACTTTGCAAAGCCCACCACTATGCATGCACGCTTCCTTAACCACAACTGGATGGATCAATAAATAATTACTGGGGGGACGAATATCACTGAATGACAAAAATATTGGAATAAAGTAGGTTAATGCAATTGAAGGCATGTATCAAATTGTTGCTTACCGAAACTCCCAAAGTCATCCAACTGTTTTAAATAATTTAAAGCAATAGCCGTGTGTGGTCAACTACACTATATACAAAAGTATGTGGACAACCCTTCAAATTAGTGGATTCGGCTATTTCAGCCACACCCGTTGTTGACAGGTGTATTAAATCGAGCACACAACCATGCAATCTCCATAGACAAACATTGGCAGCAGAATGGCCTTACTGAAGAGCTCAGTGACATTCAACGTGGCACCGTCATAGGATACTACCTTTCCAAGAACTCAGTTCATACATTTTCTTCCCTACTAGAGGTCCCCCGGTCAACTGTAAGTGCTGTTATTGTGAAGTGGAAACGTGTAGGAGCAACAACGGCTCAGCTGCAAAGTGGTAGGCCACACAAGCTCATAGAACGGGACTACTGAGTGCTGAAGCACGTAGCGCGTTAAAATCTGCTGTTTTCGGTTGCAACACTCACTACCAAGTTCCAAACTGCTTCTGGAAGCAACGTCAGCACAAGAACTGTTCATCAGGAGCTTCATGAAATAGGTTTCCATGGCCAGGCAGCCGCACACATGCCTAAGATCAGCATGCGCAATGCCAAGAGTCGGCTGGAGTGGTGTACAGCTCGCTGCCATTGGACTCTGGAGCAGTGGAAACGCATTCTCTGGAATGATGAATCACGCTTCACCATCTGGCGATCCAACGGACAAATCTGGGTTTGGCAGATGCCTGCTCCAATGCATAGTGCCAACTGTAACGTTTGTGGAGGAGGAATAATGGTCTGGGGAGGTTTTTCATGGTTTCAGGCTAGGCTCCTTAGTTCCAGTGAAGGGAGATCTTAATGCTACAGCATACTATAACATTCTAGACGGTTCTGTGCATCCAACTTTTTGGCAACATATTGGGGAAGGCCCTTTTCTGGTTCAGTATAACAATGCCCCCGTGCACAAAGCGAGGTCCATACAGAAATGGTTTGTTTAGATCAGTGTGGAAGAACTTGACTCGTCTGCACAGATCCCTGACCTCAACCCCATCGAACACCTTTGGGATGAATTGGAATGCCGACTGCGAGCCAGGCCTAATCGCCCAACATCAGTGCCTGACTTCACCAATGCTCTTTTTGCTGAATGGAAGCAAGTCCCCACATCTAGTGGAAAGCCTTCCCAGAAGTGTGGAGGCTGTTAAGCATAAAAGGGGGGACCAACTCCATATCAATGCCATGATTTTGGAATGAGATGTTTGACGAGCAGGTTTCCACATACTTTTGGTCCTGTAGTGTATCATTTCACAACTGTTTTTTGATTGATTGAGACAGGTGTAGGGACTCATCTTGATAAATCAATGTCAAATCTTTTTCGCTGAATCTCTGCTTGGATATTTGGTTACAATTAGCTATATTGAGGTTAGTGCTCATGATCATAATCTTTAGTCTACCTTGTTTAGCACTAGTTGATTATTTTGCTCTTCACACGCGTAGTAGCCTATATCCCAACCTAAAGCCCTTGACTTGTCGGATAATCAATCAATTTGATTTTGCTTTACTGAATCTCCGTCTAGCATATATGAGGTTATTTTATCTCTGGCTGGACTAATAAATAGTGGTGGTAGCTAATCTATTTGTTTGCTAATCTGTCACTGATCAGAAAAAGGTATAATGATATAATGTAGAATAAATCAGGTTTATTGTTTTGCTATTGACTCATAGGCAACTCAAAAACTATGTGGAGGTTGTGAAATATGAACACGACTCACATCCTTTTGAAAATATAGATTGCTATTATTTTCTGTGCGTATCATGATGACGATAGTCCCAATTTAAAAACCTACGCCTGCTCTCTACTAGGCGTATAATCTACGCCCAGTCATACCTCTAGATTTGACGTGTTGCCACACGTCAAATTTTTTGGTCCGGCATTGAGCGCATTTAGATGTAGAGTTATGAACCACTTACAACCAACTGGTGCAACCGGCCCTTGATAATATACACAGTGCTCAAAACATTCAGAACACCTTCCTAATATTGAGTTCTTATCTGGGCTATGAGGGTGTAAGGTGTGGGTCAGGTCGGTCTGTTGCATAAGGGAATTTACATCGAAAAGGACCCATGAGCACCAACATCTGAAGTTCATAGGAGCATGTCAAATGAAAGCTAAGAGTCTATAGTTTTGGGAAATGACATAGATACATGTTTCAACCATTTTCCATGTAAAAAAAGTGGCATAAGTTAAGACTTTGATTTCTGGATAAACAGATGGAAAAGGGGTCTGAATATATAATAATAATATATGCCATTTAGCAGGCGCCTTAATCCAAAGCAATTACAGTCATGCGTGCATACATTTTAGAAAACATCTACCAGAAATAGTCTTAAAAGGTATCAGAAATACATCAAAATACAATAATGCTGAGGTAAAGACCCCTACCAACTAATGTAAACACTTACATTTCGTTTTGGAGAAATTGTCTAACTTCTGTAAGTTTAAGAAATACTGTCTTGTAATTCCGTGACCAAAAACCTACATATCTTTAAGATATTTTCTCATTTCTCTCCCTCATGAGGGAGGATGATGAAAGTTTACTGAAGTCACAAGTAAAGGTAGACCTACCAGTTAGTTATAGTGTTTTTACTGATAACAATTTTGTTTATGAATTATTAAGTGATTAAATCTCTGAATTATGTTACAGAATTACCCAAAAATGAGGAAAATGACATTAATATCCATAATTATACATTACTGTGTAGAACAGATCAGGGACCCATGATGTAATTCCATTACCGGGTGTAAATCAACTTCACTTACTGTAGTTCATTAACCAAAAGAGATTTTGGTAGCACTTCATTTGAATGGGTCCTTATTACAGTGTAATTACACATGTAATTTCACTGTAACATGTAGTTAATTATAATAACTTATCGTTACACTGTAATAACATGTAACTGGTGGTAATTGCAGTCTGTTATTACAGAGGTGTAACTAATGCTTATTACCATGCTCAATAAACTCTAATTACCTACGCGTGAATGCGCACTATTCAAAATCTCCACTCGTTGTTGCTAGCACTTGCCCCAAAAGAGTGTAACATCTAGGTTAACTTGGTTGAGTTTACAAAAACAGATCAGATATTTGGTTTGGATAACTTGTAATCAATGTGTACGTTATCCATTATGACAACCTGAACCTCCTTGCCATCCAAGTGAGGGGATAAACCCATAAGTACAATGCAATTACAAGGTGTTACACAGGATTTAGCTACTTAAAATGAAGTGCATCTTGAATGGTACATACTTGTAATTAATGTGTACTTATTTTAAGGCTTCCGGAAGCTCCATCCAAGTGAGAGGATAAACACACTAGTACACCACAGAGTACATGTAATATCTGTATAAGTACAATGCAATTAATAGGTGTTACACAGGATTTAGCTTGTTGAAATTGAGGATATCTTGAGGGGTACTTGCTTTGAATTATTATGTATCTACAAAGTACGTTACCTTTTCTGACAATCGAATCGTCAGCATCTGAATGCGCCATCCAAGTAAGAAAATAAACACAGTAATATACCACGGAGTACATATCTGTAATATCGGAATAAGTACAAGGTTGTTGCTAGTTACACAGGATTTAGCTATTTAATAAGTGTCACTTTATAGTGAGCTATGATCAATATCTATATAGTTACTTGTATTGCTCATTACCAAGTGAAAATACCTACAAACAAAAGATGAGCTTCTACTTTAGTCAACCTTATTGCAACATGTTAAAATAACTTACAAGATAATACAGATTTGTATTGTTAGATTAAACAAAGATAGGCCTATAACACAAAAACAACTATTCTAGTGGTGACTCACATCTTTAGCCTAAATTATGGTGAGTAGCCTAGATAGCTAGCTAATTTAGAAATATGGGATTGTCTTTTTCTTCCCTTTTTTAACATTACACGTAACAATGGACAACTCAGTCTCTGACCTCATCTGTTTCTTACTTGTAAGCATTTTCCCATCCTGGAGTCTAAGACCTTGTTGGAATCTGTGGTAGAGAAGATGAATGTATGACAATTTAGCATAGACACTATTCATCACCCCTAGTTATCATCATCATGATTTCTGTAGTTTTTGCATATAGCTAGCTAGGCCTAACTAGCATCTTAGCTAGTTATCACGTTATCCAGCTAGCAACAATAGTGTTTGTGTTGACACAAGTAACTAGCTAACAGATACCCTTAGAAAAGGGTTCAGGGAAGAGCCCAGCTAACGTTAGCTAGCTAGCTAGCTAGTGACTAGCAACCATAGCATATTTGCCAACTTTAGGTAGCTAGCTAGCAAGTCAAGGTTGGAAAACTAGCTAGCTAGCATGCTAGCTTATCCAAAAAAACAACAGATTGCATGGAAAGTCTATTCTTTAACTAACTAGCTAGCCTAGTTGGTGGGCCCAACAAAAACTAGCTAAAGTTTGATAGCTAGCAAACGCTAGCTTACTACCTATGCTAAATCGTCAAGGAAGAATTAATGTATACAAAAAAGCTAAACAAATTGCATGAAAATGTACTTTCTGTCTCGTGTGTTGACATTTTTGACACAACACCTTGTTTTATTTAAAGTAATCTTTCATGTTTGGAATTCGCACACTGACCTTCTCGATCCCGTTCTTTACACACTGTTACATGAAGTCAGTGTCAACACTTGGGCATGTTCGAGGTCGCCATTATTCCGAACGTGTAGCAGATCTTGACATGATGCCTTAATTCCTTGAATAAATAAATAATTGCACCAATGTATCCCATCCAAAAGTGAGAATGTTCCAACAGTGAAAACCCTTGCATGATCGACAGTTTGTCAAATGACATTTTTAAGTGCATTTATAAACCATTATTCAACCAAGCTTCATAGGGTTACAATTTGGCAAGCACGAATGACTCTCTCACAATTTGACCATAACTGTTTATTAATGTGTCTAAAAAAAATTTAATTGATGGTTAAAATAACTGACCCGTTTTCAAATTAAATTGTTAAATCATTTAATGTTCAAGTATTTTTTCATGTCAACCGTTTGAACCCATTTTTGCCAGACCTTTATTGCAGAGTTGTCTCAATGAGGTGGTCGGTTTTCAATTGGTTAACACTTATAACATGGTTTGTGCAGGCTGAAATATGGTGCGTTGGGATGGTATCGGAAACCTTTACATTTAACAAGCATGGTAACAAGCATTCGTTGTTACACCCCTGTAATTAACAGACTGCAATTACCACCAGTTACATGTTGTTATTAAAGTGTAACTCTGAAGTATTAAACTTAATTACAATACTTGTTAGTGTATTTACACATGTAATTGCACTGTAATAAGGACCCCTTAAAATGAGGTGTTACCGAGATTATTTCAAACTCAAGGTGCCATGTCACAGCTGACACCCCATTCTTTCTACAGACATCGTTGAATCTTAATTTGGCGCAGATATTTAACAGTTAATCACCTGAGGGAAATTTGACCCTGGATACCAAGGCTGCAATTCCATTACCAAAGTTTGCATCTGCAACTTTATATCACTAAATTAGTTTTTGTACATTTTTCAGTGGAGATTGTTAAAAGTAGTCCTTGTTCAAAGAGTTTTATGGTTTGTTAAACTTTAAAATCAATGGGGGTTTTTTGGCATACATTTAAAAGTGAAAATACTGGGTCAAAGCGTAATTCCGTTACTGTGGAATTGCCCATAACATGCTCAGACTGTTATGGGGAAAAGGGTGGAAGGGGTGACAGGGGCGAGGGGGGGTGACAGGGGCGAGGGAATGTTCCAGGGGCGAGGTGTAGGCAGACTGTCACACAGGCCTCCCTGAAACACTACAGGCATTAGTCATTAGACAGTGAAAGGCCTGGTCTGGATACCAAGGCTGCAATTCAGAAGATTGAAGTGAGCCAATTAGATAATAACAAAAGAGAAGCATCCAAGTTAGCTGCTGACAACCATATAATGGCAAGCTGTGTCTAGAAAGGACTAGAGCACTAATCACCGTCTATTTTACGGAGCCTAGTGTTTGAAGACAGACTTCTAAGGGAACAATATCATCACCATGGTGAAAATAAAGTTGCGTGGATATGTGCTCTTCTCTTCTCATGCCTAGGATGGTTTTTAAGTGTCAGGTTGCTACCTTTGATCAACTAAGATCAGCCTAAGGGTTAACTTTAGTGGATTATGTCTAATTTAAATAATATATTTCCAAAATGCTATATCCACTTTTTTTTCTAATGATTGTTTATTCACAGATTTTAGATATGTATGAGAATGTTTTTTTGCAAAACGCTATATATTCATTGTTCAGCTGGAATTAAATGTTGGTATCCTGTATATTTTACTGTGATATGTGGTTGTCTTACTCAATTATCTAAAGATGAATGCACTTACTGTAAGTTGCTCTGGATAAGAGCATCTGCTAAATTACTCAAATGTAAAATGTTTTACATACAAATCTCATATTACTGTATTGAATTATAAAAAAGTATAATATTTGTCACAAATGTATAATTTGTACTGTTCTTAAAAAACAGTTATCTGAGAGTGAGGTGGAAAAGTAGCATTTGCCCCCAAAAATACATGATTGTCTCTCTGTCACGACTTCTGCCAAAGTCAGTTCCTCTCCTTGTTCGGGCGGTGTTCGGCGGTCGACGTCACCGGTCTTCTGGCCATCACCGATCCATTTTTCATTTTCCATTTGTTTTGTCTTTTTCCACACACCTGGTTTTCATTACGTGTTGTGTATTTAACCCTCTGTTCCCCCCCCATGTCTTTGTGTGGTATTGTTTGTTTGTAAGTGCTTGTGCACATGTTGACTGGTGCGCGTCGGGTTTTGTCCTCAAGTTATTTTCTTGATGCCGTTGGTTTTGAAATTAAACTGCTCCGGCTATTACCTAGTTCTGCTCTCCTGCGTTTGACTTCCCTGCCACCAGTTACGCACCCCTTACACTCTCTGAAATGAAACCATCAAGTGACAGATTTTAAACAAATACAGTACGTCTGTCATTGAACAACCCCATGCCATAAGTAGATAGTGAAAAAACACACCAATCTATTTAAGAATGTCTTTAAAACAATAAAAGCTAATATACCAACATTTCTGAAAATGGATATATGGCATTTTGAAATGAAACTCTTCAATTGTAGGCAACAGCTAGTTACGCTAATAGAATATTTATCTGTAGACATTTCTCATGATGTTGTGTGTTTGTCTTTCTTGGTTTTCAGATTTGGATACGCATCTGTGTCCATTTATTGCTGTGCACCACATTTGGAGTTCACTCAAGTGAATTTGGAGATGCTGTAACAGATGACATCACAAGCATTTCACTATTGGTAAGGTCCTCGGAAGTACTTACTACTTCAAGCCACCAAAACTGCAAATTAAAGCTCTTTGGCTAATGGTCTTATTGTATATAGCTGTCTCGATCCAATTACTGCCAGTAATGTAGTTTTATTCTCAACAAGGGATCCTTTCGAAATCAACCATTAGGCAGGCTTATGCGTAACATTGTTGCAATGCCAGTTGCACACAATTCATTTGTGAACTTTATACTTTGATACATTGATCCATTGTTTCCAAATACCACTTATTTTCCTAATGGGTATTGTAATGCAGTTGGACTTCCTGCATTAGCATTAGTGTTGTCACGATACCAGAATTTTTACTTCGATACCGATACCAGGTTTAATATCGCGATACTCGATACCATCATGATACTCAATACCACGGCAAAACAGGCGTATTAGCCAAAGTCACAGAATGGCACTTTATCCAGACAGATAAACTCCGCTACTGCTCTCTTCAATAGTTGGGAATCTTGAGTTCAATATCATTACATTTTAAATTTGATGTCAACATGTTTCAGGGATAGCTATGTTTGCATTAATTATAAAATCATACAATTAATTTGGCTTTGTTTTTACCAATCTAACTAAATAACAGCATAATGGTAATCATTTATTTGAATAGTAAATCTCTATTGATAAACTGGGAAATCAAGATGTAGTCTAGGCGGTCTATCCACAATACAGGTGAATGCATATTCAATAGGAGTGTGTACATGCATTGAGCTTGTTTTCGCTGCTTTCATATGGCTACAGATAACAGACAATCTGTTTCCCTTCCATTTGGGACTTATTTTATTGTACTGATCAACAAAATGTCATAGAAGTAGCAATCTCTTCTTTTATAAAAGTGCCCGCTGTCTCCTTAAACCCAGTAATGACGTCATTCATGATGAGTCACATGCCCACACAGTCAGTTTAGTTTGGTGAGGAAGAGACGTGACAGACGAAGGGGGAAAGGATCTTTGGATGGAGATGACTAAGTGAATTAATAGTTTTTTGGTGACAATTAGCTTAGAAATCATCATATTTTGCATCACAAACAAAGTACTAGGATAGTGAATTGATGTCAGCGTCATCTGTAAGCTAGCAAGGAAAGTTAGCTTACAAAGTAGGAAGCTACCGGTATCATCTTGTATTGTAAAGTTTTCTAATAAGTAATTAACAGTATCAACATTTCAACATGCCTTGTTGCATTATTCAAGTGTGTTAACTTCTGTGCAGCATGAGTGGGGAGCCAACATGTTGCATGAACGGTGCGCTCGTGCTAAGGGGACATCGGCTGCACTGATAGGCAGACTTGATCCTCTCAATCAGTATACGACATAAGACACATTTGAGAAAAGTGACGAAAGTAACAAAAACAGTTTTTCATGTTCTTGTAACGGCAGTCCTCCTCCTCTTCATCTGAAGAGGAGGAGTATTGAGGGAACCAAGGCGCAGCGTAGTGAAATGACATATTTTATTAACGAAAACACGAACTTGACTAAACTAACAAAAACAACAAACTGTGTAGACAGACCTAGACGACGAACTTACATAAAACAAGAAGAACGCACGAATAGGAAACAGACTACACAAACCGAACAAACCGTAAACAGTCCCGCGTGGTGTACAGACACAGACACGGAAGACAATCACCCACAACGAACACTGTGACAACGCCTACCTAAATATGACTCTTAATTAGAGGAACGCCAAACACCTGCCTCTAATTAAGAGCCATACCAGGCAACCCAAAAACCAACACAGAAACAGAAAACATAGAATGCCCACCCAAACTCACGTCCTGACCAACTAACACATATAACAAACTAACAGAAATAGGTCAGGAACGTGACATAACCCCCCCCATAAGGTGCGAACTCTGGGCGCACCAGCACAAAGTCTAGGGGAGGGTCTGGGTGGGCATCTGACCACGGTGGTGGCTCAGGCTCCGGGCGAGGTCCCCACCCCACCATAGTCAATCCCAGCTTCCATCTCCCCCTAAAAATGTCCACCCACATCTTACCCCCACAAAATCCTCTTGGTAACATCCACGACAGGGGCAGCACCGGGACAGAGGGATAGATCAAGACAGAGAGATCGATCAGGATATAGAGGTAGCTCAGGATAGAGAGGGAGATCAGGATAAAGAGGTAGCTTAGGATAGAGGGGCAACTCCGGACTGAAGGGCAGCTCCGGACAGAGAGACAGCTCTGGACTGAGGGGCAGTTCTGGATTACTAGCCGCTTCTGGCTGAGGGGCAGCTCATGGCTGACTGACGGCTCTGGACGCTCATGGCAGGCTGACGGCTCTGGACGCTCATGGCAGGCTGACGGCTCTGGACGCTCATGGCTGGCTGACGGCTCTCGACGCTCATGGCTGGCTGACGGCTCTCGACGCTCATGGCTGGCTGACGGCTCTCGACGCTCATGGCAGGCTGACGGCTCTCGACGCTCATGGCAGGCTGACGGCTCTGGCTGCTCATGGCTCGCTGGCGGCTCTGGCAGATCCTGTCTGGTTGGCGGCTCTGGCAGATCCTGTCTGGTTGGCGGCTCTGGCAGATCCTGTCTGGCTGGCGGCTCTGGCAGATCCTGTCTGGTTGGCGGCTCTGGCAGATCCTGTCTGGTTGGCGGCTCTGGCAGATCCTGTCTGGTTGACGGCTCTGGCAGATCCTGTCTGGTTGGCGGCTCTGGCAGATCCTGTCTGACGGACGGCTCTAGCGGCTCCTGTTTGGCGGGCGGCTCTAGCGGCTCCTGTCTGGCGGACGGCTCTGTAGGCTCATGGCAGACGGGCGGCTTTGCAGGCTCATGGCAGACGGGCGGCTTTGCAGGCTCATTGCAGACGGATGGCTCAGACGGCGCTGGGGAGACGGATGGCTCAGATGGCGCTGGGGAGACGGATGGCTCAGATGGCGCTGGGGAGACGGATGGCTCAGATGGCACTGGGGAGACGGATGGCTCAGATGGCGCTGGGGAGACGGATGGCTCAGATGGCGCTGGGGAGACGGATGGCTCAGATGGCGCTGGGGAGACGGATGGCTCAGATGGCGCTGGGGAGACGGATGGCTCTGGCCGGATAAGGCGCACTGTAGACCTGGTGCGTAGTGCCGGAACTGGAGGCACCGGGCTAAGGACACGCACCTTCATACTAGTGCGGGGAGCAGGGACAGGGCACACTGGACTCTCAAAGCCCACTCTATACCTGGTGCGTGGTACCGGCACTGGTGGCACCGGGCTGAGGACAAGCACATCAGGATTAGTAGGGGGAGAAGAAACAGTGTGTACAGGGCTCTGGAGACGCACAGGAGGCTTAGTGCGTGGTGCCGGAACTGGAGGCACCGAACTGGATACACGCACTACAGGGAGAGTGCGTGGAGGAGGAACAGGGCTCAGGAGACGCACTGGTAGCCTAGTGCGTAGTGTAGGCACTGTAGGTACTAGGCTGGGGCGGGGAGGTGGCGCCGGAAATACCGGACCGTGCAGGCGTACTGGCTCTCTTGAGCATTGAGCCTGCCCAACCTTACCTGGTTGAATGCTCCCGGTTGCCCGACCAGTGCGGGGAGGTGGAATAACCCGCACCGGGCTATGTAGGCGAACCGGGGAAACCATGCGTAAGGCAGGTGCCATGTATGCCGGCCCGAGGAGACGCACTGGAGACCAGACGCGTTGAGCCGGCCTCATGACACCTGGCTCAATACCCAATCTAGCCCTACCAGTGCGGGGAGGTGGAATAACCCGCACTGGGCTATGCACTCGTACAGGAGACACCGTGCGCTCTACTGCGTAACACGGCGCCTGCCCGTACTCCCGCTCTCCACGGTAAGCCTGGGAAGTGGGCGCAGGTCTCCTACCTGCCCTTGGCCCACTACCTCTTAGCCCCCCCCCAAGAAATTTTTGGGTGTTACTCACGGGCTTTTTGGGCTTCCGTGCAAGACGCGTTCCCTCATAACTCCGGTTCCTCTCTCTCTTTTCCTCCACTCTCCGAGCTGCCTCCAGCTGTTCCCATGGACGGTGATTCACTTTAGCCCATGGTCCTTCTCCGTTAAATATTTGCTCCCAACTCCACAAGTCCTGTATACTTCCCCGTTGCTCCAAATTACGCTGCTTGGTTCTGGATTCTTGGTGGGTGATTCTGTAACGGCAGTCCTCCTCCTCTTCATCTGAAGAGGAGGAGTATTGAGGGAACCAAGGCGCAGCGTAGTGAAATGACATATTTTATTAACGAAAACACGAACTTGACTAAACTAACAAAAACAACAAACTGTGTAGACAGACCTAGACGACGAACTTACATAAAACAAGAAGAACGCACGAATAGGAAACATAGACTACACAAACCGAACAAACCGTAAACAGTCCCGCGTGGTGTACAGACACAGACACGGAAGACAATCACCCACAACGAACACTGTGACAACGCCTACCTAAATATGACTCTTAATTAGAGGAACGCCAAACACCTGCCTCTAATTAAGAGCCATACCAGGCAACCCAAAAACCAACACAGAAACAGAAAACATAGAATGCCCACCCAAACTCACGTCCTGACCAACTAACACATATAACAAACTAACAGAAATAGGTCAGGAACGTGACAGTTCTAGTATCAAAAAAGTACATATGTTTTGATATACTGTGCAACACTAATTAGCATTAATGTAAATTAGTAGTTCGTTGACAAACATTTCCGGTATAAATGTTTTGATATTGTCTGTTTTTCAACAGAAACAAAATATACCTAAAGATTACAAGATTCCTGTGACATACATTCCAAAAGAAGTGGTAAGATTTAGTTTCCTTCTCAATAGCATGATTACACTATTATTATAACTTCAAATGTTTGTATTTCTTAGAAAATATAATTGAATGTCTGTGATGCCTGACTTTTTTAGAGGGTGGACTATACATTTGAAGTGTCAAAACTGTCCAGTAGCCATGATTCTTATGTCCGGATTATTGTTTTCTTTTTCAGGGTGGAATGTGTTGGGTCACGCTAAATGTTTTCCACTTGGAACTCAGTTTACGAGGATTGGCAGACAAGTTTGGAAACATTTCTTCCAACAAATATAATATCAGCATATTGATCGAAATGCTGAAAGAGACGCGATATCACATGAAGAACTTGGTACGTTTGGAGCTTTGATTCTAATACTAATAATGTAACTACGATAGATACTATGACAGGTTTATTTTGATGAGGACACATGTTTAAGGCTATTCAAAAATGCACCTTTGAAGTGCATTACTGTACATATAATATTTATGATACCAATATGTCATTACCAATTACAATTATCGCAATAAGCATACCACCCATAGTGCAATGAGTTAGTTAAACGCTTCAAAACATTGAAGACTGAATTGGCAAAGGACTTGTTGGATAGAGGCTTTGACTGGGATGACTACCTGGCTGCTTCTAGTGGAGCTGGCCAATAACACATACATTCATGCAATTCTTTCTGGCCCATTGACATGAAATAGAGAAATACAAGAGACTAGAATAAATTAATAAACAGGTTATATCCCAGTGACCACATCAGAGTTGTCAGCAATAATGTCTTGTGAGGACTGGGTCATCTGTCAGGTAGATCAGGTATTCACAAAGGGACCTCTTGTAGTCTCATGAGAGTGAAGAAATATGTTCATAATGCAGATGTAATAAATTTAAAGCATATTACTCATATTAACTTTGCTCATAATCCAATAGGGATAGTTAAGTCCCCCTTGTCCTATATGTCTTAATTTTGGGCTCAAACATCTCTGTCCAGCTATGTTCTTTGAACTATTTGCTGCATCGCTAAATGAGAGCGCCATTGGGGGGGAAAAGTTCAAGCTAACATGTTTATGTTTTGAATTTCACACCATTGAGATTAGTATTTCCCTTTTGTATCCTCAGGAGGTGATCACGTCTGATTTTGAGTGCCACTATAGAGACGAGAAATGGCAGACAGGACACTATTTTCAGTTTGTTGAAGATTTTCTAAAAACGGCCCGTTCGAATAGAGATTCGCCAGAAGAATGCGATCCACCTCCCTGTCCAACAACAACAACAAAGGCATCAGCAACTACAATAACAACACAATACCCCACATCAGGTAAATGTTCAAGTGTTTTTTTAAAGTGTAAATGTTATCTTACATCATTGTTGCATTCGCTCATATTCAGATAGTGGTCAATGCTGATATGGTCATGGGAGTCAGCTCTCAGTTTCGATCTTGTTAAGTCGTCTAAAATATAATGTGGTGGTTATCATATGCCAGAATTAAAAATGACTATTTGTCTTCTTTGGTGGATGGGCACCAGTACCTCTCCATCAAACCTCCTGCTGTGTTCCTGCCGAATTTGACCGATTTACAAGTTCTTTCTCTGAAAAATGGTATATACATTTTTTTGAGGCCTTGCTCACAATTCATTCTGTGGCAGCACAATGACCAAACGATATACTGTATGTGAGGCTCTGGATAATATCTTTGATCATGACACTAGTGAGGAGGAGAGAGTCCTTGTTAAACTTTGAGTAGTCTGTGATAAATAGCACAATATAGTTTCATCTGAGTATTTGTTATTGTCAAAATAATCCATACATTATGCTTTTTTTAAACTCATAAACGAGTTGTATGAGCTCAGGTCATTAAGGCCTACAGGTCATAAATTGCAAATAGAAGTTCAAAACTCGTAATGTTCACAAGAACGTAAGTTGATAAAAAGATCTAACACAACATTAGGTGATAATATATGTATTATTATTGATTTATAATCAGCTATAATGGAGTGGTCATTTTGGACAGGGAACAGAATTAATTAACATAAAAAGAACACAACAGGAGGGTTAAATGATTCCTCTTGTGAACAGACTTTTTTTTGTTTGTTTTAGATCTCTTCTTCACATGACAAAACATGAAACGTACCAGGTGCTTGGAAGGTCCATTGTGACATTAGTGCTTTTTAATTATAATACTTTTTCAAATTTAACTAGGCAAGTCAGTTAAGAACAAATTTTTATTTACAATGACGGCCTACCGGAGAACACTGCCTCTGAACATTGCCTTGTTCAGAGGCAGAACGACAGATTTTTACCTTGTCAGCTCAAGGATTCGATCCAGCAATTACTGGCCCAACGCTCTAACCACTAGGCTATCTGCCGCCTCTTCAGCCGAGTCAAAGAACCAAAGGAAGATTAGGGCAGTGCACAATTGGCCCAGCGTCATCCGGGTTTGGCCTGTGTAGGCCGTCATTATAAATAAGAATTTGTTCTTAACTGACTTGCCTAGTTAAAGAAAGGTTAAATTTAAAAAATAAAGCGCTATTATGAAACTGTCTCATGAGTTACCTCTCATGACCCATAGTTACCTCTGCTGCAGAGATTAAGTTCATTAGAGTTACCAGCCTCAGGAATTGCAGCCCAAATAAATGCTTCACAGAGTTAAAGTAACAGACACATCAAGAGGGAGGGTGTGCGGACGTGGGACGTAGGGACGTGGTGGACGTAAAGGTAATGACGGACTGAACGAAGTTATGTAGAGCACCTCAAGATAAAACGTAATATTCAATATCTGCAAGTTAGACTAAAATATTAGCACTACATAATCTGGTGGGTGATAACCTTCAATCTGGATAATAACACAAAACAAATCTTAAGACTAGAGACATTTATCGACAAATATTACGAAAACAAGCAACACCCAAACATGACGGAGAGTAAGACAGGGGAACCGATTTCAAAACGAAAACGTGACTCTTCTACAGACACTGATTTAATATTTTCACCACCGGGAATGGTAAAGGTCGAAACCGATCTGTTAAAATCAATAAATGACAAACTGGGTATACTTGAATTAGTTAGGAAGGATATAAGAGTTGAAGGCAAGCCTCGAGATGAGTGATGAAAAAGCTGCGACATTGGAGAAGGAAACACACAAGCTAAAAGGGACAGTCAATAAGATTGAAACCGAAATGAATGAAATTAAAAAGGAGAACACCGTTCTGAGGGAAGCCTTACTGGACATACAAACTAGATCCATGAGAGAGAATCTGGTACTTACAGGTATCCAGGAGAAAGAAGGGGAAGTTCCTGAATCTGTAGTTAGAGAGTTCCTCCTTACAGCGCTTCAGATTCCACGCGAAGTTATCGACAAAATCCAACTTGAACGTGTACACCGCTTCGGACAGAGAGGCCAAAGGTATGAACGCCCAATTGTTGCCAAATTTGCTTCATTTAAAGATAAAATAATGGTTAAAAGCCTGGGTAAAAGACTTGCTGGGACCAAAATTGACATGAATGATCAGTTTCCGAAGGAAATTACGGAACGGCGCAAAGTTCTGTATCCAATTTTCAAAGAAAATAGATTAAAAGCGAAACGAGTAGCTCTCGTCGTTGATAAACTATATATTGATAACCAGTTGTTCAGAGACACAAAGACTACTCCATGGTTATTTAAAAAAATACAAAGTTCTCATAGATGAGGAAAATAAACACAATTCTAGCCCGGTTATGGATTGTAACAATACAATAAAAAATATACAGTGGGGAGAACAAGTATTTGATACACTGCCGATTTTGCAGGTTTTCCTACTTACAGAGCATGTAGAGGTCTGTAATTTTTATCATAGGTACACTTCAACTGTGAGAGACGGAATCTAAAACAAAGATCCAGAAAATCACATTGTATGATTTTTAAGTAATTAATTTGCATTTTATTGCATGACATAAGTATTTGATACATCAGAAAAGCAGACCTTAATATTTGGTACAGAAACCTATTTGGTACAGAAATCCCTGATGCAGTGTGTGCAAACCTGGTCAAGAACTACAGGAAACGTATGATCTCTGTAATTGCAAACAAAGGTTTCTGTACCAAATATTAAGGTCTGCTTTTCTGATGTATCAAATACTTATGTCATGCAATAAAATGCAAATTAATTACTTAAAAATCATACAATGTGATTTTCTGGATTTTTGTTTTAGATTCCGTCTCTCACAGTTGAAGTGTACCTATGATAAAAAATTACAGACCTCTACATGCTTTGTAAGTAGGAAAACCTGCAAAATCGGCAGTGTGTCAAATACTTGTTCTCCCCACTGTAGCTTTTCTATATATCTTCACATATAACTAATTGAACACACAAGCACTAATTCAACATAGTGAAGATTAAAACTCAGTAAACAGAAGGCACAGTATGTGTGGATGGTGTGGTGTGTTTTTTTATTTTATTTGTTATGTTTGGAAAGTTGAGTGAGTGAGTGAGTAATGAAATGGTTGCATATCCCAGAGCCAATGTATTGCTGTGAGCCAGGGTATGAGAGGGCTTTCAATGTTGTTCTGATGATGGATATACTTTTATAATGAATTATACATCTTATTTATTTATTGTCCTATCATGGGGAACTACATTTTATTTTATTGATGTGCCATCCTGGATGAACTGCACTACCTGAGCCACTTGTGTGGGTTGTAGACTCCGTCTCATGCTACCACGAGAGTGAGAGCACCGCCAGCATTCAAAAGTGACCAAAACATCAGCCAGGAAGCATAGGAACTGAGAAGTGGTCTGTGGTCACCACCTGCAGAATCACTCCTTTTTTGGGGGTGTCTTGCTAATTGCCTATAATTTCCACCTTTTGTCTATTCCATTTGCACAACAGCATGTGAAATTTATTGTCAATCAGTGTTGCTTCCTAAGTGGACAGTTTGATTTCACAGAAGTGTGATTGACTTGGAGTTACATTGTGTTGTTTAAGTGTTCCCTTTATTTTTTTGAGCAGTGTATAATAAAAATTGAGGTGAGGGCGATGGAAATGCATTTGGCAGTTGATCTACTTCAATTCGGTAAATGGCACTGTGTGCTCTTTTCAAAGGATGGATCCCAGTCGGTTCAGGGCTATGGGATACAGGGGGTTGAGGGTGGTCTGCCGGGCATTGGGATGACAACCCAACTCGGGATGAGGAGGGCTTTTAGCGGGTGGAATAGTAGGGACCAATTGGAGGTTTACTTAGTAGAAATGCAAATATCATGGTACAGCTATATAGACACTCAATCATCATGTTACTTTTTAATGGTACGTTTACAAACATATATTTTGATAAAAATAATTGAAAGTTGTGTCTCATTATGGTAAGTGGTGAAATAAGTATAGCCAGTTACAATTGTAATGGCTTAGCAGATAATAAGAAAAGACGATCAGTATTTACCTGGCTAAAAGAGAAGGATTATAATATCTATTGTTTACAGGAAACCCATTCAACAGTTTTAGATGAAGTTTTGTGGAAAAAGAACTGGGGGAGCGAAATATATTTCTCCCATGGGCAAAGAAATTCAAAAGTGGTGATGGTTTTAATTAACAAAAATTTTGATCCAAATGTGCAAATTGTCCAAACAGATCCTCAAGGTAGATGGATTATTTTAAATATATGTTATTGGACAATAAACAGATATGGCTTATTAACCTATACGGTCTGAATAATGCTGATCCAAGCTTCTTTGAAAATATATATAAGAATTTATCAACTCTACAAGCAACACTAGACTCTATTATTATAGTGGGAGATTTTAATACGGTCTTAAATACCTCTATGGACCGGAAAAGAAATCACACTACAAACTATCACCCTCAGGCACTTAAGGAAATCATGGATATATTGGAATTAGTGGATATATGGAGACTTAAATAACCTGATCTAGTGAGATATACATGGCGGAGGCTTAATCAAGCTAGTCGTCTTGACTACTTTCTTATACCATTCTCTCTGGCACCAAAAGTTTAAAAAGTGTTGATAGGGGACAGAATGCGGTCGGATCATCACATAATTGGCATACAGTGGGGCAAAAAAGTATTTAGTCAGCCACCAATTGTGCAAGTTCTCCCACTTAAAAAGATGAGAGGCCTGTAATTTTCATCATAGGTACACTTCAACTATGACAGACAAAATGAGAAAAAAATATCCAGAAAATCACATTGTAGGATTTTTAATGAATTTATTTGCAAATTATGGTGGAAAATAAGTATTTGGTCAATAACAAAAGTTTATCTCAATACTTTGTTATATACCCTTTGTTGGCAATGACAGAGGTCAAACGTTTTCTGTAAGTCTTCACAAGGTTTTCACACACTGTTGCTGGTATTTTGGCCCATTCCTCCATGCAGATCTCCTCTAGAGCAGTGATGTGTTGGGGCTGTTGCTGGGCAACACAGACTTTTAACTCCTTCCAAAGATTTTCTATGGGGTTGAGATCTGGAGACTGGCTAGGCCACTCCAGGACCTTGAAATGCTTCTTACGAAGCCACTCCTTCGTTGCCCGGGCGGTGTGTTTGGGATCATTGTCATGCTGAAAGACCCAGCCACGTTTCATCTTCAATGCCCTTGCTGATGGAAGGAGGTTTTCACTCAAAATCTCACGATACATGGCCCCATTCATTCTTTCCTTTACACGGATCAATCGTCCTGGTCCCTTTGCAGAAAAACAGCCCCAAGCATGATGTTTCCACCCCCATGCTTCACAGTAGGTATGGTGTTCTTTGGATGCAACTCAGCATTCTTTGTCCTCCAAACACGACGAGTTGAGTTTTTACCAAAAAGTTATATTTTGGTTTCATCTGACCATATGACATTCTCCCAATCTTCTTCTGGATCATCCAAATGCTCTCTAGCAAACTTCAGACGGGCCTGGACATGTACTGGCTTAAGCAGGGGGACACGTCTGGCACTGCAGGATTTGAGTCCCTGGCGGCGTAGTGTGTTACTGATGGTAGGCTTTGTTACTTTGGTCCCAGTTCTCTGCAGGTCATTCACTAGGTCCCCCCGTGTGGTTCTGGGATTTTTGCTCAACGTTCTTGTGATCATTTTGACCCCACGGGGTGAGATCTTGCGTGGAGCCCCAGATCGAGGGAGATTATCAGTGGTCTTGTATGTCTTCCATTTCCTAATAATTGCTCCCACAGTTGATTTCTTCAAACCAAGCTGCTTACCTATTGCAGATTCAGTCTTCCCAGCCTGGTGCAGGTCTACAATTTTGTTTCTGGTGTCCTTTGACAGCTCTTTGGTCTTGGCCATAGTGGAGTTTGGAGTGTGACTGTTTGAGGTTGTGGACAGGTGTCTTTTATACTGATAACAAGTTCAAACAGGTGCCATTAATACAGGTAACGAGTGGAGGACAGAGGAGCCTCTTACAGGTCTGTGAGAGCCAGAAATCTTGCTTGTTTGTAGGTGACCAAATACTTATTTTCCACCATCATTTGCAAATAAATTCATTAAAAATCCTACAATGTGATTTTCTGGATATTTTTTTCTCATTTTGTCTGTCATAGTTAAAGTGTACCTATGATGAAAAGTACAGGCCTTTCTCAAGTGGGAGAACTTGCACAATTGGTGGCTGACTAAATACTTATTTGCCCACTGTATATATTATTCTTACAGAATTTTCACGTGGGCGAGGATATTGGAAATTTAATCAAAGCCTACTGGATGATAAATTGTTTAGAACTAGGACAGAATAATTTATAACTGACTTTTTTAGACATACATAGGTACAGCAGATCCCCATATTGTATGGGACACTTTTAAATGTGCCTTTAGAGGCAATGCAATTCAGTACTCATCTATAAAACAAAAGCAATTTAGATCAAGAGTCCATATTAACAAAGGAAATTGAAGGACTAACAGTACAGTTAGATAGCAATAAAAACGGTACCATAGAGGCACAGAATAAGTTAGAGGAAAAACAAAAAGAAATGGAGGAACTTATTCAAGAAAGATCCAGTGTAATATATTATAAAAATAAAGCAAACTGGATGGAATATGGGGAAAAATGCACCAAATTATTTTTCAATATAGAAATGCTACCAAAAAGAATGTATTAAAACTTGTTACAAATGGTGGAGTCACGCATGATTCACCAAATTATATTTTGAAAGAGGAAGTAAAGTACTTTAAGAATATGTTTTCGCTTCAGGCTCCTCCATCTCCACTAACTGAAACTAATTGTATGGATTTTTTTCCTAATTATAAATTAAAATTAACATCTGTACAGAAAGACTCATGTGAAGGCCAAATTACATAGGAGGAACTGCTTGATGCAATTGGGGCCTTTAAGGATGTGAAAACTCCAGGGCTGGATGGCATACCAGTGGAAGTATACAAAACTTTTTGGGATATACTCAAAGGACCATTATTAGCTTGTTTTAACCACTCCTATATAAATGGTAGATTATCAGACACGCAACAAGGTCTGATATCATTATTACTGAAACAGGACCCAAGTGGTATATATAAAGATCCAGTCCATTTAAAAAATTGGAGACCTCTTACACTTCAGTGTTGTGATGCAAAAATCCTAGCAAAATGCTTGGCGCATAGAATGAAAAAAGTATTGTCAGATATTATTCATCCTAATCAGACAGGTTTTTTACATGGACGATACATTGGAGATAATATAAGACGAGTACTGGAAACAATAGAACACTATGAAATATCGGGGACACCAGGCCTGGTTTTCATAGCTGATTTTGAAAAGGCTTTTGATAAAGTACGACTGAAGTTTATATATAAATGCCTAGAATATTTCAATTTTGGGGAATCTCTTATAAAATGGGTTAAAATGATGTATAGTAACCCTAGGTGTAAAATAGTAAATAATGGCTACATCTCAGAAAGTTTTAAACTATCTAGAGGAGTGAAACAAGGTTGCCCACTATCGGCATATCTATTTATTATTGCAATCAAAATGTTAGCTGTTAAAATTAGATCAAACATTAATATTAAGGGATTAGAAATCTGTGGCTTAAAAACTAAGGTGTCATTGTACGCTGATGATTCATGTTTTCTTTTTAAACCACAATTAGAGTCTCTCCACGGCCTCTTAGAGGATCTAGATACTTTTGCTATCCTCTCTGGATTAAAACCAAATTATGATAAATGTACCATATTACATATTGGATCACTAAAAAATGCACATTTTACATTACCATATAGTTGACCAATTAAATGGTCTGACGGAGATGTGGACATACTCGGTATACAAATCCCAAAAGAAAGAAATGATCTCACTGAAAATACATTTTTATAGAAAGTTAGCAAAAATAGATAAGATCTTGCTACCATGGAAAGGAAAATACCTGTCTATTTGTGGAAAAATCACCCTGATTAACTCTTTAGTCATATCACAGTTTACCTATTTGCTTATGGTTTTGCCTACACCTAGTGACCTGCTTTTTAAATTATATGAACAAAAAATATTCAATTTTATTTGGAACGGCAAGCCAGATAAGATTAAAAGGGCCTATTTATATAACGAATATGAATTCGGAGGGCAGAAATGATTAAATATTAAAGCATTAGACCTCTCACTAAAGGCATCAGTCATACAAAAGTTATACTTAAATCCAAACTGGTTCTCTAGTAAATTGGTACGAATGTCTCATCCTATGTTCAAGAAGGGCCTTTTTCCCTTTTCAGATTACACCTGCTCACTTTCGGTTGTTTGAAAAGGAAATCATCTCCAAAATATCATTATTTTTTAAACAAGCCTTAGAAAGTTGGTTGCAATTTCAGTTTAATCCACCTGAAAGGACGGAACAAATAGTACAACAAATATTGTGGTTAAATTCAAATATAGGAATTGATAAACAAACTGTATTTATCGAAGAAATGTTTTAAAAAGGTATAATTTAGTGAATGATATCATAAATAGGACTGGTGGAGTTATGTCACACATGCAGCTAACACAGACATATGGAAATGTCTGCTCTACCCAAAATTACAACCAATTAATTGCAGCATTACCACAAAAATGGAAGAGGCAAGTAGAAGGGGAAAAAAGTAAGGAACTTGTATGTCGGCCCTATATTAAAGAACATAAATGGTTAAAGAAGTGTGATAAATAAAAACATATACCAATTTCATTTAAGGACCAAAAAACTGACAGCTGTGCCATATAAATTGCAAAGAGATTTTCGATGTACCCATTCCATGGCACATGTTTTGCGTATCAATTCATAAACCAACGCCGGATTCAAAACTTCGAATTTTTCAATTTAAATTACTATACAAAATTCTTGCAACTAATAGAATGTTATATATATGGGGGATACAATCTTCCCAGCTCTGCAGATTCTGCTGTGAGGAGGCAGAGTCATTAGATCATTTATTTTGGTATTGTCCATATGTAGCTCGTTTTTGGTCACAGGTCCAGGAATGGCTGAAGAATTGCAACATTTGCCTAGAACTAACGCTACAGATAGCAATACTGGGTGATTTGAAAAGCCATAGTCAATCAATCAATAATATAATATAATAATTATTTTAGGAAAAATGTTTATTTTTTATTTACAATCTGTAGAAGCTATGAGAATAGGAAGGTTCAATTATTTTGTGAAGCATCACAGCACAGTTGAAAAATATATGGCAAATAAAAATCCGAAATTGATGATGTTGGAAGATAGATGGGAAGGGTTGAGTGGAGCTGAAGGGTGGGACTAATAACAAGATAAACAATGTAGGGCGTACGGGATCTGTGAAATGTGTATAGGTTCGGAGCTTTTGTGAAATGGCACAGTTACAAGTGGAAATCAAACTGGATGGACATCAGAAATAGAGGAAGGACTAAGAACAAACAAGAGATAACTATTGTAAAGTAGACTGTGTCTGTAAAATGTGTATAAGATGTATAAATTGAAGGTAAAAGCAAAAGTGTTTATTAGTTTACTCCAATTGGGGGATCGGTGGTAGGGTTTGCGGGGAATAATAATAAAGGTATATTCTTTAAAAAAGTATGTATGTCTATATAAGTATGTGTATATGTATGCATACGTGTATGGATATATATATTTACCCAAAAAATATGGGGGATTGGAAATGATGCAGACAATTACATTGGAAGCAACATTCTTTCCACAATATTAAGCTGATCCAACCCTAAAAAATAAATAAAAAAACAACAACATAAAATATTTAAAAAAACAGACACATCTCAACATCAACTGTTCAGAGGAGACTGTGTGAATCAGGCCTTCTTGGTCGAATTTCTGCAAAGAAACCACTACCAAAGGACACCCATAATAAGAAGAGACTTGCTTTGGCCAAGAAACATGAGCAGTGGAAATTTGTCCTTTGATGTGATGAGTCCAAATTTGAGATTTTTGGTTCCAACCGCCGTGTCTTCGTGAGATGCGGTGTGGATGAACCGATGATCTCAGCATGTGTACAGGACAATGACCCAACACACCTCCAGGCTGTGTAAGGGCTATTTTACCAAGAAGGAGAGTGATGGAGTGCTGATTAGATGACCTGACCTCAACCAAATTGAGATGGTTTGGGATGAGTCGGACCACAAAGTGAAGGAAAAGCAGCCAACAAGTGCTCAGCATATGTGGGAACTCCTTCAAGACTGTTGAAAAAGCATTCCAGGTGAAGCTGGCTGAGAGAATGCCAAGAGTGCAAAGCTGTCATCAAGGCAAAGGGTGGCTATTTGAAGAATCTCCAATATAAAATATATTTTGATTTGTTTAACACTTTTTTGGTTACTACATGATTCCATATGTGTTATTTCATAGTTTTGATGTCTTCACTATTATTCTACAATGTAGAAAATAGTAAAAATAAAGAAGAACCCTTGAATGAGTAGGTGTTCTAAAACTTTTGACCGGTAGTGTATATAGACACAGAACTTACACAATCCACATACAGTATGTACACTATAAAACTGAACCTAAAAACTACAGAATACACCATAAACACTATAACGGATGCATGTAGAGATGTATGAATTTTTTTTTTAAATTACAGGATGATGAGCAATGGGGGAAATATATATGTAACAGTCAACCGGTGGCAGAGCGCAGAAGAAAGTGCAAAGAGCAATGTGCAGTTGTAGGATAAAAGTGCAGGGTGGATAGTCCGTGGATTAAAATTGCAGAGTGAAAAGTCCATGAGTGAGAAGATCATTGTGTACCAGGTGGCCACGGTAAGGGCCAAGGTGTGGGGGAAGAAGCTGTTCAGGTGATGCAAGGTTTTGGTCGTGATTGACTTGAACAGTTTGCCAGAGTTGAGTCTTTGGAATAATGGGTGATCAGAGTGGAAGGGGTCGACGAAGATCTTTCTGCACGCTTCCTCGCCCTGGAGTCGTGCAGGAACTCGATGGAGGGCAGGTGGCAGCCGATGGAGGGCAGTGTGGAGTGTGATTGAGATTGCGTCATCTGTGGATCTATTGGAGTGGGTATAGGGTTTCCGGCATGATTACATACTCAATTTACATCACAAATAATATTGTTAGTGCGGTTAGTATGAGTATTTCGAACACAGCTTCACTAGTTACTGTGCCTCATAAGCACATGATTGACATCAGGAAAGGAGGGTGGGCTATCAGCTGATCATTGATTTACATCAATCAGGCCAAACCAACGGATAGGATGGAGGGTGGCGACGACGGCTTGCGAGCAGTAGGTTTCGAACAACAATGACAAATAATAATAATAATAAATAAAAAGGGCACTTTGGAGACAGGAAAGGCAAAAAAACATGTGCTCTGCACTCTAGTCAGTGAGGAGGTTACAATCTAAGATAGATGCCCTCAAATTATCAAGGATCCTACCAGATACAACCCGAAATCCGTAAACATGGGCATCCTCATAGATATCATGCTGACCAACTTGCCCTCTAAATAGACCTCAGCGATCACTGCCTCATTGCCTGCGTCCATTATGGGTCCGCGGTCAAACGACCACCCATCATCACTGTCAAACGCCCCCTAAAACACTTCTGCAAGCAGGCCTTTCTAATCGACCTGTCCCAGGTATCCTGGAAGGATATTAACCTCATCCCATCAGTAGAGGATGCCTAGTTGTTCTTTAAAAGTGCTTTCCTCACCATCTTAAATAAGCATGCCCCTTTCAAAAAATGTAGAACTAAGAACAGATATAGCCCTTGGTTCACTCCAGACTTGACTGCCCTTGACCAGCACAAAAACATCCTGGGGCGTACTGCACTAGCATCGAATAGTCCCCACGATATGCAACTTTTCAGGGAAGTCAGGAACCAATATACACAGTCAGTTAGGAAAGCAAAGGCTAGGTTTTTCAAACAGCAATTTGCATCCTGCAGCACTAATTCCAAAAAGTTTTGGGACACTGTAAAGTCCATGGAGAATAAGAGCATCTCCTCCCAGCTGCCCACTGCACTGAGGCTAGGAAACACTGTCACCACCGATAAATCCACGATAATCGAGAATTAAAAAAATTAATTCTCTACAGCTGGCCATGCTTTCCACCTGGCTACTCCAACCTCGGCCAACAGCTCTGCACCCCCCGCAGCAACTTGCCCAAGCCTCCCCCATTTCTCCTTCACCCAAATCAAGACAGCTGATGTTCTGAAAGAGCTGCAAAATCTAGATCCCTACAAATTAGCTGGGCTAGACAATCTGGACCCTCTCTTCCTAAAGTTACCCGCCGCCATTGTTGCAACCCCTATTACTAGTCTGTTCAAGCTCTTTCGTATCATCTGAGATTCCTAAAGATTGGAAAGCGGGCGCGGTCATCCGCCTCTTCAAAGGGGTAGACACTCTAGACCCAAACTGTTACAGACCTATATCCATCTAATGTCTTCGAAAGCCAAGTTAACAAACAGATCACCGACCATTTCCAATCCCACCGTACCTTCTCCGCTATGCAATCTGGTTTCCGAGCTGGTCACGGGTGCACCTCAGCCACACTCAATGTCCTAAACGATATCTTAACCGTCATCGATAAAAGACAGTACTGTGCAGCCGTCTTTCTACTCTGTCAAGCCTTTCTAAGGCTTTCTACTCTGTCAATCACCACATCCTCATCGGCAGACTCGATAGCCTTGGTTTCTCAAATGATTGCCTCGCCTGGTTCACCAACTACTTCTCTGACAGAGTTCAGTGTGTCAAATCAAAGGGCCTGTTGTCCGGACCTCTGGCAGTCTCTATGGGGGTGCCACAGGGTTCAATTCTCGAGCGGACTCTTTTCTCTGTATATATCAATGATGTCTCTCTTGCTGCTGGTGATTCTCTGATCCACCTCTACACAGACGACACCATTCTGTATACATCTGGCCCTTCTTTGGACACTGTGTTAACAAACCTCCAAACGAGCTTCAATACCATACAACACTCCTTCCGTGGCCTCCAACTGCTTTTAAATGCTAGTAAAACTAAATGCATGCTCTTCAACCGATCGCTGCCCGCACCCACCTGCCCGACTAGCATCACTACTTTGGACGTTCTGGCTAAGAATATGTAGACAACTATAAATACCTAGGTGTCTGGCTAGACTGTAAACTCTCCTTCCAGACTCATATTAAGCATCTCCAATACAAAATTAAATCTAGAATCGGCTTCTTATTTCACAACAAAGCCTCCTTCACTCATGCTGCCAAACATACCCTCGTAAAACTGACTATCCTACCGATCCTTGACTTCGGCGATGTCATTTACAAAATAGCCTCCAACACTCTACTCAGCAAATTGGATGCAGTCTATAACAGTGCCATCCGTTTTGTCACCAAAGCCCCATATACTACGCACCACTGCGACCTGTATGCTCTCATTGGCTTGCCCTCGCTACATATTCGTTGCCAAACCCACTCGCTCCAGGTCATCTATAAGTCTTTGCTAGGTAATGCCCTGCCTTACCTCAGCTCACTGGTCACCATAGCAACACCCACCCATAGCACGCGCTCCAGCAGGTATATTTCACTGGTCATACCCAAAGCCAACACCCCCTTCGTCCGCCTTTCCTTCCAGTTCTCTGCTGCCAATGACTGGAACGAATTGCCAAAATCACTGAAGTTGGAGACTTATATCTCCCTCACTAACTTTAAGCGTCAGCTGTCAGAGCAGCTTACCGATTGCTGCAGCTGTACACAGCCCATCTGTAAATAGCCCATCCAACTACCTACCTCATCCCCATATTTGTTTTTGTTTTTGTTTTTCTGCTCTTTTGCACACCAGTATTTCTACTTGCACATCCTCATCTGCACATCTATCACTCCAGTGTTAATTGCTAAATTGTAATTACTTCACCACTATGGCCTATTTATTGCCTTTCCTCCTTACTTCATTTGCACACACTGTACACAGATTTTTCTATTGTGTTCTTGACTGTACGTTTGTTTATCCCATGTGTAACTCTGTGTTGTTGTTTTTGCCGCACTGCTTTGCTTTATCTTGTCCAGGTCGCAGTTGTAAATGAGAACTTGTTCTCAACTGGCCTACCTGGTTAAATAAAGGTGAAATAAAATAAAAAATAAATTATATATATATATATATTACAATTATTTGCCAGCTTTCAAATACAAATGGTTTGAATTGTCCGATTTCGTATGATTTCTTTGCTTGCACCTTTTCAATAATCTTACAGACTAGAAACATTTCTGTCCCTACAGGGAAAGAGCCTCTGAGGTTCCTGCCAGAAGTAGTGGAGAGAAGCCTCCTGTCACTACTTGTAATTCCTATTGCAGCCATCGTGTTTCTGTTTGTGTGGAAGGTGAGCTGTTCTTTGACACTAAAGACCTGCATCTTAAAACCTGACTGTTGGCAATTGTCAATCTCTTTGATTGCAAGTACATTTTTTGGTCTTTGATGGTTTTTGTCTGTGACTGTCTGGGTGTTTCTTTCCCAGTAACTGCTACTTTGACTTCTCTTTTGAATTTAACTTTGTTTGTGGGTTAACATGGGTTTCCTTGGTGTTTTAAGGGCCAACGCCTTTTTTAAATATGAAATCATTTCTGGGTAACAATTAAGTACGTTACTGTGATTGTTTTAAATGAAAATTGTAACAAATAAACAAAAATTGCTTTTAGCAAAGAGTAATTTCTCAAGCAAGAATTTAGCTAGGACTGTCTGGGAGGGGAAAACTGAAAACGATCTGTTGTTGGCAGAGAGGTTTGGAACTCTTTCTTATCAGTTTATTAACTAATTTAAAGCATAGCGATGTCACCAGGCAGGCCAAAACTACATCCCACCATAACAAGTAGACATTTCAGGTGGTCTTTTCAAACAACTATCACAAATGCACAGTATTATTCCAACCTCATTGTGGAAATACATATACAACACAGGAAATTAAGTTTTTGAATGCACTGGGCCTTCAACAAAGTATTACTCTTATCTAACAGGTGAAATCCAGGAGCAACCAACATCAATCAGATGAACTGAAATCAGTGGAAGGAGGCCTCTTCACAGGAACAGAAGAGAGTTTGGCACCTCCACTAGACAACATTTCTGAAAAGTAAAGACATTCACTCATCTGTTTAATTGAATCTATCAATTCACTAATCTTAATATCTGACAGGTTTGCGTGTGCCAAAATAATTTAGTAGTTTTGTGGTGAATTTGTATCTACATATGTCAATAGATTTATGGTACATGTTTTGTCCATTACAGGAACAGATTGAACATCATTGAGACAGTGTAATTGTTCAAGCCTTGGAAATTGGTGAGATTTTTCATATCAATATGCGACCTCAGAAATGGAAAACCGTAGTAGTCAACTCCTGACATTTATGCCTTGACAACAAAGAGTATGGAACTAGGATAATTATTCTTAGTTCGCTGTATGTAAAGATTAACACTAATTTACTGTACATCCACTTCTTTCTCTCTCTCTTAGGTGTACAGAGGAGTCATCTAAGAAAGAGCGAGCAAACATAAAACTGCATTTCTTACGGTGAAAGACTTGCTTCTTTCCTGTCCAGAAACGGACAGCCTTCTCATACCAGAACCAGATAATGGCACACAAAAATGTGCTCAGTCTTATCACTCCTGCAATAAGCTGGGAGTTGTTCTAGCGAGAATATATTAACCTGTCATCTACTATCAAATGTCATCAAATGAAGCTGAAAAGGGGAGTGTGATTCTCATGGAAACATCTGGAGACACCGGTGAAAACAGTGAACTTCACGGGACAAAGTTGGTTTCACAAGCACTCCCCCGTTTGCACTTTTTGTGGGTTTGGCTGGAGTGTGGACACTGGTTCTACTCCAGAACGCAGCATAGAACAAACACCTATAAATGGCTTTCTTTCATTAGGACTGAAGCATAAATGACTACCTCTAGTCGCCCTCACTTTCCTCAACAGCATTCCACTCCACCTCCTTATCCATTTTGGTTTCCATTGGACATTCCCTGAGAATCTATTTTGAAATGAGTTAGCTAGAAATACTCTCAAATTTAACCATCTGTTTTATTTGATGTTTTTTTGGCCATGTACGTACGGAAGGGATGAGGTTGTGTGATGGATTTATTTATTTACTCGGATTGCTGACAGCATAATATTGCTGCAGTTGGAGAGAAGAAACTGTCAGTGATTCAGCTCATCTATAGACATACTAAATGAGCAGGAAAAGGTCTACGAGGGTGGTTTATAAAGACTACATAACCCATTATTCTGCAATGCATAAAGCCTACTTAAACAGCACACTGGAATCTATAAACACATGCGTTATCTATATTAAGACAGCCATAGAGTATGTGTGATGGTGTTGTTTATTGCTTATGAATGGGTTGTATGAAACGCCTTTGTTAGAGTTGTAAATGTAAAAAAAAAAAAATGCTACTTTGACTAACTTTCATTTATCCCATTATATACAGTAAAAATGATTGTCCCTATAGCAATCAATGTTAGATCAAGGGTAAATCGTACATATCCATATTGATTTAGATCAGACATTGAGGATCTGATAACACAAGGTTTTTCTATACCCTCAATGCACAAGAAAGAGGTGGTCTAGCCTCAAGTAAACCAGTTTTGCATCAGATTCTGCAATTACATTAGAACTCCGCTCAGGTATATTGCAGCCTAACCACCCATAAGGCATATTATGTATGTTGCATGTACACAGCTGTACAGTTTAATAATGTGTTGAAGTGGTTCAAAGCTATGAATTGACCTTGAGCCAAAAAACATTTTTACTTGAACAATATACTTGTCAATCCAGTAACCAAGTACCCTAATGAATTGTGTTCCAAATAACCTTCAGTAACCTATACAGAAAGTGAGCTAAAACGTTTATTTCTCAGGTAACAATATTAGAACATTTTCTTAACACGCACGTCAAAAGCCAGAATATAGCAAAGTTTGGAGAGGACCAGACTCTAAAATTCACCATTATTTAGAAAAGTGATATGATCTGTGAGGACAGTCTCTAGCAGTTTGTCCACTGTCTATCAAATCGTGTGGTACTCAGCAACTCAGGCTAAGATATTGCAGCATAATTAGGAAGATTAGTCTGATTAAAAGTTGGGTCCGCAGTCATGGCCATCATTCTATTATACCCAAAATGTTGTGTATGACATTTCACCAACTCATCAGGAGACTACTAAGAGTTGAGGCAAACCGTTGAAAAAAACAGCAACATGGAGGACCTGAGACCAAGAACCCCATCTCATTGATAGTTGTTGGTTGTCTCTCAGTGACCATGAACCAATGGGATAGAACGTGTTGTGGACCATACCTAGAGAGTGTTGAATCATTGCCCAACTGGTTGTAATGATCTCACACCAATGGAAACAACGTGTTACTTGTGTTGTCATTGTGGCCCTTATATGTTAACCCATTACCCTCATTTCAATACACAATTTTGATACTCGTCCAAACAAAATGGACCCTAAGCCTAAGTGGAAGCCATATTAAATATCAGGACACAGTCAGAGCAATAACCCTCTTCCTCTGGACACTTATACTCCACAACACCAAGCTCTTATAACGCAATTCTACACTAAATAACATGTGACAGAAAAATGCATTAAACTCCAGTTTGCATTCATTTAGACAATCCTGCCTGCATGTAATGTTTTAGCTGTTGTACTCTTTATAGGAAACGGGTCAAATGGTAAAACCTGTTTATTTCACCAAGTGTATTTGGGAAATTGTCCTCTTGGACTTTTCTGTTAGAAGAGTGTTTTTATTATGCAAAATGGAGTGTAGGTAAAAAATAAAAACACATTGGTGTTCATATAGTTCTCAGCAAAAGTGACAGTTTCAGCATGAGAAGCTGAAACTGCTTGGTGTGAGTAAGTGTTGTTTTGTTAAAGGTACAAGAGTATTCTTTTTCATCCCCCTCTCCACAATGAAAAACTAAAAAAATTGCCACAACAAAACAATCATGTAAGCTTTTAAAGAGTTAACTTCAGAAGGTTTGCAGGTGTTTTACATATTGTATGAATATTGTGATGAGTTGAAACATGGTTTAAGCTGTGAACAGAAATGTGGTGGCATCACCCATGTTCTTGTCTGTCTGAGAGCCTATGAACACAGAGATATGGGGCTGCGTCCCAAATAACACCCTATTCCCTATTTACAGTGCATTTGGAAAGTATTCAGACCCCTTGACTTTCACAATTTGTTACATTACAGCCTTATTTTAAAATGTATTAAATAGATTTTTCCCCTTATCAATCGACACACAATAATGACAAAGCAAAAACAGATTTTTATACAAAATGCATACAAAACAAGAAAACTGACATAACATTTACATAAGTATTGACCCTTTACACAGACCCCACTCAGTACTTTGTTGAAGCACCTTTTGCAGCGATTACAGCCATGAGTCTTCTTGGGTATGACTCTTCAAGCTTGGCACACCTGTATTTGGCGAGTTTCTCATATTCTTCTCTGCAGATCCTCTCAAGCTCTGTCAGGTTGGATGGGGAGTGTCGCTGCACAGCTTTTTTCAGGTCTCTCCAGAGATGTTCGATCGGGTTCAAGTCCGGGTTCCGGGTGGGCCACTCAAGGTCATTCAGAGACTTGTTCCGAAGCCACTCCTGTGTTGTCTTGGCTGTGTGCTTAGGGTCGTTGTCCTGTTGGAAGGTGAACTTTTGCCCCAGTCTGAAGTCCTGAGCAATCTGGAGCAGGTTTTCATCAAGGATCTCTCTGTACTTTGCCTTTCCCTCGATCCTGACTAGGCTCCCAGTCCCTGCAGCTGAAAAACATCCCCACAGCATGCTGCTGCCACCACCATGCCTCACTGTAGAGATGGTGCCAGGCTTCTTCCAGACGTGACCCTTGGCATTCAGGCCAAAGAGTTCAATCTTGCTTTCATCAGACCAGATAATCTTGTTTCTCATGGTCAGAGTCCTTTAGGTGCCTTTCAGCAAACACCAAGCGACCTGTCATGTGCCTTTTACTGAGATTGGCTTCCATCTGGCCACTCTACCATAAAGGCCTGATTGGTGGAGTGCTGCAGAGATGGTTGTCCTTCTGGAAGGTTCACCCATCTCCACAGATGAACTCTGGAGCTCTGTCAGAGTGACCATCGGGTTCTTGGTCACCTCCCTGACCAAGGCCCTTCTCCCCCGATTGCTCAGTTTGGCTCTAGGAAGAGTCTTGGTGGTTCCAAGCTTCTTCCATTTAAGAATGATGATGGCCACTGTGTTCTTGGGGACCTTCAATGCTGCAGAAATGTTTTGGTACCCTTCCCCAGGATTGTGTCGAGGCACAGATCTATCTCGGAGGTCTACGGACAATTCCTTCGACCCGATTGCTTTGTTTTTGCTCTGACATGCACTGTCAACTGTAAGACCTTATATAGACAGGTGTGTGCCTTTCCAAATCATGTCCAATCAATTGAATTTACCACAGGTGGACTCCAATTAAGTTGTAGAAACAGGATGCACCTGAGCTCAATTTCAAGTCTCATTGCAAATATTTAAAAGAAACTGTTTATACATTTGCTGACATTTCTAAAATGCTGTTTTCACTTTGTCATTATAGGGTATTGTGTGTAGATTGTTGGTGGGAGAAAATCTGGGGTCAAGGGGTCTGAATACACTGTAGTTCACTATATAGGGAATAGGGTGCTATTTTGAATGTCTTTCCATGGAGCCTCAACAGCCCTGCAGTCCATGGTGAAGAGAGCAAGAGTGAGCAGCATACCACAATGCATCCCACTGCTGGCTTGCCTCTTAAACTAAGCAGAGTTGGTATTGGATGTGAGACCAGATGCTGCTGGAAGTGGTGGTGAAGAGGCTAGTAGAAGGTCAAATCAAAGTGTATTTGTCATGTGCGCCGAATACAAGAGGTGCAGTCCTTACTTACAGGCTCTAACCAATAGTGCAAAAAAGGTGTTAGGTGAACAGTAGGTAAGGTACTCTTTCCTCTGGTCTAAAAAAATATCTCAATGCCCCAGGGGGGGCAGTGATTGGCGACATTGCCCTGTGTAGGGTGCCGTCTTTCGGATGGGATGTTAAACGAGTGTCCTGACTCTCTGTGGTCACTAAAGATCCCATGGCACTTATCGTAAGAGTAGAGGTGTTAATCCTGATGTCCTGGCTAAAGTCCCAATCTGGTCCTCATACCATCATCTCCAGCTTCCAATTGGCTCATTCCTCTCCCCTGTAACTATTCCCCAGGTCGTTGCTCTAAATGAGAATGTGTTCTCAGTCAACTTGCCTGGTAAAATAATGGTTCAATAAAAGAGCCCTAAATATGTTATGGTATCAGTTCTGATATGCTCTTTAGCTTATTTTGGTTGAAAGTAGCTGTGCTCTGAACCGTGGTGTTCAGTTTAGTCTCCCACCATCGAAATAGAATTCCATATTTCTAATGTTAGAAGCTGAATTGAGGAATTCTGTGTTTATGTGTTCCAGGAAGTTAGTCTGGTTGCCAAAAGTAAACGTAATTGTGACCCAGGCGAAAGCTGGGCAACACTACTGTTTACTGTATTATTGTATAAATGAAAACAGACATATACAGTATATGATGATATGAATAAAGTACACTTATCCAAATATGCAGTGTTGTATTTGCTGATCATTATATAAAAAGTGTTAGAAAGAAATACAGTATACCTTCTAGAGCAAAGGAAATATATATAGTACCAGTCAAAAGTTTGGACACACCTACTCATTCAAGGGTTTTAAATTTATTTTTACTATTTTCTACATTGTAGAATAGTAGTGAAGACATCAAAACTATGAAATAACACATCTCCCCTGACTTCACTCCTTCTAAAGATGTAATCAAATATCATTGTTTTCGTCATGAGTAAATAAAGAGCCAACACATGTTGAATATGTCAGTGTGAATACAGCATTGTGTTGCTGTGAATATACATACAGTACAGAACTGTAACATATCTGACAATGACTATCGAAGAAGGACTGACCTAAACTGCAGCGACTTATCGACCTCAACTAAGGTAAACCCAAGGGTATGGTCATGGGTCAGGTGGCTGACTAATGGCTAATTTCTTCAACCTCAAAAGATCCATATGTCCTGCATGCTTTTTGTCACACCACAATATTTGATACGGCTGTGAATTCACAATATGTCATAGAGTGCCCTCTGTAATTATTGGGACAGTGAAGCATTTTATCTTCTTTTGGCGCTACACTCAAAGTAATTTGAGCGTATTTTCATCCATATCAGATGAGTATTTTGTGTAGATCGTTGACAAAAAAATGAAAATTAAATCCATTTGAATCTCACTTTGTAACACAAAAAAAGTGGAAAGGTCAAGGGTTGTGAATAGTTTCTGAAGGCACTGTAGTTAGTTATTAGCCCATGTCAGTCCATGCTATGAAACGGCTACGACCACAACCAACATTGCGTTAGGCCTTTTGTGTACCTTGTAGATATAAGCAGGATATGTACAGTACTGTACATCCTTGTAGCTTTAGCTACTGCTATGAAGCATATATGACTCAGGCATGTGTGGGAAACAGGGCCGTGCACAGATCTTTCAGGGGGCAGATGTTCAAAATATAATCCTAATTAATTTCTCAAAATTCATAACATACCAAATGCTTTTGTAGCTATTTCTTTTTGAGCATAGGCATATTTATATATACACACACACACACACACACAACATTGTGGACAGTTAGTATTTGGACATCTATATAGTGTTTTCAGTAATAACTAGTACCGATCATGAGCTTTTTAAACCCAACCGTCTGCTACTCTCGGACCATCCCACCTATCTCCATAGACACCCTTTGATTTTCACGTGCCATACATTTTTCAACTGTTCTGTGATGTCTCACATGAACTTTGAACTTCTCTAAACGCAGACTAGCCACAGAATGTACGTTAAAGATACAAGAGAATTATTATATTGTTGATTTTCCAAATCGCCCAACATTGCTATTTGAAGCGTTCATTTTAAATGATTGCTGGTATTTTTTTGCCATTCCTGAACCTGTGACCAAAGACATGCTACATGGGGACAATATCAGAATAAATGATCTAATGCTCTAAGGCTGAAATTGTTTTATGCCTCATATAATATTCTGTTGGTGGTAATAATTTAAATTGAAAAACTCAGCGTTGAATCAAGCTCTGTTTTTTATGTATCCGTTCATACACTACGTGCCATGGAATTTGTACATCAAACATTTCTTCCAAGCTATTTTGCAACCTGCATGGCACAGCTGCAAACATTTTTGTCCTCAAATGAAACTGGTAAATGTGTCTAGTAATGCCAATATTTTTCAGTCAATTTTGGTCTTTAATATATAGCAGACAAACAAGTGTCCTACCTTCACCCCCTTCCACTTGCCTACTCCATTTTCACAGTAATGCTGTAGTCAGTTGGTTTTAACTTGGATTCAGCAAACATTATCACACCCAGATCTGTTTCACCTGTCTTGTGCTTGTCTCCACCCCCCCTCCAGGTGTCACCCATTTTCCCAGTTATCCCATGTGCATTTATACCTGTGTTTTCTGTTTGTCTGTTGCCAGTTCGTCTTGTCTCATCAAGCCTACCAGCATGTTTTTCCCCATAATCTTGTCCAATGCCTGTTTTCTAGTTCTTCTGGTTTTGACCATTCTGCATGCCCTGAGCCTGCCTGCCCCTGACCTGTCGTTTTCCTGCCCCGTTCTGGATGGCCATACTTCTTCATTACACAAAGGAAAAACCTCAACCAATTTCTAAAGACTGTTGACATCCAGTGGAAGCGGTAAGAACTGCAAGAAGGTCCCTTAGAAATATGTATTCCCAATGAAAGCTCATTGAAAAGAGTGACCTCAAAAAAAAAATATCTGAATGGTTTGTCCTCGGGGTTTCGCCTGCTAAATAAGTTCTGTTATACTCACAGACATGATTCAAACAGTTTTAGAAACTTCAGAGTGTTTTCTATCCAAATCGACTAATAATATATATATCTTATCTTCTGGGGATGAGTAGCTGGCAGTTGAATTTGGGTATGCTTTTCATCCAAACGTGAAAATGCTGCCCCCTATCCTAGAGAAGTTGTTAACAAACTATAGTTTTGACAATCGGATAGGACATCTACTTTGTGCATGACACAGGTAATTGTTTACAGATTATTTCACTTATAATTCACTGTATCACAATTCCAGTGGGTCAGAAGTTTACATACACTCAGTTGACTGTGCCTTAAAAATTACAGAAAATTATATCATGGCTTTAGAAGTTTCTGATAGGCTAATTGACATCATTTGAGTCAATTGGAGGTGTACCTGTGGATGTATTTCAAGGCCTACCTTCAAACTCAGTGCCTCTTTGCTTGACATCATGGGGAAATCATCCAGCAAACTCTGCTGCTGAGCCGGAGAGAGCTTCTGCATCAGCATTGTGTCGTTGGGGCTGTTGTCTTGATTCCATTTTCCCTTAGACGGACCCTGCTTCTCCTGGCCACTTCACATCAAATCAAGTTCTCTTTTCCGACATTCTCGTTGCCAGTGACCAGAAATCCCGCAATAATGACATACACCTGGTTTCTTTTTTGCTGAATGAATAATGTTGTTGGTTTCACTCGGAACCTGCACAACTCTGATACCCACGTCTTGTGGATGCGTAAAAGTTTTTGATCATTCATCCAACTGTTTTGGAGATGCTGATTTGTGTGATTACTCTCACTAGAAGTTTATCTTTACTTCCTTTTACAGCCTGTTTTCTGTTTGGCCTAAGACATCGTTTGTGACTGCTGTCAGAATCTGTTGACTCGAAGCTAGGCAGTACTGACCAGATGCTTGAAACCTGATCTGCCATGCACAATTCAGTGTGAGGATAGATAGAGGGAACAGAGAGGCCACAGGTGGGGGTCACATCTGACTTTTTCACCCATGTCTCCTCCTCTACTTTGAAATGGTTCTTTATATCAAGAAACTGTGAATTTAAAATCTCTTTCATGCTCACATCCGGAAGAGCTGTTCCACCCTTTTCCAGAGTGGTTTTCTCACTTAACAATGACATTACATTAACGTCAAAAGTTGTATATTTATTTAACTCAGCCAAAAAAGAAACATCCTCTCAATGGGGATGTTTCTTCACTTCAATGAGGATGGCTTTCACTTCAGCAGTAATACATTCATGAACTTCTTTGAGGAACAGATCATGATCATTAGAAAGCAAATTACGGACTCCTCTTTAAATCTGCCTATTCCTCCAAAGCTCAGCTGTCCTGAGTCTGCACAACTCTGCCAGGACCTAGGATCAAGAGAGACAACTAAGTGTTTTAGTACCATATCTCTTGACACAGTGATGAAAATAATCTTGGCCTCTAAACCTTCAAGCTGCATACTGGACCCTATTCCAACTAAACTACTGAAAGAGCTGCTTCCTGCTCTTGGCCCTCCTATGTTGAACATAATAAACGGCTCTCTATCCACCAGATGTGTAGCAAACTCACTAAAAGTGGCAGTAATAAAGCCTCTCTTGAAAACCCAGAAAATATAAAAAACTATCGGCCTACATCGAATCTTCCATTCCTCTCAAAGTTTAGAAAAAGCTGTTGCGCAGCAACTCACTGCCTTCCTGAAGACAAACAATGTATACGAAATGCTTCAGTCTGGTTTTAGACCCCATCATAGCACTGAGACTGCACTTGTGAAGGTGGTAAATTACCTTTTAATGGCGTCAGACCGAGGCTCTGCATCTGTCCTCGTGCTCCTAGACCTTAGTGCTGCCTTTGATACCATCGATCACCACATTCTTTTGGAGAGATTGGAAACCCAAATTGGTCTACACGGACAAGTTCTGGACTGGTTTAGATCTTATCTGTCGGAAAGATATCAGTTTGTCTCTGTGAATGGTTTGTCCTCTGACAAATCAACTGTACATTTCGGTGTTTCTCAAAGTTCCGTTTTAGGACCACTACTGTTTTCACTATATATTTTACCTCTTGGTGATGTCATTCGGAAACATAATGTTAACTTCTACTGCTATGCGGATGATACACAGCTGTACATTTCGATGAAACATGGTGAAGCCCCAAAATTGCCCTCGCTAGAAGCCTGTGTTTCAGACATAAGGAAGTGGATGGCTGCAAACGTTCTACTTTTTAAACTCGGACAAAACAGAGATGCTTGTTTTAGGTCCCAAGAAACAAAGAGATCTTCTGTTGAATCTGACAATTAATCTTGATGGTTGTACAGTCGGCTCAAATAAAACTGAAGGACCTCGGCATTACTCTGGGCCCTGATCTCTCTTTTGACGAACATATCAAGACTGTTTCAAGGACAGCTTTTTTCCATCTACGTAACATTGCAAAAATCAGAAACTTTCTGTCCTAAAATGATGCAGAAAAATGAATCTATGCTTTTGTTACTTCTAGGTTAGACTACAGCAATGCTCTACTTTCTGGCTAAAGCATTAAATAAACTTCAGTTAGTGCTAAATACGGCTGCTAGAATCCTGACTAGAACCAAAAAGTTTTAGCATATTACTCCAGTGTTAGCGTCCCTACACTGGCTTCCTGTTAAATTTGATTTGATTTTTTTTAAATTTGATTTAAGGCAAGGGCTGATTTCAAGGTTTTACTGCTAACCTACAAAGCATTACATGAGCTTGCTCCTACCTATCTTTCCGATTTGGTCCTGCCGTACATACCTACACGTACGCTATAGTCACAAGACACAGGCCTCCTAATTGTCCCTAGAATTTCTAAGCAAACAGCTGGAGGCAGGGCTTTCTCCTATAGAGCTCCATTTTTATGGAATGATCTGCCTACCCATGTGAGAGACGCAGACTCGGTCTCAACTTTTAAGTCTTTACTGAAGACTCATCTCTTCAGTGGGTCATATGATTGAGTGTAGTCTGGCCCAGGAGTGTTAGCGGGGTGAACAGGCAGTGGCTCGGGTGGTTGTTGTCCTTGATCTTTTTGGCCTTCCTGTGACATCGGGTGCTGTAGGTGTCCTGGAGGGAAGGTAGTTTGCCCCCGGTGATGCGTTGTGCCGACCGCACCACCCTCTGGAGAGCCCTGCGGTTTTGGGCTGTGCAGTTGCCATACCAGCTTTAATATTTAATAATTTCTGCCCTCCGAATTCATTTTCATGATCTAAATAGGCCCATGTGCACCCTCATCAGATGAACCGCAACATGTCGGCTAAAGCGATTTAATAAATTATTGCAATTTAACGTTTTTAAAATTGTGATAGTGAAGAGCAAAATAATCCTAGCATTTCCAAATAAAAATCTGATTGATTTATCAAGACCAGTCCCCATGCTGTCATTCAGTGATATTTATACCCACAGTATTTCGCTATGGATCCATTAATATATTTAAAGTCCCCGAACTCGGCAAGAGTCCCGTGTCCTGCTGATAGTTGAAATAAACATCTGCATTTTGAAAGATTATTTTTATAACAAAAGGATAAAGATGTTGATGAAGAAATACTGTACAATACATGCTTTACCTGACATTTTGCGGTTGCATGACGTCTGTAGTTAGAAATGTACCACTTTAATACATTGCAAGTTGGGGGGAATTTTTTCCACACATGGCCCGAGATATCATTTTGTAATGGTTGAAGAGTTGTTTACACCCATAGGTTTTAGGCCTGCAGTAGGTTATAAAAATCCATGCCCTTCTGGGAATGTTTAAAAGTCCAAAAGTTCTGTCAGAAGTATTAAAATCAACCAATGTCAGCCTTTAAATGCTTTATTATCCAAATGTTTAAAGTGTGTGGGGGACGTAGAGAATGCATTTGACTGTTTTTAATATGAGGGCTTTCAGGAGGAACGGAAAATTGCGTGTCAATTCATAAACCATGTGCCATGGAATCGGTACATCAAAAATCTCTTCCCAACTATTTTGAAATCTATATGGCACAGCTCTCAATTCGTTGGTCCTTGAAGAGCAACTGCCTTTAAAAAGCACCGAATCCCTTTGAGAACAGCATGTGGCATCGATGAGTCAGGAACAGTTATTCTAGTGTCAAAATTGACTACAGAGTGTAAATAGGATACTTTAGTAATTAAATCTTTCTCCTCTAAAAGAGATTTTGGAACATCCGTGATCACAACAGGTAAATGAAGGTTGGGTTTTGATTTAACAATGTACATAGCTGCGGTGATTGCTCTCTATCCAATAGCATAGACAGTGAGACAAACCTGCCCAGCAGCCCGACTTTGTTTACATAAGACAACACGTTGCATATTTATTTATTTGAGAAACATGTACCAAACATCTTCAAAATGTAAAATTGCACAACTAAAACATCCTCAGCAAAAAGGTCAAAATTAATTTCAAATTTCTTGAGTTATCTTACATTTATTCTGGGGATTTTGAGGACGTGAAATAGGCTACAGTGTTTCATGGTGGGCAAACATCATTAACCAAATGCGGATTTGGTCAGGAAACACACCTCCAAGACTGAAATCTCGTTTTTTTTAATGAGCAACAGAAAAACTAAAATGCCAAATGGCATGTTCAGTGGTTCTTTAAATACTTTTTTAGTTAAGGTAAGCTTAACCAGCTTCGTTTATATTTTTTGCTTGGTGCAGGGAATTCGAACGTATCCACTTGTCATCCAGGCCACTCGAGATAAACTGCAGGAATCACTCCCATTAATCCCTAAATGAGGGGTCTGCTTGCAGACCATTTTTATATGCATTCATAATTAATTGCAGATTCTGTTGAGCTCATTAAAGATTATTACAAGATGAGTTTCTCGATTTGTATTTATTTTTGTAACACAGAACACTGTGGGTAAAAATAGACACACAAGGACAGCGGAGTCCCACAAGACCCACTTCAGAGAGGAAGAGCCATGCATGGAGATGTTTTTTTTTTTTATGTGGAAAAGGGGAAAATAAGGATGTGGAGATGTGCTGATAAATGCATTTGCGGAACTAATTTGAATCAATCTTCAAGTGATGTTATTTAAAAAGTAAGTGTCCAGTGTTTCCAGATTTCTATGAAATATGACCTATAATTAATTACAATACCAGTGAAATAGTTATTTCCCAAAAAGGATAATTAAGTATGTTAAAAAGCAGCTTTTCTGTGTTGGAATGGTGTGGGTGTACCCCAACAACAGAATGGTGTGGGCGTATACCGGTCATTAAAAAAAAGAAGAGTAGACCGCTGATTGGCCATCTCATCATCCTCAGAGGAAATAGCAAGCATTTTTTAAATGGCCTGTTTCAGATACAAGTCTGAGGAGGCATTTTAAGTGTTTTTTTCTCCAATGTATCTTTTAGAAACAAATACTACAGTATATAGGATGAGTCAATAACATTATTTGTTTGAGTTAACAGAATTTAGTCTTTTAAAAGTGAGATATTCGCTGGAGAGTTAATCTAACGCAACCTTGAATTCTGAAATTGAATCATAGTTACAAATACAAGATTCTCCTTGTAAAAATGTGCACTCTTCATACTTTATCTTAACGGAGAACCGAATGACCTTCTTTCATATCTTTATTGATTTTTAAAGAGGTACATAGTCCAATGAGACAGATCTTGCATGCTTTATACAGTGCTTTCAGAAAGTATTCAGACCCCTTGACTTTAACCATATTTTGTTTTACATTGCAGCCTTATTCTAAAATGTATTAAATATAATTTTTTCCTCACGAATCTACACACAATAATGACAAAGCGAAAACAGGTCTTTATACATTTTTGCCCCAAACAATACAAATAAAAACTGAAATACCTTATTTACATAAGTATTCAGACTCAAATTTGAGCTCAGGTGCATCCTATTTCCATTGATCATCCTTGAGATGTTTCTACAACTTGGAGCTCACCTGTGGTAAATTCAATTGATTGGACATGATCAGGAAAAACACAAACTTGTCTATATAAGGTCCCACAGTTGAAAGTGCATGTCAGAGCAAAAACCAAGACATGAGGTCAAAGGAGTTGTCCATAGAGCTCCGGGACAAGATTGTGTCAAGGCACAGATCTGGAGAAGGGTACTAAAACATTTCTGCAGCATTGAAGATCGCCAAGAACACAGTGACCTCCATCATTCTTTAATGGAAGAAGTTTGGAACCACCAAGACTCTTTCTAGAGCTGGCCGCCCGGCCAAACTGAGCAATCGGGGAAGAAGGACCTTGGTTAGGGAGGTGACCAAGTACCCAATGGTCAATCTGACAGAGCTCCTCTGTGGAGATGGGAGAACCTTCCAGAAGGCCAACCATCTCTGCAGCACTCCACCAATCAGGCCTTTATGGTAGAGTGGCCAGACAGAAGCCACTCCTCAGTAAAGGGCACATGACAGCTTGCGTGGAGTTTGCCAAAAGGCACCTAAAGAAACAAGATTATTTGGTCTGATGAAACCAAGATTGAACTCTTTGGCCTGAACGTCATATCTGGAGGAAACCTGGCACCATCCCTAAATTGACGCATGGGTGGCACCTGCCTAAATTACTACCGACTCATAGCACTCACATCTGTAGCCATGAAGTGCTTTGAAAGGTTGGTCATGGCTCACATCAACATCATCATCCCAGAAACCCTAGACCTAATCCAATTTGCATTCCGCCCCAACAGATCCACAGATGACTATCTCTATTGCACTCAACACTGCCCTTTCCCACCTGGACAAAAATAACATCTAGTTGAGAATGCTGTTCATTGACTACAGCTCAGCGTTCAACACCATAGTGCTCTCAAAGCTCAAATCAAATCACATTTTATTGGTCACATACACATCGTTAGCAGATGTTAATGCGAGAGTAGCAAAATGCTTTTGCTTCTAGTTCAGACATGTCAGTAATATCTAACAAGCAGTCTAACAGTTCCACAGCAACTACCTTACACACAAATGTAAAGGGATGGAATAGGAATATGTAAATATAAATATATGGATGAGTGATGACCGAGCGGCATAAGCAAGATGCAACAAATGGTATAAAATATAGTATATACATATGAGATGAGTAAAGTAAGATATGTACACATTATTAAAGTGGCATTGTTTAAAGTGACTAGTGATCCATTTATTAAAGTGGTCAATGATTTGAGTCTGTATGTAGGCAGCAGCCTCACTGTTAGTGATGGCTGTTTAACTTTTACTGCCTCAGAAACCCGGATCCGGGATCACCCCCCACCCCCCCACACTGATTAGCATCACTAGCATAGCGTCACATTTAAATAGTAGCATCTAAATATCATTAAATCACAAGTCCAAGACACCAAATGAAAGATACAGATCTTGTGAATAAAGTCACCATTTCAGATTTTTAAAATGTTTTACAGGGAAGACAAAATATGTAAATCTATTAGCTAACCATGTTAGCAAAAGACACCCTTTTTCTTTGTCCACCATTTTTTCTCAACACCAGTAGCTATCACCAATTCGGCTAAACTAAGATATTGATAGCCACTAACCAAGAAAAAACCTCATCAGATGACAGTCTGATAACATATTTATGGTATAGGATAGGTTTTGTTAGAAAAATGTGCATATTTCAGGTATAAATCATAGTTTGCCATTGCAGCCACCATCACAAATCTCAACAAAGCGACTAGAATTACTACAGAGAGCAACGTGTATGACCAATTTACTCATCATAAAACATTTCATAAAAATAGACAAAGCATAGCAATGGAAAGACACAGATCTTGTGATTTCAGACAATATTTCAGATTTTCTAAGCGTTTTACAGCGAAAACACAATAAATCGATAAGTTAGCATACCACATGTGCAAACGTCACCCCAGCATGAATTCAAGCCAAAGGGAGCGATATCGTTATCATCGCCAAAAGATATACATTTTTTCACTAACCTTTTCAGAATTCTTCCGATGACACTCCTGTAACATCATATTACAACATACATATATTGTTTGTTCGAAAATGTGCATATTTAGCCATAAAAAAACGTGGTTATACAATGAAAATAGTAGCAAATCAAGCCTCAACATGTCGGACACCATCTTTCATAGTGATCTAGTTTAATCGAAAGCTAATCATATACTTGACTAAAAAATACAGGGTTGACAGGAATCGAAAGACAAATTAGTTCTTAATGCAATCGCTGATTTACATTTCTAAAATTATCCTTACTGTGCAATACAGGGTTCGCCAAGCGAAGCTATAGCAAACAAAATGGCGGAATATGCGTTTAAAATATTTCGACAGAACAACGATTTATCATATTAAATATTTCTTACTATGAGGTGATTTTCCATCAGATTCTTGGGCAATGTATCCTTTCTTGGGTCTAATCTTCTTTTGGTCGAAAGATGTCCTCTGTCCGTCGAAATGCCCACTAACGTTCGACCGGGACCCCGAAACGTGCCCAAAGCTTCAAAGAGCATCACATAGAAATTCCTCAAAATCGCACTAAACGGATATAAATTGCTATAAAACGGTTTAAATTAACTACGTTATGATGTTTCTAACTCCTATATCGAATTAAATTACAGACGGATACATTTCACGTTGATAACCGAGCCTTTGAAAATGGCATCCCGAGGTCCTCTTCTGCGTAATGGCCAGAGTCGAAAGGGGGGCTACCCTCACTCCTTGGCCTTTTATAACCTCTGAGAGCTACGCAGAAAGCCCATTCCACTTCTCATTGGTTACTGACATCCAGGGGAAGGCGGGTGCAGTTCATGTCGTTCCATAGGATACACACAGACCTTAAAAACTGATCTGAAACCAGAGCTTCGCTCTCAGACCTTCGCACTATCTGTCATGGATTTCGCTGTAGAAAGAGTTCTGGGTCACCCACAGACATAATTCCAACGGTTTATGAAACTAGAGAGTGTTTTCTATCCAATAGAATTTATAATATGCATATTGTACGAGCAAGAATTGAGCACGAGGCAGTTTAATTTGGCGACACCCAGAAAAAATAAATGCTAACTGCTCCCCCTATTGACAAAAGGTTAACAGTCTGACGGCATTGAGATAGAAGCTGTTTTTCAGTCTCTCGGGCAGAGCTTTGATGCACCTGTACTGACCTCACCTTTTGGATGGTAGCGGGGTGAACAGGCAGTGGCTCGGGTGGTTGTTGTCCTTGATGATCTTTTTGGACTTCCTGGGACATCGGGTGCTGTAGGTGTCCTGGAGGGCAGGTAGTTTACCCCCGGTGATGCGTTGTGCAGACCGCACCACCCTCTGGAGAGCCTTGCATTTGAGGGCGGTGCAGTTGCCGTACCAGGCGGTGAAACAGCCGACAGGATGCTCTCAATATGGTGCATCTGTAAAAGTTTGTGAGGGTTTTAGGTGACAAGACAAATTTCTTCAGCCTCCTGAGGTTGAAAAGGCGCTGTTGCACCTTCTTCACTACACTGTCTGTGTGGGTGGATCATTGATTGCCCACCCGAGAGATCAGCAAACAAGTTGTCCTTACCAGAGACATGTCTGATTTCAAGAGGAAACTCTTGCAATATACAGTTGTATGAAAAAGTTTGGGCACCCCTCTGAGGCTGCATAATAATTTACTCTGTCGTCACAGAAAATGATCACAGTGGCATGCCATTCATTTTCTAATAAAAGCTGAGTACTGGAGTATTGTCCAGACAAAGATTTTTAGTGTAGCAATATTAAGTTGTATGAAATTAAATCAGATGTGAAAAATAAGCTATGCAAAAATGTGGGCACCCTTGTCATTCTGTTGATTTGAATACCTGTAACTACTTAGCACTGATTAATTGGAACACACAATTGGTTTGGTGAGCTCATTAAGCCTTGAACTTCAAGTGCATTCAATCATGAGAAAAGGTATTTAAGGTGGCCAATTGCAAGTTGTTGTTCTCTTTGACTCTCCTCTGAAGAGTGGCAACATGGGGGCCTCAAAACAACTCTCAAATGACCTGAAACCAAAGATTGTTCAACATTATGGTTTAGAGGAAGGCTACAAAAAGCTATCGCAGAGATTTAAGCTGTCGGTGTCCACTGTGAGGAACATAGTGAGGAAATGGAAGACCACAGGCACAGTTCTTGTTAAGGCCAGAAGTGGCAGGCTAAGTAAAATATCGGAGAGGCAAAGGCGAAGGATGGTGAGAACGGTCAAAAACAGCCCACAGACCACCTCCAAAGACCTACAACATCATCTTGCTGCAGATGGTGTCACTGTGCATCGGTCAACAATTCAGCGCACTTTGCACAAGGAGAAGCTGTATGGGAGAGTGATGCGGAAGAAGCCTTTTCTGCACACACGCCACAAACAGAGTCACTTGAGGTATGCAAACGCACATTTGGACAAGCCAGCTTCATTTTGGAATAAGGTGCTGTGGACTGATGAAACAAAGATTGAGTTATTTGGTCATAACAAGGGACGTTATGCATGGCGGCAAAAGAACACAGCGTTCCAAGAAAAACACTTGCCCACAGTAAAATTTGGTGGGGGTTCCATCATGTTGTGGGGCTGTGTGGCCAGTGCCGGTACTGGGAATCTTGTTAAAGTTGGGGGTCGCATGGATTCCACTCAATATCAGCAGATTCTTGGGAATAATGTTGAAGAATCAGTCACAAAGTTGAAGTTACGCCGGCGCTGGATATTTAAACAAGACAACGACCGAAAACACTGCTCAAAATCTACCCGGGCATTTATGCAGAGGAACAAGTACAATGTTCTGGAATGGCCATCCCAGTCCCCAGACCTGAATATCATTGAGAATCTGTGGGATGATTTGAAGCGGGCTGTCCATGCTCGGCAACCATCAAACCTAACTGAACTGGAGATGTTTTGTAAGGAGGAATGGTCCAAAATACCTTCATCCAGAATCCAGAAACTCATTAGAGGCTATGGGAAGCGTCTAGAGGCTGTTATTTTAGCAAAAGGAGGCTCTACTAAATATTGATGTGATTTTTCTATTGGGGTGCCCAAATTTATGCACCTGTCTAATTTTGTTTTGATGCATATTGCACATTTTCTGTTAATCCAATAAACCTCATTTCACTACTGAAATATGACTGTGTCCATCAGTTATTTGATAGATCAAAATGAAATTATTTATAAATGGAAATCATGGAAATTGTCAGGGGTGCCCAAACTTTTTCATACGACTGTACATAGTAACTTTCCTCTCATGAGTCCCCAAGGTCAATGTCATGCTCTAGTACATTTGTCTAACTTGGCACATCTGAGAAGAAGCTCTGATATTCTAAAAGCAATGCAATAATCTCACTTTTTTCCTACAGAGACAAGTGTGCCAAAAAGACATCAACGTTTTCTAGAATCTCGTAGTTACTCAAACGTCTAACCAGCACAGGGTGTATTGGGCTTTCCTCGTACTCTTGAGGAAGACTATATATAGTCAGCAGAGACAGCAGTGGCCACAAGCACAACATCACTACCGGTTTCCACTGACTTTGTCGCCCGATCCAAGCAGGTGAAGTATGATTTCAACATGTTGACATGACATAGCCAGGTTTTTTTTCCCTGCGCTCCGGTCTGGCGATGATGTAATCCAGATTATCAATTTTTTTTCACTATGAGGTAAGGGCCTGAACTGCGAGCCTGCAACAGTGACCCCAGAACGAGCAACAAAACCAAGACTTGGTCACCGACATCGAAAGTGCGGATTCGGGCCTTCCTATCGTACCAAACTTTCATTTTCGTTTGCACCCTCTCCAGATTCTCACTGGAAAACTCATAGGCGTGGTGCAATGTGTATCGGAAAAGGCTAACGTGCTTCAACAGACTTGGTCCTGTTTTTAAGAAATCGCCCTGCAGCAACCTCTCTCTCAGCAAACTCAGAGGACCTCTGACATGATGTCCAAACATGAGTTCATTCTGGCTAAAAGCGAGAGATTTCTGAACAACCTCCCGTGCTGCACAAGAGGGACCCCTTCATCACAGTTTTTTTCAAACTCAAAGCAGTAAGCTCTCAACATGGGTTATACCAACTGCACCTGCGGAAGTCCAAACGTTGAAAATAATTTCACCAGGGCCTTAACAATAGTGGGAGCTGTGATTTTCTGTGGAATGGCCTCAGGGAAACAAGTGGCAACACACGTGATGGTTAAGAGGAACTGGTTACCACTCTTGGCTTTGGGCAAACACAGTCCACCAGAACCCAGCTGAAAGGTTTGTCGCGACAGGATTTACAGTAAGCCACAACATCCTGTTTCAGACCAGAAGAAGTTACGCAAAATAAGGTCATACGTTTTGTTGACTCCAAGTTCGCCTGCAATACTACCATTGTGAGCCAACCTAAGATCTCGCGATACATGGCCCCATCCATCCACCCCTCAATACGGTGCAGTCGTCCTGTCCCCTTTGCAGAAAAGCATCCCCAAAGAATGTTTCCACCTCCATGCTTCACGGTTGGGATGGTGCTCTTGGGGTTGTACTCATCCTTCTTCTTCCTCCAAACACGGCGAGTGGAGTTTAGACCAAAAAGCTCTATTTTTGTCTCATCAGACCACATGACCTTCTCCCATTCCTCCTCTGGATCATCCAGATGGTCATTGGCAAACTTCAGACGGGCCTGGACATGCGCTGGCTTGAGCAGGGGGACCTTGCGTGCGCTGCAGGATTTTAATCCATGACGGCGTAGTGTATTACTAATGGTTTTCTTTGAGACTGTGGTCCCAGCTCTCTTCAGGTCATTGACCAGGTCCTGCCGTGTAGTTCTGGGCTGATCCCCCACCTTCCTCATGATCATTGATGCCCACGAGGTGAGATCTTGCATGGAGCCCCAGACCGAGGGTGATGACCGTCATCTTGAACTTCTTCCATTTTCTATTAATTGAGCCAACAGTTGTTGCCTTCTCACCAAGCTGCTTGCCTATTGTCCTGTAGCCCATCCCAGCCTTGTGCAGGTCTACAATTTTAGCCCTGATGTCCTTACACAGCTCTCTGGTCTTGGCCATTGTGGAGAGGTTGGAGTCTGTTTGATTGAGTATGTGGACAGGTGTCTTTTATACAGGTAACGAGTTCAAACAGGTGCAGTTAATACAGGTAATGAGTGGAGAACAGGAGGGCTTGTCTGTGAGAGCCGGAATTCTTACTGGTTGGTAGGTGATCAAATACTTATGTCATGCAATAAAATGCAAATTATTTACTTAAAAATCATACAATGTGATTTTCTGGATTTTTGTTTTAGATTCCATCTCTCACAGTTGAAGTGTACCTATGATAAAAAATGACAGACCTCTACATGCTTTGTAAGTAGGAAAACCTGCAAAATCGGCAGTGTATCAAATACTTGTTCTCCCCACTGTATATTTGATTTTTTATGTACAAGATGTATATTTGAATAGATTACTCTTAATATAGAATATCAGAGAATTCTTCTGAAGATGGTGCCGGAGGGGATGGCTGCCATTTTATTGTCTCTTAACCAACCGTGATATTTTGTTTGTAACTTATTTCGTACATAATGTTGCTGCTACTGTCTCTTATGACCCGAAAAGAGCTTAATTAATCAGAACAGGGATTACTCACCTCGAATTGGATGAATAATTTTTCTTTAATGAATCGGACAGGAAGGATATACCCCAAACACACGAACAGGCCTTCATCCCTGTCATTCGCTGGAGAAAGAAACAGAGATTTCGCGGAAAGAGATCGGGGTGCCTTGTGAGGATCAGGCGACGAGTGGGTAAGAGCCGGATACCTGGTCAGGACCCGGAAAAACTGCCGTTACTATCAGTACTACTCGCCAACGTGCAATCATTGGACAATAAACTAGACGAGGTACGATCACAAATAACCTACCAAAGGGACATGAAAAACTGTAATATCCTATGTTTCACGGAATCGTGGCTGAATGACGACATGGATATTCAGCCACCGGGATACACGCTGCACTGGCAAGATAGAACAGCACACTCCGGTAAGACGAGGGGGGGCGGTCTATGCATATTTGTAAACAACAGCTGGTGCACGAAATCCAAGGAAGTCTCTAGATTTTGCTCGCCTGAAGTAGAGTATATTGTGATAAATTGCAGGCCACACTACTTGCCTAGAGAGTTTTCAGCTATACTTTTCGTGGCTGTTTATTTACCACCACAGACAGATGCTGGCACTAAGACCGCACTCTGTATAGCTGTATAAGGAAATAAGCAAACAGGAAACCACTCACCCAGAGGCAGTGCTCCTAGTGGCCGGAGACTTTAATGCAGGGAAACTTAAATCAGTTCTACCAAATTTCCATCAACATGTTAAATGTGCAACCAGAGGGAAAAGAATTCTAGATCACCTGTACTCCACACACAGAGACACGTACAAAGCTCTTCCTCGCCCTCCATTTGGTGAATCCGACCACAACTCTATCCTCCTGATTCCTGCTTACAAGCAAAAATGAAACCAGGAAGCACCAGTGACTCGGTCTATAAAAAAGTGGTCAGATGAAGCAGATGCTAAACTACAGGACTGTTTTGCTATCACAGACTGGAACATGTTCCGGGATTCTTCCGATGGCATTGAGGAGTACACCACATTAGTCACTAGCTTTATTAATAAGTGCATCGAGGACGTCATCCCCACCGTGACTGTACGTACATACCCCAACCAGAAGCCTTGTATTACAGGCAACATTCGCACTGAGCTAAAGGGCAGAGCTGCCGCTTTCAAGGTGCGGGACTCTAACCCGGAAGTTTACAAGAAATCCTGCTATGCCCTGCGACGATCCATCAAACAGGCAAAGTGTCAATACAGGGCTAAGACTGAATCATACTACACCGGGACCGACACTCGTCTTATGTGGCAGGGCTTGCAAACTATTACAGACTACAAAGGGAAGCACAGCCGCGAGCTGCCCAGTGACACGAGCCTACCAAACGAGCTAAATCACTTCTATTTTCGCTTCGAGGCAAGCAACACTGAGGCATGCATGAGAGCATCAGCTGTTCCGGATGACTGTTTGATCACGCTCTTCGTAGCCGACGTGAGTAAGACCTTTAAACAGGTCAACATACACAAGGCTGTGGGACCACACGGATTACCAGGACATGTGCTCCGAGCATGTGCTGACCAACTGGCAGGTGTCTACACTGACATTTTCAACATGTCCCTGATTGAGTCTGTAATACCAACATGTTTCAAGCAGACCAGCATAGTCCCTGTGCCCAAGAACATAAAGTCAACATGCCTAAATGACTACAGACGCGTAGCACTCACATCCGTAGCCATGAAGTGCTTTGAAAGGTTGGTAATGGCTCACATCAACACCATTATCCCAGAAACCCTAGACCCACTCCAATTTGCATACCGCCCAAACAGATCCACAGATGAAGCAATCTCTATTGCATTCCACACTGTCCTTTCCCACTTGGACAAAAGGAACATCTGTGTGAGAATGCTACTGTTCTCTCTGCTACCACATGGCAAGCGGTACCGGTGCGCCAAGTGTAGGTCCAAGAGGCTTCTAAACAGCTTCTACCCCCAAGCCATAAGACACCTGAACATCTAGTCAAATGGCTACCCAGACTATTCACAGCCCCCCCCCCCCCCCCCCACACCACTGCCACTCTCTGTTGTCATCTATGCATAGTCACTTTATTTAACTCTACCTTCATCAAATCAAATCAAATCAAGTTTATTTTATATAGCCCTTCGTACATCAGCTAATATCTCGAAGTGCTGTACAGAAACCCAGCCTAAAACCCCAAACAGCAAGCAATGCAGGTGTAGAAGCACGGTGGCTAGGAAAAACTCCCTAGAAAGGCCAAAACCTAGGAAGAAACCTAGAGAGGAACCAGGCTATGAGGGGTGGCCAGTCCTCTTCTGGCTGTGCCGGGTGGAGATTATAACAGAACATGGCCAAGATGTTCAAAATGTTAATAAATGACAAGCATGGTCAAATAATAATCAGGAATAAATGTCAGTTGGCTTTTCATAGCCGATCATTAAGAGTTGAAAACAGCAGGTCTGGGACAGGTAGCACGTCCGGTGGACAGGTCAGGGTTCCATAACCGCAGGCAGAACAGTTGAAACTGGAACAGCAGCAAGGCCAGGTGGACTGGGGACAGCAAGGAGTCATCATGCCCGGTAGTCCTGACGCATGGTCCTAGGGCTCAGGTCCTCCGAGAGAGAGAAAGAAAGAGAGAAGGAGAGAATTAGAGAGAGCATACTTAAATTCACACAGGACACTGGATAAGACAGGAGAAGTACTCCAGATATAACCAACTGACCCTAGCCCCCCGACACATAAACTACTGCAGCATAAATACTGGAGGCTGAGACAGGAGGGGTCAGGAGACACTGTGGCCCCATCCGATGATACCCCCGGACAGGGCCAAACAGGAAGGATATAACCCCATCCACTTTGCCAAAGCACAGGCCCCACACCACGAGGGATATCTTCAACCACCAACTTACAATCCTGAGACAAGGCCGAGTACAGCCCACAAAGATCTCCACCACAGCACAAACCAAGGGGGGGCGCCAACCCAGACAGGAAGATCACGTCAGTAACTCAACCCACTCAAGTGACGCACCCCTCCTAGGGACGGCATGAAAGAGCACCAGTAAGCCAGTGACTCAGCCCCTGTAATAGGGTTAGAGGCAGAGAATCCCAGTGGAGAGAGGGGAACCGGCCAGGCAGAGACAGCAAGGGCGGTTCGTTGCTCCAGAGCCTTTCCGTTCACCTTCACACTCCTGGGCCAGACTACACTCAATCATATGATCCACTGAAGAGATGAGTCTTCAGTAAAGACTTAAAGGTTGAGACCGAGTCTGCGTCTCTCACATGGGTAGGCAGACCATTCCATAAAAATGGAGCTCTATAGGAGAAAGCCCTGCCTCCAGCTGTTTGCTTAGAAATTCTAGGGACAGTTAGGAGGCCTGCGTCTTGTGACCGTAGCATACGTGTAGGTATGTACGGCAGGACCAACTCGGAAAGATAGGTAGGAGCAAGCCCATGTAACGCTTTATAGGTTAACAGTAAAACCTTGAAAGGTAAGCTAGCACTGGAGTAATATGATCAAATTTCTTGGTTCTAGTCAGGATTCTAGCAGCCGTATTTAGCACTAACTGAAGTTTATTTAGTGCTTTATCCGGGTAGCCGGAAAGTAGAGCATTGCAGTAGTCTAACCTAGAAGTAACAAATGCATGGATAAATTTTTCTGCATCATTTTTGGACAGAAAATTTCTGATTTTTGCAATGTTACGTAGATGGAAAAAAGCTGTCCTTGAAACAGTCTTGATATGTTCATCAAAAGAGAGATCAGGGTCCAGAGTAACGCCGAGGTCCTTCACAGTTTTATTTGAGACGACTTTACAACCATCAAGATTAATTGTCAGATTTAACAGAAGATCTCTTTGTTTCTTGGGACCTAGAACAAGCATCTCTGTTTTGTCCGAGTTTAAAAGTAGAACGTTTTCAGCCATCCACTTCCTTATGTCTGAAACACAGGCTTCTAGCGAGGGCAATTTTGGGGCTTCACCATGTTTCATTGAAATGTACAGCTGTGTGTCATCCGCATAGCAGTGAAAGTTAACATTATGTTTTCGAATGACATCCCCAAGAGGTAAAATATATAGTGAAAACAATAGTGGTCCTAAAACGGAACCTTGAGGAACACCGAAATGTACAGTTGATTTGTCAGAGGACAAACCATTCACAGAGACAAACATATCTTTCCGACAGATAAGATCAAAACCATGCCAGAACTTGTCCGTGTAGACCAATTTGGGTTTCCAGTCTCTCCAAAAGAATGTGGTGATCGATGGTGTCAAAGGCAGCACTAAGGTCTAGTAGCACGAGGACAGATGCAGAGCCTCGGTCTGACGCCATTAAAAGGGCATTTACCACCTTCAAAAGTGCAGTCTCAGTGCTATGATGGGGTCTAAAACCAGACTGAAGCATTTCGTATACATTGTTTGTCTTCAGGAAGTCAGTGAGTTGCTGCGCAACAGCTTTTTCTAAAAATTTTGAGAGGAATGGAAGATTCGATATAGGCCGATAGTTTTTTATATTTTCTGGGTCAAGGTTTGGCTTTTTCAAGAGAGGCTTTATTACTGCCACTTTTAGTGAGTTTGGTACACATCCGGTGGATAGAGAGCCGTTTATTATGTTCAACATAGGAGGGCCAAGCGCATGAAGCAGCTCTTTCAGTAGTTTAGTTGGAATAGGATCCAGTATGCAGCTTGAAGGTTTAGAGGCCATGATTATTTTCATCATTGTGTCAAGAGATATAGTACTAAAACACTTAAGTGTCTCTCCCGATCCCAGGCCCTGGCAGAGCTGTGCAGATCCAGGACAGCTAAGCCCTGGAGGAATACGCAGATTTAAAGAGGAGTCCGTAATTTGCTTTCTAATGATCATGCTCTTTTCCTCAAAGAAGTTCATGAATTGTATTACTGCTGAAGTGAAAGCCATCCTCTCTTGGGGAATGCTGCTTTTTAGTTAGCTTTGCAACAGTATCAAAAATAAATTTTGGATTGTTCTTATTTTCCTCAATTAAGTTGGAAAAGTAGGATGATCGAGCAGCAGTGAGGGCTCTTCGATACTGCACGGTACTGTCTTTCCAAGCTAGTCGGAAGACTTCCAGTTTGGTGTGGCGCCATTTCCGTTCCAATTTTCTGGAAGCTTGCTTCAGAGCTCGGGTATTTTCTGTATACCAGGGAGCTAGTTTCTTATGACAAATGTTTTTCGTTTTTAGGGGTGCAACTGCATCTAGGGTATTGCGCAAGGTTAAATTGAGTTCCTCAGTTAGGTGGTTAACAGATTTTTGTCCTCTGACGTCCTTGGGTAGGCAGAAGGAGTCTGGAAGGGCATCAAGGAATTTTTGTGTTGTCTGAGAATTTATAGCACGACTTTTGATGCTCCTTGGTTGGGGTCTGAGCAGATTATTTGTTGCGATTGCAAACGTAATAAAATGGTGGTCCGATAGTCCAGGATTATGAGGAAAAACATTAAAATCTACAACATTTATTCCATGGGACAAAACTAGGTCCAGAGTATGACTGTGGCAGTGAGTAGGTCCAGAGACATGTTGGACAAAACCCACTGAGTCGATGATGGCTCCGAAAGCCTTTTGGAGTGGGTCTGTGACTTTTCCATATGAATATTAAAATCACCAAAAATTAGAATATTACCTGCTATGACTACAAGGTCCGATAGGAATTCAGGGAACTCAGTGAGGAACGCTGTATATGGCCCAGGAGGCCTGTAAACAGTCGCTATAAAAAGTGATTGAGTAGGCTGCATAGATTTCATGACTAGAAGCTCAAAAGACGAAAACGTCATTTTTTTTTTTGTAAATTGAAAGTTGCTATCGTGAATGTTAGCAACACCTCCGCCTTTGCGGGATGCACGGGGGATATGGTCACTAGTGTAACCAGGAGGTGAGGCCTCATTTAACACAGTAAATTCATCAGGCTTAAGCCATGTTTCAGTCAGGCCAATCACATCAAGATTATGATCAGTGATTAGTTCATTGACTATAACTGCCTTTGAAGTGAGGGATCTAACATTAAGTAACCCTATTTTGAGATGTGAGGTATCACGATCTCTTTCAATAATGGCAGGAATGGAGGAGGTCTTTATCCTAATGAGATTGCTAAGGCGAACACCGCCATGTTTAGTTTTGCCCAACCTAGGTCGAGGCACAGACACAGTCTCAATGGGGATAGCTGAGCTGACTACACTGACTGTGCTAGTGGCAGACTCCACTAAGCTGGCAGGTTGGCTAACAGCCTGCTGTCTGGCCTGCACCCTATTTCATTGTGGAGCTAGAGGAGTTAGAGCCCTGTCTATGTTGGTAGATAAGATGAGAGCACCCCTCCAGCTAGGATGGAGTCGGTCACTCCTCAACAGGCCAGGCTTGGTCCTGTCTGTGGGTGAGTCCCAGAAAGAGGGCCAATTATCTACAAATTATATATTTTGGGAGGGGCAGAAAACAGTTTTCAACCAGCGATTGAGTTGTGAGACTCTGCTGTAGAGCTCGTCACTCCCCCTAACTGGGAGGGGGCCAGAGAAAATTACTCGATGCCGACACATCTTTCTAGCTGATTTACACGCTGAAGCTATGTTGCGCTTGGTGACCTCTGACTGTTTCATCCTAACATCGTTGGTGCCGACGTGGATAACAATATCTCTATACTCTCTACACTCGCCAGTTTTAGCTTTAGCTGGCACCATCTTCAGATTAGCCTTAACGTCGGTAGCCCTGCCCCCTGGTAAACAGTGTATGATCGCTGGGTGATTCGTTTTAAGTCTAATACTGCGGGTAATGGAGTCGCCAATGACTAGGGTTTTCAATTTGTCAGAGCTAATGGTGGGAGCCTTCGGCGTCTCAGACCCCGTAACGGGAGGAGTAGAGACAAGAGAAGACTCGGCCTCAGACTCCGACTCGCTACTTAATGGGGAAAACCGGTTGAAAGTTTCTGTCGGCTGAATGAGCGACACCAGTTGAGCATTCCTACAGCATTTCCCTCCAGAAGCCATGAGAAAGTTGTCCGGCTGCGGGGACTGTGCGGGGGGGGGTTTATCCTACTATCTGTACTTACTGGTGGCACAGACGCTGTTTCATCCTTTCCTACACTGAAATTACCCTTGCCTAACGATTGCGTCTGAAGCTGGGCTTGCAGCACAGCTATCCTCGCCGTAAGGCGATCATTCTCCTGTATATTATGAGTACAGCGACTGCAATTAGAAGACATAATGTTAATGTTACTACTTAGCTTCGGCTGTTGAAAGTGCTGACGAACCATGTCCAGATAAAGCGTCCGGAGTGAAAAAATTGAATGAGGGAAAAAAGTTGTGATGGAAAAACTAAAAATATAAACGGTAATTAAAAAGTAAAAAGAAAAAAAACGTAAAGTTGTCAGCTAGCAAAGTAAGGTTGGCAACAAAACGCACAGCAACAAAACGCACAGCAACATGTCTGCAAGTTCAAGAGGAAGTGACGCGTCAGTTCATGTACATGTACTTCATGTACATACTACCTCAACTAACCGGTGCCCCCGCACATTGACTCTGTACCGGTGCCACCTGTATATAGCCCCACTATTGTTATTACAATAGAGACTGCATCATCTGTGGATTTGTTGGGGCGGTATGCAAATTGGAGTGGGTCTAGGGTTTCTGGGATGATGGTGTTTGGTGCAGTATTTCTCAAGTAGAAAAATGTGCGTTGAGTTATCTTGTGTAAGCAAATGTGTTGTGTTAACAAAGTTGGAGCTGCTGGGCAGGTCTGTTTCACTGTCTATGCAATTGGATAGTGGGCAAATGGACATCATCAAAACCCAACCTTCAATTACCCATTGTGACGCACGGATGTTCCAAACTCTGTTTTAGATGAGACTGACCAAAATTATCCTATTTACACTTCGTGGTCAATTTTGACACTATGCCATCTGGGGAAGCAAGTCAAAATAATCACACACAGTCACACACACCAGTGTGGAAGGCTGTCCGAGAATGTCATTTTCATTCTCTCTCTTATTCTGTCCTCTCCCTTGACATTCTCCATCCCATCCCATCCCATCCTTCAATACTCCACATCTTTTTAAGACTTAAGTCTCCCATCAACTCAAGGTAAATGTAGTTCCATCCATGTATGGTAATATATCATATATCATCCATCAGAACATGTACCATTAATTTTTCCTGTCAGCTATGTAGTGAGAGTGCCCAGGACGAAGTTCGGGAAACCCTGGGTTACATATTGAAACTGGCATCTTACATTATACATTCTTTTTTTAAGGAAAAACGTTGAAATTAGGTTTCATCTGGGGTAATTTGTTGGTCCCACAACGTCTGATCCTAACAGATCTAACTGCTCTATTTCTACACTGATACAAGGCTGTAAAAAATACAATTTGTTGCTATTTTTTTTTTTTTATCTTTGAGGGCTTTTAGAGGGTAAGATTCCTCCTCTCTAACTTTAGTTTTAAAATTTTATTTTACCTTTATTTAACTAGGTAAGTCAGTTAAGAACAAATTCTTATTTTCAATGATGGCCTAGGAACAGTGGGTTAACTGCCTTGTTCAGGCGCAGAACAACAGATTTTGACCTTGTCAGCTCGGGGATTCAATCTAGCAACCTTTCGGTTACTAGTCCAACGCTCTAACCACTAGGCTACCTGCCGCCCTGAATTTAGGCATACTGATGTCACAGATGTGTCAGGAATAAATCCTGTTGAGTATCCAATCTGCTCTGAGCTGCAGATGTACACCATGATTTTGTTTTTCACTTTGCGTACAATCGCAAAATGCACCGTGCAGCAATACAAAATCCGCAATTTTCTGTTGATTCCATAAATAATTTAATTTGCAATGATACCCAGCTAAACAGATTTATAAACCCACTGTAACCCTATATCTAACATATGGAAACATAAGCATTTCCAGACTGTTTTTATCCTGATTGGTGCAGCAGTAAAATTTGTAATTTGTAAGAAAAGAAGCAGCATAGCGTACATTTGCCTCCAAACCATCAGCTTGCCAGCCAGTGCAGTAATAAAAACATTATAACAGATGTCAAAAAATGGCAACTAAGCGCTTTAACACAATTTACACAAGCAAGCAAGCAAGCATAAAGCATATTAATGTTACGACTGAGTAAGGTTATAAAATGTGTCGTGTTTACTTTTTATATATTCTACCAGTACCATTGTCTTGTTATGGACTGCACATATTTTGCATCTTGTTGCATGTAATTATACAGACTTTCATCCCGTGATATCAGAATGACCATATCCCACATTAGAGTTGAGGTGTGTTCTAAAGTTACAGTAGCATACACAAGTGTGTAGTCTGGAAAGTTAGAGCCCACAGAGTCGACACACTGGCTGGCTAAAAGTAGAGCACATGAAGAGTGAGTGTGTAATGTTAAGTACACAAAAGGCTTTTAGTGTGTAAAGTTAAGAGTGCATGAAGACCACATACACAACAGAGAGCTCTTATGTGGGATCAGCACTATTCCCTATAGCGGGACACTTGGGACCAGGGATGTGTATTTTGTGATGAACCACATGGTGTGGTTATTTACTTTGTCGCAGTGCTTCAAGAGTAAGTTGAGTGCAACATTTTCAGCTCAATTAAGAGTTTGAATAATCATCTTTGTCATTACATTGCAAATCCCCTCCTTTACACGATTCTTCCTTTTAGCCACAGATCTTTATCAAGAATGGATCTGCTTATAATTGTATTCCCTTGTGGGAATTCTTCATTATATTTCTTTCACATAATTACCGCTACTCAGAACCTAGTTTTTTAGTTTGGCCTTAATAAGTCTAGAATATTCCGAGAGTCTGGTTCGGTGCGGTTGATCTGAGGGTTTTGCGTTTTCTGACATGTTGAAATCTTCGTGGTGGATAGAGGGGCAACAGATTGGGAGAGGGTGTTCTTGATGTGAGGGAAGACAGTAATTTGGCTTGCAGGGGTTACATAAAAGAGATGGACATAACCCCCTCTTTTAATAATGCAGTGGTGCCGTGCCAATCTCTCTTAAAGCAGATAAACCCCATGGGGGTTAGATTAGATCTGTATCTCCACGGAAACAGGTGTCTGTGTGTGGAAATCAGGTCAAAGATAATGGACCTTGCAGCTGATAGCTGTCAATAACATAGACTAGTGTACTGTCACTTTTTGCAAAGAAATATCCAAGCTCATATCTGCCCATAACATAGACCAGTGTAATGTCATATTTTTATATAGAAGCATGGTGAAAATATGACTTTAGGTGGAAAAGGTCAACCTTGGAATTGTCTGTAAATTGGTATATGGTAAGCAAGAAACAATCTATGACCTAAATAACTTGTAGAGTTCTCTAGCTAACTGTGTCCATCAGGTGTCAACTAGAATGCAATCTACACAACAATGCAACAACTACAGCCAGGCTGGAAGTGCGGCGAGGTCTTTTCCTCCCACACACCTAGGTTGAAGATACCCAGGTCAGGACAACCAAATAATTCCATGTGCAAGCTTTTGAAAATTAACAGATTCATGGGACCAGCTCCGTTGCTTAGTAGCATAGCTGGTCCCTTTGTTTAGAATTCCTCCTTACTTATGCAACGAGTTATGGGATATTATAATCGTCTTGTCTTAGCATTTTATCTTCAACTTAGCCACGCACCGAACCTTTGGAATTCCCTTCCTGACAATCTCAGGGCAGCTCAAACTGTTGGGCTTTTAAAGCAGGCATTAAGACTTATCTCTATCAGCTGAGCTACTTTTCTCCTATACTTTGCTTGTTGTTTTTAATGATAGTATTTTACTTGGTTGAACAGCCTTAGGCCAATGTAACTGCAGACAAATGATTTGTGTAGCCATGACTAGGCTTGCAGCACATTTTTACTAGCAACTTGGCCCACTCTTCAGCAGAAGGACAACGACTCCAAACACACATAAAAAACACCCAGGAATGGTTTAATAACAGATGCTGGCTGTTCTGGAGTGGCCAGCAATGTACAGATCTGAATCCCATCGAAAACCTATGGCAAGATTTGAAAACAGCAGTTGGTCAAAGGCACCCCTCAAACATTGAATAATTGGAGCAGTTTGCAGCTGAAGAGTGGGCCAACTTGCCAGTAGAAAGGTGTAGTATGCTCATTGACGGCTACAGCTTCTATCTCAAGGTCATGAGACTGTTAACCAGCCATCACTAACATAGAGAGGCTGCTGCCAACATACAGACTCAAATAAATGGCCACTTAAATAAATGGATACTTAATAAAGGTATCATGTATAAAGGTATAAAGGTATCACTAGTCACTTTAAATAACAATGTTTACATATCCTACATTACTCATCTCATATGTACAGTCGTGGTCAAAAGTTTTGAGAATGACCCAAATATACATTTTCACAAAGTCTGCTGCCTCAGTTTGAATGATGGCAATTTGCAGATACTCCAGAATGTTATGAAGAGTGATCAGATGAATTGTAATTAATTGCAAAGTCCCTCTTTGCCATGCAAATGAACTGAATCCCCCAAAAAACATTTCCATTGCATTTCAGCCCTGCCACAAAAGGACCAGCTGACATCATGTCAGTGATTCTCTCGTTAACACAGGTGTGAGTGTTGACGAGGACAAGGCTGGAGATCACTCTGTCATGCTGATTGAGTTCGAATATCAGACTGGAAGCTTCAAAAGGAGGGTGGTGCTTGGAATCATTGTTCTTCCTCTGTCAACCATGGTTACCTGCAAGGAAACACGTGCCGTCACCATTGCTTTGCACAAAAAGGGCTTCACAGGCAAGGATATTGCTGCCAGTAAGATTACACCTAAATCAACCATTTATCGGATCATCAACAACTTCAAGGAGAGCGGTTCAATTGTTGTGAAGAAGGCTTCAGGGCGCCCAAGAAAGTCCAGCTGTCACGTTCCTGACCTGTTTTCTGTTAATTTTGTATGTGTTTAGTTGGTCAGGGCGTGAGTTGGGGTGGGCATTCTATGTTTTGTGTTTCTATGTTTAGGTTAGTGGTAATTAGCCTTATATGGTTCTCAATCAGGGACAGGTGTTTGACGTTTCCTCTGATTGAGAACCATATAAAGGTAGGCTGTTCACACTGTTTGTTTGTGGGTGATTGTCTTCCGTGTCTGTGTAGGTTGCACCACACGGGACTGTTTCGGTTTGTTCGTTCGTTCGTTTGTTGTAGTCTGTACCTGTTTGTGCGTTCTTCGTGTTATGTAAGTTCTCATAGTTCAGGTCTGTCTACGTTCGTTTGTTATTTTGTAGTTTGTTGAAGTGTTTTCGTTTTTCGTTTTTACTTTAATAAACTTCATTATGTCAAATTATCACGCTGCGCTTTGGTCCAATCCCTACTCCTCCTCTTCTTCCGAAGAGGAGGAGGACACCCGTTACAGAATCACCCACCAACCATGGATCAAGCAGCGTGAGAGGAACCAGCAACAGCGGCCAAAGAACCGGGACTCGTGGACTTGGGAGGAAATATTGGACGGAAAGGGACCCTGGGCTCAACCAGGAGAATATCGCCGCCCCAAAGCTGAGCTGGAGGCAGCGAAAGCAGAGAGGCGGCGTTTCGAGGAGCTAGCTCGGAAGCAGGAGAAGGATCTGGGCTACACTACGTGGGAGGAGATCGACAGCTGGGCGATCAACCCAGGTGACCTGCGCCTACTCCCTGTACTTACCGTGGAGAGCGAGAGTACGGGCAGACACCGTGTTACGCAGTAGAGCGCATGGTGTCTCCTGTACGTGTGCATAGCCCGGTGCGGGTTATTCCACCTCCCCGCACTGGCAGGGCTAGATTGAGTATTGAGCCGGATGTCATGAAGCCGGCCCTACATATCTGGCCACCAGTACGTCTCCTCAGGCCGGCTTACATGGCACCAGCCTTACGCATGGTGTCCCCGGTTCGCCTACATAGCCCGGTGCGGGTTATTCCACCTCCCCGCACTGGTCGGGCGACGGGGAGCATACAACCAGGTAAGGTTGGGCAGGCTCAGTGCTCAAGGGAGCCAGTACGCCTGCACGGTCCGGTATTTCCGGCGCCACCTCCCCGCTCCAGTCCAGTACCACCAGTACTTAGCCTTATATGGTAATTAGCCTTATATGGTTCTCAATCAGGGACAGGTGTTTGACGTTTCCTCTGATTGAGAACCATATAAAGGTAGGCTGTTCACACTGTTTGTTTGTGGGTGATTGTCTTCCGTGTCTGTGTAGGTTGCACCACACGGGACTGTTTCGGTTTGTTCGTTCGTTCGTTTGTTGTAGTCTGTACCTGTTCGTGCGTTCTTCGTGTTATGTAAGTTCTCATAGTTCAGGTCTGTCTACGTTCGTTTGTTATTTTGTAGTTTGTTGAAGTGTTTTCGGTTTTCGTTTTTACTTTAATAAACTTCATTATGTCAAATTATCACGCTGCGCTTTGGTCCAATCCCTACTCCTCCTCTTCTTCCGAAGAGGAGGAGGACACCCGTTACACCAGCAAGCACCAAGACCGTTTCCTAAAGTTGATTCAGCTGCGGGATCGGGGCACCACCAGTACAGAGCTTGCTCAGGAATGGCAGCAGGCAGGTGTGAGTGCATCTGCACGCACAGTGATGCGAAGACTTTTGGAGGATGGCCTGGTGTCAAGAAGGGCAACAAAGAAGCCACTTCTCTCCAGGAAAAACATCAGGGACAGACTGATATTCTGCAAAAGGTACAGGGATTGGAACTGCTGAGGACTGGGGTAAAGTCATTTTCTCTGATAAATCCCCTTTCCGATTGTTTGGGGCATCCGGAAAAAAGATTGTCCGGAGAAGACAAGGTGAGCGCTACCATCAGTCCTGTGTCATGCCAACAGTAAAGCATCCTGAGACCATTCATGTGTGGGGTTGCTTCTCAGCCAAGGGAGTGGGCTCACTCACAATTTTGCCTAAGAACACAGCCATGAATAAAGAATGGTACAAACACATCCTCCGAGAGCAACTTCTCCCAACCATCCAGGAACAGTTTGGTGACGAACAATGCCTTTTCCAGCATGATGGAGCACCTTGCCCTAAGGCAAAAGTGATAACTAAGTGGCTCGGGGAACAAAACATCGATATTTTGGGTCCATGGCCAGGAAACTCCCCAGACCTTAATCCCATTGACAACTTGTGGTCAGTCCTAAAGAGGCTGGTGGACAAACAAAAACCCACAAATTCTGAGAAACTCCAAGCATTGATTATGCAAGAATGGGCTGCCATCAGTCAGGATGTGGCCCAGAAGTTAATTGACAGCATGCCAGGGCGGATTGCAGAGGTCTTGAAAAAGAAGGGTCAACACTGCAAATATTGACTCTTCATCAACTTCATGTAATTGTCAATAAAAGCCTTTGACACTTATGAAATGCTTGTAATTATACTTCAGTATTCCATAGTAACATCTGACAAAATATCTAAAGACACTGAGGCAGCAGACTTTGTGAAAATTAATATTTGTGTCATTCTCAAAACTTTTGGCCATGACTGTATATACTGTATTCTATACCATCTACTGCATCTTGCCTATTCTGCATGCCATCGCTCATCCATATATTTATATGTACATATTTTATTCATCTCTTTACATTTGTGTGTATTTGTGTGTATAGGGTAGTTGTGAATTTGTTAGATTACTTGTTAGATATTACTGCATAGTCGGAACTAGAAGCACAAGCATTTTGCTACACTCGCATTAACATCTGCTAACCATGTGTATGTGACCAATACAATTTCATTTGATTTGAAGAAGCATTGGTCTGCAGCAATCTTGACCTTAGATTGTACTAAGTACTAGCTTTTGTGTTGCCAATAATTTTGTTTTTAAGTTTCGCCAATAACAATTGGTTCTGCATTGTTGAAAATCCAATAACAAGTGGAGAACCTTTTTTGTCCAATATCAATGTATTTAAGGAGAAATAGGGAATTATTTAAGAAAAGTGCAAGGGTGCTAATATATTTGGCTGTATATTAAACACATTTTCTTGTTTATCTTTTATTTTATGTACTTTGAGATTATTCTTTTAAAATGAAAAGCGCTGTACAAATGTAAAAAAAAATATTATTATTAGTGTCCTCACGAACTTCCTGTCCTCAACTCAATGTCCTAAAAAAACAGCCACCCATATTTTCAACTCACTGACTCCCCTCAAACCAGCAGCCACCCATATGATCACTGGAACTCCTCACAGAACTAAGTGCTCAGGGCAGGCCCGCGTCATTCCCAAGAGCTTCAATGTTTGAAACCATTGTCCGTGAAAAATATATCAAAGTGGAAGAGGAATTTTCTAGGTCATGGCCGATCAGACAAACAGCAGCCCAGTTAAGGGTCGTCCTCAATTGAGATTTGAGCGAAATCATAGATTTGGTCACAGCAAGTGGTGGGTTGCTTCCCATTGACGTTCACATGCAGCATCACTGTGGGGTTCCACTTGACCGAGGAAGCAAACCAACCCTGTGTTTGACCCATGCAAGAGGGAAAGGGAGTGGAAGGAGAGAGGGAGTGGCAGAGTTTGAGAGGGAGAGGTTAAAATGGGAGGAGGCAAGGGGGACTGAGCACAAGAGAGAGAAAGGGAGAGAGGGAAAACGAGAGAGCGTGAGAGCACAAAAGAGAGAGAGAGAGAGAGAGAGAGAGAGAGAGACACCCTGGGGGATTACTACAGTACACTGTAATTTCTCCTCCAGATGTTAGTAGCCTATGAGAAACATTCCAGTGTCAAGTGAGGGTCTCAGTACTGCACATTTGACCGAGCCAAGCATAAATCTTGTTTCTAACCATGACGTTTGGGCTGAATATTGCCCTAGCCTAGAGCAGTGGTTGTCACACATACAAAGATTTATAGCAGTTCTAAATGTGGCATTTTAACCAGTAGCCTTTGAGATAACCTGCCTGCCCCAGTTGGCACCCTATTCCCTATGTAGTGCACTACCTTTGACCACGGCCCACAGGGGGACTATATAGACAATAGGGGGCCATTTGGGACACAGCCTTTATTCGGTGTCCTAAACACTTGAACCAAGGGCAGGCCTCTGACTTCAAGAACCGTGAATTCCCACAATTGTTCTGCTGCCAATGACTTTTATTTTTCTGTTTACTGAACAATGCCAGAGACCACTTGGCTAAATATACCCTTTCCCATGCAACACGGAGGAATTAGTCCATGGCCAGCACACAGTGCTCTAATTCAAGAACGTAGCAACATTAAGCTTCCGCCACACCTCTTTTGTTAGCGTTTTGATATTTCCAAAAGGACTCTGTTTACGAGTCATGGGTTTTGTGAGCTAAACGATCCATACAAAATCAAATCAAACAGGCTAATAAAAATGCAATAGGCTTGAGTTCTAAGGCCTGAGTTTTGAAGAACTTTTAGTTTTAAAAAGTTGCCTATTAGCAATAAGTTGGTTTAATAGGTGTTAAATAATCATTATACCTGTGAGACTGAGAGACGGGTTGAACCTGCAGCCTCATGCCAAGCCCGACTAAGCACCTTTACAGACATGAAATGGGTGGCTGTTTTGATAGATGGGACCCAATGGAAACTCATTATAATGAACTCTGTTACTGAAAATAAAATGTCATGATAAAGCTCAACATCGACGTTGTTTCCAAACATATTCAGTTTTCAATACAAAAACATCTACATCCAAAACCAAAAATCTACATTCAAAATAAATTGTTAAAATGGTGGGAAAAGATTGTTAAATATCTTGCACTCATTCAAGCCAAAACCATTGTCTATAATATCCTGAGACATTGATGAAAATATCATGTGATAAATTCTGTTTAAACATCTACATGAATTTTCTGTGACCCAGGGTTCAAAACATATATCTTGTGATTCCAAAGCAACATCAAAAACTAAAGCAGACAATTTCAAATTCAAGTCAATGAACATAACTTGAAATTAAATAGATCATGCTTTATTATGATGCCTGAAATGACATTTTTCCAAATGTATTTCCTCCTCTATGTTTAGGACCTCAATGCAGCAAAGTAGGTAATGTTTTGACCAAAAAACGCAGCAAAAAAAGAAACGTCCCTTTTTCAGGACCCTGTCTTTCAAAGATAATTCGTAAAAATACAAATAACTTCACAGATCTTCATTGTAAAGGGTTTAAACACTGTTTCCCATGCTTGTTCAATGAACCATAAACAATTAATGAACATGCACCTGTGGAACGGTCATTAAGACACTAACAGCTTACAGACGGTAGGCAATTAAGGTCACAGTTATGAAAACTTAGAACACTAAAGAGGGCTTTCTACTAACTCTGAAAAACACCAAAAGAAAGATGCCCAGGGTCCCTGCTCATTTGCGTGAACGTGCCTGCATGCTGCAAGGAGGCATGAGGACTGCAGATGTGACCAGGGCAATAAATTGCAATGTCCGTACTGTGAGACGCCTAAGACAGCACTACAGGGAGACAGAACGGACAGCTGATCGTCCTCGCAGAGGCAGACCACGTGTAACAACACCTGCACAGGATCGGTACATCCGAACATCACACCTGCGGGACAGGTACAGGATGGCAACAACAACTGCCCGAGTTAAACCTGGAATGCACAATCCCTCCATCAGTGCTCAGACTGTCCACAATAGGCTGAGAGAGGCTGGACTGAGGGCTTGTAGGCCTGATGCAAGACAGGTCCTCACCAGACATTACCGGCAACAATGTCGCCTATGGGCACAAACCCACCGTCGCTGGACCAGACAGGACTGGCAAAAAGTGCTCTTCACTGACGAGTCGCGGTTTTGTCTCACCAGGGGTGATGGTCAGATTTGTGTTTATCTTCGAAGGAATGAGCGTTACACCAAGGCCTGTACTCTGGAGCGGGATCGATTTGGAGGTGGAGGGTCCGTCATGGTCTGGGGCGGTGTGTCACAGCATCATCGGACTGAGCTTGTTGTCATTGCAGGCAATCTCAACGCTGTGCGTTACATGTGGTACCCTTCCTGCAGGCTCATCCTGACGTGACCCTCCAGCATGACAATGCCACCAGCCATACTGCTCGTTCTGTGCGTGATTTCCTGCAAGACAGGAATGTCAGTGTTCTGCCATGGCCAGCGAAGAGCCCGGATCTCAATCTCATTGAGCACGTCTGGGACCTGTTGGATCGGAGGGTGAGGGCTAGAGCCATTCCCCCCAGAAATGTCCGGGAACTTGCAGGTGTCTTGGTGGAAGAGTGGGGTAACATCTCACAGCAAGAACTGGCAAATCTGGTGCAGTCCATGAAGAGGAGATACACTGCAGTACTTAATGCAGCTGGTGGCCACACCAGATACTGACTGTTACTTTTGATTTTGACCCCCCCCCCCCTTTGTTCAGGGACACATTCTTCCATTTCTGTTAGTCACATGTCTGTGGAACTTCAGTTTTTGAATCTTATGTTCATACAAATGTTTACACATGTTACGTTTGCTGAAAATAAACGCAGTTGATAGTGAGAGGACGTTTCTTTTTTTGCTGAGTTTATTATTTGAATCTACAGCAAGTATGAAACCATTCTATTATTTACCACTGGGATAGCAAAAGAGCAAAATGCTATTTTTAGTTAAATAGATTTTAGTTTGAACTGAAATGCACCGGAGATGAAAGCAAGCGTCGCTTATGTTTAGCTTTGCAAAAAAGTTGTGTGCTTTTCAAAAGTTAAGATTCTACTCACAGTGAACTATAATGTGTTTTTGATTTTACATTTACATTTACATTTAAGTCATTTAGCAGACGCTCTTATCCAGAGCGACTTACAAATTGGTGCATTCACCTTATGATATCCAGTGGAACAACCACTTTACAATAGTGCATCTAACTCTTTTAAGGGGGGGGGGGGGGGTTAGAAGGATTACTTTATCTATTCCTAGGTATTCCTTAAAGAGGTGGGGTTTCAGGTGTCTCCGGAAGGTGGTGATTGACTCCGCTGACCTGGCGTCGTGAGGGAGTTTGTTCCACCATTGGGGTGCCAGAGCAGCGAACAGTTTTGACTGGGCTGAGCGGGAACTGTACTTCCTCAGAGGTAGGGAGGCGAGCAGGCCAGAGGTGGATGAACGCAGTGCCCTTGTTTGGGTGTAGGGCCTGATCAGAGCCTGAAGGTACGGAGGTGCCGTTCCCCTCACAGCTCCGTAGGCAAGCACCATGGTCTTGTAGCGGATGCGAGCTTCAACTGGAAGCCAGTGGAGAGAGCGGAGGAGCGGGGTGACGTGAGAGAACTTGGGAAGGTTGAACACCAGACGGGCTGCGGCGTTCTGGATGAGTTGTAGGGGTTTAATGGCACAGGCAGGGAGCCCAGCCAACAGCGAGTTGCAGTAATCCAGACGGGAGATGACAAGTGCCTGGATTAGGACCTGCGCCGCTTCCTGTGTGAGGCAGGGTCGTACTCTGCGAATGTTGTAGAGCATGAACCTACAGGAACGGGTCACCGCCTTGATGTTAGTTGAGAACGACAGGGTGTTGTCCAGGATCACGCCAAGGTTCTTAGCACTCTGGGAGGAGGACACAATGGAGTTGTCAACCGTGATGGCGAGATCATGGAACGGGCAGTCCTTCCCCGGGAGGAAGAGCAGCTCCGTCTTGCCGAGGTTCAGCTTGAGGTGGTGATCCGTCATCCACACTGATATGTCTGCCAGACATGCAGAGATGCGATTCGCCACCTGGTTATCAGAAGGGGGAAAGGAGAAGATTAATTGTGTGTCGTCTGCATAGCAATGATAGGAGAGACCATGTGAGGATATGACAGAGCCAAGTGACTTGGTGTATAGCGAGAATAGGAGAGGGCCTAGAACAGAGCCCTGGGGGACACCAGTGGTGAGAGCACGTGGTGCGGAGACAGATTCTCGCCACGCCACCTGGTAGGAGCGACCTGTCAGGTAGGACGCAATCCAAGCGTGGGCCGCGCCGGAGATGCCCAACTCCCAAGAGGCTTACAACAAGCACACATGAAACAGTACAATGTAGAGAGATTGATTGTCTCCTATCAACCTCTGTCATCAAGATAATTGAGCAGCCTACATCGCTCATTTCACTTGAGTTGTACTGTGATGCTATCATGTATCTACTTATACTAGCTGCATTCAAATATATTAATTTACTTGTGCATCACTGGGGAGCAAGTGAAATTAATCAGAACTCTGCTTGGGATTTGCAACCACTCACTGAGGGTTGGCACAAACCTACTGTATCCCAAATGGCACCCTATGCCCTACATAGTGCACTTCTTTTGACCAGAGCCCTATGGGCCCGGGTTGAATGGGGTGCCATATGAAACTCACCAACTAACTTATGTATTTCTGTACAATATCCAAGCTTATAAAGGAAGAGTTCACAGCAAGGGCAGAGGCAAAGGCAGCGTCATTCTGTCTCATAGTGAGCCAAACAAATTGGATCAATTTGTCTCTAATAACTCTAAAAAGTCAGGTTGAAATATTACGTCTTAAAGGAGGAAGTACAGTACGTAAGAAAGAGCCACAGCAGACAGTACAGTCTTCCGTTATATGTATTATCATAGGTCTGTATCTTAGCTGGATGTCTTAGGGGCATGGACTGGCTCAAGAATGTGCAGATGGGCATTTAAAAGCTAATAAGGTAGGATGACAACAAGAGACTCATTGAGCCTATAATTCAATAACAATATAGATGGTCCGCTCACATGAATGTAATCACATTATAGTGCTGTGATCAAAATGTCAGAACGATGACAATCTCTCCTCGGAATCTTAGCATTATTTTAGGCCATCCGGACTGTTGCTCCTTTGGCAGTCAGCTATACACACGCACACTTAGGCTACGTACGGCTGTAAACACACACACACAGACGTAAACATAGATACACACACTCAGGAAAGCACACACATGCGAGCACGCACGTGCACAAGGGAGCACACGCATGCATGCACACACATGCACGCATGCACACAAACACTAATGATACATCGTCCCATTGCATGCTGGGCTCATTTCCTTTTTCAATTCTGATCAGAATGTCTGACATTCATACAAATCTGGCCTAGAGGCAGACTTTAAATAACAGTAGAACGTAAGGAAGAGAAGATTCAACAAAGAACCGTTACCCATGAAATCACAGTAGAGCACAAGTAAATAGAATGACATCGTAGAGATCATTAGCCATCTATGAAATCAGAACAGTCTTTTAACCACATCCTTCAAGCATGCAAACAACCTCCTTCACACGAGGAGAGAAAAGACAATGTTGAAACAGTTACAGGGTGTTTGACTTTCAAAACAAATCTAATGTTATTTGTGACATGCTTCGTAAACAAGAGGTGTGGACTACCAGTGAAAGGCTTACTTATGGGCCCTTCCCAACAATGCAGAGAGACATTTTTTGATATAAAAAATAAATATACGAGGAATAAATACATAATGAGTAACGATAACTTGGCTATATACACAGGGTACCAGTACTGGGTCTATGTGCAGGGCTACGAGGTAATTGAGGTATATATGTACAGTACAGTAGCTATTTGGTTAACTATTTTAAGAATCTTATGGTTTGGGGGTAGAAGTTGTTCGGGGTCCTGTTGATTCAAGATTTACCCCAGAAACCAGGGCCTGTATTTATGAAAGGTTTCAAAGTATGAGTGCTGATCGAAGATCTGTAGATCACAGTGATCAGAACAACCTCAATTCGTCGGGTCATGGGCAAGGTGTCGTAAGCGTTCCACTGGGATGCTGGCCCATTTTTGACTCCAATGCTTCCCACGCTTGTGGCAAGTTGGCTGGTTGGTGGAAACAAACCAGTTCTTGACACAAAAACATTTCCCCTACAAATGCTTAATTTGTAAATTATGTCTGAGTTTTGGAGTGTGCTACTGGCTCTCCGTAAATAAAAAACAAGAAAATGGGGCCGTCTGGTTTGCTTAATATAGAGAATTTGAAATGATTTATACATTCACTATCGATAAATTCAGTATAATTAAAACCACATTCTTTTAGACTTTTACTCAAGTAGCATTTTAATGGGTGACTTTCACTTTTAAATGAGTAATTTTCTATTAAGGTATCTTTACTTTTACTCAAGTATGACAATTAGGTACTCTTTCCACCACTGCAAACTGATGAACCCAGCACCTACTACCATACCCCGTTAAAAGGCACTGAAAAATGTTGTCTTGCCCATTCACCCTCTGAATGGCACACATACACAATCCATGTCTCAATTGTCTCAAGGCTTACAAATCCTTCTTTAACCTGTCTCCCTCCTTCATCTACACTGATTGAAGTGGATTTAACAAGTGACATCAATAAGGGATCATAGCTTTCACCTGGATTCACCTGGTCAGTCTATGTCATGGAAAGAGCAGGTCTTCATAATGGTTTGTATGTGTGTATATATAAACTCAGCAAAAAAAGAAATGTCCTTTCACTGTCAACTGTGTTAATTTTCAACAACCTTAACATGTGTAAATATTTGTATGAACATAAAAAGATTCAACAACTGAGACATAAACTGAACAAGTTCCACAGACATGTAACTCGGGCAGTTGTTGTTGCCATCCTGTACCTGTCCTGCAGGTGGGATGTTCGGATGTACCGATCCTGTGCAGGTGTTACACGTGGTCTGCCACTGCGAGGACGATCAGCTGTCTGTCCTGTCTCCCTGAGCGCTGTCTTAGGCGTCTTACAGTACGGACATTGCAATTTATTGCCCTGGCCACATCTGCAGTCCTCATGCCTCCTTGCAGCTTGCCTAAGGCACGTTCACGCAGATGAGCAGGGATCCTGGGCATCTTTCTTTTGATGTTTTTCAGAGTTAGTAGAAAGGCCTCTTTAGTGTTCTAAGTTTTCATAACTGTTACCTTAATTGCCTAAGCTGTTAGTATCTTAACGACCGTCACACAGGTGCATGTTCATTAATTGTTTATGGTTCATTGAACAAGCATGGGAAACAGTGTTTAAACCCTTTACAGTGAAGATCTGTGAAGTTATTTGGATTTTTACGAATTATCTTTGAAAGACAGGGTCCTGAAAAAGGGAGTATACAGTACCAGTCAAAAGTTTTGACACACCTACTCATTCCAGGGTTTTTCTTATTTGGACTATTTTCTACATTGTATAATAATACTGAAGACATCAAAACGATAAAATAACACATATGGAATCATGCAGTAACCAAAAAAGTGTTAAACAAATCTAAATATATTTTATATTTGAGATTCTTCAAAGTAGCCACCCTTTGCCTTGATGACAGCTTTGCACAGTCTTGGCATTCTCTCAACCAGCTTAATGAGGTAGTCACCTGGAATGCATTTCAATTAACCGTTGGGCATTGTTAAAAGTTAATTTGAGAATTTCTTTCCTTCTTAATGCGTTTGTGTCAATCAATTGTGTTGTGACAAGGTAGGGGTGGTATACAGAAGATATCCCTATTTGGTAAAAAACCAAGTCCATAATATGGCAAGAACAGCTCTAATAAACAAAGAGAAACGACAGTCCATCGTTACTTTAAGACATGAAGTTTAAAACTTGTGTGTGTATGTATGTGCGTGCGTGTATATATACAGTACCAGTCAAAAGTTTAGACACACCTACTCATTCAAGGGTTTTTCTCTATTTTTACTATTTTCTACATTGTAGAATAATAGTGAAGACATCAAAACTATGAAATAACACATATGGAATCATGTAGTAACCCAAAAATGTTTCAACAAATCAAAATGGATATTATATATTCTTCAAAGTAGCCACCCTTTGCCTTGATGACAGCGTTTCACACTCTTGGCATTCTTTCAACCAGCTTCACCTGAAATGCTTTTCCAACAGTCTTGAAGGAGTTCCCACATATGCTAATCACTTGTTGTCTGCTTTTCCTTCACTCTGCGGTCCAACTCATCCCAAACCATCTCAATTGGGTTGAGGTCGGGTGATTGTGGAGGCCCGGACTACTTGCATTGTGTGCCCCCCCAACCCCTCTTTTTACACTGCTGCTACTCTCTGTTTATCACATATGCATAGTCACTTTAACGATACATGCATGTACATACTAGCTCAATTGGGCCACCAACCAGTGCTCCCGCACATTGGCTAACCGGGCTATCTGCATTGTGTCCCGCCACCCACCACTCGCCAACCCCTCTTTTACACTACTGCTACTCTCTGTTTATCATATATGCATAGTCACTTTAACCATATCTACATACATCTACGACCTCAATCAGTCTGACTAACCGGTGTCTGTATGTAGCCTCGCTACTTGTATAGCCTCGCTACTATATATAGCCTACTATATATAGTCTTTTTACTGTTTTATTTCTTTACTTACCTATTGTTCACCTAATACCTTTTTGCACTATTGGTTAGAGCCTGTAAGTAAGCATTTCACTGTAAGGTCTACACCTGTTGTATTCGGCGCATGTGACAAATAAACTTTGATTTTGAGGTCATCTGATGCAGCACTACATCACTCTGCTTCTTGGTCAAATAGCCCTTACACAGCCTGGAGGTGTGGTAGAGGTCATTGCCCTGTTGAAAAACAAATGATAGTCCCACTAAGGTCAAGTGTGCCTTGAATTCTAAATAAATCACTGACAGTGTCACCAGCAAAGCATCCCAACACCATCACACCTCCTCTTCCATGCTTCACGGTGGGAACCACACATGCAGAGATCATCCGTTCACCTACTCTGTCTCACAAAGACACAGTGGTTGGAACCAAAAATCTCAAATTTGTACTCATCAGAACAAAGAATAGATTTCCACCAGTCTAATGTCCATTGCTCGTGTTTCTTGGTCCAAGCAAGTCTCTTATTTTTATTGGGGTCCTTTAGTAGTGGTTTCTTTGCAGCAATTTGACCATGAAGGCCTGATTTACACAGTCTCCTTTGAACAGTTGATGTTGAGATGTGTCTGTTACTTGAACTGAGGCTGCTAACTCTAATAAACTTATCCTCTGCAGCAGAGGTAACTCTGGGTCTTCCTTTTCTGTGGCGGTCCTCATGAGAGCCAGTTTCATCATAGCGCTTGATGGTTTTTGCGACTGCACTTGAAGAAACTTTCAAAGTTCTTCACATTTTCCGCATTGACTGACCTGCATGTCTTTAAGTAATGATGGACTGTCATTACTCTTTGCTTATTTGAGCTGTTCTCGCCAATAATAATTTTTTGTTGTTTTGACTTTGTATCATTTCAAATCCAAAGTACTGGAGTACAATGACTATGTGTTTAAAGTGCAGACTTACATATTTATTTTATTTTACAATATTTATTATTTGTGAATAATGATGTGTGAGAAAGTTGGAGACGCATAAATATCATACCCCCGAAAAATGCTAACCTCCCCTTTTATTGTAATGGTGAGAGGTTACCATGTCTGGGGTGGTATGATATTTGTGAGTCTAACTTTTTCATTATCCGTAATCATGGCAGCATCCACATTAATGTAGAAGTGTTAAGAAACATATTCTATTCTTATTTACAACAAAAGCAACTCCAAAATGACCCTATTTACTTTTCAATTCTATCAGGCAGAAAATTATCTGAAACACAACCATATATTCAGTTACATGTAATCTGACTACAAAAAATAAATAAAAATTGTAACATTACCAGCAAGAATATTGTAATCAGGTTAGATACTTTGGAAAAACTAGATGATTACTTCTTGGATTACTTTTAAATTAAGAAAGGATGTTTGCGGCAAAAATACATTGACACCTTTATGTTTTCTCAATGACATTCAATTCAGCATTGAAAAAAGGCACACCACAATTCCGAGACCACTATGATGACAGACCAAATGCGTTTGATGGATCCTTTTTTGTCTTCTTCTAATGCTCTTAAGGGGAAAGTAATCAAAAAGTAACTGCAAGTAATCAGATTACATTACTGAGTTTGGATAAGCTAAAAGTTATGTAATGGATTACAATTTGACAGGTAAGTAGTAACTAATGGATTACATTTAGAAAGTAACCTACCCAACCCTGCCAGGAATGCATCTTATGGAGTGAGTAGGGGGGACTAGACTCAAGAGAAAGTGGGTTTGAAACTGAGCCAAACAGTAAGGATCAAGAGTACAACAATGTGCTGTGTTACCTCACTGCTCCCATCCTAATCAAGTCGGAGCCTGAGCATGTAATCAAGTTTTATCTAACCTTCCTTAATATCTTATAAAATATTGATTTAATTTGATCTTTAATCTTTGTGTGTACTTTCCCCTTACCTCCCCCTTATGAAAGCAATGCTTAGATCAGAGGGCAAAGTTGAGCTGATACCATATCACTTATACCCATTCAGATCTACATACAGTGCCTAGGGGCTGGTGCTAGGAGTGAGGGCTAGGAGTAGTTTCTGGACCAGGCCTACGTAATGCATGGGCAACTTCAGAGAGACTTGCTAGGTGCTGAAGCTCCCTCAAGAATGTTTAGCACACCCAAGAAATAATGTATTACTAGATGCATGCTTAATAGATTGCAACCATAGATTGCAACCACCCCTACTCAATGACCAAGCCACCCCTTTCTAGCTAGACAAAGTGAAAATTCCCTGGTGCAACCACTGGTGTAATGTGGCCATCAAAACAAACACCTACCATTTGTAGGACCTCTGACCATACATTTGAAGTCAGAAGTTGACATACACTCAGGTTGGAGTCATTAAAACTCGTTTTTCAAACACTCCACAAATTTCTTGTTAACAAAATATAGTTTTGGCAAGTCGGTTAGGACATCTACTTTGTGCATGACACAAGTCATTTTTTTCAACAATTTTTTACAGACAGATTATTTCAGTGTATCACAATTCCAGTGGGTCACAAGATTACATACACTGAGTTGACTGTGCCTTTTAACAGCTTGGAAAATTAGAGAAAATTATGTCATGGCTTTAGAAGCTTCTGATAGGCTAATTGACATCATTTGAGTCAATTGGAGGTGTACCTGTGGATGTATTTCAAGGCCTACCTTCAAACGCAGTGCCTCTTTGCTTGACATCATAGGAAAATCAAAAGAAATCAGCCAAGACCTCAGAAAAAACATTGCAGACGTCCACAAGTCTGGTTCATTCTTGGGAGCAATTTCCAAATGCCTGAAGGTACCACGTTCATCTGTACAAACAATAGTACGCAAGTATAAACACCATGGGACCACGCAGCCATCATACCGCTCAAGAAGGAGACGCGTTCTGTCTCCTAGAGATGAACGTACTTTGGTGCGAAAAGTACAAATCAATCCCAGAACAAAGGCAAAGGACATTGTAAAGATGCTGGAGGAAAGAGGTACAAAAGTATCTATATCCACAGTTAAACGAGTTCAATATCAACATAACCTGAAAGGCCGCTCGGCAAGGAAGAAGACACTGCTCCAAAACCACCATATAAAAAGCCAGACTACGGTTTGCAACTGCACATGGGGACAAAGATCGTACTTTTTGGAGAAATCTCCTCTGGTCTGATGAAACAAAAATAGAACTGTTTGGCCATAATGACCATCGTTATGTTTGGAGGAAAAGGGGGAGGCTTGCAAGCTGAAGAACACCATCCCAACCGTGAAGCACGGTGGTGGCAGCATCATGTTGTGGGGGTGCTTTGCTGCAGGAGGGACTGGTGCACTTCACAAAATAGATGGCATTATGAGGCCATGCAAATTATGTGGATAGATTGAAGCAACATCTCAAGACATCAGTCAGGAAGTTAAAGCTTGGTCGCAAATGGGTCTTCCAAATGGACAATGACCCCAAGCATAGTTCCAAAGTTGTGGCAAAATGGCTTAAGGACAACGAACTCAAGGTGTTGGAGTGGCCATCACAAAGCCCTGACTTCAATCCCATAGAAAATTTGTGGCAGAACTGAAAAAGCATGTGCGTGCAAGGTGGCCTACTAACCTGACAGTTACACCAGCTCTGTCAGGAGGAATGGGCCAAAGTTCACCCAACTTATTGTGGGAAGCTTGTGGAAGGCTACCCGAAATGTTTGACCCGAGTTAAACAATTTAAAGGCAATGCTACCAAATACTAATTGAGTGTATGTAAACTTCTAACCCACTGGGAATGTGATGAAAGAAATAAAAGCTGAAATAAATAATGATCCTAACTGACCTAAGACAGGGCATTTTTACTAGGATTAAATGTCAGGAATTGTGAAAATCTGAGTTAAAATGTATTTGGCTAAGGTGTATGTAAACTTCCGACTTCAAATGTATATCGCCCCTACTGTTGGGAGCTAGTCTCAGAAATCCCAGACCTAGGTATACCGGAACACTTTTAATGTGGAAGGCAACCGGTCTGCCAAGGGAGACTAGATGTTAGCTGTAAGACATACAGAAAAATAACATGTAGAAGTGAAAAGCAGTCATAAAGTAAACAGCCTTTATTTGGAAACCACAACCTGGAATCCCCACCACCATCAAGCATCCAGGAGCCAAGTCAATATCAGGGCTCATATTAGAAAAAAGGGATATAGTTTTAAAAATACATAAAAAAACAGTGTTTTTTGGTCACCATACAAAAGCGATTAAAATAAAATAATTGATCAATTACATTGCAGGTGAACATATTTGCCTATGACAAAAGTGATAGATATGGTGCTTGAATAGAATTGAAATATTAGGTGGTTATTTTAGTGGCTGATTCATGTGCTCTCTACAAATCTGATATCATTACAGGCGAGACGGTTCTTTCAAGGCATTTCAATATTCTTGATTGATTACAATTGTAACACTTTCAGAGCACTCGTCTTGCATGATAAAAGATAGCTATGCTAAATAACGTACCATATATTTTAAGTGGCAAACACTGACAGTACTGAGAGCTCACAGTGCATGTAATAAATAAGCCAATAAATACTGGACTATAGAAGCATCTGGACATGCACAATATGTAGTGTTTTAGGAGCTCAATGATAAGTAATGCATGATCATGTTGAGACTGCTAGGAGAGTCATGTTTCATATGAGGCCTCAGGCCAACCATCATATCACACTGACAATGTTTTTTAATTTAATATATCAGCAGATCTTCCATTAGGGTAATCGTGACTGACAGTGAGTGCGAACAGATGGACACACCAACTTTCAGTGAGTGCGAAGAGGAAAAAGGAACAGATTGACACTGCACAGTAGCGGTCTGCAACTAATCACCAGGATACAAAACAATCATGGAACACCGAGGGGTTAAATAAGGGGTTAAAGAGAGGCAAAACAATGACAGGCGAGTTTTTGTTTCACTTAGCTAATCATAGGCTTCTGACAGGTCACATTATCCTCTTTCGTCACGCGTCATCAAACAAAAACAGTTCCATTCCAGGTAACTCAACCACAACATTAGTGTTTTGAGAGAATGACAGGTTGAAAACAATCAAGATAGCATCAAACATCATAAGGAGAGAAGGAAGACAGACGGAGAAACTCCAACAGAGAGATAGAGAGAAAAACGAGAACATGGTCAATGAGCTGAGCTGCAGTGGGAGAAATACTAAATTAAAAAGAGGAACTGTTCTGCACAATAACTGTGCTGTGAAATCCTCCCTCAAGAGAGAGGAAGCATCTTGTGTAAATGATTTTTTTTTTAAACACATGGCACAGCCTGAGGGAGAACATGGGAGGGAGAGGGGTGAGGAGGAGCATGTGGCACAATCCTCACGCCAAAACTGCCTGGTATTGTTGCAATCAGAGATGTTATGATATGTGAAGAGTGAAGACTGACAGCAGAAAACAATATATCTGTCTGGTGGTGGATCAGGTTGTATGTGCATGGGGGGGGGGGGGGGGGGGGGGGTTGGACAGACATGAACTGAATATGAGACAAACAGCTCCATGGAAGCACTATGAGATAAGGGCTGTGCTATGAGGAGAGTAACACTGACGACGTGAAAAACAGGAAAGGGTGAGATCAATAAGTGAAAATAGTCAATGGGGTGAAATGTAGTGTAATATAATATGCTGGCGCAGCAGCTGTAGTAATGGGTTATTTGGAGATGCATACAACATACAGAGATCCTGTCTGCCTGAAGTGGGCCTTGTAGTGTCCATTACGTCATTTCCTTTCATTGTTCGTGATACAATCATTCCTATTTTAAAAACAATACCTGGCTACGCACAGAGTGAGTCACACACAAAGAAATCCAGTGATGAACAACTTATCTAGTAAACATATCAACATCAAAACAAACCAGCATAAATTAGGATATGATAAAAATGACATTCAGAAGAAGCAACACACAGGGTTATGCATCTGTAGTGGAGATTAAATAGACTATGACTAATCGCATTGTGCTTTTCCTTTCTCGTGCTGTTCAGAGAACAAACAAACCACAATTTCCCTTTTTTAATTCTCGCAATGGTGTTAAAATTATGGGACACAGCAGGTAGGGTAGCCCTTAAACATGATAAAAAATTATAAAATGAGTTAAACCACACATGATGAAGTGAGGAGGGGTTTTGTTTCTTAAAACCAGCCGAGTTTGTGGCAGTGTCCGAAATGCCACCCTATTCACTACTATGGGCTTCTAACCTATGGGTCCTGGTCAAAAGTAGTGCACTATATACACTGAGTGTACAAAACATTATTATTTTTATTTTACCTTTTATTTAACTAGGCAAGTCAGTTAAGAACAAATTCTTATTTTCAATGATGGCATAGGAACAGTGGGCCTAGGAACTGCCTTGTTCAGGGGCAGAGCGACAATTTTTTACCTTGTCAGCTCGGGGATTCGATCTTGCAACCTTTCGGTTACTAATCCAACACTCTAGGTTACCCGCCGCCCGATTAAGGACAACTTCCTAATATTGAGATCCACCCCTCCTTTTGTCTTAATACACACGGGAAACTGTTAAGAATGAAAAACCCAGCAGCGTTGCAGTTCTTGACACAAACCGGTGCACCTGGCACCTACTACCATACCCCGTTCAAAGGCACTTAAATATGTTGTCTTGCCCATTCACCCTCAATTGTCTCAAGGCTTAAATTTTTTTTGCCCCTCTCTCCTCCCATTCATTTAGACTGACTGAAGTGGATTTAATAAGTGACATCAATAAGGGAGCATAGCTTTCAACTTGATTCACCTGGCCAGTCTATGTCATGGAAAGAGCAGGTGTTCTTAATGTTTTGTATATGTTATTATAGGGTGCAATTTAGGACGTATCACACCTGTGATTCAGGAGCTGTTAATAGCTCTACATAAATGTGTCCTGCACTGCGGTAAATAACAGCAAGGTTAATCACCGCATAAAATGAAGTCAATCTCCTCCAGTCTCTTCAAGGCGGTTGCCCGTTTCTTCTCTATATCTTTCATCTCTTTTCTGGATTTGCTCTTAGTCCTCAGCTGTTTGTCAGCCTGGCTGCCGTCCAGATGCTCTGATTGGCTGTCGCCACCACCTCGAAAGCTTTTTGCCGAGGAGGATTTCCGTGCATTCTTCTTATTCCCGGTACCCTCCCCAACCCTATCGCTGTCGGTGGCTCCACTCCCTTCCTCCTCCTTACCCAGCTTCTTTTCCTCCGCCTTGGCTAGCGTAGCTGCGCCCTCTGCTGAAGCTGGGCTCAGCGGGGCAGACATGGCCTCCATCTTGCCGCGCACGGCGCCCAGGTGGCAGCGTACGTACTCCTCGTTGGGTGCCAGGGCCAGCGTTTCCTCCAGGCAGCGCTCCGCTCTCGGCAGGTCTCGCTCCTCGAAGTAGACCACACACAGGTTGTGTTTCCCTTGCACGTTGGTGGGGTCCATACGGAGGATCCTCTGGAAGCAGATCTTGGCACCCTGGATGTCCTTCTTGTGGTTCATCAGGATATCCCCCATGAGAATCAAACCTTTAACATAGTCTGGGTGGTGGTGCAGCAGCTCGTCTAATACAGGCAGGGCATCCACCTCCTGTTGAGACTGCGAGTAGAGCAGGGCCAGGTTGAAGAGGGCGCTGCGGAAGCCCGTCTGTAGACGGATGGCCTCCCTCATCCAGCGCTCGGCTGCAGCATTCTTGTTGGCGTCCATGGCAAGCATCCCCAGGTTGAAGTAGCCGTTGGCATCGTCTGGAGGTCAGGTAAAGACGGTTGGCCTCCGGACGGAACCTGGGTTCACCTGGAAAACACACACAGACAGAGAAAAATGCACACACACATGCACACACACACATAATGGTTAGGGCATAACAACAACAACAGTCATTGTTTATTTTGTTGGAGGTAGGTGTGATTTGTTAAAAAACGTGTTCTCATGGCACAATCACTATACTGGTTAGTGGGTAAAGGTGGGGCACGCACACTCAGCAAGTCACAGGTGCAGATTGTGTAGCAAAAACTGTATGATAGGAATGACATTCAATAAAATGTACACACAATTTATACTGCCCAATGTTTCACCATGACGTTGAATTACATCTATCGGTGCCTGCATCTGAAGAGTGTGCCAAGAGTTTTCAATTTTTTTATTAACTTATTCTATGTGCCCTGTGCCTGTAAACTATGCTTGGTGTACGTGCAGCCGCGCACTGCCTCTGACCAACAACCCCGTAGGGTGCCAGCAAGAGTCCTTTGGCACTAAGTCAAAAACTCACACCTACAATTGAATCAACAGTTGGGCCTCTGTGAACAGAATGAGAGTAATACCAAAAGAGAGAAAGAGCACAAAGAATACAGGGAGCCAGAACAAAAACATTGGTGGTGAGTGACAGCATTATCAGAACACTGATATTAACAATAACACCAAGAGATCCTAAATTAATCTGTCATTTTACAGCTGCAGCGAACCGTGAGTGATCCGGGCAGAGCCAGGGGAGTGCCGACACACACACACCTAGTGGGTAGGGTTAAGGTGCATTTATAAAAAAAAAAAAATCTATACTAATAAATATCAAAGACATTAATAGGCAGGCCCTAGAACAGTGCATCGATTTCAGATTTTCCACTTCCTATCAGGAAGTTTGCTGCAAAAGGAGTTCTGTTTTACTCACAGATATAATTCAAACGGTTTTAGAAACTAGAGAGTGTTTTCTATCCAATAGTAATAATAATATGCATATTGTACGAGCAAGAATTGAGTACGAGGCCGTTTAAATTGGGCACGATTTTCCCCCAAAGTGAAAACAGCGCCCTCTGTCCTCAACAGGTTAAAGGGCCAATGCAGCCGTTTTGATCTCAATATCAAATCATTACTGGGTAAAAATTGTGATTGTTTTCAAAAATAAACAAAACTAGCCTCTTAGAAAAGAGCAATTTCTCATGCAAGAATTTAGCTAGGACTGTCTGGGAGTGGTCTGAGTGGGGAGGGGGGGGAATTGAAAACTAGCTGTTATTGGCAGAGAGGTTAGAACTCTCTTTCTTATTGGTCTAACTCATTTCTTACACTAAAATGGCATCATCATCATTTTCAGAATTTCACAGTAGTATTACAACATCAGTGTGGAAATATCTATAAAACACAGGGAAATCATGTTTTTGACCCCACTGGGCCTTTAATGATAATCTGTTTCTCGCTTCCTTTCTCCTTTACGTACATGCTATGATGTAGAGCAGACTGTATAGTGAATATTTTTTATTTTATTTTAATGAACCTTTATTTAACTAGGCAAGTCAGTCAAACCCGGACGATGCTGGGCCAATTGTGCGCCGCCCTAAGGGACTCCCAGCAACGGCCAGTTGTCATACAGCCTGGATTCATAACACGGTGTCTGTAGTGATGCCTCTAGCACTGAGATGCAGTGTCTTAGACCACTGCGCCACTCGGGAGCCCAAGCAGTCAGCTTGGTCAGCTGTGTTAGAGCAGTCAATAACTGGCTTTTGATGAACACACTGTCACTGTGATATGGTAGACTGTACAGTTGACAAGTAGTCTGACCAGACAAGTAGTCTGACCAGCCAACTGTGTTACATAGCCGATTAATGGCTTTGATGAAGGATGTAAACAAAATACCTTATGTTGGTGTAGAATTAGGGCTGTTACGGTGACCATATATATTACCGCCACACCGGCAGTCATGAGTCATGACTGCAGTCAAATTCCATGTGAGTCGTCACAGTAATCTCCTTTTATGCACTCTGGACATGTGTTGTTAGTACCTAACTTGCTAACGACGTCAGGTCGCTAATGGCCTGACACTCAATGCTCTATTGTCCCTCTGACCACTCTGACATCAATGCAAATGGAATCGAAACTCACATCAAACACTCATCATCAAAACAGTATTATGCCTTTAAAACTCAGCGTTAGTCAAACATGTTTGACCTCAATGTGATGATCAATATGAAGAAAGAAGTTCAACAACAGGTTGAAACTGAGTGGAAAACGTGGTCATTGTGGATGTTGTTTGAAAGCCAAACAACAAAATGGACAGAGTTTTCTAAGATGATGATTTATTCAAAGCATTTAAGACGTTGCATGTAGAACAACCCTATGCATATTAGAGCTTATGTATACGCATAGGCCTATATATGAGCCCAAGCCCCCCCTCCCCAAAACCTGAATTCAAATAATGATTGTGCCATTATACAATACATAGCCTAATAGCCTACCGCACGGCAGGCTATTACGCACGGCATAAAAAAATAAAACGATTTACGTAATCGCCTTTGAGTGTGGACTGTTATGTATTGTTACTTTCTATCCACAAGTCTGGGAGAGAACGTATAGGCTTAGGCAATACAGGGCGGCTTACAGAGTTCGCCTACAATTATAGTGAATTTGTATTTTATTTTGAATAGCCTAGTATTAGGGCATTTTAAAAAAAATTATAGAATTAATAAGCTAACATTACATTTAGCTACATAATATCTCACCACTGTGCGTTTCCATCTCCCCCTCTCTCTCCTTCATCCATTTCTCAAGCGCGCAGAGATAGGGGCTGTCAACAGTTTAATTAAATATGTTTTGTCGTGAAAACATGATACTATCGATGTTCCCGAAAAGATTTCACTTGGTTTCCCAAATTAAGCACTGGGTAGCTGCAGGAACAGGGTTGAAGAGCCCATAGCATACAGAGTTTGGGTGGAAAATCACCTGTCGCGCAGCGAGTGGCTGCATACTCATCTAACAGTGGTTGATGCGTGAAGTGGAACTATTCCTATAAACCCAGACATTTCTATATGCAATCCCAGGTGAAAGCAGAGTTTTGATCGTTTCCACCAAAAAGTGGAGGATTCCAACTGCTACTAAAGATATTTCTATAAAACCGGAGTAGCCTAGCCAGCATGATTTAAACTGTGGGAAAGCGGTCTCCATTCACTATTTGAGTGCATAGGGATGATTCCCCTGCTCCTTTTCCTACCCGTTTGATAATGGAACATTTTCATTATTCTTTTTTTTGTTGACATATGAGTAAAGATTAAATTGGGAATAGTCTGATGGTTGAAAATATGATCACTTGATTAGAGAACAGCGTGTGTCGCCTGAGGTAAGTAACAGAGCGCAAGCTTCTTTTGTGTGCTACTTTTCAAATAGTCAATAGCCTATAGTCGCATCATGCAGCTCATATATGTTTTGATTTCGAAGACATTCTAAGGTTTGTATCATTCACAACAAAAATTGCCAAATAACTCTAAATCTAGCGTATAGGACCTGTTTCAAATTATCACTTTTACGCTCAACATAGCCACTTCATATTCGCACTCGCTCCGGAATGGGAAAAATATCCTTTCCATTTTATTCAGCTAAGTTCAATAATATATTTTTTTACAATAAAATCATACAATATAAAATAATGGCATGGGACTCATAAGCATATCTTGTCTGATAAATGAAGTAAACTTAAGTCTATGGCATGACTCCTATTTGTTTTTTCTGTAATACATTTTCTTCATATCATGTTTGTTCGGACCTGCCAAAAAGAAATTGATTTATTGTGATGGTGTATATTAAATTGATTTATTATACTTTTTTAAATGTAGATGTTCCAAAGGCGTGCATCAGCGGCTTGTAAGTGTGGAGGCCTGGAGATGCTAATCATGTTTATGTTCATTAACGGTCAATTACCATGAGACCGGCAGTCAATCGCATAACAATAACTGGCTGACAAAATGTCATGACCGCCGAAGTCCTAGAATGACTGCTTATGTAATTGATTCATTTAAGTCTAATTAGTCATTTACAACCTACGTAAGCAGTCAATTGACCCTTCGCTGAGATGAATTAATGTAATTGACTGCTTACGTATGTTGTAAATTAATTAATTCAACTTCTGATGAAGGAGTGCCTACTGACGTATATGGTATCCATTCAAATATCAGTAGGCTCAAGGTTGTAAGTAAACAGTTATGATATAAATTGTACATCATACCCTGATGGAGGTAGTAAATACACTAAATAGACTTCTGATGAAGGATGTTAAGAGAAAGTCAACAGCCTTGTTCAACATCATTATTCTGATATATGGTGTAAACTAACCACCTTGCCTACTGATGTAGGATGTTAGTAAAGGGGCCTTGCATGCTGATGTAGGCTTGCTTGAAGTCAGGCCTCATGCTGATGGCCTGTCTGTGGAGTTGGTCAGCCTCCTCCAGACGTGAGTCGTTGGTACGGATCAGGTTTGCCAGGTTAATGTACACGTTCAGGTGGTTGGGCGCCACCCTTCTTCCCTGGAATGATCTTGAAGGGCAACATAATAAACTAGTCCTTATCTATAATTTGTTGACGATTGATCAGTAACTGATCCATGACGCTTATTCCACATGAAAGATATTAGATCACACTATATTATATGCTTGCAGTTGTTTTGGTTTATTATTAACTTTGTTCTGACAGGTTAGGGGTACTGGACACTAGTTTGCTATTCCAGGTGAACTATAACGACCAGAGAACGTAGAGCAGGAGTTCTCAAAGTTGGGTCCTCAGACCTCTGGGTCTGTGGCCAGATCTAAAAATATATATATATTTTTTACATTACATTTTTTAAATTAACATTACTAACAGATTAAACACATTTTGGCTGAGGGATCCATGGAATACATTTAAAGGGTGTTAAATAATACAATGTAATAAATGTAGAAATATATGTAATTCATTCATTAAAGTGATAATTCAGAATTTTGGCAATGAGGCCATTTATCTTCCTTCATACTGGACACGGACATACAAATGGTATTGACGTGTTCATCTGACTCTGGGGAAATAGATAAAGGGCCTCATTGCCAAAATCCCAAAGTATCCCTTTAAAGGAGGTATATGTCATATTTTTGCATTGTAATTTCAGACAATGTCCTTAATATATCTGCACTAATAGTGTAATGACGTTTCACAATATGTTATCCCACCCAAAGAATATTGGGCACACACAAAAATGCACTTGAATGGTGCAGCCTTCTTACAGTGGGGCAAAAAAGTATTTAGTCAGCCACCAATTGTGCAAGTTCTCCCACTTAAAAAGATGAGAGAGGCCTGTAATTTTCATCATAGGTACACTTCAACTATGACAGACAAAATGAGGGGGAAAAATCCAGAAAATCACATTGTAGGATTTTTTATGAATTTATTTGCAAATTATGGTGGAAAATAAGTATTTGGTCAATAATAAATGTTTATCTCAATACTTTGATACTGCTTTGATACAATACTGCTGACTAAATACTTTTTTTGCCCCACTGTATATTGTCAACAAAAGGCATCTCTTGTTGTCAAATTAACTGGGGCAAGCGTCAAACCTGTAGAAATTGCCCCAGTCAATTTGACAACAAAAGATGTTCCTTCCCAGGGCCCAATACTTGGTTTGTCCGGCCATGCACTGCCAGTCATAGTAAAACTCATTGTATGCTATTTCTATCTCACTCGAGTTGTGGGGTTCTTGATTAACTTGCCATCACAGGGGGTCCCCCGGCCCCAAAAGGTTTGAGAACCCATGACGTAGAGAATGTAGTGAGCTTATGGTACGTTCTTAACTCTGTTACACTCACCCCACAGAGATCCAAGCCGTCAAGCTGAGCACAACTGCACATCCGGGTCATGGCACCACTGTTACCCGGGTCAGTGTGCTGCTGCTTAGCTTCCTCCACTGGCCCGACTGCCCGATCCTGGGCTCGAACCAGTGATCCTCTGCTTCGCAACGCAAGTGACCTCCCTCCTTGATAACGTTCTAACTTGTTGAGCCACCCAAATGGTACCAATTGGATGGCTCCACCTTTGACTTTTCAAGCTAGCTGTGGAGTGAGCTTACGGTACGTTCTTAACTGTTACACTAACATCACTTTTCATGAGATTTAGGATCTTAATTTGAGAGATAGCATAGCAGGAAATGCAAACTTGTAGTGTATTCAAGGCTTAAAAAGGTTTCTAAAGTTTGTAATTTCCACTTTAAAGTGTCAGACTTGATTTGCCCTAAAGAAAAATGTCCATTAATTATAATCCACATAATTATTCACATTTCCTGTTGCTGCAGAATTATATTCCTGCTGTAGCAAACTGGCTCAAATTAAGATCCTACATCTGTACCGACGTTTCGGCATGGCCTTAAAATTACAAAGCAATCAACAGAAGAGACAACACGTTACTTTCTTGGAGGCCTAATAATGACTGAGCAGGAAAACTAGCATATCAATCTAATTTCAAAGCCACCGACAGCCTCTGATGTGGGCAATATGCTTCTGGCATGGCCAACATGAGTGGGATTTTTTCACAGTGGGATTTTCTTGGAAGAAAAAGATAAAATGTGTATATATAATCCCACAGTCATACACATACAGCCAGAGGGAAATAATATCTGTTTCTTTAATGTTTTCTAAACCAATTTATCGAATCAGAGTTTACGCAGTTTTTCAAATACATTATGAGAACATGAGACTGAGGCAGGGACTTCCTCCATCGACAGGCTCACAGAACCGTATAAAACACGTACTAAAGCACCATGTCGTCCGTTTCATGCCATGGGGTTGTCAGTCGTTGGATTCCTGGACATAAGCGGAAATCTGGATATAGAGAGTTAACTCGTTTGGAAAACCAGTGAATAAAAGAGGCATGATCAAAATAAGTGTAGTGTATCAAAGCGATTATCATTGGGCCCCACGCGGAAATCCTGTTCAGTCCTTTCAGCATCGGTCGTCGATACATGATGGCCATAGCCGCTTGCATGCTTCAGCTGAAAAATCTCTTTAAAAGCTCAGACAAGGCCTCGCCTGTTCCGTTTCGTGATGATAAAATTGAAGAAATCAGCCCCGCTGCTTATTCAATAAATCGTCATTTGTTTCAAAGCTGACCCCTCGCATGGGAAGTACAGTCAGGCCCTTCAAATTCAAATAGGCTATAGTCCAGAAGTTGTTTTTCTTGGAAGTTTGGGGTGGATGAATTGAGGGAACTGTCACCCATAAATGACAAAGAAACACCACATCAACGCTTACCTACAATAATGACCAAAGGATTTTCACATGCCAGTCATGTTTGTAGGGATTTCAAATGCTATTTCATTATGTTTTTAACAAGGAGATTGGATCACAGAACTCGGTTTTGTATTTTATGAACAATAGAATAGTGAAAACTGGGCAGTTACAGAGAGAGACCGACAGTAGAGATGTAGTCTAAAGTCTGCAGCGCAACCACTAGGCCAGGCTTAGGCACTGCCATTTCCTTGATTCCTGAGATAAACCAACTTTGAGGGATTGGGGTAGGAAATCAGGCTGGCCTCCCATTGACCTCTAAAAACATAACCTCATCAGAACTGAGGCGACGGAGCTGTATTTCTAAGCATTAGACAGCTGAGCATCACCTCAGACTATTAAACTGACTATTAAATGATCAATTAATGCCAATGGTTTGTACAAAGACAAGTCTTCAGGAGACCTTTAACATTTAAATGATGATCAATGATATGTCAAGAGTGAAGAAGTGCCCCTTTAGTTGACGTAATTCCTGAGAGATTATGGTAATTGAAGCTGCACTTAATTTTGTAGAATATTGGCCTGTTGGAAACTACAACTCCCTACTTACATTGCACAGTTCGGGCATGATCTGATTTATCTCTAGAGAAACTGCGCATCGAGCCCACAAAAAGTGAGGGAAAAAAACAACATTTTGGTTTGGGTAAGAAGTCAGATAAGAGGCATGGCCTTCATTGACCTCCATCATCAAAATCTCTTCATCATAACAGACTAGAGGTGAATGAGTTGCACTGATTAGCATTAGACAGCTAAGCATGATTTAATGACTATTAAATATTTAAATTCATGCCAAAGAATGGCGCTGGAATGTATAACGTCTGTTTTAAGGGCTCCTGGCCCATTCTGCTATTTTGTGTCCCCCCCCCCCCGCTAATCTTAACTTTTTTTGTACATAATGTTTCCACCATCGTTTCCTATGACCGAAAAGAGCTTCTGGACATCAGAACAGCGATCACTAACCTTAATTTGGATGAAGATTTCTACTTCAATGAGTCAGCCGCAGAGGACATACTGCTCACCCCGGACCAGGCACTAATCCCCGACACTCAGAAGAGAAAGATGGCGATATAGAGGCCGATGTGCGGGTACCCTGATAAAACTACAGCGGAGAGTAAATAATCCGCCTCTACCCACTGTTCTATTGGGAATGCACATTCACTGGAGAATAGTGCTGAGCGATTAACCAAAATGTCGGTTAGTTATGCCCAAGAGGGTGGTGTGTGTCCTTGTTAACAACAGCTGGTGCGCAACCTCTAATATTAAGGAAGCCTCAAGGTTCTGCTCGCCTGATGATAAACTGTAGATCAGGGGTACTCAACTCTTACCCTACGAGGTCCGGAGCCTGTATGTTCTCTGTTCTACCTGATAATTAATTCCACACACCTCGTGACACAGGTCTAAATCAGTCCCTGATTAGAGATGAACAATGAAAAAATGTAGTTGAGTTTGAGGGCTGTAGATCACACTATTTACCGAAATAGTTTATCTATATTTACCACTACAAACCTATGCTGGCACTAAGACCGCACTCAACAAGCTGTGTAAGGCCATAAGCAAACAAGAAAAGGCTCACCCAGAGGCAGAAGAAATCTATCTTACCTCATTTCTACCAGCATGTCACCTGTGCAACGAGAGGCGAAAAAACTATACACCACCTTTACTCCACACACAGAGACGTATACAAAGCTCTCCATCACCCTCCATTTGGCAAATCTGACCATAACTCTATCCTCCTGATTCCTACTTACAAGAAAAAAAATTCTAACAGGAAGTACCGTTCAATACGGAAATGTTCTGATAAAGCGGATGCTAAGCTACAGGAATGTTTCACTAGCACAGACTGGGATATGTTCTGGGATTCATCAGATGGCATTGAGGAGTTCACCACATCAGTCACTGGCTTCATTAATAAGTGCAGACGACGACGCCCCCACAGTGACTGTACGTACATATCCTAAGTAGAAGCCATGGATTACAAGCAACATCCGCACTGAGTTCAAGGCTAGAGATGCCGCTTTCAAGGAGCGGGACTCTAACCCGGACGCTTATAATAAATCCCGCTATGCCCTTCGACGAACCATCAAACAGGAAAAGCATCAATACAGGACTAAGAAGGAATCCTACTACGCCCTGTAGCACTCACATCTGTAGCCATGAAATACTTTGAACGGCTGGTCATGGCTCACTCACATCAACACCATTATCCCAGACCCCGCTCCAACAGATCCACAGATGACGCAGTCTCTATTGCAATCCACACTGCCCTTTCCCACTTGGACAAAACTAACATCTATGTGAGAATACTGTTCATTGACCACAGCTCAGCATTCAACACCATAGTGCCCTCCAAGCTCATCACTAAGCTAAAGACCCTGAGACTGAACACCTCCCTCTGCAACTGGATCATGGACTTCCTGATGCGACGCCCCCAGGTGGTGAGGGTAGGCAACAACATCCGCCGCGCTGACCCTCAACACGGGGGCCCCTCAGGGGTGCGTGATTAGTCCCCTCCTGTACTCCCTGTTCGTGTCTCCAACACCATCAATACGTTTCCCAACGACACAAGGGTGGTAGGCCTGATCACCAACAACGATGAGACAGCCTATAGGGAGGTCAGAGACCTGGCAGTGTGGTGCCAGGACAACAACTTGTCCCTCAATGTCAGTAAGACAAAGGAGCTGATCATGGACTACAGGAAATGGATGGCCGAGCAGGCTCCCATTTACATTGAAGGGGCTGTAGCGGAGAAGGTCAACAGTTTCAAGTTCCTTGGTGTCCGCATCACTAAGGATCTATCATGGTCCAAACACACCAACACAGTCATGCAGAGGGCAGGACAATGCCTCTTCCCCCTCAGGAGGCTTACATTATTTGGTATGGGCCCTCAGATCCTCAAAAAGTTCAACAACTGCACCATTGAGAGCATCTTGACTGTCTGTATCACAGCTTGATTTGGCAAGTACTTGGCATCCGACCGCAAGCCTCTACAGATGGTCGTGCGGACGGCATACTACATCACTGGGGCCAAGCTCCCTACCATCCAGGACCTCTATACCAGGCGGTGTCAGAGGAAGGCCCTAAAGATTGTCAAAGACTTCAGTGCCCCAAGTCATAGACTGTTCTCTCTGCTACCACACGGCAAGTGGTGCCGATGCACCAAGTCTGGAACCAACAGGATCCTGAGCAGCTTCTACCCCCAAGCCATAAGACCGCTAAATAGTTAAATACTGTAGTTAACCAAATAGCTACCCGGACTATCGGCATTGACCCTTTTTGCACTAACTTTTTTGACTCATCACATACGCTGCTGCTACTGTTTACTGTCTGTCACTTTATTCATAGTTATATGTACATATCTACCTAATCACCTCGTACCCCTGCACATCGATTCGGTATTGGTATCCCTTGTATATTGTGTATCTATTATTACGTGTTTTACTTTTCTATTATTTCTCTACTTACTTTCTCTCTGCATTGTTGGGAAAGTCCTATAAGTAATTCACTGTTAGTTCACACCTGTTGTTTACAAAGCATGTGACCATTTTTTTTTTTGAGTTGATTTCAAAAGGCAGGAGGCCTCAGGTGCTCCTTTAAGATTGTCCTGTTGATCAATGATCTGTCATGTGTAGAGATTAAACCAGGTGCCAGGACATCATTGTAAAAAATACCTTGTTCATACTTGACTGCCTGGATAAATAAAAGGTTCAAAAAAATGTGTGAATGCAGCTGACAACACATAGAAAACACAACTTAATTAACACGTAGAGGGATTTTGTCTAAAAGCCTGGCACAATGAACAATGAGACACTATTCTTAAGGTGAAACGTTGTGAAAAACAAACAACTGAAGTTTTCCCTCTTATATACACCTGGGTGCTGAGGCATTGTTGGCCTTGTGACATACAGTACCTGTGGCATGAGGGATTTGGCAACCAGGTAGGCTTCCTCAGCCTCCTTGGACTTGTTCAAGTTTTTGTAGGTCACATTGTAGGTCACATCGGAGCCCACATTCATATGGGCTCCAATGTCATCTGCAGGGACATGCCACATGACAATGCACATGGGTTTAGCTATGACAACAACTTGGCAAGGATATCAAGCCTGAATGGGGTTTAGGGATTAGTAGTACTGTACATGCCCATGCAGTCAGGTCAGGTGGCGGTTTGGCTGGACAGTATATCTGAACTGGGCTAATCTGAGGGAGTTTAGAGAAACATTGTATGTGTGCCAATTGCCACCCTATTTCCAATATAGGGCACTACTTTTGGGATGCAACTTTTCAATAGGACCACACAATACACAGCTCTACAACAGTGTAGTGATGGAGAAACAAATCTATACAGTTAAGTATCACAACATTATTCTTAGACAATATTATTTCGATATTTGACTCCATATATATACAGTAGTGTCACGACTTCTGTCGAAGTCGTTGCCTCTCCTTGTTCGGGCGGTGTTCGGCGGTCGACGTCACCGGTCTTCTAGCCATCATCGATCCATTTTTCATTTTCCATTGGTTTTGTCTTGTCTTCCCACACACCTGTTTTCAATCCCATCCATTACCTATTGTGTATTTAACCCTCTGTTTCCCCTCATGTCTTTGTCAGAGATTGTTATTTGTCAAGTGTTGTGTTTATTGTGTATAGGTGTGCGACGGGTCATCGTACCCATATTTGTTTTATGTTTTCCTATGAGTGTTATGGAGCAGATTACTGGGACTATAATTAAAAAACTCCATTCTACACTCTATTTGACTCTCATGCGCCTGACTTCCCTGCCACTTATACACGCAACTGTGACAGAATCTCTGACCTTTATATATGAAGTCAGCAGGAGAGGACACGACGCCCATGGAGGTGGAAAAGCGCGTTATGGAACAAGCGAAGGAGATTGACTGTTTGAGCGCCGTCATGGATCGCATTGTCCAGAATATGGATCGCTGGGAGAGACAGGGAGTTTCTCCAGCGCCTCCACTGCCACAACTGGGATTTACCTTTAACGCGTTTTCCCCACCTGAACCTAACAAAATCCGTTTACCCCTACCCACGGGTTACAACGGAGATACTGCCGGCTGCCAGGGTTTCCTCCTTAAACTGAACTTATATCTGGCCACGGTCTCCCCAGTACCATCCGACCGGGAGAAGAGTTCCGCCCTCGTCTCATGCCTCACCGGGAAAGCACGGGAGTGGGCCAGCGCTGTGTGTAGAGAGGAGAATGCGGCGTTGGACCATTTTGAGGAGTTCACCCTTTATTTCAGGAGAGTATTCGACCATCCTCCCGAAGGAAAAACGGCGGGTGAGCTCCTCTATCATCTGAGGCAGGAGACGAGGAGTGCCCAGGAGTTTGCTTTGGAGTTTAGGACCTTGGCTGCCGGCGCTGGATGGAGCGACAGGGCCCTGATCGACCATTACCGTTGTAGCCTACGCGAGGACGTCCGTCGGGAGCTGGCCTGTAGAGACACCACACTCAACTTCGACCAGCTGGTGGACATGTCCATCAGGCTGGACAACATGCTGGCTACTCGTGGACGTCTAGATCGGGGTCTGGTTGTTCCATCCTCCCGCACCCTCTCTCCCGAACCAATGGAATTGGGAGGGACGGTGCGCCGGGAGACCGGAGGGGGTTCCCGCTCGAGCACCATCTATGGTCGCAGAGATCACACTGCTGGTCGGTGCCGGGTTGGTTCCTCTGGGAATAGAGAAGGCAGGCAGGGCACTCTGGCATCACCCCAGGTGAGTAGGCACCATTCTCATCCAGAGCCCTCTGTTGCACTTATGTTTGTCTCTGTCACTTTTCCGGATTTTTCCCTGCATTCCCAGTATAAGGCGCTAGTAGATTCAGGCGCGGCTGGAAATTTCATTAATAAAAATTTAGCTCATAGTTTAGGGATCCCTATTGTGTCTGTGGATATGCCTTTCCCTATTCATGCCTTAGATAGTCGACCATTAGGGTCAGGTTTTATCAGGGAGGTCACCGCACCGTTGTATATGATAACGCAGGAGGGTCACAAGGAGAAGATTAGTCTTTTTCTTATTGATTCCCCTGCGTATTCTGTGGTGCTAGGTCTACCCTGGTTAGCGTGTCATAACCCCACTGTTTCTTGGTCACAGAGGGCTCTCACGGGGTGGTCGCGAGAGTGCTCAGGTAGGTGTTTAGGGGTTTCCGTTGGTGCTACTACGGTGGAAAGTCCAGACCAGGTCTCCACCGTGCACATTCCTCCAGAATATGCCGATTTGGCTCTCGCCTTCTGTAAAAAGAAGGCGACTCAATTACCACCCCATCGACAGGGCGATTGTGCGATAGATCTCCTGGTAGACGCTGCATATCCCAGGAGTCACGTGTATCCCCTGTCGCAAGCGGAGACGGTGGCTATGGATACATATATCTCTGAATCCCTGCGTCAGGGGTTCATTCAGCCATCCATTTCACCCGCCTCTTCGAGTTTCTTTTTTGTGAAGAAGAAGGATGGCGGTTTACGCCCGTGCATTGATTATCGAGGTCTCAATAAAATCACGGTGAAATATAGTTACCCGCTACCTCTGATAAATACAGTTATGGAGTCAATGCGCGGGGCACGCTTCTTCACAAAATTGGATCTCAGGAGTGCGTATAATCTGGTGCGTATTCGGAAGGGTGATGAGTGGAAGACGGCATTTAGCACCACCTCAGGTCATTATGAGTACCTGGTCATGCCATATGGGTTGATGAATGCTCCATCAGTCTTCCAATCATTTGTAGATGAGATCTTCAGGGACCTGCACGGGCAGGGTGTAGTGGTGTATATAGATGATATTCTGATATACTCCACTACACGCGCCGAGCATGTGTCCCTGGTGCGCAGGGTGCTTGGTCGCCTGTTGGAGCATGATCTATATGTCAAGGCTGAGAAATGCTTGTTCTTCCAACAATCCATCTCCTTCCTAGGGCATCGGATTTCCACTTCAGGAGTGGAAATGGAGAGCGACCGCATTACAGCCGTGCGTAATTGGCCGACTCCAACCACGGTAAAGGAGGTGCAGCGCTTTTTGGGGTTTGCCAATTACTACCGGAGATTTATCCGGGGTGTTGGTCAGGTTGCGGCTCCCATTACCTCACTGCTAAAGGGGGGCCCGGTGCGCTTGCAGTGGTCGGCTGAGGCGAACAGGGCTTTTGGACACCTGAAGACTCTGTTTACCTCGGCGCCTGTGTTGGCTCATCCGGATCCCTCTTTGCCATTCATGGTAGAGGTGGACGCATCCGAAGCTGGGATAGGAGCAGTGCTCTCTCAGCGTTCGGGTGTGCCACTGAAGCTTCGTCCCTGTGCTTTCTTTTCGAAGAAGCTCAGCCCGGCGGAGCGAAACTATGATGTGGGGGACCGAGAGCTGTTAGCTGTCGTAGAAGCCTTGAAGGTGTGGAGGCACTGGCTTGAGGGGGCTAAACACCCTTTTCTCATCTGGACTGACCACCGCAATCTGGAGTACATCCGGCAGGCGAAGAGAATGAATCCTCGCCAGGCAAGGTGGGCCATGTTTTTCACTCGTTTTGTGTTTACTCTTACTTACAGACCAGGCTCCCAGAACGTCAAGGCAGACGCATTGTCTCGGCTGTATGACACAGAGGAGCGGTCCATGGATCCCACTCCCATACTCCCAGCTTCGTGTTTGGTGGCGCCAGTAGTGTGGGAGCTGGACGCGGACATTGAGCGGGCGTCACGTGCAGAGTCCTCTCCTCCTGAGTGTCCAGCTGGTCGTCTGTACGTTCCGTCTGCTGTCCGCGACCGATTGATCTATTGGGCTCACACGTCACCCTCCTCTGGTCATCCTGGGATAGGTCGGACGATGCGCTGTCTTGATGGGAGGTACTGGTGGCCCACTTTAGCTAAGGACGTGAGGATTTATGTTTCCTCCTGCTCGGTGTGCGCCCAGTGCAAGGCTCCTAGACACCTGCCTAGAGGTAAGCTTCAACCTTTACCTGTTCCTCAACGGCCGTGGTCGCACCTGTCGGTGGATTTTTTGACTGAGCTTCCACCTTCACAGGGTTACACCACGATCTTGGTCGTTGTGGATCGGTTTTCGAAGTCCTGTCGTCTCCTCCCTTTGCCCGGTCTCCCTACGGCCTTACAAACTGCAGAGGCCCTGTTTACACACGTTTTCCGGCACTATGGGGTGCCTGAGGATATAGTGTCTGATCGGGGTCCCCAGTTCACATCAAGGGTCTGGAAGGCGTTCATGGAACGTCTGGGGATCTCGGTTAGTCTTACCTCAGGTTTTCACCCCGAGAGTAATGGGCAGGTGGAGAGAGTTAACCAGGATGTGGGCAGGTTTCTGCGGTCCTATTGCCAGGACCGGCCGGGGGAGTGGGCGAAGTTCGTGCCCTGGGCAGAGATGGCCCAGAACTCGCTACGTCACTCCTCCACTAACCTTACTCCTTTTCAATGTGTATTAGGGTATCAGCCGGTTCTGGCTCCTTGGCATCAGAGTCAGACCGAGGCTCCTGCGGTGGACAATTGGTTTCGGCACGCTGAGGAAACCTGGGAGGCAGCCCACGTCCACCTTCAGCGTGCCATAAGGCGCCAAAAAATTGGCGCAGACCGTCGCCGCAGTGAGGCCCCGGTGTTCGCACCAGGGGACAGGGTCTGGCTCTCGACCCGAAACCTGCCCCTCCGCCTGCTCTGCCGGAAGCTGGGTCCGCGGTTTGTGGGGCCGTTTAAAGTCCTGAGGAGAGTGAACGAGGTATGTTATAGGTTACAACTGCCCACTAATTACCGTATTAACCCCTCGTTCCATGTGTCTCTCCTCAGGCCGGTGGTGGCTGGCCCGCTCCAGGAGGCTGAAGTGCGTGAAGTTCCTCCACCTCCTCTAGACATCGAGGGGGTCCCGGCGTATTCTGTTCGATCCATTTTGGATTCGAGACGTCGGGCGAGGGGCCTTCAGTACCTCGTGGACTGGGAGGGGTACGGGCCGGAGGAGAGATGCTGGGTTCCGGTGGAGGACGTTTTAGATCCTTCCATGTTAAAAGAATTCCACCGCCTCCATCTGGATCGCCCTGCACCTCGCCCTCCGGGTCGTCCCCGAGGCCGGTGTCGACGCGCAGCTGGAGCCGCGCGTCAGGGGGGGGGTAATGTCACGACTTCTGCCGAAGTCGTTGCCTCTCCTTGTTCGGGCGGTGTTCGGCGGTCGACGTCACCGGTCTTCTAGCCATCATCGATCCATTTTTCATTTTCCATTGGTTTTGTCTTGTCTTCCCACACACCTGTTTTCAATCCCATCCATTACCTATTGTGTATTTAACCCTCTGTTTCCCCTCATGTCTTTGTCAGAGATTGTTATTTGTCAAGTGTTGTGTTTATTGTGTATAGGTGTGCGACGGGTCATCGTACCCATATTTGTTTTATGTTTTCCTATGAGTGTTATGGAGCAGATTACTGGGACTATAATTAAAAAACTCCATTCTACACTCTATTTGACTCTCCTGCGCCTGACTTCCCTGCCACTTATACACGCAACTGTGACAAGTAGGGAGAACAAGTATGTGATACACTGCCGATTTTGCAGGTTTTCCTACTTACAAAGCATGTAGAGGTCTGTAATTTTTATCATAGGTACACTTCAACTATGAGAGACGGAATCTAAAACAAAAATCCAGAAAATCACATTTGTATGATTTTTAAGTAATTAATTTGCATTTTATTGCATGACATAAGTATTTGATCACCTACCAACCAGTAAGAATTCCGGCTCTCACAGACCTGTTAGTTTTTCTTTAAGAAGCCCTCCTGTTCTCCACTCATTACCTGTATTAACTGCACCTGTTTGAACTCGTTACCTCTATAAAAGACACCTGTCCACATACTCAATCAAACAGACTCCAACCTCTCCACAATGGCCAAGACCAGAGAGCTGTGTAAGGACATCAGGGATAAAATTGTAGACCTGCACAAGGCTGGGATGGGCTACAGGACAATAGGCAAGCAGCTTGGTGAGAAGGCAACAACTGTTGGCGCAATTATTAGAAAATGGAAGAAGTTCAAGATGACGGTCAATCACCCTTGGTCTGGGGCTCCATGCAAGATCTCACCTCGTGGGGCATTAATGATCATGAGGAAGGTGAGGGATCAGCCCACCTTCAAGGCACACTTACCACAGCATTTTGCAACGATATCCCATCTGGTTTGCGCTTAGTGGGACTATCATTTGTTTTTCAACAGTACAATGACCCAACACATCTCCAGGCTGTGTAAGGGCTATTTGACCAAGAAGGAGAGTGATCGAGTGCTGCATCAGATGACACGTCCGGATGACCCATCCTCTGGGGCGGCAGTTTGCCTAGTGGTTAGATCGTTGGGCCAGAAACCGGAAGGTTGCTAGATCGAATCCCCGAGCTGACAAGTTAAAAATCTGTCTTTCTGCCACTGAACAAGGCACTTAACCTACTGTTCCTAGGCTGTCATTGAAAATAAGAATTTGTTCTGAACTGACTTGCCTAGTTAAATAAAGAATAAAAATCAAATCACATATTACATTACATGGACTCACTCTGTGTGCAATAATAGTGTTTAACTTGATTTTTTAATGACTACCTCATCTCTGTACCCCACATAGGTCCCTCAGTCAAGCAGTGAATTTCAAACACAGATTCAACCACAAAGACCAGGGAGGTTTTCCAATGAGTCAAAGGGCACCTATCGGTAGATGTGTCCAAAAATTCAAAAGCAGACATTAGATATCCCTTTGAGCATGGTAAAGTTATTAATTACACTTTGGATGGTGTACTGTATCAATACACCCAATCACTACAAAGACACAGCCGTCTTTCCTAACACAGTTGCCGGAGAGGAAGGAAACCAACCACTCAGGGATTTCACCATGAAGCCAATGGTGACTGTAAAACAGTTACAGAGTTTATTAACTGTAATATGAGAAAACAGAGGATGGATCAACAACATTGTAGTTACGCCACAATACTAACGTAATTGACAGAGTGAAAAGAAGCAAGCTTGTACAGAATACAAAATATTCAAAAATATGCATCCTGTTTGCAACAAGGCACTAGAGTAAAACTGCAAAAATGTGGCAAACAAATTAACTATATGTCCTGAATACAAAGCGTTATGTTTGTGGCAAATCCAACACAACACGTTATTGAGTACTACTCTTCATATTTTCAAGCATGGTGGTGGCTGCATCATGTTATGGGTATGTGTAACGGGCTTCCTCCTTCTCTTCATCCGAAGAGGAGTAGCAAGGATTGGACCAAAGTGCAGCGGGGTGTGAATTCATAATGATTTATTAAACAAAAACGACGAAACACGAAATCACACTTTAGAAATACAAAATAACAAAACGAACTAAACAGACCTAAACTTACGAACTTACATGAAACGAAGAACACACGAACAGGAACAGACAAACCGAAACAGTCCCGTGTGGTAACATGTACTGACACGGAAGACAACCACCCACAAACAAACAGTGTGAAAACACCTACCTTAATATGACTCTCAATTAGAGGAAATGAAAACCACCTGCCTCTAATTGAGAGCCATACCAGGCAACCCATTAACCCAACATAGACAACACATAACATAGACTACCCACCCAAACTCACGCCCTGACCAATAAACACATACCAAAACACAGAAAACAGGTCAGGAACGTGACAGTATGCTTGTCATCGGCAAGGACTAAGAGTTTTTTGGGGGATAAAAATAAATGGAATAGAGCTAAGCACAGGCAAAATCCTAGAGGAAAATCTGGTTCAGTCTGCTTTCCAACAGACACTGGGAGACAAATTCACCTTTCAGCAGGAAAATAACGTAAAACACAAGGCCAAATATACACTGGAGTTGCTTACCAAGACGACATTGAATGTTCCTGAGTGGCCTAGTTAGAGTTTTAACTTAAGTTTGCTTGAAAATCTATGGCAAAACTTGAAAATGGCTGTCTAACCAATGATCAACAACCAACTTGACAGAGCATGAATACTTTTTAAAAGAATGTGCAAATATTGTACAATCCAGGTGTGCAAAGCCTTTAGACTCACAGCTGTATTCGCTGCCAACGGTGATTCTAACATATATTAACTCAAGGGTGTGAATACTTACGCAAATTAGATATTTCTGCATTTCTAAAAACATGTTTTCACTTTGTCATTATGGGGTATTGTGTGTAGATGGGTGAGAAAAACATATTTAATCACGTTTGAATTCAGGCTGTAACAACAAAATGTGGAATAAGTCAAGGGGTATGAATGATTTCTGAATTCACTGTAAGTTGACCTAAGAGTTGTGCAAAGTTAGTAGAATCTTATTTAAAATGATTCACATCTGTAATGGCTGCCTAAGGTCAAGTATTAACTCTGGGGTGTGAAGACATACAGTGCCGTGAAAAAGTATTTGCCCCCTTGCGGATTTTCTAACTTCTGGACATCAGAACTGCGATTACTCACCACGGACTGGCAGAATCCTTTTTTTCCTTTAACGAGGCCGACGAGCCCAACGTGAATGATATATTGCTTTCCCGGGAAAGTCGTGAAGAGGGCACGACAAAACCTATTCTACAGCTGCACCATCGAGAGCATCCTTACCGGTTGCATCACTGCCTGGTATGGCAACTGCTCGGCCTCTGACCGCAAGGCACTGCAGAGGGTAGTGTGTACGGCCCAGTACATCACTGGGGCCAAGCTTCCTGCCATCCAGGACCTTTATACCGGTGTCAGAGGAAGGCCCTAAAAAATGTAAAATACTCCAGCCACACTAGTCATAGACTGTTCTCTCTGCTACCGCACGGCAAGCGGTACCAGAGTGCCAAGTCTAGGTCCAAGAGGCTTCTAAACAGCTTCTACCCCCAAGCCATAAGACTCCTGAACATCTAATCAAATCGCTACCCAGACTATTTGCATTGCCCCCCCCCCCCCCCATCTTTTACACTGATGCTACTCTCTGTTGTTATTATCTACAGTATGCATCGTCACATTAATAACTCAACCTACATGTACATATTACCTCAACTAACCGGTGCCCCCGCACATTGACTCTGTACCGGTACCCCACTGTGTATAGTCTCGCTATTGTTATTTTACTGCTGCTCTTAAATTACTTGTTACTTTTATTTCTTATTCTTGCTCATATTTTTAACTGCATTGTTGATTAGGGGCTTGTAAGTAAGTATTTCACTGTAAGGTCTACTACACCTGTTGTATTCGGTGCATATGACTACATTTGATTTGATTTGATTCATGCTTGAAAACCCCAAAAACGTTGCTGAGTTAAAGCAGTTCTGCATGGAAGAGTGGGCCAAAATTTCTCCACAGTGACGTGAGAGACTTATCAACAACTACAGTAAGTGTTTGGTTGGAGTCATTGCTGCTAAAGGTGACACAACCAGCTGAGTGTAAGGTGGCAATTACTTTTTTCACAAAGGGGCATTGGGTGTTGCATAACATTGTTTGTTAAATAAGTATGTAATTGATGTGTTATTTGTTCACTCAGGTTCCCTTAATCTAATATTAGGTTTTGGTTGAAAATCTGGTAACATTCAGTAGAAAACAATATGCAAAAGTAGAAAAAATTAGAAAGGGTACAAAAACTTTTTCATGGTACTGTACGCAATCAAGGCATCTTTATTATAATTTTTTTTTTATTGGTTGAAAATGTATTCAATTTTTCTTTCACTTTGAAAATGTGGAGTATGTTGTGTAGATCAGTAGGGAAAAAAATCTAATTTAATCCAATTTTAAGGCAAGTAAATGTGAAGACTGTGCAAGGGGTGTGTAGACTTTCACTAGCGACTGTACATGTTTCCTGCTCCATGACATGACCTGTATGCACAAGCCATGTTGGTAAAGGACAGGCATATCTGGAGGGTTACATAGTACTATACTTTAGATTAGCCTACCAGTATATTAATTTGCTTCCCCTGCCTGCAGTCACAAAATTTCTATGAGGACAGACAGAAATGTTAAGTTCTACAAGTCAACCATGTCACACACTAACTTGTATGAGCTCCGTTACCCTGTATGTCCTATACATAGTCACACGTGTTGAGTTCCATGAAAGGCGTTGTCACTAAATGCTGTGTTCTATGAGAGTCAGCCCAGTCACACATGTTAACTTGCATGACACATATGTTAACTTGCATGACAGTTAATCCCCACTTTAAATGAGACTGTATGACATTCAGCCCTAATTTGAGTTCTATAAATTGGTTGAGATAAGGTCAATCACACATGTTAAGTGTGAACATTTAAGCATTGTGTTTTTGTTGTGTAGATACACCAACAGCTCTCTCCACACTCCAACTGACCGGAGGAGTCTGGAACATCTCTACTCAGCCAGCAATAATATCTGGGAGACATGGATTTATTTGAATGGCTTTACTGAACAATAATTCTTGGGTCTGTCCCAAGAGCCCTGGACTATATCAAAAGTAATGCACTATATAGGGAACACAGCCCTTATTTCCATGGTCAATGCAACTTCTGTCTGTAGCAGTATAATCGATTAGTAAATTTTTGCGTCATTCAATTGAAAACAGACAGTTTGAGAAGGAGCTCAGCCAATAGGGCTCGTTTCACACAATACATCAATGTTTGCCACAATAACACTGTTGAGCAGACACAATTATATTGATCAAAATCAATGGTATCTTGTCATCGTTTCATCTTCTACCATAGCTTTGAAGTCCAGCAGAGAATAATATAATGGGAGGACGATAAGTCTGTCTTACCTGGTTGGACGCAGGTGGCCTGGAGGAAATATCTCAGAGCTTTTTCGTAATTGTTTTGATTTTCCAGAGCATGGCCAACATTGTTCCATAGCGTGGCATTGTTCTTGTTGACCTGAGGGGAGACAAGGCAATCAAAAGAAAAGTAAAAATAATTACATGCTCCATTTCTTTGTCTTTCTCAATATAATTACAATATACTGTGTATTTATGTTGTAATTATATTGTATTACAAAGAAGATTGATGAACTCTAGTCTAGGGCTGTGGCGGTCATTACATTTTGTCAGCCAGTTATTGTCATGCAAAACACTGATGGTCTCAAATTATGTCTCTGTAATCTAGCAGGGGTCGGATGGTCATCTGAATCAGGGTTAGTTCGGCAGCTGGGGTGAAAGAGCAGCGATTACGATAGAGGAAACCAAGTCTAGATTTAACTTTAGCCTGCAGCTTTGAAATGTGCTGAGAGAAGGACAGTGCTCACCAGTACTAAACCCTCAGAGGTAGTAATAACACCAGTGGGAAGAGGGGCATTCTTCTTACCAAACTACATGACCTTTGTTTTGGAGGTGTTCAGAACAAGGTTAAGGGTCGAGAAAGCTTGTTGGACACTAAGAAAGCTTTGTTGTAGAGCATTTAACACAAAATCCAGGGAGGGGCCAGCTGAGTATAAGACTGTATCATCTGCATATAAATGGATGAGAGAGCTTCCTACTGCCTGAGCTATGTTGTTGATGTAAATTGAGAAGAGCATGGGGCCAAGGATTGAGCCTTGGGGTACTCCCTTGGTGACAGGCAGTGGCTGAGACAGCAGATTTTTGGATTTTATACACTGCAATCTTTGAGCGCGGTAGTTAGCAAACCAGGCCAAAGACCCCTCAGAGACACCAATACTCCTTAGCCGGCCCACAAGAATGGAATTGTCTACCGTATCAAAAGCATTGAACAAGTTAATCAAAATAGCAGCACAATATTGCTTAGAATCAAGGACAATGGTGACATCATTGAGGACCTTTAAGGTTGCAGTGACACATCCATAACCTGAGCGGAAACCAGATTGCATACCAGGGAGAATACTATAGACATCAAGAAAGCCAGTCAGTTGATTATTGACACGTTTTTCCAACACTTTTCATAAACAGGGCAAAATAGAACATTTAGGATCAGCTTGATCTCTCCCTTTAAATAAAGGATAAACAGTGGCTGCCTTCCACGCAATGGGAACCTCCCCAGAAAGGAGAGACATGTTAAAAGATCCGAGATAGGCTTGGGGATGATAGGGGCAGCAACCTTAAAGAAGAAAGGATCTAAACCATCTGACCCACATGTTTTTTTGGGGTCAAGTTTAAGGAGCTCCTTTAGCAACTCGGAATCAGTGACCACCTGCAGGGAGAAACTTTGTAGTGGGGCAGGAGGGAAAAAAGGGAGAAGCATCGGGGATAGTCGCATTAGAAGGGGTGGGAGATGAGGAAATGTTGGGTGGGCAGGGAGGCATGGCTGAGTCAAATAGGAATCCTGACATAATGAAGTGGTGATTAAAGAGCTCAGCCATGTGCTTCTTGTCAGTAACAACCACCTCATCAACATTAAGGGACATGGGCAGCTGTGAGGAGGAGGGTTTATTCTCCAGGTCTTTAACCATTTTCCAGAACTTCCTGGGGTTAGACCCACAGAGAGAGAACGGCTCCTTAAAGTAACTAACTTTGGCCTTCCGGATAGCCTGAGTGCACTTATTTCTCATTTGCCTGAACGAGAGCTAGTCAGCCTGAGTATGCGTGTGCCGAGCCTTTCGCCAAATGCAATTCTTGAGATGAAGTAACTCTGCAAGATCACGGTCGAACCAGAGGCTGAACTTGTTTTTAATTCTCATTTTCTTTATGGGGGCATGTTTGTTAACAATACCATTGAAAATATCAAAAAAGAAGGTCCAAGCGTCTTCGACAGAGGGGATCACGCTGATTCTATACAATTTTACAGATTAACATATTACGATTACAGATGACAGGTTAACAGAACATGAGTTGGCCTATTACTCTATGTTATCTGGCATGCCATAGGCTGTAGGCTTGTTCATTTAGCAGACAAGATATGCTTATAAGTCCCGTGTCATTATTTTATATTATATGATTTTATATTAAGAAGAATATAATTGAATTTATCTGAATAAAATAGAAATTATATTTTTCCCACTCCGGACCGAATGAGCATGTGACGTCTATGTTGAGCGTAAAAGTGATCATTTGAAACAGGTCCTATACACTACGCTAGATTTATAGTTATTTGGCAACTTTAGTTGTTAATGATACAAACCTTAGAATGTCTAAGAAATTAAAACATATCTGGGCTGCATGATGCGACTATGGGCTATTGATGATTTGAGAAGGTCGTAAAAAAAAGCTTGGCTCCGTTCCTTACCTCAGGCGACACACTGTTCTCTCATCAAGTGATCGTATTATCACCCATCAGACTATTCTCAATGTAATATTATCTTGACTAATATGTTAAAAAGAGATCATCTGCCTATGCACTTCAAGAGCGAATGGAAGCAGCTTTCCCGCATGTTGTTCGTTCGGGTAGGCTACTCCGATTATTTCACGCCATGCATCAACCACTGTTTGAGGCGCATGCAGCCTCTCGCTGAGCGACATGTGATATACCGCCCAAACTGTACCCTATGGGCTTCCCAACCCTGTTCCTGCAGCTACCTAGTGCTTAAATTGGGAAACCAAGTGAAATCTGTTCGTGAACATTGAAAGTAACATGTTTTCACAACAAAACCTTTCATTCAACTGTTGACAGCTCCTCTCTCTGCGTGCTTAAAGAAAGGCGAAGAGATGGAAATACACAGTGGTGAGATATTATGTAACTAAATGTAGCCTAATGTGTCACCTTATTAATTACGCAATTATATTTAAAAAAAATCCCTATTACTAGGCTATTCAAAATCAAATACAAATTCACTATAATTGTAGGCTAACTGTAAGCTGCCCTGCACAATCAATGAACCAACAGCATCGCATAGGACTATACGTTCTCTCCCAGACTCATGAATATAAAGAAAGAAAGAAATACAACTGAATGTGTTTAGCTTAAAACATTTTTTTTATATATATATTTGGGAGGAACAACGGATGAAAATAACAATCGTGGAGAGTTTATTGTAAATTAGGCCAAGAATGAGGAGATCTGGATGGCATACTTTCAGGGCAGAGGTGAAAAGCGTGTATTCAGATTCCCAGTCCCAGTATCTGTTGAAGGTCTTGACTGTGTGTGTGGTGAGGAGCACTCCGGTCACCAGCCAGGATATTTTCTTCATGTGTCTGGTCAATAAAGGGAAAAAGTAAAAAGAAACATTTTGATTCTGTTAAAAGACTGTATATCACCCAAATAATACCCCCCAAATTGATAATGCTGTCTAGTTCGTACAATTTTGTTTGACATTGTGGCTGAAGAGAGACACTGAGGGCTAGTTTCCTGGACACAGATTAAAAGGTCAGTTTTTCTTGTGTTTTGTATCATATTGTACAACAGCTGACGAAACTAACACTGTAAAAGTGTGACAAAATTTGACAGGGGTCGCGTGAGTTTCGAAAACCTGCCGAGCAGAAATGACAATAAGAAGCATTTTAGAGCTGTGTTTACAAAACGCAGCAAGATATTTCATATGAATTGGATTTTATTCGGTGTGAAAAATGCAAAATTCTGCGTTATCGCGGCCACCGTTTGATCAGTGTTATTTCCTGATAGTTGCTGGAATCTACAAAGGACCTTATAATCAGCCTGGTTGCATGGGTGGGAGTTTCGGCTTGCCTGGTGTCATCACCAGGCGGACAATTGGTTAATACACTGAATATACCTTCTTTAACTTGTCTCCTTCCCTTCACTGATTAAAGTGGATTTTACAAGTAACATCAATTAGGTATCATAGCTTTCACCTGGTCAGTCTATGTCATGGAAAGAGCAGGTGTTCTTAATGTTTTGTGTACTCAGTATAGACTAATAACAAAGTAAGGCTCCAAACCTTCTGCCAATAACATCCCATTCAGACCACTCCCAGACAGTTGCAGCTAAATTCTTGGTTGAGATATTCTCTCCATTTTAAATGGACAACTATTACATTGTTACCCAGAAATGATTTGATATGGTTATAAAAACGGCTGCATTTGGGTCTTTAAGCCTAGTCTTGGATAATTGAAAGTGCTTCTTAGTCTAAGACTAGGTTTATTATCAGTGTCCGGTATACCGCCCTTGAGAGTGGTCCATTGTTAAAGTGCTTATTTTATGCTTTGGAGACATTTAATACCCCATTACACCCTATGGGAGTTTGTGTTGGAAGGGTACTTACTCACTCCAAATGGTCCCAGATGTATTTGTGCTGTCTTGCCAGCTCCTTTGGTCATTGTTGTAAAGACAACACAAACAGATCTGGGACCAAGCTAACTACTGTACTACTCACCCTTTGTGGGAGACAATCCTGCAGCCATGTGCCACGAGAACACAGAATCCCATACTGTGGACATAGAGCACCCTTTCTGCCACCACAAAGCCCACAGGGAAGAAGAGGTTGGAGGCTGGGATGAAGGGGAGCATGATCAAAGAGAGGGCCTGGAGAAAAAGGGGAAGGAAGAGGGGGGGAGGAGTAGGGAACAAAATACAAATAAGAACACAATGAAAGGCATGATGAACATAAGCCTCCTTGAATACACTTATCCTGCGAATTACTGAAATGCTCATTTTGAATGGAAGAGTGCATTGGCACAGAGGCATGGGTTCACATACACAGTGTACAAAACATTAGGAACACCTTCCTAATATTGAGTTGCACCCCCCTTTGACCCGAGACAATTCATCGGGGCATGGACTCTACAAGGTGTCAAAAGTGTTCCACAGGGATGCTGGACCATGTTGACTCCAATGCTTCCCACACTTGTGTCAAGATTGCTGGATGTCCTTTGGTTGGTGGACCATTCTTGATACACACGGGAAACTGTTGAGTGTGAAAAACCCAGCAGCGTTGCAGTTGTTGACACACTCAGACCGGTGCGCCTGACACCTACTACCATAGCCTGTTCAAAAGGCACTTAAATATTTTGTCTTGCCCATTCACCCTCTGAATGACACACATACGCAATCCATGTTACAATTGTCTCAAGGTTTAAAAATAATAATTTAACCTGCCTCCTTCATCTACACTGATTGAAGTGGATTTAACAGGTGGCATAGTATAAGGGATCATAGCTTTCACCTCGATTCACCGTCAGTCTATGTTATGGAAAGAGTTTTGAACACTCATAGATTTAGCTGTTTGGACTCATATACTCAGTACACACAATATCAGTTGAACACTTTACATTACATGTTAGCATGTCTACATAATACATCATACATACAAGGCAAGATAGAGTTTTCCCAACTATATGTTATAGTTCGTTATAAGTGACCATTTCAGGTTGATCGGAGGACACCAAGACAAGCATGTTAGAGGAGTTACTTATCAGTTTGCACACCATATCAGTAGAGCACTCTCCCTTGCATTACCAGTAAGCATATCTACATGATAGATTAAAGAGATCCCTTTCGTATACTTTTTAGATAGTAGTTCTGAAAGTAGCGCTCCCGAGCCAAAAGTGGTCCCTGAAAATTGAGTACCATGTTACATATGTGCAGATACAGTATGTGCACCACGGCATTGCTCTCTCTCGCTCTGCTGTGTGTGCCTCTTGCTAGACGTCACTCAAATGGTGAGGGGCTGAAGCTCATTGGTACAACTCGAATTGATATGGGGCTGGCTGGCACACAAGGGGGAAAATGAAGGAGAAATGGCGCAGCGACAGCTTCCAGAAAAACAGTCGCCTTCAAACTAGGGATTCCGTGGCTAATTGAGGTAAGGCTAATTCTGCTTATAGATCAATCAATCAAGTTTATTTTATATAGCCCTTCGTACATCAGCTAATATCTCGAAGTGCTGTACAGAAACCCAGCCTAAAACCCCAAACAGCAAGCAATGCAGGTGTAGAAGCACGGTGGCTAGGAAAAACTCCCTAGAAAGGCCAAAACCTAGGAAGAAACCTAGAGAGGAACCAGGCTATGAGGGGTGGCCAGTCCTCTTCTGGCTGTGCCGGGTGGAGATTATAACAGAACAATACCAAGATGTTCAAAATGTTCATAAGTGACAAGCATGGTCAAATAATAATCATGAATAATTTTCAGTTGGCTTTTCATAGCCGATCATTAAGAGTTGAAAACAGCAGGTCTGGGACAGGTGGCGGTTCCATAACCACAGGCAGAACAGTTGAAACTGGAATAGCAGCAAGGCCAGGCGGACTGGGGACAGCAAGGAGTCATCATGCCCGGTAGTCCTGACGTATGGTCCTAGGGCTCAGGTCCTCCGAGAGAGAGAAAGAAAGAGAGAACAAGGCAACCACGTTGTTTAGATTTAGGTCTTTGTTGTGACACTAGTTCAATCATAAGTCTTTATTGTGTCTGTCTACCAAAACATTCAACGGCCATTACATCACTATACCATCAAAAGCCCTTTGACCTAATGGAGAGAAAAAACCTAAACACTTTTAATTTCAATAAAAACCTTAAACCAGCCGGTTTAGCAGTACTTTCAGACAAAAACTTTGCGCATTTCATCCTCAAAAGCGTCATGACGGTCAAAATTACCACATGCATATTTAACAGTAGAATAGCCGGGCCTTGAGGAGTACCAATAGCCACCAGTCTAATAAATCCATTTAACTAGAAAAGCCTGGCCTCATTGCCAATGTCATTTGGATGTGTTTATGAAGTTGTTAGGTTATACTTACCAAATGTAAGTATTTGAAAGAACTTAACAGTTTCATTAGTTTGTTACTGTGGGCTATATGTAAAAACGAAAAACCACCTATGAAACACAAAGCATGTGTATTGAAACACAGTAAAAGCTTATGTGTATAATGACAAAACAAATGAAAATACCCAAACCGCAAGACACGCGGTCAATGAAGAAAATAGCAGTAGCCTAAATATCAGTATAGCGTGCTTGTGAACGGTGAAAATCAGCACAAAAGCAATCATGGTATTATAATGAATATAAGTGTCGATATGACAGCGGTCAAAAATAGTATTATTGTCAGTTATTAGACACATTATTTGTGGCCTCGCTCCTGCTTACAGTATTCTGTGCGTCTTCACGCAATAGTTGGATCTCATTTAGTTGTTATCCTTTAACTCACTTGAATGCAACACTTCCCACAAACAAGTCACTTGCAGCTGAATTAGCTGTCCGGTTCTGTTCTAAGTGCATCTGCCTACCTTGCAGCTTCTCCTCCCCGAAAAGCAGTGCACAATTTGGCACACAATGCATCTTTACTTGGACCTCATGTGTCTCTCACGCAGCCTGTGTGCCAGACTCATGATGAAGTCTCTTCTGGTCTCTTGGGTGTTGTTCATGCACTGCTTGATGGCAGCCAAGTCAAGCATGTTGTAAAACACAGCAACAGGCCAGCGGAACGTTCCGCCTTTCAGCTAGTACATCTGTGCCATTTGATCCGAAGCATTACCCGAAACATGCTCGCTCATCCGCTGCCCGATATGGCTCCTTTCCCAGATATGGAAAGCGGTTCAGTATGAATCAGAATAATCATCATCATAGATGTCATGATCTATTTCTTCTCCGCCATCCGAGTCGTTGTTATTCAGATCTTGCAGCAACGCTAACACAGCATGTGCATCCATTCGTCTTGGTCCCATTGTAAATGATGCACGCTCACTGTGTATCTTACTCCAAGTAGGCCTAGAGTAGACTAATGAAACTGCTTGGATTTGGTGGACTGGTATAGGGTACAACGTTTTGAGATTATAATTAGAATAGATTAATAGAATAGGCCTGAATGCAATGGCTGCCCTGTTCTTCATTCCCAGTTGGTGATTACATAATTATGCGTCGTCCATTTCCCCTCATCGTTCATTTCAACTATCGGAGAAGGAGCGGAGCAGGCTGGGGAAGATCATTAAAAAAAAATGACATGCCCTCCTAAAACTGGTTATAACTCCAGTTCTGTTTGCGATATTAAGATTCTAACAATGACAATGTGTTGTATAGACTTATTTAGGAAAAGCGAAGGACAAGGGGGACATTACTTTAAAAATGGCAGAGTAATTAAACATTTAAACTCGTTTTGAGACATGATACACTCCGCCTTTCTAGTGTTAATATACACAATCACAAATAAACCCATTCATATTTCGTTTAGGAAGGTCATAAAAAAAAAAACATAATACAAGGCAATTTATTTAAAGCGAACCGATTGGCATATTTTGAGTTGTATTTATCTGAGCTTAGTAGCTGCGCCATGGCAATGAAATCAACTTGTTCGTTTAGCAGACATCAGTCCTACCACAGTCAACACATATTTTATAGTACGAATATAGTGGAATATCCCAAATGGCTATTGCTGATAGTCACCAGACGCCTACTCCCATGAGGAATTCATGGAGCCACGGTTATTCTAGGAAAAAGTAATATTTTGAAACTGAGACCATCCGCACAATTTGTACAGTTTTTTGTGTGCCAAAAATAGGTTGATTCAAAACTTTGGAATCTGCTCTTTCTGATAGGGTATAGCAATCAAAACATCTGGAATGCACGCTGCACAGGCCATCAGTCTCGTCATTTTCTATTTGACAATTGATAATATTGTCACCCATCAGACTATTATCAATTTAATCTTTAAGCCATATCTACAGTATTATTATTATGTGAAATTAGTTTTAATATAGTTTAGGTGTTGTTTGGACGGGCCAGCTGGGTAGGCAACTGTTTTCTTACAGTCAGAAAATACACTATCACCTTATTTTAGTATTTATAGTCTATGTGCTTCTGGATCAATCAACACATTTTGTGACTGATTACGATTTGCGTGTCCTGAGGTTTCTTATGATCTATTTTAGCATAATAAATGCATTAATTTAGTATTTATTATTTATGATGGAATATTTATACAATTGAAATATCTATACAATTTTCAATTTATACAATTGAAAAAATAGGAAATTACTATGAAATAACAAAATATTTCAGATGTGTAAATTGCCTAGTTTTTATTTGATAAGTTTATTATTTTTAATTTCTTAAAGTAATCATCATCTCTGCTCAGGCAGTAGCAGCCAACCAGCAACTATAACATCGACTCTGTGTAACTCTCCCCATAATGTACTGTCTTTGTTCATCCTATTTAGCTAGGCTAGCCTGCCTAAGTATGCTGAAAGCTGTCTGACGAATTAATTGACTAGTTCTTCAATGTAGATAAGGCATATTTTCACAAACTGTCTCTATCCTTCTCATCATTGTGTTGTGTACATTCCTCTCTCATGCAGTCTGTGGTCTGTGTGTATCTAACCTAACATTGCAGACGTAAAAGTGTATCCGACCCAAAAAAACACTATTTTCACTCTCTGAGCCGGAAAGAACAGGCGCAATGGATTATGGTCATTGTAGTTTATTAAAACAGACAGTGGTCACATCCCAAAATATACAGGCCCAGGTGCACAACTGAGCAAGAGAACAAGTGCATTAGAGTGTCTAGTTTGAGAAACAGGCACCTCACAAGTCCTCAACTGGCAGCTTCATTAAATAGTACCCTTCAAAACACCAGTCTCAACGTCAACAGTGAAGAGGCGACTCTGGGATGCTGGCCTTCTAGGCAGAGTTCCTCTGTCCAGTGTCTGTTTTTTTTGCCCATCTTAATCTTTTATTTTTATTGGCCAGTCTGAGATGGCTTTTTCTTTGCAACTATGCCTAGAAGGCCAGCATTCCGGAGTCGCCTTGTCACTGTTGACGTTGAGACTGGTGTTTTTTGGGAGACAGTTTTCGCGGTTCTGCGAAGGGAGTAGTACACAGCGTTGTACGAGATCTTCAGTTTCTTGGCAATTTCTCGCATGGAATAGCCTTCATTTCTCCGAACAACAATAGACTGATGAGTTTCAGAAGAAAGTTCTTTGTTTCTAGCCATTTTGAGCCTGTAATCAAACCCACAAATGCTGATGCTCCAGATACTCAACTAGTCTAAAGAAGGCCAGTTTTATTGCTTCTTTAAATCAGTACAACAGTTTTCATCTGTGTTAACATAATTGCAAAAGGGTTTTCTAATGATCAATTAGCCTTTAAAATGATAAACTTGGATTAGCTAACACAACGTGCCATTGGAACACAGAAGTGATGATTGCTGATAATGGGTCTCTGTCTGCCTATGTAGATATTCCATAAAAAATATGCCGTTTCCAGCTACAATAGTCATTTATAACATTAACAATGTCTACATTGTATTTCTGATCAATGTGTGTTATTGTAAATGGACAAAAAAAAGTTTTTCTTTCAAAAAACAAGGACATTTCTAAGTGACCCCAAACTTTTGAACGGTAGTGTACGTATGTACAAAATGACCAAGTGTAGACCTGGATGGTAAGATAAATCAACATAACATTCATGTAAGAAATGTAAAAAATATAGAATGAAAATATGAAATAAATCATTATTTTGAATCTATGATTTTTGTTAATTTATTGGTAAGAATGTTCAAGGATGCAGTTTTGAAATGTAGTGTTTAAGAAAACTCTTACTGTATTTTTGTAGTACTGCACAAACAAATTGCACTGTTCAGGAAAAACGATTGGCTTCGTGTCCATAAAACCAGGGTCCAGTCTACTCTCTAGAGTCCCTAGAATACAAAACAGGTGAGTATTAATATATAAAAAAAACAGATAGGTCATAGGAAGTGTTGTTGGACTTTTATTTTGAAAATGTCACACAATCACAAAAACCTGAACCCATAACCCTGCTACTTTCAGTCCAAAAACCCAAGTCCAAAATGGAAACATAGATTCATTGCGACCAGGGTGGGTTGAAGAAAAGCGCTGTTAATCACCATGATAACCGTTGATAGGCTATAGGTATAAGTGGGCTGGTGAACACTAACCTACAGCATCATGATGTTACTAGAATACTGCCTCAAATATATATATACAGAGTACCTGTCAAAAGTTTGGACACACCTACTCATTCCAGGGTTTTTCTTTATTTTTACTATTTTCTACATTGTAGAATAATAGTGAAGACATCAAAACTATGAAATAACACATTTGAACTCATGAAGAAACCAAAAAAGTGTTAAACAAATCAAAATATATTTTAGATTATTCAAAGTAGCCACCCTTTGCCTTGATGACAGCTTTGCACACTCTTGGCATTCTCTCAACCAGCTTCACCTGGAATGCTTTTCCAACTGTCTTGAAGCAGTTCACTCGGTGGTCCAATTCATCCCAAACAATCTCAATTGGGTGGAGGTCGGGTGGTTGTGGAGGCCAGGTCATCTGATGCAGCACTCCATCACTCTCCTTCTGTCAAATAGCCCTTACACAGATGGGATGGGCCCCGAAAACCAGATGGGATGGCGTATCGCCGAGAATGCTATGGTAGCCATGTTGGTTAAGTGTGCCTTGAATTCTAAATAAATCATTGACAGTGTCACCAGCAAAGCAACATCATACCTCCTCCTCCATGGTTCACAGTGGGAACCACACATGCGTAGATCATCCGTCCATCTACTCTGTGTGTCACAAAGACACAGCGGTTGGAACCAAAAATCTCACAGACTCATCAGACCAAAGGACAGATTTCCACCAGTCTAATGTCCATTGCTCGTGTTTCTTGGCCCAAGCAAGTCTCTTCTTATTATTGGTGTCCTTTAATAGTGGTTTCTTTGCAGCAATTCGACCATGAAGGACTGATTCACGCAGTCTCCTCTGAACAGGTAATGTTGAGATGTGTCTGTTACTTGAACTCTGTGAAGCATTTATTTGGGCTGCAATTTCTGAGGCTAGTAACTCTTATGAATTTATCCTGTGCAGCAGAGGTAACTCTGGGTCTTCCTTTCCTGTGACGGTCCTCATGAGAGCCAGTTTCATCATAGTGCTTGATGGTTTTTGCGACTGCACTTGAAGAAACTTTTTTTTTTTTTATTGACATTTTCCGGATTGGCTGCCCTTCATGTCATGATGGACTGTCGTTTCTCTATGCTTATTTGAGCTGTTCTTGCCATAATATGGACTTGGTCTTTTACCAAATACGGCTATCTTCTGTATATCACTCCTACCTTGTCACAACACAACTGATTGGCTCAAACGCATTAAGAAGTAAAGAAAGTCCACAAATTAACTTTTAACAAGGCACACCTGTTTATTGAAATGCATTCCAGATGACCACCTCATGAAGCTGGTTGAGAGAATGCCAATAGTGTGCAAAGCTGTCTTCATGGGAAAGGATGGATACTTTGAAGAATCTAAAATATATATATTTTGATTTGTTGAATACTTTTTTGGTTTCTACATGATTCCATATTTCATAGTTTTGATGTCTTCACTATTATTCTACAATGTAGAAAATAGTAGAAATAAAGAAAAACCCTGGAATGATTAGGTGTGTCCAAACTTGTGAATGGTACTGTATAAACTATACAAAAATATAAAAACAACAATGTAAAGTGTTGGTCCCATGTTTCATGAGCTGAAATAAAAGATCCCAGAAATGTTTCATATGCACAAAAAGCTTATTTCTCTCAGATTGTGTGCAAAAAAATTGTTTATATCCCTGTCAGTGAGCATTTCTCCTTTGCCAAGATAATCCATCCACCTGACAGGTGTGGCGATAGAAGCTGATTAAACAGCATGATCAATACACAGGTCCATTCTCTCCAATGTCGTTTTAGAGAATTAGGCAGGACGTCTAACCGGCCTCCGAACCGCAGACCACATGTAACCACGTCAGCCCAGGACCTCCACATCTGGCTTCTTCACCTGCGGGATCGTCTGAGACCAGCCACCCAGACAGCTGACGAAACTGATGAGTATTTCTGTCTGTAATAAAGCCATTTTGTGGAGAAAAACTGAATGGCTGGGCCTGGCTCCCAAGTAGGTGCCAATAGCTGCCCCCCTGCCCAGTCATGTGAAATACATAGATTAGGGACTAATTCATTTATTTCAATTGACTGAATTCCATATATATGTATATATATATATAGATATATATATGGAATTCAGTCAATATATATATATATATACAGGTGAAGTGGGAAGTTTACATACACTTTGGTTGGAGTCATTAAAACTCGTTTTTCAACCACTCCACAAATTTCTTGTTAACAAACTATAGTTTTGGCAAGTTGGTTTGGACATCTACTTTGTGCATGACACAATCATTTTTCCAGCAATTGTTTACAGGCAGATTATTTCACTGTATCACAATTCAAGTGTGTCAGAAGTTTACATACACTAAATTGACTGTGCCTTTAAACAGCTTGGAAAATTCCAGAAAATTATGTCATGGCTTTAGAAGCTTCTGATAGGCTAATTGACATAATTTGAGTCAATTGGAGGTGTACCTGTGGATGTATTTCAAGGCCTACCTTCAAACTCAGTGCCTGTTTGCTTGAAATCATAGGAAAATCTAAAGAAATCAGCCAAGACCTCAGAAAGAAAATTGTAGACAAGTCTGGTTCATCCTTTGGAGCATTGTCCAAATGCCTGAAGGTGCCACGTTCATCTGTACAAACGATAGTACGCAAGTATAAACACCATGGGACCACGCAGCCGTCATACCGCTCAGGAAGGAGATGCGTTCTGTCTCCTAGAGATGAACGTACTTTGGTGCGAAAAGTGCAAATCAATCCCAGAACAACAGCAGAGGACCTTGTGAAGATGCTGGAGGAAACAGGTACAAAAGTATCTATATCCACAGTAAAACGAGTCCTATATCGACATAACCTGAAAGACCGCTCAGCAAGGAAGAAGCCACTGCTCCAAAACCACCATAAAAAAGTCAAGACTACGGTTTGCAACTGCACATGGGGACAAAGATCGTACTTTTTGGAGAAATGTCCTCTGGTCTGATGAAACAAAAATAGAACTGTTTGGCCATAATGACCATCGTTATGTTTGGAAGAAAAATGGGGAGGCTTGCAAGCCAAAGAACACCATCCCAACCATGAAGCACGGGGGTGGCAGCATCATGTTGTGGGGGTGCTTTGCTGCAGGAGAGACTGGTGCACTTCACAAAATAGATGGCCTTATGAGGGAGGAAAATTGTGTATATATTGAAGCAACATCTCAAAACATCAGTCAGGAAGTTAAAGCTTGGTCGCAAATGGGTCTTCCAAATGGACAATGACAACAAAGGACAAAAAAGTCAAGGTATTGGAGTGGCCATCACAAAACCCTCACCTCAATCCTATAGAAAATTTGTGGGCAGAACTGAAAAAGTGTATGTGAGCAAGGAGGCCTACAAACCTGACTCGGTTACACCAGCTCTGTCAGGAGGAATGGGCCAAAATTCACCCAATTTATTGTGGGAAGCTTGTGGAAGGTTAGCCGAAACGTTTGCCCCAAGTTAAACAATTATTATTATTAGTTTTTAATTTTCTCACCTTTTCTCCCCAATTTTCGTGGTATCCAATCGCTAGTAATTACTATCTTGTCTCATCGCTACAACTCCCGTACGGGCTCGGGAGAGACGAAGGTCGAAAGCCATGCGTCCTCCGAAGCACAACCCAACCAAGACGCACTGCTTCTTAACACAGCGCGCCTCCAACCCGGAAGCCAGCCGCACCAATGTGTCGGAGGAAACACCGTGCACCTGGCCCCCTTGGTTAGCGCGCACTGCGCCCGGCCCGCCACAGGAGTCAAGTTAAACAATTTAAAGGCAATGCTACCAAATACTAATTGAGTGTATGTAAACTTCTGACCCACTGGGAATGTGATGAAAGAAATAAAAACTGAAATAAATCATTTCTCTTTACTATTATTCTGACATGTCACATTCTTAAAATAAAGGGTTGATCCTAACTGACCTAAGACAGGGAATTTTTACTAAGATTAAATGTCAGGAATTGTGAAAAACGGAGTTTAAATGTATTTGGTTAAGGTGTACATTTGTGGCCTGCTGGAGGTCATTTTGCAGGGCTCTGGCAGTGCTCCTCCTTGCACAAAGGTGGAGGTAGCGGTCCTGCTGCTGGGTTGTTGCCCTCCTACGGCCTCCTCCACATCTCCTGATGTACTGGCCTGTCTCCTGGTAGCGCCTCCATGCTCTGGACACTACGCTGACAGACACAGCAAACCTTTTTGCCACAGCTCGCATTGATGTGCCATCCTGGATGAGCTGCACTACCTGAGCCACTTGTGTGGGTTGTAGACTCCGTCTCATGCTACCACTAGAGTGAAAGCACCGCCAGCATTCAAAAGTGACCAAAACATCAGCCAGGAAGCATAGGAACTGAGAAGTGGTCTGTGGTCCCCACCTGCAGAACCACTCCTTTATTGGGGGTGTCTTGCTAATTGTCTATAATTTCCACCTTTTGTCTATTCCATTTGCACAACAGCATGTGAAATTTATTGTCAATCAGTGTTGCTTCCTAAGTGGACAGTTTGATTTCACAGAAGTGTGATTGGCTTGGAGTTACATTGTGTTGTTTAAGTGTTCCCTTTATTTTTTTGAGCAGTATATATATATATATATATATATACACACACATTTTTTATTTATTTAACCTTCATTTTACTAGGCTAGTCAGTTAAGAACAAATTCTTATTTACAATGACGGCCTACACCGGTCAAAACTGGACGATGCTGGGCCAATAGTGCGCCGCCCTATGGGAGTCCCAATCATGAACTGTAACTCAGTAAAATCGTTGAAATTGTTGCATGTTGAGTTACATATTTGTACCGTGTATTTGATTTGTCTAGCCAAAATGCTAGACCTGATGCATGTTAAATAAAGAATAAAATTCAACAGTTTACACACAATTAAAAACATTCAATATAGTTTTGGTAAACAACTCCAGCATATATTTGGCCTTGTGTTTTAGGTTATTTTCCTGCTGAAAGGTGAATTTGTATCCCAGTGTCTGTTGGAAAGCAGACTCAACCAGATTTTCCTTTAGGATTTTGCCTCTGCTTAGCTCTATTCCGTTTAATTTTATCCAAAAAAAAGGGAGCTGATGACAAGCATACCCATAACATGATGCAGCCACTATCATGCTTGAAAATATGAAGAGTGGTACTCCGTGTTGTGTTGGATTTTCCCCAAACATAATCCTTTGTGTTCAGGACATTTATTTTTTCAGTTTTACTTTAGTGCCTTATTGCAAACAGGATGCACGCTTTGGAATATTTTATATTTCGTACAGGCTTCCTTCTTTTCACTCTGTCAATTAGGTTAGTATTGTGGAGAAACTACAATGTTGTTAATCCATCCTCTGTTTCTCCTATCAAAGCCATTCAACTCTGTAACTATTTTAAAGTCACCATTGGGCTCATGGTGAAATCCCAGAGCGGTTTCCTTCCTCTCCGGCAACGGAGTTAGGAAGGACGCCTGTATCTTTGTAGTGACTTGGTGTGTATTGATACACCATCCAAAGTGTAATTAATAACTTCACCATGCTCAAAGGGATATTCAATGTATGTGTTTTACCCATGCACCAATAGGTGCCCTTCTTTGTAAGGCATTGGAAAACCTCTCTGATCTCTGTGGTAGAATCTGTGTTTGAAATTCACTATTCGACTGAGGGACCTTACAGATAATTTTTAAGGACATGTTTACTCCTGAACTTATTTAGGCCTGCCATAAGAAAGGGGTTGAATACTTATTGACTAAAGACATTTCAGCTTCTCATTTTTAATTAATTTGTAAACTTTTCAAAAAACATAATTCCACTTTGAAAATGATGGGGTATTGTGTGTAGGCCAGTGAAACAAAATCTCAATTTAAAAACATTTTAAATGCAGGCTGTAACACAAGAAAATGTGGAAAAAGTCAAGTGGTGTGAATACTTTCGGAAAGCACTGTATAAATTCTACAGACCCTAGTGAGTAATCCCAACCCCACTTTTACTTCCGCACCTAGAAAAGTAAATCTAAACAAATATGTATTTCATATACAGTGTACAGTATATACATACAGTACCAGTCAAAAGTTTGGACACACCTACTCAATCCAGGGTTTTTCTTCATTTTAAATTATTTTCTACATTGAATAAAAATAGTGAAGACATCAACGGTATGAAATAACACACATGGAAACATGTAGTAACCAAAAAACACATTATTTGCTCATTGCAAAAGAAGCTTGAAAATCTGGAACATTTGTTGAATATCACTGGGGGAAAAAAATCCAATTCGAACAGTCGGTAGTAGACTACAATCTACAACACCGCTGGGAGGAAGGCAGTTGATTACTAACATCACTGGCCAACAACACAACAGCTCATTCAAGTTGCACAACTTTTAGGACTAGGGGGTTTCCCCACACCCAGATGAAGTCTATTCCTGGACAAAAAAAGCACTTTCAAATGGAGATTCTCAACCGAAAGTGTCCAGGACTGAACAGTAGGCTATTAATCTGGTTCTGGAAACCCAGCCCATCATGGAGAACTCAACAGTTCTAATCCTATAATTAGGAATGATCGATTATGAATGTTCTAGTTCCAGACTGCTAAGAATTACTCAGATGTTCCACACTATCATGACGCCTCAAGTGTTGAGGTAAATTATAGCCTGGATTCTAACAAAAACTGGCATTTTATGTAATTTGCACTACTGTAAGGACAAACATTCTATATCTAAAGGAAACAACCATAAATGGCAACGGGTGGTGTACTCAAGTGGTTTTATTTGGAAGACCCTAAAGAAAGCACAGCAACACTCCGTCAATGTAGCCAAAACAATAATGTTTCCTGTTGCTCTAAAATGAGTAGGCTATGGGGGATTTCTTGTAATAATCGCTAAATCAAATCGGACCTATATGTAGTCTCATCGTATCCTTAAGCAACCTGTTCAATATGGCCGCTTTTTCCTTTAAAGGTCAACTGCCCCTTAGAAGTTACAACCAACTTATCTGGTTTTAAGCAGCCTACGTGGCATCGATGAGTCAGAAACATTCATTCTAGTGTCAAAATAGACTACAAAGTGTAAAGTAGGATCATTTCGGTCATAAAGTCAATCTCATCCAAAACCGAGTTTTTTAAGTGGGTTCTTCACGACTTACTGGCGGGTTGGGTATGAATTACTTACATGCCCACTTTTAACAATGATGACCAACAGGGCACAGATGAGCGGTTCCAGGAAGTGAATTCTCAACGCAATCACCCGTTGTGATAATTATTAGTGATAGCGATATTACTGTGCAACGTAGACATTCTATTTTCTCCCAAGATTGCAAGACAATTAGGATGTTGATGAAGTGCCTATCGGTTTTGAATGTTTCAACCTCTGTGTTGAGATGTTGTGTTTTTACCGTCAATATCAAGTGCAAAGAGCACTAAAAACAAGACTAACCATGAGCCTTGCGGTCTGGGAAAGATCGAACAGCGGACATATAGAGAGAGGAGGCAAGACAAAGCGAAACAGAATATTGTGTTGTAGGACAGCTGAGCTGACTCAAGAGCGGGCATTCAACTCGCAGTTGATACCATTTCCACAGTAACATGACATGACGTGATGAAACGTTGAAACTAAGTTTTGAAACTAAAACTTTGTTCTCTCCATAGCAAAACTACCTTAGCTTACCTCACTGTACTCATTACCGGCCTTGTTTGTCGTGATTGAATGGCAAAGACAAACCCAAGAAACACCAACATCAAACCACACCCCCAAGACAATTGTAGTTTGCCGTCAGTCGTAGCCGCTAGAATTTCTTAATGATCATTGATGAAAAATAAGGCCAAATCAAGAAGTGCAGTCGCCCTTTAACATTATAAATGATCATTTGTGGTGGTCTTTGTCTCATAGGGAGGGTAAAAGCAACATTGTGAGGAAGTTCACTGACCCGTATTGAGTCACAGAGAGAAAACAGCGAGGAGAAAGAAGTCATGGGTCTGTTACTCTGTTACACAATATACACTCCTCCCATCCATTTCTCTTCCTCTATCTATGGGCAGGCAGAGGATACAGTAGTAGATTCAGGGCAGGCATCCACACTGCTGAACTTTCCAATGCACAAAATCTGCCAAGCAGGGTCAGAAGAGAACATTAGTTGTACTGAGCCAGGCTGAGGATACGGAGAAATGCTATCTGTTGGGACAAAAGATTAAAACAACATCCCAGGTTTCTAGTTGTATGTTGGACAGAATTTGAATCGTCTCGAAACAGGGCCACATCTTCACTTGATAAAAACAGCAGGGTTGGTTATGTGTTAAGCAGAGGCGAGTGAAACCCAACATCAAGAGGTCATCATTCACTTTATACAAGCAGAGTGAGTCAAACGTTTGGCTTCAATATGGGAATTCCACACTGATGGTTTGATGTCTTCGGCGTGCCTATAGTTATGAGGTTCACAAACAATTAAAGGTCACAACTGGCAAACTTCAGGTCAGACACAACAAACCATACTAGTGCAGACAAAACAAACGACACATGCAGAAATATTCCACAACTTTCCGCACCACATAAGAATATCCATGTCAGCTGCCAAACGCACATTGGACAATGAAATGTGGAAAAGTAATAGAAAAAGAAATGTCATCTGATCTGGCAAAACCACAACAACTAATCAAAAAGGCAGCCAGATCCACTAAAGCACTGACACGTTTTAACAAACCACAAACTCTCACTACACTCACCATGAGGACGGTCTTGGCGGAGGAGTTTGAGTGGCGCAGGCTGTGATAGGCCAGCAGGCCCAGGAGGCTGTAGAAGGCCAGGGTGGCAAGGTTCCTCAGGTCCAGAGGGCTCTCCACCAGACGAATGGTCCCCATTGTCCAGGCACAGCACAGCTCTGATGGGTTGAGAAGGAGCCAGGCGTTCACTGGCAGCAGGTAGTTGAAAGTCAGCTGCCTGGCCAGAGTGGGGCTGACTGCCGCAGGGTTGTCAAACCTGGAGAGGGAGGAGAAAGAACGAAAGGGAGAGAGAAAATGGGTGAACGAAAATCATAATGACAAAAAAATGGGGAAGGTGAAGGTGAAGGGGAGAGGGGGTGAGTAAGGCTCACCGCCCGCTGGGTTGTCAAACCTGGGGAGGCAGGGAGGGAGGGAGAGAGAGAGAGAAGAGAGAGAGAACCATGGAGAGAGAGAGAGTCAGAAAGAGGGTGAGTGGATATTTGACAAGTTGGGTTAATAAAACTTGGATGGTAAATGGAAGAGAGTGAAAGAGGGGAAGAGAGAAAGAGGGTGAGTGGACAATTAATAAAAAGTTGGGTTATCAAACATGGTGACAGAGGAGGTGATAGAGAAAGACAAATGGCAGGTGAATAGAAATGAGAGTTCCTGCCTGGAAAGGGAGTGGAACAGGCACAAAGAGGGTGAGTGGAGGCATACGCTTGACTAGACCAGGAGGGTGTGGACGAGAGGAGTAACTGAGAATATATGTTTTTTTCTGAGAACCAATTTGTGCCAATTTAGCCCTTATTAGCACTCAAGAAACATCCTTGCACAAATACTGTATGCTACCGTCATCTTTGTGGAGCCTCCACTACCTATCTATCATTTTCCCTTATAACTTTGTGAATGGACTGGCATTCATGACCCACATTCTTCAGGACCATGAGCATTATAGTGTGTCACAAATGGCTCCCAATTCCCAATGTAGTGCACTACTTTTCACCAGGGCCCATAGGGCTTTGGTCAAAAGTAGTGCATTATATAGGGAATTGGGTGCCATTTGTGATGGGGCCTTAGTCTCCATGGCTCTGAGGAGCACCATTCAGACGTAATCTGTAAGGGTTAAACCAATTACTGCTAGCTCCCACACATAAATATAGTGATTATCCAAATATGCACCATTGTTATGTCTGGGAACTGGTTATTTTTCTGATAACACTAATTATGCGATACAATCTAGAGACTGTCAGTGGATTAATTGATGAAGAATTTTAATAGAAACTAATCTTTAGGAATGTTATCTGCATGATGCCATCAAATGCCATCAGGTTGTTTATGTCTGTGATTGGAGATTAATAAAAAATGTAATGTTGGGCCTCCCGGGTGGCGCAGTGGTCTAGGGCACTGCATCGCAGCGCTAGCTGTGCCACCAGAGACTCTGGGTTCGCGCCCAGGCTCTGTCGCAGCCGGCCGCCCGGGACGCACAATTGGCCTAGCGTCGTCCGGGTTAGGGAGGGTTTGGCCGGTAGGGATATCCTTGTCTCATCGCGCACCAGCGACTCCTGTGGCGGGCCGGGCGCAGTGCACGCTAACCAAGGTCGCCAGGTGCACGGTGTTTCCTCCGACACATTGGTGCGGCTGGCTTCCGGGTTGGATGCGCGCTGTGTTAAGAAGCAGTGCGGCTTGGTTGGGTTTCGGAGGACGCATGGCTTTCGACCTTCGTCTCTCCCGAGCCCGTACGGCAGTTGTAGCGATGAGACAAGATAGTAACTACTAACAATTGGATACCACGAAATTGGGGAGAAAAATGGGGTAAAAAAATAAATAAAAAAGTTATATTTCACAATCTATTGGGGAATTATAGAATCTGATCATGGACTTAGTTTCTAGTCCTGGATTTCCAAAATATGTCTGCAACATCAATGCGGGTTCTATTTCCCAATACCTTTAACAACTGCTCCGCTTCTCTCTCCACAGGGCCACAGTGACTGCCCACACATCGAACCTCTCAAGCTGTGAAATACAAGACATATTTCACTGCATAGATGACCAATTACATAGGATAGGACCCCAACCCCATACATGGTTTAATGTACACTGGACGGTAACCTCTTTGTAACATGTTGTAACCTTTACATTATGCAGGACATGTTTCATGTACAGTCGACCACTGACATAGGATAAGGTCCAATCCCCACGCATATTAACATTAAATACTGCAAGGATACAATTTATGTCTCTGCATTTGAAGTTTGAAGATAATTGACATCAGGTTATTGTTAGTGCAATTGCTTGGAGTTTCCAGGTACAGTAGCTAGCTCCTCTCAAATACAGGGAAATACACCTAACTACTCCAAAGCTGGGTGGTTAACACTTCGTACTCAGTATCCTTTTAAAATACACTGGACAGTTGTAACCGCTGGTAACCATTTGGGAAAAGTGAAAACCAGGCCAGGCCTGTTCTATGGTCATGGTGTTCTGGAATGGGGTTCTGGTAACTTTCCCAGATGTGGAGAACAATGTTTTGGCGCCATGACATAGGAATGTTTTCCACCACCACAAAGCACAGCTCAAACCTGTTAGGTCTGATGTAATTACTATACTAAATATGCCGGTGAAATTATGTTCACACTGCAATGCAATTTATTTTGTTTTTAAGACAAAATTGCGCAATCAAATGATGGATAATAGATCTGATATAAATGAGTTTATGCCATGTGTGAATTATGCCATTGTTCGTGTTCCATTTCCACTTGATTTGTGGCTGTTGGTTTCACCACTTTGAAGCCGTGATCCGAAGAGCCTGTATTTCTGCTCCATGCTATCACGGGAACTGCAACAACAGCCCTTCAAACCCCAAAGAAAACATTTTGCTGCCTTGAAAATGCAGGTCCAATATGTATTTGGTTTCTCAATCGATCATGTAAACAAGATCTGCTTCTCACTGTATCTAGGCCTACACTTTTAAGGTCGAACAATGTTCATTGATTGGGTAACAGACAATGTACTGTTCCAAGTGGCAGGGCTACCATGAGCAGAACAGAGAATCTAGATTTCCCGGGTCATGGCTTCAATAGAAAAAATGATTTTATCTTGCCACGGAAACACATCCACGGCTCCACCCACCTGGTAAAGACGGGAAGCTGTGATTGGATGACCTGTACCCTGATGATGACCAGCAGCAAGGTGCTGATGATGAGGATTACGAGCTTGAGGAGTGTCTGCAGGGCGGCATAGGGGAAACCATCTTTACCCCTCAGCACCTGGAGGGTGTCCAGCAGCATGGGTAGTGTGAACTGAGAAAAACGAGGGGGAGGGGGGAGAGACGAGAGAAAGAGAGAGAGAAATAATTAACTGACTGATCTGTAAAATGGGAATCATGATGGGGTGAGGCCAGTTTTGTGTACTTTAGCTTTTTCATTCCAGTCTAGTCAACCTCCGGTTGAGAAACACTAATAAATAACTGTGCATTCGGAAAGTATTCAGACCCCTTGACTTTTTCCACATTTTGATACGTTACAGCCTTATTCTAAAATGGATTAGATAGTTTTTGTTCCTATCAATCTACACACAACACCCCATTACGACAAAGCAAAAACAGGATTTTAGAAATTTTAGCAAAAAGAAAAACTGAAATATCACATTTACATAAGTAATCAGACTTTGTTGAAGCACCTTTGACAGCAATTACAGCCTCAAATCTTCTTGGGTATGGCGCTACAAGCTTGGCACACCTGTATTTAGGAAATTCTCACATTATTCTCTGCAGATCCTCTCAAGCTCTGTCAGATTGGGTGGGGAGCGTCGCTGCACAGCCATTTTCAGGTCTCTCCAGAGTTGTTAGATCGGGTTCTAGTCCGGGCTCTGGCTGGACCACTCAAGGACATTCAGAGACTTGTCCCGAAGCCACTCCTGCATTTTCTTGGCTGTGTGCTTAGGGTCATTGTCCTGTTGGAAGGTGAACCTTCACCCAAGTCTGGAGCAGGTTTTCATCATGGATCTCTCTATACTTTGCTCCGTTCAGCTTTCAGCATGATGCTGCCACCACCATGCTTCACTGTAGGGATGGTGCCAGGTTTCCTCCACACGTGACGCTTGGCATTCAGGACAAATATTTCAATCCTGGATTCATCAGACCAGAGAATCTTGTTTCTCATGATCAGAGTCCTTCAGGTGCCTTTTCCCAAACTCCAAGCAGGCTGTCATATGCCTTTTACTGAGGAGTAGCTTCCGTCTGGCCACTCTACCACAAAGGCCTGATTGGTGGAGTGCTGCAGAGATGGTTGTCCTTCTGGAAGGTTCACCCATCTCTACAGAGGAACTCTGGAGCTCTGTCAGTGACCATCGGGTTCTTGGTCACCTCCCTGACCAAGGCCCTTCTCCCCAAATTGCTCAGTTTGGCCGGGCAGCCAGCTCTAGGAAGAGTCTTGGTGGTTCCAAACTCCTTCTATTTAAGAATGATGGAGGCCACTGTGTTCTAAGGGACCTTCAATGTTTCAGACATTTTTTGGGACCCTTCCCCAGATCTGTGCCTTGACACAACCCTGTCTCGGAGGTATGCACTGTCAACTGTGGGACCTTATATAGACCAAATCATGTCCAATCAATTGAATTTACAATAGGTGGACTCCAATCAAGTTGTCGAAACAGGATGCACCTGAAGTCAATTTTGAGTCTCATAGCAAAGGGTCAGAATAATTATGTAAAGAAGTTATCTGTTTGTTTTTTTTTATACATTAGTAAAAAAAAAAATCGAAAAACCTGTTTTGCTGTATCAATCAATTGTGTGTAGATTGATGAGGAAAAACATTAATTGAATCAATTTCAGAATAAGGCTGTAACGTAACAAAATGTGGTAAAAGTCATGGGTCTGAATACTTTCCGAATGCACTGTATACCCAGATAAATCAAGAATCTTTTATATTTAGGACACTTTATAGGCCTCTGGCTTTGGCTCTCTGATGATTTGTGTCATGTAACTAATTTGTCTATTTTTGATCTAGGGGAAGGACAGCCGACAAAACAGCTGCTCACCATCATTCCATCTCAAGTACCTCTTTTGTGGTAAAAATGGGAGCTAGCCAGTTCAACAACAAAAAAAATAGTCTCATAACTCAAATCTATTACTGGGGTTTTGAGTGAGGGCGTGACCGTGCAGTGTGATGGTTGGATTAACAGCATGTTGCAGTGTGGAGTGAGGTTACCGGTGCTGGCCCGCGGTGTCTTACCCCTTGTGCAACAAACACCTCATGGACACAGCAGATGCCAATGACTGTGATTCCCTGCTCCTTGCATAATGTGGCTGCAGCCACCAAAACCACGGTCACAGCAATGAGCGTCCACACAAGAGAGAAAGTCAAAATAGGAGAAACCTAGAGAATGGGATGTTGCCAGAGGTCATAGTCAGATGCCCAATCATATCCTAATAAAACTTAGGTGCTGGGTTAATGAGTACCCACAAACAGAAAGACCCAGTACACAGTGTGCAGGGCTTTCTGTCATTTTCATGTTGCCAGAACATCCACTCAAGAACAAAACTAAAGAGCCTTGGAAACCATTCTAAAATCGGTCAGTTGGATTTAGTGGAATTTATAGTGAAATTAGCCACATTGTGTTCATCTAAAGGCCCCTGGAATTAATCCCCATCAAATCCCATCAAAATAGTAAGTATTAGATGGTGCTTGTAATGAGGAAGAATGGTTGAGATGATACTCTAGGTCAGGGGTAGACAACCCTGTTCCTGGAGGGCCGCAGTTACAACAGGATTTTGTTCCAACTAGGCACCACACCTGACCAACTGAGCTAATTGATCAGTTCAGTGTGCCTAAATTCAACACACCTGGTCTTCCTGCTCTGTTAAATCAAAAACATGGAGTGGCGCAGGAGCAGGTTTGCCGACCTTTGCTCTAGGTCGAGGCCCTCAGGAGCCGCCCGAAGGGAAGGTTGTTTCACACATTCACCTGGTTACGTAACAGTGACAAGATTCACAGTGGAAAAGGCACTTCGAAGTGAAGGTACTAAATGAAACATATACAGTTGAAGTCGGAAGTTTACATACACCTCAGCCAAATACATACAAACTCAGTTTCACAATTCCTGACATTTAATCCTCCAAAAAAATCCCCGTCTTAGGTCAGTTAGGATCACCACCTTATTTTAAGAATGTGAAATGTCAGAATAATAGTAGAGAATTATTTATTTCAGCTTTTATTTCATTCGTCACATTCCCAGTGGTTCAGAAGTTTACATACACTCAATTAGTATTTGGTAGCATTGCCTTAAAAATTGGTTAACTTGGGTCAAACGTTTCAGGCAGCCTTCCACAAGCTTCCCACAATAAGCTGGGTGAATTTTGGCCCATTCCTCCTGACAGAGCTTTGTTGTCCTTAAGCCATTTTGCCACAACTTTGGAAGTATGCTTGGGGTCATTGTCCATTTGGAAGACCCATTTGCGACCAAGCTTTAACTTCCTGACTGATGTCTTGAGATGTTGCTTCAATATATCCACATAATTTTACCTCCTCATGATGCCATCTATTTTGTGAGGTGCACCAGTCCCTCCTGCAGCAAAGCACCCCCACAACATGATGCTGCCACCCCCGTGCTTCACGGTTGGGATGGTGTTCTTCGGCTTGCAAGCAACCCCATTTTTCCTCCAAACATAACGATGGTCATTAAGGCCAAACAGTTCTATTTGTATTTCATCAGACCAGAGGACATTTCTCCAAAAAGTATGATCTTTGTCCCCATGTGCAGTTATGGCGGTTTTGGAGCAGTGGCTTCTTCCTTGCTGAGCGGCCTTTCAGGTTATGTCGATATAGGACTCGTTTAACTGTGGATATAGATACTTTTGTACCTGTTTCCGGCAGCATCTTCACAAGGTCCTTTGCTGTTGTTCTGGGATTGATTTGCACCTTTCGCACCAAAGTACGTTCATCTCTAGGCGACAGAACGCGTATCCTTCCTGAGCGGTGTGACGTCTGTAAACAATTGTTGGGAAAATTACTTATGTCAAGCACAAAGTAGATTTGCTAACCGACTTGCCAAAACTATAGTTTGTTAACAAGAAATTTGTGGTGGTTGAAAAACGAGTTTTAATGACTCCAACCTAACATGCTGACCAGACCGAACACGTCGCGTGCGTCGCAAAATAAATTTAGAAACCCATGTTATTCAATTATTGCACCCACACTGCTTGCGCGCGCCAACGAGCGTCTGCGACACCAAGGGCTAAAATAGATTTCTATTTCTGACGCAGATCGCGCTGCAAGTCCTGCCTCTCCCATCTCCTCATTGGTTTATAGAAGCAGGTACCCACGTGCCATCTCCTCATTGGTTTATAGAAGCAGGTACCCACGTGCCATCTCCTCATTGGTTATACCCACGTGGGTGATAGAAAGACGAAAACTGTTTTGTCGGTAATACATTGAAAGTTTAGATGCGATCACCATATAATTTAAACGATGAAAAAGCCTGGGAGGAGGAGAGATGACTAGAAACGATTCGGTTGGCCGTTTTATATGTGGATTAATTTGTCGGAGTAGAGGACCTTGTCCATTTCAGGTAAAATAACAACTCAATGTTTATATCCCAGGACAAATTAGCTAGGAACAGCAAGCTAGCTAAATAGGACAAATTAACGTTGGCTAGCAAGTGCAAGCTAACTAGCTAAATTGCCATACATGTTTAATGCTTTTCGACCTGTCCCCAAATTAATGTCATTGGTTCAGAGTTTGTTTTGACATTTTAACCTGCGTGTCGTGATCGCGTTTGGTGTGGGGGGACAAAATACATGTATGCACGATAGCGCACGATGGCGCACACGCGCAGCCGGTTTGGGCAAGGTGTTAGTGTATGTAAACTTCCGACTTCAAATGTATTGCATTATTTTATGGCCGTTTATGCACCTATATGAGACTGTCAATACCCACAAACCCTACCACGTGGCAAAACAGTCCATTACACAATCAACATACTGTTGACACATAGGCTATGTTGTAAAAATATATATTTTTTATTTATCATATTAAATGATCATTGCAATTGCGCACACATTGATGTCGGACATGCACCTACCCAAATGCTCTGTTGCTGATGACTGGGATGAATGCAGGAGCAGATTTCAGGAGCAGGACAAGACACCCTCTTTTGGACTGATAAGGGCATGTACGTGATAGTTATATAGGTCAGATAGGCCTATGATGGTCATAATGCTTCTTGACAGTGTCATAAAGTGTATTTTCGTAGTCCAAGTGACACAGGACGCCCATAACGCTTCATGACAGTGTCATAAAGCATATTTTCTACAAGTTATTTAAAATATAATGATGAAAAAAACATGACTGTAAAGAATTCATTACAACAACAAAAAGGATTTAAGAAACACACTTTCAAACGAAAGGAAACTTCTTGTCAGGGAAAAAAATAATTTGAATAATTGTGGGTTGACACTTATGTAGGTGTCATAACCAGCCATAAAATAACACATATGTCAAATAGGTGTAAATATATGGGTCATGACAGTGTTGTGACCATATTATGACAGGTTATTTCAGCTGTAACGTTTTATGAACAATGCGTGTCAAGTAAAGTGTTACCAAATATTACTAAATTTGCCCAAGTTTGTCATAAGACACGAACAAAATGCATCAGTGATTCATATTTCCTGCTACTTTCTGAGGAAACAACAAGAATGTGCGTCTGTGTGTGTGTGCGCGCGTGGGTCTAACACCATGTGTAGCCGTTAGCAATGTTGCTAATGAAAACATTCTTCTGGTAGAAGGCAAGGCTTTCCCAAATACCTTCTCAGTTAAATGTTAATTACAAAGTAGCCTATGCTTGTTTTTCAAAGTAGCCTAAAGCCTATCGGTTTTAATAAAACACATTATTTGAAGGACAAACATTATTATGGCAATTCATATCGTGCAGTAAAACTGTATGACATTAATCAAGAGAAGACCGGTTGAATCTTAAAAAGTGTTTAATGTTCTATTACTTCCCCTAATAGTCCTGATCATAAAGACCGAGACAATATCCAAAACTATTAACAATACACTGAATTCATACATTTTCAGTAATTAAAATTGTAAAGTCATGTCACAATACCACTACAAATGTTTCTAATCTGGGAGGTAAACTCGATAAAGTATTCAATAATTTTGCTGTGTATTTCAGATGTAATCAAGGCAGTAGAATGTACCAGAAGCCACCAAAACAGAGCTCATTTGGCAAAAGCCCCACCGAACAGCTACTTCTTCTATTTGGCTGGCTACTCTATGTACTTGTGGAAAACACTGGTAATTACTTACGTTTTCGTTCCTTGCATGCAAATTCACTTGACAGATTGACTGTTTGACATAATAAATGCAAATAATTGCAGAAGTGTATGTTCTGTTTGAAGCAATGAGAGCTTGATGGAAGGTAAAGCCTAAGAACTAGTTTGTCTGGTATAAGAATAACAACATACACATAACTGCCAACATAAAGTGTCTTAATAGGGCATTGGGCCACTACAAGCCAGAACAGCTTCAATGCACCTTGGCATAGATTCTACAAGTGTCTGGAACTCTATTGGAGGGATGCAACACCATTCTTCCACAATAAATTCCATCACTTGGTGTTTTGTTGATGGTGGTGGAAAATGCAGTCTCAGGCACCACTTCAGAATCTCCCATAAGTGTTCAAATGGGTTGAGATCTGGTGACTGAGACAGCCATGACATATGGTTTACATTGTTTTCATGCTCATCAAACCATTCAGTGACCACTCATGCCCCGTGGATGGGGGCATTGTCATCCTACGGGGGCATAGCCATGGTAGCCAAAATAATGGGCTGCCCAGCATTTTTATACATGACCCTAAGCACGATGGGATGTTAATTGCTTAATTAACGTTGGAACCACATCGGTGTGGAAGCACTTGCTTTCAAAATACTTTGTATCCCTCCTTTACTTAAGAGTTTCCATTATTTTGGCAGTTACTGGTACAATATTGAATTGTATATTTGGTTAAAGGCTGTATAAACTAACAACTATATTAACCTCTCTAAAACTGGCCCTACTGAGGCTAAATCACCATGGTGAGATATAGGTGAACATACCGGAATCAGCCGATATTAGCTAAAAATGCCAACATCGGTATCGGCCCGATGTCTAGTTTAACGCCGATGTGCAAAACCAATGTCAAAGCTGACGTGCATACCTATATAACAACACAGATAGATGAGAACATCTTTGTATATAACGTAGGTAGATGACGTAATGACACCACGTAAAATGTTGCGCTACACGTGCAACACAGCATTCCTAACTGCCCACAATGTCTGCTGTCTGGACCGAGCAGTCAACAAATCGAGCAGTCATTTGAAAGAGTAAGGACATTTCGGCGAGACAACTCAAAGGCGAAATCCATTAACGCCAAGATAATGGAATTCATTGCCCTTGACAATCAACCATTCTCTGTTGTGGGTGATGTTGGCTTTCGCCGACTGGTCGAGCACCAGCACACTTTTATATTTATTTTTAAAACTATTTTTCATAACCCCTACCGGAGTTACACAGTCATAGCGTCACTGTTATTAGCTTAACGACTGACATTTGGACCAGCGATATCTCCCCATGAGCATGCTGAGTCTGACAGCACGGTGGGCCATCGAGGATTTCGTACTGAGGAAATCGTAGTTAGTGCATGCTCGTCATACCGCTGCTGCCAATTCAATGGCATTTGAGAACATATTTGAAACTTGGAAACATGAACACACTAGCTAGCTCCATTTGAACAAATTACTTGAGAAATAAGCTCATCAACTGCGCCTGCAGCAGACGTGATATCCCCCCTGTCATGGCACTGAAACGCCTGCTCAACAAAACTGGCAGGGATGTAAACAAATGTGCACAAAATTTGAGATAAGCTTCAAGCATATGGAACATTTTGTGCGTATGGAACATTTCTGGGATCTTTTTTTTCAGCTCATGAAACATGGGACAAACACTTTACATGTTGCGTTTACATTTTTGTTCAGTGTAGTATTCTTATTCTAATTCCTAATTCTAACACCACTGATTCTGTCACAACAGTGGAGTAAGCATGCCCATTCTGACTTCGTCAATGCTAATTGAAGGTCAAGGTTGAAGGTTTAGTTCATATCGGCTACCGAGAGCGTTATAATACAGTCATCCAGAACAGCTGGTGTTCTCATGCATGCTTCAGTGTTGCAAGCCTCGAAGCGAGCATAAAAAGGCATTTAGGTAGTCTGGTAGGCTAGCGTCACTAGGCAGCTCGCGTCTGGGTTTCCATTTGTAATCTGTAATAGTTTTCAGGCCCTGCCACATCCGACAAGCGTCAGAGCCGGTGTAGTAGGATTCAATCTTAATCCTGTATTGACGCTTTGCTTGTTTGATGGTTCATCTGAGGGCAAAGCGGGATGTCTTGTAAGCATCTGGATTAGTCTCCCGCTCCTTGAAAGCGGCAGCTCTAGCCTTTAGCTCGATGCGGATGTTGTCTGTAATCCATGGCTTCTTTTTGGGATATGTACGTACAGTCACTGTGGGGATGACGTCGTTCATGCACTTACTGATGAAGCCGATGACTGAGGTGGTGTACTCCTCAAAGCCATTGGATGAATCCCGGAACATATTCCAGTCTGTGCTAGCAAAACAGTTCTGTAGTATAGCATCCGTCATCTGACCACTTCCGTATTGAGCGAGTCACTGGTACTTCCTGATTTAGTTTTTGCTTGTAAGCAGGAATCAGGAAAATATAATTATGGTCAGATTTGCTAAAAGGTAGGGTGGGGGCAGCTTTGTATGCATCTCTGTGTGTGGAGTAAAGGTGGTCTAGGAATTTTTTTTCTCTGGTTGCACATGTGACATGCTGGTAAAAATTTGGTAAAACTGTAACTAGTAAGATAAGATAGTGACAATGAGTTGTTACATGTTCATTTCCTTGAAATCAGAAGGGGGAAAACCAGTCAGTCACTTCCCCATTCATCCCTCTCTCGTGATAACCATCACCGCTCAGAAATCAAACCCCTGAGTCATTATCTACCTTCTGACTTTCCTTCAAATCAGGCATCTACTGTCATTTTCCTCAGCACAATGCCATTATCTACTTCTCAACATGACCGCCCGCAGCCTTTAACAAGCTTCTCTTTCCAGTGAATTGATTGAGCTGACCGGACACTCAGAATGCTCAAACCCGTGTGTGCACACAACAAACAGGGGGACAATATTGGTGGAGGGCTAGAGTAGACTCACCGATGGAGTGGTCGGCTCCTTTAGATCTGATGTAGGCCAGGAACACTGCCAGGAGGAAGATGGAGGACAGGAGCTCCCCTCTTCCTACAACACCAGTCACCTGCCAGAGGAACCAAAAATATATATTTTTTAAAGTCAACATTTCTTGCACAAATATGTTCTTCTTTCATAAATGAATCGAAGAGTTCCACTTTCCCCATGACAGCCATTACCTGTCATAGGCACAATGTTGAAAGTAAACGGTCAAAGTTAACGTTTCTGGCACAAAGATGTTCCCTCGTCAATCAATCATCCTTTAAAACACTTCCTGCTCAGTCTCTCTGGAGTTCACACTTCTCAACATGTCTCCCAGGCATGCTTGAAATTGGCTGAAACCTGATTCTCCATGACAAAGGCTAACCTAAACCTACAATATGCACCCAACTGAAAACAACAAGACCATAAATGAAAAGTATGCCCGCCACCTAGCCTAGAACTAAATCATGGAGGCAGACAGAGGTAACTCACACTGGCTCCTGCCGGCCAGGGGCCACTTATAGAAATATATGAAGGATGATTGCCACCTTATGGAAGTACATGGAACTGCACATGTCCTGTTTTCACAAACGCAGCTGTGGCTGGTAAATCCTGAACCAAGAGGAGAGCAAATCTGTGTCATGTTCAGTAGGGAGAAAATGTTTTGAAACACAGTGAGGTATTAACTGAACTTGACCAGTAAGAATAAGAACCTTACTGAACATGACCCAGGTGAGGTTGACACACCTAACCTCTACTGCATAGATGTCCTAAGAACAACACATAGACTGATACACAATTGCTAAACACTAGACTGTGACAGTCTTGCCTGACGACTCAAACTTAATTATTCCGATGCGCTATCGTTCACTACATACAGTACTTCAGTCTGAGACTGCAAATGCTGAAGGGTTTCGTGGTGACGTCAAAATGAGGGTGTTGTACAAAACAAAGTCATCAGCAATTGGATCATCTCTAACCAATCTGAGAATCAAAGCCAATGACGAATTTTCAAAATGTCGCTTTACCCGTGTGTTTTGGCTCTGGCCCAACCCATCGATTTCTGGGACCAGTCAGACGGTCTAGAACGTATTTACAATCTAGAAATCGTAGGGCATGTACTCAGATCCAGATTCATTGTGGAGAATAAACTAACGTCTGTGGGTGTGGTGTAGCATTTGGCCAAAGCAAGGAGTTTGTGTAGCCAGGCAAGTGACAGTCAGCCTCTTATAACAACATACAGTGGAGAGAAGAAGTATTTGATACACTGCCGATTTTGCAGGTTTTCCTACTTACAAAGCATGTAGAGGTCTATAATTTTATCATAGGTACACTTCAACTGTGAGAGACGGAATCTAAAACAAAAATCCAGAAAATCATATTGTATGATTTTTAAGTAATTACTTTGCATTTTATTGCATGACATAAGTATTTGATACATCAGAAAAGCAGAACCTAATATTTGGTACAGAAACCTTTGTTTGCAATTACAGAGATCATACATTTCCTGTAGTTCTTGACCAGGTTTGCACACACTGCAGCAGGGATTTTGGCCCACTCCTCCATACAGACCTTCTCCAGATCCTTCAGGTTTCGGGGCTGTCGCTGGGCAATACGGACTTTCAGCTCCCTCCAAAGATGTTCTATTGGGTTCAGGTCTGGAGACTGGCTAGGCCACTCCAGGACCTTGAGATGCTTCTTACGGAGCCACTCCTTAGTTGCCCTGGCTGTGTGTTTCGGGTCGTTGTCATGCTGGAAGACCCAGCCACGACCCATCTTCAATGCTCTTACTGAGGGAAGGAGGTTGTTGGCCAAGATCTCGCGATACATGGCCCCATCCATCCTCCCCTCAATACGGTGCAGTCGTCCTGTCCCCTTTGCAGAAAAGCATCCCCAAAGAATGATGTTTCCACCTCCATGCTTCACGGTTGGGATGGTGTTCTTGGGGTTGTACTCATCCTTCTTCTTCCTCCAAACACGGCAGGTGGAGTTTAGACCAAAAAGCTCTATTTTTGTCTCATCAGACCACATGACCTTCTCCTGGATCATCCAGATGGTCATTGGCAAACTTCAGACGGGCCTGGACATGCGCTGGCTTGAGCAGGGGGACCTTGCGTGCGCTGCAGGATTTGAATCCATGACGGCGTAGTGTGTTACTAATGGTTTTCTTTGAGACTGTGGTCCCAGCTCTCTTCAGGTCATTGACCAGGTCCTGCCGTGTAGTTCTGGGCTGATCCCTCACCTTCCTCATGATCATTGATGCCCCACGAGGTGAGATCTTGCATGGAGCCCCAGACCGAGGGTGATTGACCGTCATCTTGAACTTGTGCAGGTCTACAATTTTATCCCTGATGTCCTTACACAGCTCTCTGGTCTTGGCCATTGTGGAGAGGTTGGAGTCTGTTTGATTGAGTATGTGGACAGGTGTCTTTTATACAGGTAACGAGTTCAAACAGGTGCAGTTAATACAGGTAATGAGTGGAGAACAGGAGGGCTTGTCTGTGAGAGCCGGAATTCTTACTGGTTGGTAGGTGATCAAATACTTAGGTCATGCAATAAAATGCAAATGAATTACTTAGAAATCATACAAATGTGATTTTCTGGATTTTTGTTTTAGATTCCGTCTCTCACAGTTGAAGTGTACCTATGATAAAAATTACAGACCTCTACATGCTTTGTAAGTAGGAAAACCTGCAAAATCGGCAGTGTATCAAATACTTGTTCTCCCCACTGTATGTTGACAAGACATCACTGTTATGCAGCATTTTCATCTCTCAACCACTTGCAACTATTGAATCCAACGAAACTATTCAAAGCATGCATCTTTCAGTTCCATCTTTAGGATTATCAATGTCACACAAACAAAGTTCTAGTTGAATATGTTCACTATGAATATGTTCAGATACCAGACACAGATGCACACAAACTCTGAACTACACATTCAGAAAGAAAGCCATTCTAAGATGCTAATAAAGACAGAGGCATGCACAACGGTCTCTTTGTCCATGTTTATCAGGAAGGGGAGCTTCATTGCTCAGTGTATCAAATGAAAAACAAATGATCTGTTGAGAGAGATTCCAGACCAAGATAACGTGCAGGCCATTGGCCGGGCCAAGGGCTACTTAGTGAATTGTGAAATCGGTCCTTTCAAGCGATTGAGAGGCTGCACTCAGCTGAAGGAGAAAACGACATGAGGAAGATGAGAGGGAGTGAGGGAGCACTAGAGCTGTGTAACGTTACAACTCCCTTTCCCAGAGTGGCAGAATGTTGTCTTTGTTTCACTATTCTGTTTTTGTTTTCAATTCTTCCATTCCGTTTTTCTAAGGCCTGTCTGGTTGCCGGTGCAACTCGGTTGAATGTGGTGAAATACAAGTACAAATTGGGGGTAAGGGGGTTAGCAAAGGCAAGATGAGAGAAGTTGTTGTTGAGATAGATAGTAATGACTGAGATTAGTTCAATTTAGTTAATTTCCAAACAATTCAGGCATTGAAAGGGACATTAACCAACTCAATGTCCAACTTGTATTGAATTCCATTCTTTCCATGTCACCAATGCATGCAGGTCTGTATAACTATTATAGCAGCAATGTTGAACGTTCAAGCTGCTGCACAGACACTATGGGATTGCTAGTCTAGAGCGCCCGGTTTAATCTAACGGCTTAACTATTTATCTGTACATGGAATTATATTATTAATTTTTGTACTCATGTTTTCCTAATCTTTACAGGAAAATGCCACGGGCACTATCTGATGTGTGGAGACATTTCACTGCAGCTAATGTAGAAGGAAAAGCTGTGTACATTTGCAAATACTGTGCCAAATCATATGTGAAGAATGCAACAAAGATGCAGAATCATCTGGCCAAGTGCATAAAGTTCCCTCAGCGCTCACAACAAGCAACCTCTGACAAACGTCCCTCTACTTCTATTCGAGGTGAAAATGATGAATCAGACACCTTATCGATAGCAACAGCTCATGGTCCTCCTGGAATCAGAAGTTTTTTTGACTCAATGGAGGAACGTTGTCACTTCTGATGCTCACAGGTAATGTGTATTGGAAGAGATTTCAGAATGTTATTCACCCAGCATACACCCCTCCAACCAGACATGCTTTATCTACTCATTTATTGGAATCAGAGTTCAACAGAGTTCAAGTGAAGGTCAAGCAAATCATAGAGAAAGCAGACTGTATTGCAGTCATCTCTGATGGGTGGTTGAATGTTCGTTGTCAAGGAATAATTAACTACATCATCTCCACCCCTCAACCAGTATTCTACAAGAGCACAGACACAAGGGACAACAGACACACCGGTCTCTACATTGCAGATGAGCTGAAGGCAGTCATCAATGACCTTGGACCACAGAAGGTATTAGCATTGGTGACAGACAATACTGTGAACATGAAGGCTGCTTGGTCTAAAGTGGAGGAGTCCTACCCTCACATCACACCCATTGGCTGTGCTGCTCATGCATTGCATCTGCTCCTCAAGGACATCATGGCACTGAAAACAATGGATGCACTCTACAAGAGAGCCAAGGAAATGGTTAGGTATGTGAAGGATCATCAAGTTATAGCAGCAATCTATCTCTACCAAGCAAAGTGAGAAGAATAAGAGCACCACATTGAAGCTGCCCAGCAACACCCGTTGGGGTGGTGTTGTCATCATGTTTGACAGACTCCTGGAGGGGAAGGAGTCTCTCCAAGAAATGGCCATATCACAGTCTGCCGATATAGACAGTCCCTTCAAGAGGATCCTCCTGGATGATGTATTTTGGGAAAGAGTGGTAAGCAGCCTGAAACCTGTAGCAGTAGCCATTGCACGGATTGAGGGAGACAATGCCATCCTGTCTGATGTTCAGATTCTGCTTACAGATGTAAGAGAAGAAATACGTACTGCCCTGCCCACTTCACTGTTGCTCCAAGCAGAGGAAACTGCAGTTCTGAAATACATCAAAGAGCGTGAAGACTTCTGCCTGAAGCCCATACACCCATATACATGTTGGACCCCAAGTATGCTGGCAAGAGCATCCTGTCTGGTGCAGAGATCAATAAGGCCTATGGTGTCATTATTACCATGTCTCGCCACCTTGGCCTGGATGAGGGCAAGGTTCTTGGCAGTCTGGCGAAGTACACTTCCAAGCAAGGGCTTTGGGATAGAGATGCAATATGGCAGTCGTGCCAACATATCTCATCAGCCACCTGGTGGAAGGGACTTGGTTAATCTGAGGCTCTTTCCCCTGTTGCCTCCATCACCCTCCAAATCCCACCAACATCAGCTGCCTCAGAGCGCAACTGGTCCTTGTTTAGGAACACACACACCAAAGCACGCAACAGGCTGACCAATACAAGGGTTGAAAAATGTGTGGCCATCCGGGCAAATGTTTGGCTTTTAGAGCCTGACAACAAGCCATCCTCAACAAGGTTGGAAAGTGACAGTGAATATGAGGCCTCAGAGTCTGATGTTCAAGAGATGGACATTGAGGAGGTCCAGGGAGAAGACATGGAAGCCTGAGAGGAAGACAACCAAAGCTTTAGTTTCTAGACAATCATTTTACAGATGTATGTTAAACACATTTTTGAGAGATGCAATGGATCATTGGGGATCATTCAATTTTCCCTTTCTTTTGTTGTTCAGTGAAATCATCCCATGTGAAGAGTCAACTCATTTAATTAAAGTTCAATTCATAATTAAATAGTTTTTTATATATTGGAAGGATTTAATAATTTGCAATTACGTCTACTTATGATAAGGTAAATATATACAATGCAAAAAAACATATACATTTAAATAGTATTAATATTAATTTGCATATATTTCCATTAATTCACAGATTTGCCAGTTCTTGCTGTAGGATGTTACCTCACTCTTCCACCATTTCTGGAGGGAATGGCCCTAGCCCTCACCCTCAATCCAACAGGTCCCAGACGTGCTCAACGGGATTGAGATCTGGACTCTTCGCTGGCCATGGCAGAACACTGACATTTCTGTCTTGTAGGAAATCACGCACAGAACGAGCAGTATGGCAGGTGGCATTGTCATGCTGGAGGGTCATGTCAGGATGAGCCTGCAGGAAGGGTACCACATGAGGGAGGAGGATGTCTTCCCTGTAACGCACAGCGTTGAGATTGCCTGCAATGACAACAAGCTCAGAACGATCCCGCTCCAGAGTACAGTCCTCGGTGTAACGCTCATTCCTTCGACGATAAACGCAAATCCGACCATCACCCCTGGTGAGACAAAACCACAACTGGCCAGTGATGAGCACTTTTTGCTAGTCCTGTCTGGTCCAGCGACGGTGGGTTTGTGCCCATAGGCGACGTTGTTGCCGGTGATGTCTGGTGAGGACCTGCCTTACAACAGGCCTACAAGCCCTCAGTCCAGCCTCTCTCAGCCTATTGCGGACAGTCTGAGCACTGATGGAGGGATTATGCGTTCCTGGTGTAACTCTGGCAGTTGTTGTTGCCATCCTGTACCTGTCCAGCAGGTGTGATGTTCGGATGTACAGATCCTGTGCAGGTGTTGTTACACGTGGTCTGCCACTGCGAGGACAATCAGCTGTCCATCCTGTCTCCCTGTACCGCTGTCTTAGGCGTCTCACAGTACAGATATTGCAATTGATTGCCCTGGCCACATCTGCAGTCCTCATGCCTCCTTGCAGCATGCCTAAGGCACGTTCACGCAGATGAGCAGGGACCCTGGGCATCTTTCCTTTGGTGTTTATCAGAGTCAGTAGAAAGGCCTCTTTAGTGTCCTAAGTTTTCACAACTGTGACCTTAATTGCCTACCGTCTGTAAGCTGTTAGTGTCTTAACGACTGTTCCACAGGTGCATGTTCATTCATTGTTTATGGTTCATTGAACAAGCATGGGAAACAGTGTTTAAACCCTTTACAATGAATAACTGAAGTTATTTGGAGTTTTACGAATTATCTTTGAAAGATAGTGTCCTGAAAAGAGACGTTTCTTTTTTTGCTGAATTTATTAAAATATTGTACATTGCGCTAATGTGGACAGTTTGTGTAACTACATTATAAGCTTCCATTTTAACCACATAAATTGAATGGAATTAGCTTACACATTCTTTTTACCTCAGATTGGTGATATATAGTCATCAAGATGATACTGAATAGATTGCTTTAAAACAGATTCATATATTTGGTTTGGTACAATTGCTTTTATCATACGCGCCTATCCGTCGAAGGACTCATTTTCATACTCAAATGGCACAGATCATTTGGAGCGCTCTCTGTATAAAAGTCGCTGGCCACAAACAAATACATGGATTTGACAGTCAAGCTATTCCTCAAATGAAAGCCAACCCCTGTCGCTATGGTCGGCTAGTCGCCGGGTGGCAGGGTAGCCTAGTGGTTAGAGCGTTGGGTTAGTAACCGAAAGGTTGCAAGTTCGAATCCCCGAGCTGACAAGTTACAAATCTGTCGTTCTGCCCCTGAACAAGGCAGTTAACCCACTGCCTACACGGCCCTGATGACTAGGCCGTCATTGAAAATAAGAATTTGTTCTTAACTGACTTGCCTTGTTAAATAAACGTAAAATAAAAATGGTGCAGCAGTGCACTGAATCTCAGTGCTAGAGGAGTCACTACAGACACCATGGTTCGAATCCAGGCTGTATCACAACCGGCCGTGATTGGGAGTCCCATAGGGCGGCGCACAATTGGCCCAGCATCGTCCGGGTTTGGCCGGTGTAGGCAGTCATTGTAAATAAGAATTTGTTCTTAAGTGACTTGCCTAGTTAAATAAATAATAATATATTTTTTTTAACATTAGGCGGGGGGGGGGGGGGGGGGTGTGCCTTGTAAGAACAAAGCATATTTAAGCTATTCCTGTGCTTGTAGCCAATCAGAATCCACAGATTTAAACAGAAGCAGCTAAGTTCATGTCAGAAAGCTGCCTTAGACCACTGTGCCACTCGGGAGCATGGATGGGGTAAGGATTTAGGGATAGTTAATTCAGCTTGTTAGTTCCTAGATCTGTGCCTACACTATGAGCAGACTTAGAGCCTCCATGTGGATGGAGTGCACAGCCGCTGCCACAGCGAACAGCAGTGTTTTATCTGATCCTAGATCTGTGTTTGCCTACAATACGAGCAGACTTACGGCCTCTGTGTGGATGGGGTGCACAGCAAAAAGCAGGGCCGCCGCCGCCACTAGGCTGGAGGTCTTATCCAGGAAGAGACGACAGATGCGCAGGAAGAGCACACACACCACTGCATGTAGCTCCACGTTGAGCAGGTGGTAGGATTCAGAACTCAGCTCACTGAAGAGGTAGTTCAGCCGGAACGTGAGCACGGTCAGGGGCTGGTAGGACTTATGGCTCCTCTCCTGTGGTAAGAAACAGAAATATGGAAGGGAGAATAGTGCTGTTGTGAATATAGGTGATTTTGTTGGAACTAAAAATCAACCTCCTCTGACTATCATTATGCCAAGAATCAAAGTTCACCAATATACACCACAGCCATTGATTAATTGAACATATACTGAACAAAAATATAAACGCAACATGCAACAATTTTATTGATTTTACTGAGTTACAATCAGCATGCCAATTGTACTCTCCCTCAAAATTTGAGACATCTTTGGCATTGTGTTATGTGACAAAACGGCACATTATAGTGGCCTTTTGTCCCTAGTACAAGGTGCACCTGTGTAATGTTCCTGCTGTTTAATCAGCTTCTTGATATGCCACACCTTTCAGGTGGATGGATTATCTTGGCAAAGGATAAATTCTAACTAACAGGGATGTAAACACATTTGTGCACAATATTTTAAAGAAATAAGCTTTTTTTGTGCATATGAAACATTTCTGGGATCTTTTTCAGCTCATGAAACATGGGACCAACACTTTACATGTTTTTCAGTGTAAAATACCTTTGAACTATTCACAGCTGAGATTCAAATAATCCCTTTTCACTTGATCATCTGCATGTTTTGAAAGGGGAGCATAAACAAAGTAAGACGTGGTGCATGACATGTCATGTGTAATCTTGTGCACCAAACACTTCCCTCCCCAAGCTCGAGGATATTTCATGATAGATTCATCACCTCAGACATGGGTGTGCCCCAGAAGTCATTGAAGAACAGGTTGCAGAGTGGGGTGGCAGGCCACAGGTCCTTGTTGTCCAGAATGGCTGAGACATCGTCGAACACAAAGCCACAGGATAGGCTGTTCCAGTAGCATCCCAACACCAGTCCAGTCAAAAGAAAGAAATTAGACTAGAGAGGTTATCTTTATTCATTATCATATCATGGTTCACACAATACAATGTGCCCAGCCCAGATTTGCTAGGATGCCACTGACACAGCTTGGTGCTGCCAGGTCAGGTGACAAGACTGGCATCATAACAATGTATGCCTTCAGCTACACTGAGTAGGTCTATGATCAATACCCATACAATGCAGAAATATTATATTAGCAAAAAAACTATGACAATTGCATTGAGGATGTCGTATTAAAACTTGAGAGGCAACAATGTAGTTAGCTAGCTAGGCAACTATATCAACCGAGAACAAGATCCTGTAGTTGCAGTCACGCTAGCTGGTAACTTTAAAAACATTGTCATCCAGCTAGGCAGCATTGGGGTTACGTCAGGATTTTTGCAATTAGGCTTTTTACTTTATCTACTTCCACAGAGTCAGATGAACTTGTGGATACCTTTTGTAAATCTCTGCGTGCAGTAATAAGGAAGTTAACTAGCGTTAGCGCAATGACTGGAAGTCTATGGGTATCTGCTAGCTAACAAATACCCACACTCTTACTTCTAGACATTGTGTTAGCGACACTGCCTATAACGTCCTTACTTGACACAGATGCATACAAATGGTATCCAAGAGTTCACCCAACTCTGGGGAAGTAGATAAAATCCCGAAGTATGCCTTTTACAAACACACGAACGTTAACTTAGCTAACTAACGTTAACTGTTGTTGAAGATAACCTAATCGCCTCTTGCATTTCCACTTGATTGTTCACGATTCATGGTCTAGTTTATCCACTGCTGATGAAAATAGTTTACAGTAACATGTCCTAACATATAACATTGTTACAAGAAACATTTAGAAACAAACGTTAACGTATTCGGCGATTGACATTCCAATTTGAACGCTAGCAAGCCAATAAAACCCCAAACTTCCGGGGCAAAGTTTAAGCTAAAAAGGGGCACTGATTTCAGAAACAGCGGTGGCTGTAACGTGTTGTCCCATATGTACTGACACTATCAAAAAGAGGAGAACACACTTTGCTTGGTATAAATCATGAACAGTTTTGTGTTGAAAATCTCTCTAAGCTATCTAGCTGGCTAAATGACTGGCTGGCCTTTTGCGACGGTGAAACGACTTTATCAGCCATAGTAGCATGTTGCGCAAATCAATTTACGATTGTTGTCAGTGGTAACTTAGCAACTAGAGCAGCTGTTAGAACAATGAGAACACATTTGACCAATCTGTGGTATGCTTAGCTAAAATACCAAGTAAGCTCGCCAAATACGTTGTGGCAGGTATATGAAAAAAGGTAAGATTCACACGAAGATTGATTTAAATGAAAATAACCCAGTTGTATGCATAAGTAATTTATATACATGTAGAATGCAATGTTTAGCAAGTCTGGAAGCAAGTTGCTATCAGCAGCAAACAAGCCAAACATGTTGTTAGGTGCAGTAGTCAGCTAACCTAGTTAACTAGCTAGTTACAACTAAAATGCATATTGCAAGGATAATAGCCACAGCTCTATGTTGTCCCTTTACAGCATTACCCAAGCTTACAATATGTGTCTGTCCATCTATTTGCTCCCCAGTTCCTGTTAGCTAGCTGTAACTACACAATTGTCAAGATGCCTCCTCGTCTTGACTGGAGTAGGGTAATTGATTCTGACCTAGAACAAATGCAGGAGAGTGGAGATGCAGATATAATTAACCAAATGTTTCTACAGGTAAAGTTACAGTACTGTTCCAAAATGCACATACCTGCACCCCAAATCCTCTTCTAATCTGATACTGTATCAATCAAATAGTCCAATCTAGTTTTCCGTGTTGATATGGATGTATGACCATTGAAATGAGTGGTTCTGCTACTGATTTGTCTGTAAACAAACAAAGGACTACCCTGCCTTCCGCCAAAGCACATACTGCCTGTGTCTGCAAAATGCATAAACAGACTAATCCTCTTCTGCGCACCTCATTTTCACCCCCCTACCATTTCCCCTGGCCAAGATCAAGCACCTGGCTTGTAGACTAAACAAACGTGTAAGCAATTTTGTTCTCTGCTACTACCAGTGAGACAGGAACATATATAAAAGACCAAGCAGTGCTTGTTACTGGATCTCTAGACACTGCTGGTCACAGGGTTTTACTTCATTTTGCACCAAGCATTACTGTTGATGTGTTTCTGCCTGATGTCAAATTCACCGTGTGTTTCACTGAACAGCTGTGGTGCCCTATTTCTCTGCAGGTCAAACAATGGGAGCGGGAGCTGAAAGATGGAAGCCCAGAGAAAATAGTTCAGCTCTTGCGAGTCGCTCGGGGCCTTCTGAAGGTGTCCCATGCTATTATTACCCATTCAGATCCAGAGCTGCATTATTCAAACTCACTACATCTCTTTGATCTATTCACATTGCTGTGCTGAATTACATTCCTAATATTATTAGATCCAGTGTTAATATCAGTAGAATACATTACATAGTTGCTTTGAAGAATAAGCTCGACACAGTGTGGTTTAAGTAATGTAGTATAGTTTGATTATATTTGCATCACATAGTGTACATGACCTGCTTGTGTGTGGATTTACAACATACATGTGTTCAAATCGAGTGGCAGCATAGATAATAAACAGCGAGTAGCAACAGTGTACAAAAGGGGGGGTGTATATTTTTCTGTAGTGGAAGAAAGTGGAGGTTACCATGGCATTTGAACTCATTGATAATGTTGGCACAGAAGCATTGTTGTTAATTAAGCGTTAAGTGTATTGTTAGAAATGAATTGCCCACAGTAGATACTTTAACAGTATCTCTTTTGTATCTTACAGAAAATAAGTGGAAGGCCAAGGAGTTAAAGTGGGAACAAGAGTTTGAGGTAAGGCTTGGTGTGAATGTGGTCATTAAATGAAATGGTGAAGCATTAGAGTCCATATTCAATCGAAACTGCCGGTTTTGGGTAGCAGTTTTGTTTGAATTGGACCACACGTTATTTTACCTCATGCTGCTCAGTTTCCTTCAACTGGCTTTGTATACCTCTCAGCCAATAGTCAAGTCACTCATAGTACTTAACGAGATTAGAGCGAGCTAGCTAATTCTTCTCTGCTACGCTGCTGTATGTTGTGGTTTTATCTCTGTGTTTTCTGATCAAGAAATTTGCCCCGGTCTGTGATTTCTTAAGCACTTTCACATAAGCAAATGGAGACATAATATTGTGTTAGGATCCTGGTAGTTAAAGTGTGTAGATTTAGAAGTGTTGTAAACAGATGGAGTCTTAAGAGTTTGTTGTCCGCCTGGTTTCCTGGCTAGATGGCTAAGAAGTCAGGCAGTGGCAGGGGGCAGGACATGCGCTTCATGCGGGACGAGATGCGCACACTGGAGGCTCGACTGGACCGCAGAGAGAAGGACATCCAACAGTTGAAGAGACGAGCAATGAGAAGAAAATCAACAAAAGTATCTATATCCACAGTAAAACGAGTCCTATATCGACATAATCTGAAAGGCTGCTCAACAAGGAAGAAGCGACCGCTCCAAAACCGCCATAAAAAAAGCCAGACTACGGTTTGCAACTGCACATGGGGACAAAGATTGTACTTTTTGGAGAAATGTCCTCTGGTCTGGTGAAACTGAAATAGAACTGTTTGGCCATAATGACCATCGTTATGGAGGAAAAAGGGGAGGCTTGCAAGCCAAAGAACACCATCCCAACCGTGAAGCACGGGGGTGGCAGCATCATGTTGTGGGGTTGCTTTACTGCAGAAGGGACTGGTGCACATCACAAAATAGATGGCCTCATGACAAAGGAAAATGATGTGGATATATTGAAGCAACATCTCAAGACATCAGTCAGGAAGTTAAAGCTTGGTCACAAATGAGTCTTCCAACTGGACAATGACCCCAAGCATACTTCCCATGTTGTGGCAAAATGGCTTAAGGACAACAAAGTCAAGGCATTGGAGTGGCCATCACAAAATCCTGACCTCAATCTTATAGAACATTTGTGTGCAGAACTGAAAAAGCGTGTGCGAGCAAGGAGGCCTACAAACCTGACTCCGTTACACCAGCTCTGTCAGGAGGAATGGGCCAAAATTCACCCAACTTATTGTGGGAAGCTTGTGGAAGGCTAGCTGAAACGTTTGATCCAAGTTAAACAATTTAAAGGCAATGCTACCAAATACTAATTGAGTGTATGTAAGCTTCTGACCCACTGGGAATGTGATGAAAGAAATAAAAGCTGAAATAAGTCATTCTCTCTACTATTATTCTGACATTTCAATTCTTAAAATAAGGTGGTGATCCTAACTGACCTAAAACACGGAATATTTACTGGGATTAAATGTCAGGAATTGTGAAAAACTGGGTTTAAATGTATTTGGCTAAGGTGTATGTAAACTTCCGTCTTCAACTATTTCACACTTTTTTTCAAACAATGTGGTTTTTGTTTAAAGGAAGATAATCTTTGAAATGTGTGTTGAATTACTGTATTTACACCATCTCCATCTGTGATTTCCACTGCAGATTCTCTTCTTCTTTCGTTACTGTTCAATCTGTTCTTTTCTCCTGTCCTTACTTGAACTTCTCTTCCATCACCGACTCGTGACCAGGTCATATATGAGCTGTGTGTTGTAAGTTACTCAGTCCTCCATATTTCTTGCCTATTTTGCGTACCTCTCTCTGCTTTTTTTTTAATCTCCTTTCACAATATCTCATCTATTTTATTACACAATATTGTTCACAAATCACAACCTGCTGTGATCTTCTGTGGTTGTCCTTCTATTAACGTTGGCTCTGCTCTGCCTGTTCATCCTACTCGATCCAAACTAATAAAATGTTTTTGAATGTCTTCAAGGCTGTGCAAGAGCGGGACAATCAAATCAAGATGCTGACAGAGCAAGTGGAGTAGTATACGGGGGAGATGGAGAGAAATGCTCTGCTCAGAGGAACTCAAGAATCCCCTGAAGAAAGACAGAGGTGCTTGTCAAATTCTCTTGTTGTAAAAGCACAACCATTTAGCACATTAGCATGAGCTCTTTAGCATAAGTGTAGCCATAGACTCTGATGTAGCATTGTTAGCAATAGCTCATAGGTCAACAAAAAATAATGATCCCCAGGCTTGCCATCAGCCATCCAGCAGAGGAAACTGGACAAGCTAAATGCTAAGCTGCAGGCCACAGAGACAAGAGCACGGGAGGCAGAACGTGTGGCCGAGCTAGCCGAGACAGACGCCAGGGACACCCTAAACCACATGAGAATCTACCAGTCTGTAAGTCTGCCCAGCCTGCCCAGTTTCACACACGTCCAGTCGCTTAAGGGTTCTCCAACAAACCCAAGTTCCTATAAACGAATCAAAAAACAATTCTCCCGACCCCTGTGGTTATTCTCATGACTCATGCAACAGATTTCGTTTCGAGATGTCTGGTCTGTCAAAGCTTGTATCCTAGATTGAACAAAGTTCGAAAGCCATGGCTGATCTTTCTAGGCTCTCTTTACTGTCCTGCAGAGCACTGATGGTCTGCAGGTGGCCATCGCTGAGATCAAAGAATGTAAGAATCAGATGAGAGTGTGAGACCGTGAGACGGAGGCCATGACCACAGATATCAACCAGCTGGAAATGAGAATCAACGCAGATCTTAAGGAAAGTCTCGTTTAAATTAACAAACGTTAAGTCACATTTACAGTTATTTTCACGTTCTCAACCCACTTTACAGACAGAATTTTGTTATGTAAAATAAGAACAAGAAACAAGAAACAACAAAGAAATCAAAAACAGAGAGAGCAGATATTTCATAAAGTTAGTGAATGACCTTATTAGCTAGACAGTTTTGTTGTTGGAGTGGATATCCTTTCATTCAGTTTCTGTTTTTCATCCATCATCCTCTTTCATAAGGTCTGGAGCCCCAAGAGGAAGTGGATCTGACGGAATTCAGAAAAACCGAATCCCTGAAACAGCGGCAGTTCAAAGCAGAGAACCAGGTTCTCACCAAAGAGGTAAATTCAGATGGGAGGGATGTCAAGTTTGTGTCCCAATTGGCACCCTATTCCCTACATAGTGCACTACTTTTGACCCGAGCCCTATGGACACTGGTCAAAAGTAGTGCACTATACTATGGGCAATGTTCAAAAGTAGTGCACTATATAGGGAATAGGGTGACATTTGGTACAAAACCTTTAGCTCTGCCAGTGGCCCTGTTTCCTTCATGACCCCTTTTGACCCCACAGATCGAACAACTGGAAGAGGAGATACTTGAACTGAAGAAACAAATCAGAGGAATGGTAAAGGACAAAGGTAAATACCAGAGGTGGGACCAAGTCACCTATCATTCGAGTCACAAGCAAGTCTCAAGTCACAAGGTCCGAGTTTCAAGTCAAGTCCCAAGTAGAACTTGTCAAGACTCGAGTCAAGTCCAAGTTGTGCATTCTAAGAGCAAGTAGAGTCGAGTCGCAAGTCAAGTAAAAAAACAAACATGCAATGACTTGTTCAACTACAAATCAATCAAATGTATTTATAGAGCCCTTTTTACATCAGCCAATGTCACAAAGTGCTAAATCTGTGTCTATTTATCGAGTCTACCAGACAGCCCTTTTCATGAGTTTGTCTACAACACATTTTGATTAGCCTATGTAATTGTAAAATAGGGACCTTGTAGCAGTCGTAAGGGCATGAAATCAGCAGAAGGCAAGGCAGGTTGAAGTGCTCAAGAGTGTAGATTTATTTACAGGTTTAGTTGATCCAATGGTGAATGTGCCATATCATACAAAATATACAAGTAGATTTACCAAAGATATATGGGCAATAGCCCAAAAGGAATAGCCTCTGTATCAGGCTTAACCTGTCCTATCTGAACGGACACAGGTGAGAGGGCAAGACTCTAAAGCGTCCCCTTGAGAAACCAAATCAAATCTGTTTAACAGCTCAAACAGGTAGACCTACATAATATAAGCACTTGGCCCCCAGAACCATACAATTACCCAATTGGCAAATACAATCAATAAACTGGTTCTACAATGTAAAAGCCGATTTCCACATCCTTTGTTACATTCGTCTTAATCAGACTTAATGAATCTTAATGATATTTCAACACCATGCATACATGGAAACGGAATGAAAGAGACATAGGACACAGAACTCCGACATAACCCGGGAAATATGAACAAAGGAAACTATACATTTAATTAAATAAACAGAACTTCTACCTCATGAGTCTTGTGAACATTCATGTGCACAATAAACATCGCGCCCACTCAGGAAAGATGCTGGATAGGCTACTTCGGCTTTATAGCTGAGCTGTGCTTCATATGAGCAGCTGAGAAATAAATATAACAACACTTATTTCACTCCATGCATCAACCATAGCTTTTTAAGGAGCATGCTCTCACTGCACGACTGTCATGCCTACTGCAGGTCTACTAACCACCGGTCCTGGCTCCATCATTACGCACACCTGGACCTCATCATCACCTTGATTACTCTCCCTTTATTTAGCCCTCAGTAGCCTCTGTCATTAGGCAGTATTGGTTTTGTTCACGTTCAGTACATTTCTCCTGTTTTGTTTATCTGCTTCTCTGATCATTAAACTTACCTTCTGCACCTGCTTCCTGACACCAAGTGCATACGTTCCAGCGACAGGTGATAATCCACCCAAACTCTGTGTGCCATGGGCTCTCCAACCCTGTTCCTGCAGCTACCCAGTGTTTCATTTGGGAAACCAAGTGAAATCTGTTCGGGAACATCGATAGTAACATGTTTTCGCAACAAAACATATTTCACTAAACTGTTGACAGCCCCTCTGCATGCTCGAAAAATGAATAAACGGGAGAGAGGAGGAGATGGAAACTCATGGTGGTGAGATATTTTGTATAGTGTGAGGATTGAAAATATGCTTGGCCTATCATGGGTGTGTGTGTGTGTGTGTGCTGGAAGTAACATTTTGCAACATATGGTGTGACTAGTGGGAAGGCTGTGGCTAACCTTGGGTGTAGGCAGTTATCATGAGTTGTGGGAGACATACAGAGCATAGTGTTGTGAGAACAAACTGTCTTTTGTTAGACAATAACAGGAGCCAGATGTGTGATAACTGTATCCAGGGTGTGGGCCCAGAAGGTAATCTGCCCAGCAACAACTACACCTGCCAACAGGAGCGCCTGGGGGCTGGGACCAGCCTGTGCGCCAACGATGGGTTGAGTGAGTCTAGACCTCGCTCAGCCTCTACTCTGACAGGCCAGCTCAGAAGCGGGAACTAACTCTGTCAGAAGTATATAAGAAGAACTCTGTATGAATAAGTCAGTTCTCTGCTTTACCCTGCGTGGTGATACAGTGAACCCGTATATACGAAAATTGCATTTATCGCTTGAGTTTAATAAAAGTACTTATAGTATATTCGGTGACTCTGCATCACATTTATCCTGATACCAGATTCGATTGACGCAACCCTTTACAATAGCTAAAGGTAATCTGTCACCCAATTAATTCTGAAAATATAAAAAATTCCTCCAATCGCTATTTGAGTGCATACGGATGACATGTCTTTTTCCCCCTGCCCTGTTCCTGCCCATTTCATAACAGGCCATTTGAAACTCATTTTACATATTAGTAAAGACAGGATTAAATTGAGAATAGTCACTGGACAGAGGTTGTTCTCTGGTTTTGTGATGAGACAAAGGTGTGGTTGAATCTATTCTGCCACTGTGTCTTCTTATTGTCTCGGCCTTAGACCTATATATCACGGTCGCAAGGCAACTGAACTAACAGGTTATAGAGCAAACAACACAATTATTACAACACAGGGGTTGTAATATGGCTTTATATATTTGTACAAATATGATCACTTGATGAGCAGTAGCGGTGCTTAGGTAAAATCACTGGGGAAGCCAAGCCAGGGGAAAAAGCCATATTACAACCCCTGTGTTGTAATACTTGTGTTGTTTGCTCTACAACCTGTTAGTTCAGTTGCCTTGCGACCGTGATATATAGGTCTAAGGCCGAGACAATAAGAAGACACAGTGGCAGAATAGATTCAACCACACCTTTTGTCTCATCACAAAACCAGAGAACAACCTCTGTCCAGTGAAGTTCAAAAGCAACAAACCGTTACATGACCTACAGCATGGTCAAGCAAGTTAATGTTTCTGACATTTTCAGACTACTAAACAACTATTGATTTAGAACCACGGAGTTACCACATGTCACAAAGAAAACAGGGGCTGCCTCCACTATTCCAGCACCATTTCGCCATCATCAAATCACCTATGCTTAGTCTAATACAGTGACAACGAAAAGATACCTAAAACTATTTAGTCCATTCAATGTAAGCTAAATATGATGTGGCTGTCCATGGTTCTGATTTCTGTGTGTGTCTGTTTGTGCAAGTAGGAAAAACATGTTGACTCACCCTACTTGTAGAGAACCGCCAATGCCATCCTCCTCTCTTTCATGTTGCGGAAATGATGTATACAGTACACACTTATTTTTTGTTGTCCTAGGCTACCTGGCTAAAATGCTTGCTCACTAGCCTAACTTCCAACGTTAGCTAGCCTTCTTCAATATTAGCCTTCTACACCTAGCTACATATTGAACCTCCATCCTCTCAGGCCAGGAACACAATGTATGAATTTATGGTTGGATCAGAATCGCCATTATAGTCATTGGCCAGTACGGAGAATTAAGTAAAACCACAAGTCCAAATCCCAATCTCCATCCACGGCTAATTTAGTAAAGGGACAATTTTAGCTAGCTAGCCACCGCAGGACAACGAGATGCAAAAATTTAAGTTGTTTCTTTCAATGACGTATTGCTCTCGATATGATGTGATTGGAGGGAAGCCAAATTCAAACTGGCTTCCCTAAACACTTTGGTGCACCAGGTCCATTCACAGTTGAGATCACTCAGTTTAGCTCAATGTTGACTGGCTATTATTGTATACTTTTTTAAATCTAGGGAGACCAAATGCTCACTGGCTTCCCTAGCATTCAATGCTATGGGCGGCAACAATGTCATACTCTTTTTGACCTGACAGCATCAGATAGATGGCCTACACATACAGAGACAGAGGGGTGCAGTTTCACTCACTCAGATGCTTTCTCCGGTGAGATCCTTTCAGCCTCTTCTGAATTGAAGGAAAATCCCTTGGCAGCCATGAATACACACTACTGAGGATGAGAGAACAGCTGTGCAGCCTGAGGCAAGGAACAGAGTGCAAGCTTTTTTTGCAACTTTCTCAAATCATCAATAGCCTATAGTCACATCATGCAGGCCATATATGTTGTGATTTCTAAGACATTCTAAGGTTTGTATCGTTAACAAATAATTCAAAATCGTGTTTCAAATTATCACTTTTACGCTCAACATAGCCACTTGCTTTGGAATAGGAAAAATATCAATTATATTCTCCTTACTATAAAATCATACAATATAAAATAATGGAACGGCACTTATAAGCGTATCGTGCCAGCTAAATGAACAAGCCTACAGCCTATGGCATGGAGCATAGCTGGATAACATACAGTAGGCCAACTCATATTCTGTTCTTCTGAAATGCATTTTCTTCATATTATAATGTTTCGTTAGACCTGATTAAAATAAATTATGGATTTATTGTGCTGGTGTATATTAAATTGATTTATTATACTTTTTTAAATGTAGATGTTCCAAAGGCGTGCATCAGCGGCTTGTATGAGTGGAGGGAGGACTGGAGTTTATGTTAATTAACGGTCAATTACCGTGGGACCGGTAGTCTTTTGCATGACAATAACCGTCTGACAATTTTATGACCACCACAGCCAGGAAGGAGCGTAACCAACCACTCTGAGGCAGTGGTTGTGTGGCTAGCAGAGGTGTGCTTAGCATATCTGAAAGAGAGGTACAACATTATTTTAATGAGAATTCAGTCCACTTGACAATTCAAACAGAATTCAGTATTCTTCACGCTGTTGATTTGTATAACTTGAGACAGATAGCAATACAGTACAAATATATTAAAATATAATATGGAATGTAACAAAGATACAGATGTGCATGAGATGGTTTAAAATAATACAATTACTACAGGTAGTATCTATCCATGTGTAACGGATGTGAAATGGCTAGCTAGTTAGCGGGTACGCGCTAGTAGCGTTTCAATCAGTTACGTCACTTGCTCTGAAACCTAGATGTAGTGTTGCCCCTTGCTCTGCAAGGGCCGCGGCTTTTGTGGAGCGATGGGTAACGACGCTTCGTGGGTGTCAGTTGTTGATGTATGCAGAGGGTCCCTGGTTCGCTCCCTTGTCGGGGCGAGGGGACGGTTTAAAGTTATACTGTTACATTGGTGCCGTGACCCGGATCACTGGTTGCTGCGGAAAAGGAGGAGGTTGAAAGGGGGGTGAGTGTAACGGATGTGAAATGGCTAGCTAGTTAGCGGGTACGCGCTACTAGCGTTTCAATCAGTTACGTCACTTGCTTTGAAACCTAGAAGTAGTGTTGCACCTTGCTCTGCAAGGGCCGTGGCTTTTGTGGAGCGATGGGTAACGACGCTTCGTGGGTGACTGTTGTTGATGTGTGCAGAGGGTCCCTGGTTCGCGCCCGAGGTCGGGGCGAGGGGACGGTTTAAAGTTATACTGTTACACATGCTTTTCCTTGAAATATTTATCTGATACTTTAGCTAGCTATTTGATGTTGTTCTAGCTAGCTCACCCAGAGCAGTCTTTTCTCCTCCTCGCTGGTCTACAGATGCATGACTACACGATGATGATGTTGTGACTGTAACATTTAACGGACACTAGAACAACAACAACTAGCTAGCTATATCAGATAGACGTTTTCAGGAAAAGCAGCTCATGAACAAGACAATAACATGAATATTGTTGCATTGGTTCAAAATTAACGTCTTGCTAGCCAATCAAGATTTTTTTTTTAAAGGTGAGATCTCTCAGATTCTATCTCTGTAGCAGTCTCATCTCATCTGGGCACTGCATCAGCCAGATGAAGCAACAGCACATCTAATCTTCATCCCCTCTTGTCTTGATTCTACAGAGAGCTAGACTGTTCTACTCAAAACATTATTAGGAAGCTAGCTAAAGTTAGCCAACTTGAGCAGACCAACTAACTACACACCAAACATACATGGAGCAAACAATGATTTTCTAAACTAATGTTCGTCTCAACCAAGTACATAGCTAGACCTATTGCTCTGTTACAAAATGTAATAACCACTAGATACAGGCTAGCCAGAAGCCCATAATGCTATCTAGCTAATCAGCCATGTAATGTCAATAAAAAAGAGGCTAGCTATCATCAGCTTGTAAAGGTTAAAACCCTGAGCGCACAGATTCAACATGGCAAATTTAGTTTTGAGTCACAGAAGAAGATTCACCAGTCACAAGCAGAGGGTAAGAAATGGTTGGCTAAATGAACATGTATCGTAGGGCTATGAAACAAATGTTTACATGTTGCAATAAACGGTACGGGTATGGAATGATGAAACGCTAGCAATTGTTGTGGTATTAGATGGAATATTGATTTACCACATAGGACCTATGCATTTAAACGTGTGAACGCAAGAGCAAACATTTCAGCAAGATAAAAATAGCACTCTCCACTGGACCGAGGTAAAGACAGTTTCAGGTTGGATATTCAACGGATATTCACCTGTAGTTTTCCTTACGTCCACCAACAACAGTTAGGGATCATCAAAGTGACAAATCAATAGTGACAAATCAATTTTTTTCAAATTTCAATAGCTCTTTAACCATTACTCCTAACACTTTCAAAACTGTTTGTAGCTAACCCGATGGCATTTGCACACCCTTTAGTTTGTCCATTTTCATCTCACATGATTTTACATGAATTTTTCTAAATGTAAAATTTCAATAGCTCCTTGGTCATGTGACCTAGAGACTTCAAACAAGGTTCAGAATGTCCACTCAGTGGGCCTACATATTGCACACCCTTTAGTTTGTCCTTTTTCCAAATGTAAAATTTCAATAGCTCCTTGGTCATGTGATCTAATGTCCGCTGACTACCCTTCTATATTGCACACTCTTGTTTGTGTACTGTAAAATCATGCGGTGTAACGTACATTTTTCATAGTTTCAAATTTGCAATAGCTCCTTGGTCATGTCAATTACACACCTAAGAAGCATACAGTGGATATACACACATATTTCACAACCTCTAGTCAGGTATCTTCTATATTGTTGTACATTATTATTAGTTTGGCAATTAGGGGGTTCAGTCCAGTGTTGTTTACCCTTTTCTTTAATATTTATCTACAATAATTGGTAGTTCTAAGTACTTATTTTCCCAGTTTTTTTATTTTTCCACAGTATTTAACAATAGGAGAGAGACAGATAATATCTCCTTTCTTCGTTAATGTCAACCATAAAGGAAAAGGGCAAAGTACGAGAGTCATGCTATTAATTGTCCAAAGCAGGGATGGAGAGTAAGCTAGTGAGGTAGGCTGCAGTGGGTTTGCTGGCCAATATATATGCTGAACATGTAACCACAGTAATGGTGGCCAGTAAATCAATGAATAAAAATGTAATATTGACAAATTAAACAAATTGTAGACCTTTAATCTTTTCAGACATTAACTTCAATTAAGTATGAAACATTTCACAGTGTTAACTTTCTCTTTATCCTGGTTGATGTACATTTCAGAGCCTCTTCAGTGTGGATGGGGTTTAGCATACATTTTCAACAACAGACTGCACTTCCAGTTTGTGTCTCTTTTGTCTTCATTCCTAGGCACGTTCCTATGGCTGTCCCACACAACTACATAAAAATAAAGAATTTACATTTACTTTGAAATAAATGTCATTACATACCAGACATTTTTAGTATATCCTCAGCCATTTCTTTTCGCAGTTGCTCCATGTGATTTTGAAGGTTCCATATCAATTTGGGAGGGGATGTTGGGGAAGTTCTGTGCAACTTACTTGGCCATTTACACCAAAAAATAAAATAGAGTTTTTGACCTAATTGTCACATAACAGCTAACCATTCATTATTGAAAATATAACTATCAAACCTGCATTACAAAGACCTCACAGCTGAAGGTGTCCTTCTGCATGGTGTGAGTTATTTCCCCTCCTTTACACTTTATGTCCGCCCAGTCTTTTCCATGGCAGGATCTTCTCATTTTGAATTATTCTCTTTTTTTGTCAAAATAATGGATTTATGATTAGTTATAGGCAAATGAATACACAAGCCAAATGTGTAAGCTGTTTTCCTTATCACTATAATCTAGTAGTAATTTATTAGTAGAGGTAATTTCCTTTATGTCCCATTCTACACACAGCCTAAATTATAGGCACTGAACCATTTACAGGACAATAAAAGTAGCATATAGGATCCAACCCTATCACAGAGTGAATAAATGTACAGTCATGGCCAAAAGTTTTGAGAATGATACAAATATTAATTTTCACAAAGTCTGCTGCCTCAGTTTGTATGATAGCAATTTGCATATACTCCAGAATGTTATGAAGAGTGATCAAATTATTGCAAAGTCCCTTTTGTCATGCAAATGAACTGAATCCCCCAAAAACATTTCCACTGCATTTCAGCCCTGCCACAAAAGGACCAGCCTGACATCATGTCAGTGATTCTCTCGTTTACCCAGGTGTGAGTGTTGACGAGGACAAGGCTGGAGATCACTCTGTCATGCTGATTGAGTTCGAAAAAACGACTGGAAGCTTCAAAAGGAGGGTGGTGGTTGGAATCATTGTTCTTCCTCTGTCAATCATGGTTACCTGCAAGGAAACACGTGCCGTCATCATTGCTTTGCACAAAAAGGGCTTCACAGGCAAGGATATTGCTGCCAGTAAGATTACACCTAAATCAACCATTTATCGGCTCATCAAGAACTTCAAGGAGAGCAGTTTAATTGTTGTGAAGAAGACTTCAGGGCGCCCAAGAAAGTCCAGCAAGCGCCAAGACCGTTTCCTAAAGTTGATTCAGCTGTGGGATCGAGGCACCACCAGTACAGAGCTTGCTCAGGAATGGCAGCAGGCAGGTGTGAGTGCATTTGCACGCACAGTGAGGCAAAGACTTTTGGAGGATGGCCTGGTGTCAAGAAGGGCAGCAAAGAAGCCACTTCTCTCCAGGAAAAACATCAGGGACAGACTGATATTCTGCAAAAGGTACAGGGATTGTACTGCTGAGGACTGGCGTGAAGTCATTTTCTCTGATGAATCCCCTTTCCGATTGTTTGGGGCATCCAGAAAAAAGCTTTTCCGGAGAAGACAAGGTGAGTGCTACCATCAGTCCTGTGTCATGCCAACAGTAAAGCATCCTGAGACCATTCATGTGTGGGGTTGCTTCTCAGCCAAGGGAGTGGGCTCACTCACAATTTTGCCTAAGAACACAGCCATGAATAAAGAATGGTACCAACACATCCTCCGAGAGCAACTTCTCCCAACCATCCAGGAACAGTTTGGTGACGAACAATGCCTTTTCAGGCATGATGGAGCACCTTGCCATTAGGCAAAAGTGATAACTAAGTGGCTCGGGGAACAAAACATCAATATTTTGGGTCCATGGCCAGGAAACTCCCCAGACCTTAATCCCATCGAGAACTTGTGGTCAATCCTCAAGAGGCGGGTGGACAAACAAAACCCCACAAATTCTGACAAACTCCAAGCATTGATTATGCAAGAATGGGCTGCCATCAGTCAGGATGTGGCCCAGAAGTTAATTGACAGCATGCCAGGGCGGATTGCAGAGGTCTTGAAAAAGAAGGGTCAACACTGCAAATATTGACTCTTTGCATCAACTTCATGTAATTGTCAATAAATGCCTTTGACACTTATGAAATGCTTGTAATTATACTTCAGTATTCCATTGTTACATCTGACAAAAAGATATAAAGACACTGAAGCAGCAAATTTTGTGGAAATTAATATTTGTGTCATTCTCAAAACTTTTGGCCACGACTGTAGAGCGTTTGTAGACTTTAAGAAAAAAATATTAAGTGAGAGTTTCATCAGTACGTGCTTAAAGAAAGTCATATCACAAAGATCACAGATGACAGTGCACACCAAATCTATGACAATAGAGAATGAATTGTAAGCACCAAAGTGTGTGTGTCAAAATAATATCTGAAAATGTCAGTTGTTGAACATAATACTTCTATTTGCAATTGCAATTTATGATATATGCAGTTGAGGAGTACTCCATGTACCAACACTACATGTAGGACGGCCATAAGACATTCCCACATACAGTATTTTTTATTTCACCTTTATTCAACCAGGTAAGCCAGTTGAGAACAAGTTCTCATTTATAACTGCGACCTGGCCAAGATAAAGCAAAGCAATGTCATACAAACAACAACACAGAGTTACACATGGAATAAACAAATGTACAATCAATAACACAATACAAAAGTCTATATACAGTGTGTGCAAATTAAGTAAGATTAGGGAGGTAAGGCAATAAATAGGCCGTAGTGGCGAAATAATTACAATTTCGCAAATAAACACTGGAGTGAGATGTGCAGAAGATACTAGTAGAGAAGAGATACTGTGGTGCAAAGGAGCAAAATATATAAATAAAATAAATAACAATATGGGGATGAGGTAGTTGGTTTGGCTATTTACAGATGGGCTACGTACAGGTGCAATGATCTGTAAGCTGCTCTGATAGCTGATGCTTAAAGATAGTGAGGGAGATATGAGTCTCCAGCTTCAGTGATTTTTGAAATTCGTTGCAGTCATCGGCAGCAGAGAACTGGAAGGATAGGCGGCCAAAAGAGGAATAGGGGTGACCAGTGAAATATACCTGCTGGAGCGCGTGCTACGGGTGGGTGCTGCTATGGTGACCAGTGAGCTGAGATAAGGTGGGGCTTTACCTAGCAAGGACTTATAGATGGCCTGAAGCCAGTGGTTTTGGTGACGAATATGAAGCGAGGGCCAGCCAACGAGAGCATACAGGTCGCAGTGGTGAGTAGTGTATGGGGCTTTGGTGACGAAATGGATGGCACTGTGATAAACTGCATCCAATTTGCTGAGTAGAGTGTTGGAGGCTATTTTGTAAATGACATCGCCAAGTCAAGGATCAGTAGGATAGTCAGTTTTACGAGGGTATGTTTGGCAGCATGGGTGAAGGAGGCTTTGTTGCGAAATAGGAAGCCAATTCTAGATTTAATTTTGGATTGGAGATGCTTAATGTGAGCCTGGAAGGAGAGTTTACAGTCTAACCAGACACCTAGGTATTTGTAGTTGTACATATATTCTAAGTCAGAACCGTCCAGAGTAGTGATGCTAGGCGGGTGGGCAGATGCGGGCAGCGATCGGTTGAAGAGCATGCATTTAGTTTTACTTGCATTTAAGAGCAGTTGGAGGCCACGGAAGGAGAGTTGTATGGCATTGAAGCTCGTCTGGAGGTTAGTTAACACAGTGTCCAAAGAAGGGCCAGAAGTATACAGAATGGTGTCGTTTGCGTAGAGGTGGATCAGAGAATCACCAGCCGCAAGAGCGACATCATTGATGTATACAGAAAAAAGAGTCGGCCCGAGGATTGAACCCTGTGGCACCTCCATAGAGACTGCCAGAGGTCCGGACAACAGGCCCTCCCATTTGACACACTGAACTCTATCTGAGAAGTAGTTGGTGAACCAGGTGAGGCAGTCATTTGAGAAACCTAGGCTGTTGAGTCTGCCGATAAGAATGCGGTGATTGACAGAGTTCGAAAGCCTTGGCCAGGTCGATGGATACGGCTGCACAGTATTGTCTTTTGTCGATGGCGATTATGATATTGTTTAGGACCTTGAGCGTGGCTGAGGTGCACCCATGACCAGCTCGGAAACCAGATTGCATAGCGGAGAAGGTACGGTGGGATTCGAAATGGTCGGTGATCTGTTTGTTAACTTGGCTTTCGGAGACCTTAGAAAGGCAGGGTAGGATAGATATAGGTCTGTAACAGTTTGAGTCAAGAGTGTCTCCCCCTTTGAAGAGGGGGATGACCGCGGCAGCGTTCCAATCTTTGGGGATCTCAGATGATACGAAAGAGAGGTTGAACAGGCTAGTAATAGGGGTTGCAACAATTGCGGCGGATAATTTTAGAAAGAGAGGGTCCAGATTGTCTAGCCCAGCTGATTTGTAGGGGTACAGATTCTGCAGCTCTTTCAGAACATCAGCTATCTGGATTTGGGTGAAGGAGAAATGGGGGAGGCTTGGGCAAGTTGCTGTGGGGGGTGCAGAGCTGTTGACCGGGGTAGGGGTAGCCAGGTGGAAAGCAAGGCCAGCCGGAGAAAAATGCTTCTTGAAATTCTCGATAATCATAGATTTATCGGTGGTGACAGTGTTTCCTAGCCTCAGTGCAGTGGGCAGCTGGGAGGAGGTGCTCTTATTCTCCATGGACTTTACAGTGTCCCAGAACTTTTTGGAGTTTGTGCTACAGGATGTAAATTTATTTTTGAAAAAGCTAGCCTTTGCTGCTTTCCTAACTGCCTGTGTATATTGGTTCCTAACTTCCCTCAAAAGTTGCATATCGCGGGGGCTATTCGATGCTAATGCAGTACGCCACAGGATGTTTTTGTGCTGGTCAAGGGCAGTCAGGTCTGGAGTGAACCAAGGGTTATATCTGTTCCTGGTTCAAATTTTTTTGAATGGGGCATGCTTATTTAAGATGGTGAGGAAAGCACTTTTAAGAATAACCAGGCATCCTCTGTCAGGACCCGGTTACGAACTCGGGTCTCCGGTGTGAGAAACAGTCACTTAGTAAACTGAGCCACTAATAGTCGGCAGAACCCAGAAGATGAGGCAGACACAGCAGTACTTGAGACGGTGATTTAATAAAGTAAAAAGGAAAAGATCTTCAGGCAAAAATATAAATCCACAACGTCAAAAGTAAATCCAAGAGAAAAAATGTATATCCTCCAAGACACAAGGAAAATCCACAAAGTGGTAGGAACAGCAGGGAAAAAAACAAACCTCAAAAGAAAACAAGAACAAAACCAGAGTACCTCAAGAAAATCCAACTGGAGAAACAAATGTTCACAGCATGGCTGGGGCAGGGTGCTAACATTCAAACACAGAGCAAAGAACTGAGGAACACTAAGGGTTTAAATACATTCAAGGGAAATGAGGCACAGGTGCAAATAATAACTAGAACAAGGGAAAAACAAAAGGGTCAAAAAAGCACAATGGGGGCATCTAGTGACCAAAACCTGAACAATCCTGGCCAAATCCTGACATCCTCTATTGACGGAATGAGGTCAATATCTTTACAGGACACCCGGGCCAGGTCGATTAGAAAGGCCTGCTCACTGAAGTGTTTTAGGGAGCGTTTGACTGTGATGAGGGGTGGTCGTTTGACCGCGGACCCATTACTGACTTTTGAGGGAATTAAATAATTCCTCTAATGTACTCATTAATTAAAATCAATCTGTCTATTTATAAGAATTTGTAAGATACTTATTAACATAAAATAGACAGGATACAGTCTTATTATAATTAGATAATAGTATTTATTCTCGGAGCACGCTACCATTTGACCATAAACAACAGGTTTATATACAAGATATGACGTCATAGGTTACAGAATAAATCTCCTTGTCCTGACAAATAGAAAACAGGTTCAAAAGTTCATTCCAACTTCCCAGCGCACACACATGACACACAATATAATCTATTCTCCTGAAGGCTCACTATAATTTATTACCACTTTAGCAGACAACTCAAGATATTGGAAGACCTAAAAAGTTACCCACAGCCTTATCTAAACATCTCAGGGCTAAGTTGGGTCAGTTCAACCATAGTTTAACGACCCTTTCTGCTTATTTTATAACCCACAACACAAATCTCTTTTCACCAGGCGTGCAGAGTTCAATTAGTTATAGTTTTATCTAAAGCTAGAAGTTGTTTTAATTATTTATTAACAAAATTCCTAACACTGACGCAGGCAGTGAGGCAGTGATCACTGAGATCCTGGTTGAAGACAGCAGAGGTGTATTTAGAGGATAGGTTGGTCAAGATGATATCTATGAGGGTGCCCGAGTTTACGGATTTGGGGTTGTACCTGGTAGGTTCCATGATAATTTGGGCGAGATTGAGGGCATCTAGCTTAGATTGTAGGACAGCCGGGGTGTTAAGCATATCCCAGTTTAGGTCACCTAACAGTACAATCTCTGAAGATAAATGGGGGGCAATTCATTCACATATGGTGTCCAGGGCGCAGCTGGGGGCAGAGGGGGGTATGTAACAAGCGGCAACAGTGAGAGACTTATTTCTGGAAAGGTGGATTTTTAAAAGTAGAAGCTCGATCTGTTTGGGCACAGACCTGGATAGCATGACAGACCTCTGCAGGCTGTCTCTTCAGTAGTAGATTGCAACTCCACCCCCTTTGGCAGTTCTGTCTTGGCGGAAAATGTATACACATACATAAAGGCATTTTTCAGCTATGATTTTACCACTCAGAATAATCTACTTTTTGATCTTCTTGACTTGTTATCTGGTAAACTCCTACTATGTGTCAAGAAAAGAGCTCCAATTAGGGGTTAGTGTACTACAGTAAAAAAGAGCTGGTTTAGATTAAAAACTATTGCTCCCCGTTCATAGGGGTGTGAGAGACTAGTCAGTGGTAGAATTGAGTTGGCACTTTATTGGCCCAAACACTCATAGACCCACAAGGTTGAGGTTACTCATGGACAGTAATTAGTAATAAATATTCATTGATGCATTGTGTCTTCTAACTGTCCAAGAATAGGATCCAAAGTGTTAGGAAATATTTGTTCCCTTAAATACAAAGTAGGATGTCTCTCCTCATACCTCTGCCACTTTAGTCAGACTGCCAGACTGTGCACCACAGAGCCAATCAGGAGAGAATACATACAGGTCAACGGTGCCAATTGAAAGTCAAGGGGTGTGTCTGTGCCTTTTGGATTACTCTCTCTTTACAGAGAACCCCTGTGGTTCAAGTCTGCTCTGCGCATGTCTGAAAGTGACAGAGCCAGCAGCCAAGAGAGTTTTTCACAGTATGTCATAAAAAGGTATTACACTTATGAATGTATGTAAAATGCTAATATGCATTAGATCCATTACAATGGAAGAACTAAGACCTGAATTTGAATGCAGCGTGTTCCGATTCCTCCTTCTCTTTCTGTCCAGCAGGTCAACCAAAAACACTTGGCCTGATGGTTCATGCAGATACTGGGGAAGCAATATAGAAATGTATTGATCCCTTAAATGATTTTGCTATTAAATGACCCATATCACAACCCTCATACCTCTTCACAAAAATGTACCTAAATCAATTTTGGAAAAAGGATTTTACTCACAAAAGACGTAGGAATGTATTTTCCCAGTTAGAAATAGTAGGCCATGCATCAAATAACTATTTTCATCAGAAAAACTAACCCTCAAATGCAATATTGCATTTTGTAAGTTGTCTGCAGGTGGCTTGTTGTGAATGCACTCAAATATCAAGTCATTATCAGGTTATGGAAACTGCATTCTAATACTCAACGTAGAAGGATTTGTCTTAATGTACAGTATATGAAAGTGATGCTATGAAAAGGATTCTTTCACGTTATCAAGCTCACTGTGACTGACAAGTCACTGCCTATTACTGTGATTAACCTCTAATTCCTCCCAATCCCGGATCCGGGAGCACCCCCATCAGTAAAAAAGCTGACTAAGCATAGCCTCGCATAGCGTCACAAGTAAATACTAGCATCTAAATATCATTAAATCACAAGTCCAAGACACCAGATGAAAGATACACATCTTGTGAATCCAGCCATCATTTCTGATTTTTAAAATGTTTTACAGGGAAGACACAATATGTAAATCTATTAGCTAACCACATTAGCAAAAGACACCACTTTTTTTACTCCACCATTTTTTCCCTGCATAGGTAGCTATCACAAATTCGACCAAATAAAGATATAAATAGCCACTAACCAAGAAACAACTTCATCAGATGACAGTCTGATAACATATTTATTGTATAGCATATGTTTTGTTAGAAAAATGTGCATATTTCAGGTATAAATCATAGTTTACCATTGCAGCCACCATCACAACTCTCAACAAAGCGACTAGAATAACTACAGAGAGCAACGTGAATTACCTAAATACTCATCATAAAACATTTCTGAAAAATACACAGCGTACAGCAAATGAAAGACAAACATCTTGTGAATCCAGCCAATATTTCAGATTTTTTAAGTGTTTTACAGCGAAAACACAATATAGCATTATATTAACTTACCACAATAGCAAACCACACAACAGCATTGATTCAAGCCAAAAATAGCGATAACGTATAACCCAGCAAAAGATATAATTTTTTTCACTGACCTGCTCAGAATTCTTCAGATGACAGTCCTATAACATCATATTACACAATACATATACAGTTTGTTCGAAAATGTGCATATTTAGCGGCACAAATCGTGGTTATACAATGAGAAAAGTAGCCAAGCTGCAAAGAAAATGTCAGGAGAAATCTTGGGAGAGGCACCTATTCTAATCGATAACTAATCATAAACTTGACTAAAAAATACAGGTTGGACAGCAAATGAAAGATACATTAGTTCTTAATGCAATCGCTGTGTCACATTTTTAAAATTAACGTTACTACGACATACAGCGTGCGTTAAAGCGAGACCGCACGGAAATTAATGGCGGATTATGCATTTTACATTTTTCAACAGAACAACGAATTAACAGCATAAATAGTTCTTACTTTTTGACGCGCTTCCATCAGAATCTTGGGAAAGTTGTCCTTTGTCCAAAAGAATCGTTGCTCGGTTGTAGAATGTAGTCTTCAACGTTGCAATTAGCAGTAAACATTAGCCATGTGGGCCAGACATCACCAACTCCCTAGAACGCAACACTAATAAATATCCGAAAATCGCAATATACTGACATAAACTGATATAACTCGGTTTAAAATAACAACATTATGATGTCTTTAACAGCTATATCGAATAAAAACAGAGCCGGATATATCTAAGAGCTATAACCGGAGCTTTCTACTACGACATGCCAAGGTCCTTCCTGCGTCAGAGCGAAGTCAACAAAGACAGGACCCTCCGTTCCCAAGCTATTTATAACCTCTCAGATCTGCCTAGAGACTCCATTTCAAATCTCATTATTCGCTGACATCCAGGGGAAGGCGTATGCAGTGCATCTCAACCAATAGAAGACAGGCAAATTAATAAACTGACCTGGGAACAGCTTGCATAATTCTGCATTCTCACATCCTCATAGGAAAAATGCTCTAACTCGAGTTCTGTTTAGCTCACAGATATAATTCAAACGGTTTTAGAAACTAGAGAGTGTTTTCTATCCAATAGTAATAATAATATGCATATTGTACGAGCAAGAATTGAGTACGAGGCAGTTTAATTTGGGAACGAAATTATTACAAAGTCCAAACAGCACCCCCTATTGAGAAGTTAAAAAGAGCATATGAAACAGTGTTTTTCATGAGGCCTACCTGTGCACCTTCCTTTAAGCACCTCTGTTTGAACACCTCTCCTGTCCTTGATCTATACCACGTACAGCCATTTGCGGATCTTTTCAGTGTCCATGTGAAAGATAGTTATTTCTTGCGAGGATGGAACATTTGTTGACTTAAAAAAATATATTTAACACCCATGTAAAATGAAGGCCTGCAAAGCTTACAGATTTAAGTCTAATAGCATGAGATGAAAGTAGACAAACATCAGAGTGTGCAATATGAAGGTATAGTCAGTGGACATTCTGAACCTTCTTTGAGGTCAGTAGGTCACATGACCAAGGAGCTATTGAAATTCTACATTTTGAAAAATTCATGTAAAACCATGTGAGATAAAAATGGACAAACTAAAGGGTGTGCAATATGTAGGCCCACTGAGTGGACATTCTGAACCTTGTTTGAAGTCACTAGGTCACACGACCAAGGAGCTATTGAAACTTTACATTTGGAAAAATTCATGTAAAATCTTGTGAGATGAAAATGGACAAACTAAAGGGTGTGCAATATAGAAGGGTAGTCAGTGGACATTCTGAACCTTGTTTGAAGTCAGTAGGTCACATGACCAAGGAGCTATTGAAATTTGAATGTAAAAAAAGTTTGTACTTTGTTTACGCTCCCTAACTAATTCAACATTTCCACATGTTTATTAGCTTTGGAAAGCGAATTAATGTCCAAATCGTGAAAATAAGACCTGTGCAATGTTGTGCGCAATTTTTCCAACATCATGACACTTATTTGGAGTCTGTGGCTCAAGTGGTTTGAAAGCTATTGAGGTTTGAAAGCGCGAATATCCATCGAATATCCAACTTGAAACTGTCGAACGCAACTGTAGAGCCCCGCGTATGATGCGTCTTCGCCACAGTAATAATTAATTTTAAACAAATTCAAAATGCAAGCTTCATGAGTAAATTATACATTTGAAGCAGTTGTTATATATTCAAATACCAGTAGGCCTATGCTAGTAAGTGTTGCCCCATTGGTGATGAGCTTGCAAAGTAAACTGTTAAAATTAATGATCACCAAACAATTTTGGAGCTACATATTTATTTACTATGGCAATCCTCTTCCTATAATTTGACGTTTGCGCGATCCTATCTGAAGCTGTACAGCAAATCAGCAATCTGTTCGCCAGTTTACCACCCGACCTGTTTTGATTGCTGGTCCAGTCAGAGTGCTGAGTATGCGTTTCACTAGCCAATCTGCTGCAGGTTTGCAAGAGCGATGCAATGGCTACTGCCTGTAATGTAATCCACGAAGACTCTGTGCCACAAAATGATTGACAAAACATTACAAAACCTGGCCAGATAAGTTCAAGTCGAGTCCCGAGTCTTGAGGCTCCAAGTCCAAGTTAAGTCGCACGTTATATTATTTTATATCAAGTCGAGTCCCAACTCATCAAATTTGTGACTGGAGTCAGACTCGAGTCCAAGTCATGTGACTCGAGTCCACAACTCTGGTAAATACCCTCTACCCGCTCCCTGCTACAAAACTATAGGAGGGAGATATGAGTTGGTTAGCCAGCATGCCTTGCAAGTATTGATAACAAGTACTAGTTGTTAGTAGTTATTAGTGTTTTATCCTCCAATTAACTAAGTATACCTGTTTTTTTGTGCTGATAACACCACTTTTCTCCATCATAGGGATCCCAATGACCAGCTTATTGCTAGAGGAAGATGCCAAGCCCGCCAGATCCATCAAACCGATATCAACACCAACCTTCAGTTCTGCAGATGAGGAGGAGATTAAACGCAAGGTTAGATGACAGAAGGAGACATCAGAATTCTGGTCCCTAACCCTTAAAACACGGGTTCCCAAAATTTTGGGGGCCGGGGACCCCTTTTGTGACAGCAAATTCATCAGGGACGCCTTCAAAATCAGAACACAACTCCGACTTTAGAGTGTGTTAAATAAAGAGAGAACATTTTGGAGTTTTAAAGCAAATTTCCTGCAATTATACACATTTCCCATTGGGCATAGAGAAAATGTTGCAGTTTTAAATTACATTCGAAACTAAATATTTAGGGAATAGAATAAACATTGAGTTGAAAATTGGATCATTGATGGAGTACTGTGGATCCCTGTGAGCTTCCCAGGCACTGTTGTAGCCTATATTGGAGATTAATACTATTACATTGTATAGTATTGAACCCTCTAAACTTGTTCCACAGACCCCTTGGCCAAATCTGTTTATAACTTCTTATGGCTGCAGGGGCAGTATTGAGTAGCTTGGATGAAAGGTGCACAGAGGTGCCCAGAGTAAACGGCCTGCTCCTCAGTCATAGTTGCTAATATATGCATAGTATTATTAGTATTGGATAGAAAACACTCTGACGTTTCTAAAACTGTTTGAATTATGTCTGTGAGTATAACAGAACTCATTTGGCAGGCAAAAACCTGAGAAAAATCCAAACAGGAAGTGGAAATTCTGAGGCTGGTAGATTTTCAACCAAGAGCCTATTGAAATCACAGCAAGATATGGATGAGTTTGCACTTCCTGCGGCTTCCACTAGATGTCAACAGTCTGTAGAACTTTGTCTGATGACTTTACTGTGAAGGGGGGCCGGATGAGAGGAGAATTAGTCAGGTCTGCCATGAGGTGACCATTCTTTGACCATGCGCGTTCACATGAGAGGGAGCTCCGTTCCATCGCTCATCTGAAGTCAATGTAATTCTCCAGTTGGAACGTTATTCAAGATTTATGTTAAAAACATTCTAAAGATTGATTCAATACATCGTTTGACATGTTTCTACGGACTGTTACGGAACTTTTGGACATTTCGTCAGGTTTTAGTGAACGCGCTTCCCTGACGTTTGATTTGTATACCAAACACGTGACAAAAATAGCTATTTGGACATAAATGATGGACATTACCGAAAAAAACGAACATTTCTTGTGGAAGTGGGAGTCCTGGGAGTAAATTCCGACGAAGATCAGCAAAGGTAAGTGAAGATTTATAATGCTTTTTATGAGTTTTGTTGACTGCACAATTTGGGCGGGTAACTGTATGGCTTGCTTTTGTGGCTGAACACTGTTTTCAGATTATTGAATATTGTGTTTTGCCGTAAAGCTTTTTGAAATCTGACACAGCGGTTGCATTAAGAACAAGTGTATCTTTAATTCTATGTAAAACATGTATCTTTCATCAAAGTTTATGATGAGTATTTCTGTTATTTGATGTGGCTCTGCAATTTCTCCGGATATTTTGGAGGCATTTCTGAACATGGCGCCAATGTAAACGGAGGTTTTTGGATATAAATATGAACTTAATCGAACAAGACATATATGTATTGTGTAATATGAAGTCCTATGAGTGTCATCTGATGAAGATCATCAAAGGTTAGTGATTCATTTTATCTCTATTTGTGCTTTTTGTGACTCCTCTCTTTGGCTGGAAAAATGGCTGAATTTTTCTTTGAGTTGGTGGTGACCTAACATAATCGTTTGTGGTGCATTCGCTGAAAAGCCTATTTGAAATCGGACACTTTGGTGGGATTAACAACAAGATTACCTTTAAAATTGTATGAGATACATGTATGTTTGAGGAATTTTAATTATGAGATTTCTGTTGTTTGAATTTGGCGCCCTGCACTTTCACTGGCTGTTGTCATATCGATCCCGTTAATGGGATTGCAGCCAAAAGAAGTTCACACCACCCTGGTAAATAAAGCTTTCTGTTTCTGCTTATCTGGCTCAAGCTCACGTTACCCCGTGTCTCTCCCGACTTCACGTCATAGTAGCAGTGCGTGGAGTACCTAGCTAGCTAGCCCCCCGATAATTCCATTTGCTTTCATCTGAAATGTCGACAGGCTTACCGACCAAGTCATCAGGGAAGGGGGAGAAAAAGCAGAGCAAGCCTAGCAAAGCGTGCCCTGTGCAATTGCGGACATTACATGTCCCGGATGGATTTCCATCTGCTCTGTACTACTTGCCTCAGCATTGAACACTATGGAGGCTCTCGTCGACCCCGCTAGTTATGTGCATTGCGCTCAGCTGGGCTCTGGTGTCCCTTGATGTAGAGGGAAGTACATTGGAAGTATCCAGAGAAGGGAGAAGCTACTCAGGCATCCCCTCGCCTGCGCTTCAGGCTGATTCGGAGAACCCCCATCTTTCCTGGGGGGCGGACATTCATTCCAATAAATACGGAAGTGAGGACAACAGCATGTCTCTTGCCGCATCAGGCAGCGCACTCTCTGACCAGGAGATGGATTACACCCTGAAGAATTTCTCCCTTCTGCTCAGTTTGTGCTACCCAGCCAGACTGAAGAGGTAGGGCAGGAATCAATAACTGACATCCCCTTTTTCGAGGCAATCAGACGCTCTGCCACCAAACTTGATGTTGAGCATCTCACACCTCCCCCACCTTCCAAGAAGATTAGGATGGATGGAATCTCTTCTCATAGTAAATCTACAATTCTACTTCCCAGACTGTCTTGAGTTGTTGGAGTCTTCCTGGGTGGAGCCACTCAAGTCACCTTCTCCTGTGACTGGCTACCCCCACTTGGATATTCATGGAATGAAGTCGTCGGGATGACTCATCCCGCTTCCCGTGGAGCCTTCCCTGGCTGAGCACCTCGACACGAAGACTTGAGCTCCTGTTACTCTGCCCCCAAGCTCATTCATCCCAATGATCGCTTCACTGCGTCCGTATATGAGAGGATCTACTGATCTGCAGCTCAGGATGGGCACCGTCGACCAGGAGCAGCTAATGGAGCTAAGTCACATTGCCGACCATACCACCCGGACCCTCACATGCTGACCAGACCGCTCGCACGCATGTTGATTTTGTCCACCCACATGTGATCAGGACACGCAGGTTAAAATATCAAAAAACTCTGAACCAACTATATTAATTTGGGGACAGATTGAAAAGCATTAAGCATTTATGGCAATTTAGCTTGCTGTTGCTAGCTAATTTGTCCTGGGATATAAACATTGGGTTGTTATTTTACCTGAAATGCACAAGGTCCTCTACGCCGACAATTAATCCACAGATAAAAGGGTAACCGAGTTCGTTTCTAGTAATCTTTCCTCCTTCAGTCTTCTTCTTCTTTGGAATTTATATGGCGGTTGGCAACCAACCTTAAGGTGCATTATCACTACCAACTGGACTGGAGTGTGGTTGTCAGTTCATCTTTCAATCACCCACGTGGGTATATGCTCCTCAAAACCAATGAGGAGATGGGAGCGGCGGGACTTGCTGCACATCAAGGGTCACAAATAGAACCAAGTTCTATTTTTGCCCCTGGCTACACAGACGCTCGTTGACGTGTGTCAGCAGTGTGTGTGCAATGATTGAATAACATTTATGTTATATTTTGCAATGCAAGCGGTGGGGTCAGCATGTCAAGTGTACCCCTGAAGCTTCTGGGAGGGTCATGGCGCATGCGACTGTCAGCCAGAGAGCCCTCAGGCTGAACAACGCAAGGGTGTCTGAGAGGGAGAAGGGAAAGATCCTGAATGGCCAGATCGATCCCCCCAGACTGTTCGGACCAGCCATATCGGAGATACAGGCCAGGTTCGAGTCTAAGAATAAGGAGACTGCTCCAGCAGGGAAACTCCTTCCCCTCCTAGTGTCTCTGCGGACTTGGTCCCATTTGTCCATAGATTTTGTTTACTGATCTTCCCCTGTCTGATTCTCCAAATCCTGCCGTTTTATCCCCCTCTCTGGTCTCCCTACTGCTCTCCAGGTCTCTGAGGCACTGTTCCAGCAAGTCTTCCGGCACTATGGCCTTCCGGAAGACATCATCTCTGACCATGGTCCCCAATTAATGTCGAAGGTATGGAGAGCCTTCATGGAGAAGCTGGGGGTCACGGTCAGCCTCACATCCAGGTACCGGCCTCAGTCCAACGGGCAGGTGGAGAGGACCAACCAGGAGCTGGGGAGGTTCCTGAGGAGTCACTGTCAGGACCGGCAGGGGTAGAGATGGCCCGGTTCCTTCCCTGGGCGGAGTACGCCCAGTACTCACTTCGTCACTCCACCAGTGGGCTGTCTCTGTTTCAGTGTGTCCTGGGGTACCAGCCGGCCCTTGCCCCGTGGACTCTTTTCATGTTTCCCACCTCAGGCCAGTGGTTCCTGATCCCCTGGCTGATGCCTTCCCCCACGCCACCCCTCCGCCTCCCCTGGACATTGAGGGAAGCCCAGACTATGCCGTCAGATCCCTCAAGAACTCCTGATGTCGTGGGGGTTGGCTACAGTACCTGGTGGACTAAGAGGGGTATGGCCCAGTGCTGGTGTGGTGTAGCGGAGGGGGGGGGGGGGGGGGGGGGGGTACTGTAACATCTACTCCCGCTCTCCCTTACGCACACCTGCACCTCATCATTAGGCACCTCCCCCTTTCTCTAGCACTGCGTTGTTATCACCCATTATTGTTTCTGTGTTTATGTTCAGATGCTACTCTCATTCGTGTAGTCACTATGTTCGTTGTTATTAAACTCACCGACAGCACCTATTTCCTGACTTCCTGCTTCTTTGTTACAAGTGCAACACATTCCGAAGAAAAGCTTACTTTTCATCAGATGACACCAGAAGTGCAACGCTATTTGGATGGCAGCCACACAAGTAAATGAGCTTACAATAAAAAAGCAAGGTATTTTTTGCTAAAATTATGCATGGCCATCATATTTCTAGTGTTGGCCTAGCATGGAAAGAATGTAACCAGCTACATTTGCTAATGTTTTGCTTTAAGTTAATATTTTATTTTACTGGAGAAAAATAGGCTGGCTACACCAAGAAAAGTATCTAGACATCAGACAGAGCGCTGTCTGGTGATAGAATGTGCATTCATGAATTGTCATCTGAGTTTAGAACTGCAACTGAGCACAAAATTTGTCTGATGCCGAGCAGAATAAGCATTTCAGATCTGCTTCTACAAAACGCAGCAAGATATTTCTTATGCATTGTCTATTTTTTTCCCAATGAAAAAAGCACAATTCTGCGGTAACACGACACTTAAGTTTAACTTGCTATGGTTCCTCCTTTAAAAGTTGCGAGCTTACACTGAGGGACTTAGAGGTACCCAGCATCACGGCTTCATTGCTCCAGACCACCACAAGGGGGAGTTAAAGCACTCATTATGCATTTGGGTCACAAGGTTTTTATTTGACCAATCATATCGAGTGGTGCCAATGACGAATTTGACGCGACCCACCCGTCCCTGGTGACTTTCTTCAGCAAAGATGGCTGACAAAACAGTACAGGGGAAGCAAATGTAAGTAGTTATAACGTCATAACGAGTCAAGCTAAAAATCGCTATTTAGCAGACTAGCTAACATTAGCCAGCTAGCTAGCTTATGTAATGACATGAGTATGACATTGTAATTCGTGTTTAATGTTTTAGGGACTCCTGAGAAAACCAGCAAACCAGGCTGTCATCTTGGGAAACAGTGGATGTAAACAATCTAGCTAGCTAAAGCATTTATTGCAAATTGAATGTTCAATTGTGTAAGCTTGCCGTGCAATGCAGCTGAAGTAACATAGCTAGCTAACTATTTACTTGCTTATTGTGTAGTGGAGGATAAAAATAACTGTATGCCTATGGATGTGTAGCTAGCTACAGTATGTAGCCGATCTGTGTATGGACCCTAAAACGTTAGGTTCTGAACTAATATTCATACCGATCTATGAACCTCAGCTATCATAGTTGTTGAATCAACTTCAAGTCTGAATGGCATTAATGAAGCCTTTGGCTTGAGTAGAATATAATAACTTTATTGTGCCAAGGATGCAAGTCCTATATACATGTACTGTAGTTATTACCACTCATGAGATCCCCACATTGTAGCCTGTACATTGAATATATTCACTGATCATGTACTCTTCCTTGGCGAATAAAGATATGGTTCAGGTATGAATCTCTGTGAGACATTATTTTTTAGTCATATCCAATGCCAGGTGTATCAAACTCCATTCTTTGAATGATGCTGTGTCTGCATGTATGTATTACAATTATACACTTCAACAGTGTTTACCACTCCTGCTCCTGGGACATCAATGATTACACATTGTAACTATGCAATAGACTAGAAACAAGACTCCCCAACTCTTTGCATTGTACACAATGGCCCATTGCTCTGACTTCCTTTAACCATTCTAAAGCCCGCATGGGGCATCCTTGCCTTAACGGCGCTGACTTGCTGGTCTAACTCTTCATCGGACATATCAGAATAACATTCCCTGACAGACATATTGTGTTCTTTCATCCTTCTGCAAAAAAAACTGACCATCACATTGTCATGAATATTGATTATATATCCACTATGAAACAAATAGGACATGGCCTGCTTATGAGTTGTCATGAAAGAAAGTTAGAATAATTCAACTGAAAATGGTGTGTACAGGCATTCGTAGCTAAATGCTTTTGGTTAGCTTGAAAATAATAATTGCATGATTTATCATTCTATGGTATGTATGTATGTAATATAGTACAAGGTTATGAACCGACACTGAAACGTAGGAGCTAACTACTAGCTATGTAGAAGTTGGACGGAAGAACGCCCAGTGCTGCTTACCTGAGATGCCATCATCACACAGTCCTGCGTAGGTGTCCACTATAACTTCCTTTGTGTCGGAGAGAAAGGCTGAACAGTATTGGTTGTAGCCAAACTGACACTCGAAAAATGGCCAAAATGGAGGGCGGTTGATAGCTTTGTTTTCAAATACATTTTTGTTCTCTAAATATTTTGGGGGAATAAAACGCATAACGTTTTGCGCTCTATTACAAAATATTTGATTGCAAACTTTTTTTTAAACTTTGAAGCCTCGTTTTTGCTTTCAGAACAATTATTTTTGATTGAAAATAAAAACGTTTTTGCTCTTGATAAAAATACATCCATTTGTTGCAGGTTGGGGAAGGGGGCTAATAGCAGAACAATAGACTATTCAACCTTTACTAAAGAATAGTCTAATAGCCGAGCTTGGTGTGAAAAAACCCTGTCCTATCACAGACCAGGTTTTCCCTATGACCAAGGAAGAGTTATGCTTTTGGGTCCCAATGCACTACTGTGTCTCTAACTGACAATGAATGGGCAATATAAACCAAATAGTAAACTGATAATTGTGCACGACTTCAAATGAAACAAGCAGGGAGCAGGTTTTGAACCCTCAAACCTCTTGCCCGAATTCCAGCGCACTATCGAATGTGCAGCAAAACCATGCTCAAGCTGCAGAGTCGATAGAGCGCGTCCTCGCAGTAGCTTGCTACTCAATGTAATAAAGTAATGACTTTCAAATAAGTTATCTTACACGTTATGTTGGCTGACAATTTGTTAGCTATGCTCTCCTTACGAACCACATAGCATTTCATTACAGCAGTATGTACCGGTATGTTAGCTATCTACCTAACGTATGTAGTTATACATCGAACTTGCCAGTATATTAACAATAGGCTATCTAACTACCCAACGTTTATTGACTTGATTATTCCTGTCAATCTTAGCTTAGCTAAATGGTATAGTCATTGTGCGTCCTCAATGGACATTTTGGTGCTTTCGTAAATTCGCTCTGGCTATCTACACCGATTTCAGAGCACTCTCGTCTTAGTACCAGAGTGCAGAATAATGAATTTATGAGCGCATAACACCTGTTGAATATGGCCGGTGTCAGTAAACGTCTGCAAAAAAACGTAATTAAATTGTTTCCAGCAGCAAAGTTAGTCACCATCGCTCTGGTTAACACGAAAACGGCCTAACCATCTCTGCTAGGGTGAGTAAAATGGTCAGAGTGGTCTCATTTGTGTCTGGAAGTAGCTAGCAAGCTAGCCAACGTTAGCTTGGGTGCCTGACTGCCATTGTAAGGCCAGAACGCTCAAATCAACCTTACAATTTAAGGGCGAAACAGTCTGAATTTACAAACTGACAATCTGACAACGCTCTAAATGTATGAGCGTCACGTTGTACAGCGCCATATTTTCCGTTTCATCCTAACAGAAACCCAGAGGGTTTTTGTTTTTTATGGAATAAAAACACCATAATATTAATCAAATTAATTAAGGAAGTACCAGTCAAAAGTTTGAACACACCTACTCATTTCAGGATTTTTCTTTATTTGTACTATTTTCTACATTGTAGAATAATAGTGAAGACGTCACAACTATGAAATAACACATATGGAATCAGTTAAGAACAAATTCTTATTTTCAAGGACAGCCTACTCATTCGTCCCCATCTGGGAATTGAACCCCGGTCTCCCACGTGCCCTCCCCGTCTCTGGTAATGCCAATATGGAAGACTATCAAATTCTTCTCAAATATGCCCTCTGGTGGTCAAACTAGCACTAACTTGCAGTAACAGAAAAAATGGCTGATAATTAAATGACGTGCGACTGTCTAGCCTGCAGCTTTGATATGTGCTGAGAGAAGGACAGTGCACCGTCAAGCCATACTCCCAAGTACTTGTATGAGGTGACTACCTCAAGCTCTAAACCCTCAGAGGTAGTAATAACGTCTGTGGAAGGAGGGGCATTCTTCTTACCACATGACCTTTGTTTTGGAGGTGATCAGAACAAGGTTAAGAGTTGAGAAAGCTTGTTGGACACTAAGAAAGCTTTGTTGTAGAGCATTTAACACAATATCCAGGGAGGGACCAGCTGATTATAAGACTGTATCATCTGCATATAAATGGATGAGAGAGCTTCCTACTGCCTGATCTACAGTATGTTGTTCATGTAAAGACGCCAGCGATGCCGACTGCTCCAGGGTCACCCAGCTGGAGAAGGCTGAGGTCAAACTTCGAGTGGAGGCCTCAAAGTACGTACTACATCCACTCATTTGTAATCTGTGATATATCCTCCTGTGATCTAGTTCTAATTACAAGAATGTGATTCTGATTAGAGAAACTGACCTAATGCCCTAGCCAAAATATATGTTGCCCTGATCGCATCCTTGATTTAGTAAGCTTTACTACTACTGCCCGGTAAGCTTGCGTTTTATAATGTCAGCCGTGAATGGGATAAGATGCTAACCCCATGCTGTATCAAGGTTGAGGGAGTTGTCTGACGTGGCTAAGATGCAGGTGTCAACCATGGAGGCAAAACGACAGTCCAGAGAGGAGGTGGAGGCTCTGAGGAGACAAGTCCTCGACTACCAGGTAAGACAGCCCAACCCGGACACTATTCAACCCTATTTAATCCCAGTCATCTAACTCATCCTCAATCTATTCAAAGAACTCAACCTCAAGAGATGATACATTTTCTTATTTTCAGTAGTTGACAAAGTTGAACAATTATACCATGGCTTTTCAAAAGAAACAGTTGTGAGTGAGGCTAGATTAGAGTGCTATGACTGGGTATTTATTGTGCATAGTTCAAATAGCTAGCTACCGTGTCACTCAAATATATCTTACTACTAGCCTTGTTGCTAATGCTAACATTTCCCTTCTGCTCTGTTTTGCTTTGCTTACCCAGTCCCAGTCAGACGAGAGGGCCTTGATTACCAAGCTCCACCAGCACATCGTAGCTCTGCAGCTCAGCGAATCAGCCACTGTAGGGAAACTAGAGGCAACCGCCACCCGGATACAGAAGCTGGAGGCCTACAAACTTCGCACAGAGCAGAAACTGGACGCCCGCAAGAAATCGCTGAACCATGCTCGCCAGGAGGGCCGGAACCGAGCCAGGCATCTCCGACAGACCATCCAGTCTCTCCGCAGGCAGATTGCCAGCGCCCTGCCCTTAGCCCAGCATTAGAAGTTCTCTCAGACCATGGTGTGCCTGCCTGCAGGGGGATAGAGGGACCGCGCAGGATGAGGGCAGAGGGGAAGGCACAGGAGCTGGTGTTGAGGCTGAGAGGGTTAGAGGAGCTCATAGCGATGCTGAAGGATGTGAAGGGAGCTCAGAAGGTGGGTGGGCATGGACGGACTGTTCCAAACACTATAGTCCTCTTGGTTTTCATTAGCTCAGTACTGGAACAATTCCTCTTCACCAAACTCCAGTCCATTGTCTTCCATGGAAAAATATGTTTTTCCTCATGTTTTCTTTATGAATGTTCTCAGGTGAATGAGTGGCACAAGAAGATGGAGGAGGCTCATCTGCATGAAGTGAGGCGAGTCCAGGAGCTGGAGGTCCAGAGAGAGGAAATCAGATACCTGAGGAGCCTGGTGGCCGAGCAAGAGAAAATTATCTGTACCCTTGAGGAGGACAGCGTACAGCAACACATTGTGAGATGAGAAAACACACACTTCAGACAGATAGACAGACACTTTGCACAGACCGACAGAGAGACACACAGAAATTGAATAAACATATACACACATATTGACCCATTTTGGCCATTAGAAATGTGAATGGAGTAATTTCATTTGGTTACATTTGTCTTCAGTGAATTTATGAATCTGTTTACTCTTGCAGGCTTAAAACATGGCCTACCTCACAGCAATAAATACGTACATTTCATTTCTCTCCAGTTCTGGTTTGGGATCGCTTTGGAGTGCCCCTTGACTTAGAGAATCAGTCATAATAGGAACAAGAGGAGAACATACAATTCTTGTTGTCTCTTCATGTATTTGATACTCAGATGGTTTAGTTTTATCCAGCCCTAAAAACACAGTGCTCCAGATGGACTAAATACTAGTACTGGTTGCTTCAGTCAATGCATGTTCTCCAAATCCTGCCATGCTAGGACAACGGTTATGTCCCAAATGGCACCCTATTCTCTATAAAGTGCACTGCTGTTGACCAGAGCCCTATATGGGAATAGGGTGCCATTTGTGACACAGACAAAATCATGATGACATGGGTTAGTCAGTCTGATCAAATTAAATGTACTTTTTACAGGAGAATTGGATCTCTTGCTTCAGAGGCATTTGTGTTTAACACACACATAGGCTTGTTGGGAGGCAAGGAGGCATGTGCGCAAAAATCAAAATATCAAACAATTAGCTTATTTATAAAACCCTCTTAGGCCTCACTTCCCCCTATCTGAGATATCTACTGCAGCCCTCATCCTCCACATACAACACCCGTTCTGCCAGTTACATTCTGTTAAAGGTCACCAAAGCACACAGATTCCTGGGTTGCTCCTCTTTTCAGTTCGCTGCAGCTAGCGACTGGAACGAGCTGCAACAAACACTCAAACCGGACAGTTTTATCTCAATCTCTTCATTCAAAGAAAGACTTTGTGTGATGTATTGTTGTCTCTACCTTCTTGACCTTTGTGCTGTTGTCTGTGCCCAATAATGTTTGTACCATGTTTTGTGCTGCTACCATGTTGTTGTTATGTTGTGTTGCTACCATGCTATGTTGTTTTCTTAGGTCTCTCTTTATGTAGTGTTGTGTTGTCTCTCTTGTTGTGATGTGTGTTTTGTCCTATATTTATATTGTATTTATTTAATTATTTTAATCCCAGGCCCCCGTCCCCGTCCCCATGAGGCCTTTTGCCTTTTGCTAGGCTGTCATTGTAAATAAGAATTTGTTCCTAACTGACTTGCCTAGTTACATTTTAAAAATTGGTTACTCCAATCATCATTGGATCATAATTGGATCAAATTGCCCTCCGGATGCAATGTGATGCTCACTGTCCTCCCAATTTCTGCAGAGCGCATCAGAGTATAACTATTGTAGGCCTGCACTGACAGCCACCAGCGGTCTTTCAATCATCCAGTTGCAAGATGCGTTTTGGAGTTCAAAGCGAGTCGAGTTTGCACATTTGTCGATAATAATGGGTAGTGAGCTATTTGTCTAGTTATAGTACATTTTTGGTCAGCAATGAAAATTCTGGTAAAGTCATGGTGTGTGCCAGTGGCCCATGCCAGAGGAGCGAGAGAGAGAGAGACATTTGCACAGCAGGTCAAATAATGACAGTGTCCCGATTCCTAATGAAGGTGGCTCCCCTTCCTGTTCGGGTGGCGCTCGGCGGTCGTCGTCACCGGCCTACTAGCTGCCACTGATCCTTTTTTCCCCTTTTCTGTTAATTGGTTTCACCTGTTTTGTGTTTGGTTTATTAGTTGGGCTATATTACCCAGCAGGCCCGCCTGCTATTTGTGCAGGATTGTTTTGTGTAACTAGGGTGCACGTTTGATGTATTCTTGTTTCGTGGGTTTTGCTGGACCGTTTCAGTCCCTGGTTTTGGGGCATTTGTTTTGTGTGCGCCCTGTGTTTTGTGGGGTGGCTTATGTTTGCCGTTTTTAGTGCATTAAATTAGCACTACTACTGAACTCTGCTTCCTGCGCCTGACTTCGCACCCACTACACCCAAAGCGTTACAGACAGACTAACTAGATGGCCAATTCAAAACATATTGTGTAGTTTGGCTGGTTATCTCGCTAGTTAACTATTTAGCTATGTCCTAAAATAACTTTCCACCGGCACGAGTGTATGGCCAGCCAACATACAGTTGATAAAACCAATGCTGCATACTTAGGTTGTAAAACCGTCTCTCAAACTCTCAAAATTGACATGGATTCTCCTCTATTCAATACTGGCCATGTAATTCTGACAAAGTTAAAAAATATTCTTAGAATAGCCTAATTGACAAGTAACTCAGATGCTGTCAAGATCTCCTCTGAACACTGAATATTTTAACCTGACAAATAGAAAAACATCGTAGTTAGTTACCTCTCCCACCTTAGCCATTGGATCCCTGGTTCATTGAATGAGGGAATTATTTTATAAAGACATAAATAGTATTTGGTTGTAATTGTAATGTTGCAGGGTGACCAACCCTCGTCCAGGAGAGCTACTGGGTGTGCAGGCTTTTGCTCCAGCCCTACTCGAACAGACGACGTAAAAAAGCCTGCACACCCAGTAGCTCTCCAGATGGAGGGTGTTTTATACAGTAGCCTAATAATAATACATGGGAGCAGAGACAGCTTTCCATTGTCCATACCAGCGAAAATAATGAATGTTATTTTTTGTGAAGTGGTTCCTTGCATCATACAACACAATTTTCATTCACCTTTTTGGTCCATGGTGTTCCAGACCAGTTTTGATTTTTTTGGGCAGGTGACTTTGAACAAGTAAAAAATCCGTCCGAAGGACAAGTGGCTAAAAAAGATCAAGTCAAGCCCTGAATCTTCAACTGAAATGTACCCAGGATTGTTGACGTAATATATGAAGCAACCATGTAAAAAAAGGACAAAACATTTATTGTAAACAATGGCGGCTGGTTTTGAGCTGAAGTGATATTAACAACATTTACTCTGACACCGGAATGAAAAGTTGCCCCTCACATTTCATATGTTGCCTGACCACAATATTTGATCTTGATACGTTAATACATACTTATCGTATTCATTTGGGCATGTTTAACTGCCTGGAATATTCACAGAAGTGTGCATAGACCGCAGGCTAACTGATTTTTTATTGATTTTTTTGCTAGCTAGCTACCCATGAATAATTTCTGGCTAACGTTTGCCATCTAATCCCCTCTCTCCACTGGGATTCTCTGCCTCTAACTCTATTACAGGGGCTGAGTCACTGGCTTACTGGTGCTCTTCAATGCCGTCCCTAGGAGGGGTGCGTCACTTGAGTGGGTTGAGTCACTGACGTGATCTTCCTGTCCGGGTTGGCGCCCCCCCTTGGGTTGTGCCGTGGCGGAGATCTTTGTGGGCTATACTCGGCTTTGTCTCAGGATGGTAAGTTGGTGGTTGAAGATATCCCTCTAGTGGTGTGGGGGCTGTGCTTTGGCAAAGTGGGTTGGGTTATATCCTGCTTGTTTGGCCCTGTCCGGGGGTATCATCGGATGGGGCCACAGTGTCTCCTGATCCCTCCTGTCTCAGCCTCCAGTATTTATGCTGCAGTAGTTTATGTGTCAGAGGGCTAGGGTCAGTCTGTTATATCTGGAGTACTTCTCCTGTCTTATCCGGTGTCCTATGTGAATTTAAGTATGCTCTCTCTTTCTCTCTTTCTTTCTCTCACTCGGGGGACCTGAGCCCTAGGACCATGCCTCAGGACTACCTGGCATGATGACTCCTTGCTGTCCCCAGTCCACCTGGCCGTGCTGCTGCTCCAGTTTCAACTGTTCTGCCTGCGGCTATGGAACCCAGACCTGTTCACCGGACGTGCTACCTGTCCCAGACCTGCTGTTTTCAACTCTCTAGAGACAGCAGGAGCGGTAGAGATACTCTCAATGATCGGCTATGAAAAGCCAACTGACATTTACTCCTGAGGTGCTAACTTTTTGCACCCTCGACAATTACTGTGATTATTATTATTTGACCATGCTGGTCATTTATGAACATTTGAACATCTTGGCCATGTTCTGTTATGATCTCCACCCGGCACAGCCAGAAGAGGACTGGCCACCCCTCATAGCCTGGTTCCTCTCTAGGTTTCTTCCTAGGTTTTGGCCTTTCTAGGGAGTTTTTCCTAGCCACCGTGCTTCTACACCTGCATTGCTTGCTGTTTGGGGTTTTAGGCTGGGTTTCTGTACAGCACTTTGAGATATCAGCTGATGTAAGAAGGGCTATAGAAATACATATGATTTGATTTACGTTTCATAACAACATTTGTTTTAGGTCTTTTTTTTACATGTAAAACTACCTGGCTAGCATGATTCACATATAGAGTGCATTAGGAAAGTATTCACACCCCTTGACTTTTTCCCCGTTTTGTTACATTACGGCCTTATTCTAAAATGGATTAAATCGTTTTTTTCTTAATCAATCTACAATCAATACCCCATAATGACAAAGCAAAAACAGGGTTTTAAAATGTTTGCAAATGTATCAAAAAAAAAAAAACTGAAATATCACATTTCTATAAGTATTCAGACCCTTTACTCAGTACTTTGTTGAAGCACCTTTGGCAGCGATTACAGCCTCGAATCTTCTTGGATATGTTGCTACAAGCTTGGCACACCTGTATTTGGGGAGTTTCTCCCATTCTTCTCAGCAGATCCTCTTTAGCTCTGTCAGGTTGGATGGGGAGCGTCACTGCACAGCTATTTTCAGGTCTCTCCAGAGATGTTCGATCGAGTTCAAGTCCGGGCTCCAGCTGGGCCACTCAAGGACATCGTCCCGAAGCCACTCATGCGTTGTCTTGGCTGTGTGCTTAGGGTCGTTGTCCTGTTAGAAGGTGAACCTTCGCCCCAATCTGAGGTCCTGAGTGCTCTGGAGCAGATTTTCATCAAGGATCTCTCTGTACTTTGCTCCGTTCATGTTTCCCTCGACCCTGACTAGTCTCCCTGTCGCTGCCGCTGAAAAACATCCCCACAGCAGCCACCACCATGCTTCACCGTAGGGATGGTGCCAGGTTTCCTCCAGACGTGACGCTTGGCATTCAGGACATTTAGGTGCCTTTTGAGTCATTTAGGTGCCTTTTAGCAAACTCCAAGCAGGCAGTCATGTGCCTTTAACTGAGGAGTAGCTTCCGTCTGGCCACTCTACCACAAAGGCCTGATTGGTGGAGTGCTGCAGAGATGGTTGTCCTTCTGGAATGTTCTCCCATCTCCACAGAGGAACTCTGGAGCTCTGTCAGAGTTACGATTTGGTTCTTGGTCACCTCCCTGACCAAGGCCCTCCTATTGCTCATTTTGGACAGTCGGCCAGCTCTAGGAAGAGTCTTGGTGGTTCAAAACTTCTTCCATTTAAGAATGATGGAGGCCAATGTGTTCTTGGGTACCTTCAATGCTGCAGACATTTTTGGTACCCTTCTCCAGATCTGTGACACGACACAATCCTGTCTCGGAGCTCTCAGACAACTCCTTCGACCTCATGGCTTAGGTTTTGCTCTGACATGCACTGTCAACTGTGGGACCTTATATAGACAGATGTGTGCCTTTCCAAATCATGTCCTATCAATTAAAACATCTCAAGGATGATCAATGGAAACAGGATGCACCTGAGCTCAATTTCGAGTGCATTGTAAAGGGTCTGAATACTTATGTAATTAAAGGTATTTCAGTTTTTTTTATTAATTTGCTTTGTCATTATGGGGTATTGTGTGTAGATTGATGAGGGAAAAAAACAATACATTTTAGAATAAGGCTGTAACGTAACAAAATGTGTAAAATGTCAAGGGGTCTGAATACTTTCGAATGCACAATTATGAAATTACAAGCTTGCGTTTGCTTTATGTTGGCCTTTGTTGGCCTATGTTGGCAGTAGCATGGGAGTGTGCAGTGCTTCTCAAGTGTAAATTTTTATTCTGTCTCCACACTCGTCCTCACAAGAACATACTCAAGAGAACTTCCTCGGAGAAATAACTCGGAGCATGAGAGTGTGGAGCATGGTAGAATGCATTTTAAGAAACACCCTTTGTCTCTCCCCCAACCCCAGGTTCAGGAGGAGCTACAATTGTCTTGGGATCAGCGAGAGGTGGAGTTCCTCTATGAGAAACAGCAGAGCCATATCATCGGCTCTACCCAGAAGGTCCTGTCTAACACCAGACACACACACACACTGGTTGTACCCCAAATGGCACCCTATTCTTCTTCTTTTGTAGTATAATGGCGGTCTGCAAACAAGAGATTAAGGTGCATGCCACCTCCTACTGTACTGGTGTGTGGTTATTCACGGTCTAAATAGCTCTACATTGCTATAAAACAAACCCATAATCCTAAATCCTCCTACCTAATTCTGTACTACTAAGAAAGTAAAAAAGAGCCCTACTATTTTCTAACAGACCCTCCTCATCCCCAAAATCCCTTCCAACCCCCTCCCCCCAACTCCATCCAACATCATTGACCCTACACCTCAATCTGTCCCTCAAAACAATACAACAACACATGCTCCACCGTTTCATCGACCATACACTCCATACACAAACCATTCTCATGCTTGCCAACCAGATGTAATGACGAGTTCAATGTAAAATGTCCTAGGCCCAACCAAGCAAACACCACCTCTTCCTTCCGTCCAACTTTCTGCCAATAGGAATGACTGTACTTGAATGCTAAATTCATGTTCAATAAATAATTTAGCCATGCATGATAAATTAATCATAAGTCACACTGTCTCAAACCATTTGCTGCCAAGTCAACCAATTTTGAGTCTTAGTCTCACTTAACCCTGGTGTGTTTGAAGACTGGTGCCCTGCCAGACTCCTGCCAACCCCTAGTCCACCAGCTGGACTTTGCCTTGGGGAAAATCAAAGAGCATGTCCGCACCATGCTGAAGACCTAGGCCACCTGCAAAACTCTGGATGAGGTACAGTATTAGTTTCAGCTCCTTAGTATACACATTACAGCGGTCTTCCAATACCAGTGACGCGCGCTTCAAGGCAACAGCTTGGAATCAGGTTGAGAAGTACCTCTGTGACAAGGGCATTGTATAAGTCTATTAGCCTTGCATTCTAAGGGGTATGCTAGTATGGATATTGGAACATAGCCATCATCTCTGAGCCTGTATTTCTTTTTGTTCTCCCTGTGCAGAAGCTGAAAGAGAAGGAGTCAGCCCAAAGCAAAATGTCCTCTAGGAACAGGGATATCAACGAGCTGCATCTCCCTGCGGCTGCAGAAAGGGAGGGGACTCCTGGCAGACCTGGCCAAGCACCAGCAGGACCAGGCAGAGAGCCAACCAGCCCTCAAAGTGGCCCACCAGACCATGAACAACCTGCAGGGCCGCCTGGATCACAAGGAGGAGGTCCTTAAGAAGTATCAGAACCTACTGGCCCGTGCTAGACAGGTAAATACAATAGATATAGAATTAGAAGAGGGCTAGAAGCAACAAGCCAGACATGATGTACACATCTTTCTTGTATACCAACCAATTTGGACTTCCTCTGTTACCCCAACAGCAGGAGGACATGAGGAGGAGGTGAGGACACTGCACCAGAAACTGGACCTGCACACTGACACCTCCCTGGACCGCTTCAAATAGACTGCACTGGTATGTAACATAGTCCCACACTCTCTCATGTCCCTCTCTTAGTCTTGGTTCAGAAGTTCCCAGAATTTTGTAAGTCTGGATCAATGATCTCTACCTCAAATATAGCATTGCTATGGACTTTTATGATGTCACTCATTGTTCTTTATTTGGGGAGACCTTTTCCCGGTATCTCTTCTCTTCTTCTATCCTGGTAAATCTCTTCTTCTCCTTGTCCTCCCCAGGAGTTGAGGAAGAAGCCCACCATCAGAGCGCTGACCAGCAAGCACATGGTGCGCCTGGCAGAGATGGAACAGACTGTGGTGGAACAGGACAGCTCTCTCTCCTCCCTGACTGACCGGCTGAAAGGCCTCACTAAAGAGCTGGACAGGCAGAGGAACTTCACAGCCATGCAGGCCAAGGCACACGCCTCAGAGAAAGTAAGTCACTGGCTTGATCGCATCCCAGGCCTGGGAATGGATTACATTATAATATAATAGCTTTTCTGATAGAAATGGTCAATGATAAAGCAAAAGTATTTGTCACGTTCTGACCATAGTTCTTGTGTGTTTTGCTTGTTTTAGTGTTGGTCAGGACGTGAGCTGGGTGGGCATTCTATGTTGTGTGTCTAGTTTGTCTGTTTCTATGTTTGGCCTAATATGGTTCTCAATCAGAGGCAGGTGTTTTGTGTTGTCTCTGATTGGGAATCATATATAGGTGGCTTGTTTTGTGTTGGGGTTTGTGGGTGGTTGTTTCCTGTCTTTGTGTTTTCTCTGCACCAGATAGGGCTGTATCGGTTTGCCACATTTTGTTATTTTGTATTTGTAAGTGTTCACTGTTTAACGTTTAATTAAACATGTTGAGCACTGGCTACGCTGCGTGTTGGTCCGATCCCTGCTACACCTCCTCTTCTCGTGAAGAGGAGGAAGGCTGCCGTTACAGAACCACCCACCAATCTCGGACCAAGCAGCGTAGCAACGGGCAGCAGCGACAGCAGCAGCAGCAGCGAGTTCAGGAGTGGACATGGGAGGATGAGCTGGACGGAAAAGGACCCTGGGCAGAGCCAGAGGAATGTCGCCGCCCCAAAGCAGAGCTGGAGGCAGCAAAAGCAGAGAGGCGGCATTATGAGGCGCTAGCAAGGCAGAGCGGCTGGAAGCCCGAGAGGCTCCCCCAAAAATGTCTTGGGGGGGGCTAAAGGGGTGTGTAGCTGGGTCAAGTAGGAGACTTGAGCCAACTCCCCCTGCTTACCGTAAGGATGGAACCAGAGCCAGTGAGGGTGGTATTGGAGGTGAGCGAAGTAGAGACTGTGAAGGATCTAATGGGGAAATTGGAGGAGAGAGAAATGAGGGATTTGCTGGTTTGGTGCATGAGGCACGACATCCGCCCGACGGAACATGTCGGGGATTTGATGTCACCTGAGTCAGCTCTCCATACTCGTCCTGAGGTGCGGGCTAGCCGTCTGGTGAAGACTGTGCCAGCCTCACGCACCAGGCCTCCTGTGCGCCTTCCTAGCCCTGCACGTCCTGTGCCAGCTCAGCGCACCAGCTCTCCTGTGGCAGCCCCATGCACCAGCTCTCCGGTGCCGGCGCCACGTACCAGGCCTCCAGTTCCAGCACTCCGTACTCGCCTTGAGGTGCGTGCCCTCAGCCCAGTACCATCGGTGCCAACACCACGCACCAGGCTTCCTGTGCGTCTCCAGAACTCTGTTCCTCCTCCACGCACTCTCCCTGTGGTGTGTGTCTCCAGCCCGGTACCAGCAGTTCCGGCACCACGCACCAAGCCTCCTGTGCGTCTCCAGAGCCCTGTACGTTCTGTTCCTTATCCCCGCACTCGCCCTGAGGTGCGTGCCCTCAACCCGGTACCACCAGTGCCGGTACCACGCACCAGGCCTATAGTGCGCCTTTAGAGTCCAGTGTGCCCTGTTCCTGCTCCCTGCACTCGCCTAGTGGTGCGTGTCTCCAGTCCGGTACCACCAGTTCCGGCACCACGCACCAGGCCTACTGTGCGCCTCAGCAGGTCAGAGCTGCCCGTCTGCCCAGCGCCGTCTGAGCTGCCCGTCTGCCCAGCGCCGTCTGAGCTGCCCGCCTGCTCAGCGCCATCTAAGCTGCCTGCCTGCCCAGCGCCATCTGAGCCGCCCGCCTGCCCAGCGCCATCTGAGCCGCCCGCCTGCCCAGCGCCATCTGAGCCGCCCGCCTGCCCAGCGCCATCTGAGCCGTCCGTCTGTCCCGAGCGGTCAGAGCCGTCCGTCTGTCCCGAGCCGTCAGAGCCGCCCGTCTGTCCCGAGCCGTTAGATCCGCCCGTCTGTCCCGAGCCGTTAGATCCGCCCGTCTGTCCCGAGCCGTTAGATTCGCCCGTCTGTCCCGAGCCGTTAGATCCGCCCGTCTGTCCCGAGCCGTTAGAGCCGCCCGTCTGTCCCGAGCCGTTAGAGCCGCCCGTCAGTCAGGAGCCGCCAGAGCCGCCCGTCAGTCAGGAGCCGCCAGAGCCGCCAGCCAGTCAGGAGCCGCCAGAGCCGCCAGCCAGTCAGGAGCCGCCAGAGCCGCCAGCCAGTCAGGAGCCGCCAGAGCCGCCAGCCAGTCAGGAGCCGCCAGAGCCGCCAGCCAGTCAGGAGCCGCCAGAGCCGCCAGCCGCCAGCCAGTCAGGAGCCGCCAGAGCCGCCAGCCAGTCAGGAGCCGCCAGAGCCGCCCGCCAGTCATGAGCTGCCTTCCAGTCATGAGCTGCCCTCCAGTCATGAGCTGCCCTCCAGTCATGAGCTGCCCTCCAGCAATGAGCTGCCCTCCAGCAATGAGCTGCCCTCCAGCAATGAGCTGCCTTCCAGTCATGAACTGCCCTCCAGTCATGAGCTGCCCTCCAGTCATGAGCTGCCCTCCAGTCATGAGCTGGCCTCCAGTCATGAGCTGCCCTCCAGTCCGGAGCTGCCTCTCTGTCCTGAGCTACCTATCTGTCCTGAGCTACCTCTCTGTCCTGAGCTACCTCTCGGTTCGGAGCTGTCTCCTCAGTCTGATGGGGCCCTTGGTGAGGGTTCCTAGGCCAAGGTCGGCGGCGAGGGTCGCCACTCAAAGGACGCTAAGGAGGGGGACAAAGACAATGGTGGAGTGGTGTCCTCGTCCAGCGCCGGAGCCGCCACCGCGGACAGATGCCCACCCAGACCCTCCCCTAGAGTTTTAGGGGGTGCGTTCGGAGTCCGCACCTCAGGAGGGGGGTACTGTCACGTTCTGACCATAGTTCTTGTGTGTTTTGCTTGTTTTAGTGTTGGTCAGGACGTGAGCTGGGTGGGCATTCTATGTTGTGTGTCTAGTTTGTCTGTTTCTATGTTTGGCCTAATATGGTTCTCAATCAGAGGCAGGTGTTTTGTGTTGTCTCTGATTGGGAATCATATATAGGTGGCTTGTTTTGTGTTGGGGTTTGTGGGTGGTTGTTTCCTGTCTTTGTGTTTTCTCTGCACCAGATAGGGCTGTATCGGTTTGCCACATTTTGTTATTTTGTATTTGTAAGTGTTCACTGTTTATCGTTTAATTAAACATGTTGAGCACTGGCTACGCTGCGTGTTGGTCCGATCCCTGCTACACCTCCTCTTCTCGTGAAGAGGAGGAAGGCTGTCGTTACAGAACCACCCACCAATCTCGGACCAAGCAGCGTAGCAACGGGCAGCAGCGACAGCAGCAGCAGCAGCGAGTTCAGGAGTGGACATGGGAGGATGAGCTGGACGGAAAAGGACCCTGGGCAGAGCCAGAGGAATGTCGCCGCCCCAAAGCAGAGCTGGAGGCAGCAAAAGCAGAGAGGCGGCATTATGAGGCGCTAGCAAGGCAGAGCGGCTGGAAGCCCGAGAGGCTCCGCCAAAAATGTATTGGGGGGGCTAAAGGGGTGTGTAGCTGGGTCAAGTAGGAGACTTGAGCCAACTCCCCCTGCTTACCGTAAGGAGCCAAGGATGGAACCAGAGCCAGTGAGGGCGGTATTGGAGGTGAGCGAAGTAGAGACTGTGAAGGATCTAATGGGGAAATTGGAGGAGAGAGAAATGAGGGATTTGCTGGTTTGGTGCATGAGGCACGACATCCGCCCGACGGAACATGTCGGGGATTTGATGTCACCTGAGTCAGCTCTCCATACTCGTCCTGAGGTGCGGGCTAGCCGTCTGGTGAAGACTGTGCCAGCCTCACGCGCCAGGCCTCCTGTGCGCCTTCCTAGCCCTGCACGTCCTGTGCCAGCTCAGTGCACCAGCTCTCCTGTGGCAGCCCCATGCACCAGCTCTCCGGTGCCGGCGCCACGTACCAGGCCTCCAGTTCCAGCACTCCGCACTCGCCTTGAGGTGCGTGCCCTCAGCCCAGTACCATCGGTGCCAACACCACGCACCAGGCTTCCTGTGCGTCTCCAGAACTCTGTTCCTCCTCCACGCACTCTCCCTGTGGTGTGTGTCTCCAGCCCGGTACCAGCAGTTCCGGCACCACGCACCAAGCCTCCTGTGCGTCTCCAGAGCCCTGTACGTACTGTTCCTTATCCCCGCACTCGCCCTGAGGTGAGTGCCCTCAGCCCGGTACCACCAGTGCCGGTACCACGCACCAGGCCTATAGTGCGCCTTTAGAGTCCAGTGTGCCCTGTTCCTGCTCCCTGCACTCGCCTAGTGGTGCGTGTCTCCAGTCTGGTACCACCAGTTCCGGCACCACGCACCAGGCCTACTGTGCGCCTCAGCAGGTCAGAGCTGCCCGTCTGCCCAGCGACATCTGAGCTGCCCGTCTGCCCAGCGCCGTCTGAGCTGCCCGTCTGCCCAGCGCCGTCTGAGCTGCCCGTCTGCCCAGCGCCGTCTGAGCTGCCCGCCTGCTCAGCGCCGTCTGAGCTGCCCACCTGCTCAGCGCCATCTGAGCTGCCCGCCTGCTCAGCGCCATCTGAGCTGCCCGCCTGCCCAGCGCCATCGGAGCTGCCTGCCCAGCGCCATCTGAGCTGCCTGCCTGCCCAGCGCCATCTGAGCTGCCTGCCTTCCCAGCGCCATCTGAGCTGCCTGCCTGCCCAGCGCCATCTGAGCTGCCTGCCTGCCCAGCGCCATCTAAGCTGCCTGCCTGCCCAGCGCCATCTGAGCTGCCTGCCTGCCCAGCGCCATCTGAGCTGCCCGCCTGCCCAGCGCCATCTGAGCCGTCTGTCTGTCCCGAGCCGTCAGAGCCATCCGTCTGTCCCGAGCCGTCAGAGCTGCCCGTCTGTCCCGAGCCGTTAGATCCGCCCGTCTGTCCCGAGCCGTTAGATCCGCCCGTCTGTCCCGAGCCGTTAGAGCCGCCCGTCTGTCCCGAGCCGTTAGAGCCGCCCGTCAGTCAGGAGCTGCCAGAGCCGCCAGCCAGTCAGGAGCCGCCAGAGCCGCCCGTCAGTCAGGAGCCGCCAGAGCCGCCAGCCAGTCAGAAGCCGCCAGAGCCGCCAGCCAGTCAGGAGCCGCCAGAGCCGCCAGCCAGTCAGGAGCCGCCAGAGCCGCCAGCCAGTCAGGAGCCGCCAGAGCCGCCAGCCAGTCAGGAGCCGCCAGAGCCGCCAGCCAGTCAGGAGCCGCCAGAGCCGCCAGCCAGTCAGGAGCCGCCAGAGCCGCCAGCCAGTTAGGAGCCGCCAGCCAGTCAGGAGCCGCCAGAGCCGCCAGCCAGTCAGGAGCCGCCAGAGCCGCCCGTCAGTCATGAGCTGCCTTCCAGTCATGAGCTGCCCTCCAGTCATGAGCTGCCCTCCAGCAATGAGCTGCCCTCCAGCAATGAGCTGCCCTCCAGCAATGAGCTGCCTTCCAGTCATGAACTACCCTCCAGTCATGAGCTGCCCTCCAGTCATGAGCTGCCCTCCAGTCATGAGCTGCCCTCCAGTCATGAGCTGCCCTCCAGTCCGGAGCTGCCTCTCTGTCCTGAGCTATCTCTCTGTCCTGAGCTACCTCTCTGTCCTAAGCTACCTCTCGGTTCGGAGCTGTCTCCTCAGTCTGATGGGGCCCTTGGTGAGGGTTCCTAGGCCAAGGTCGGCGGCGAGGGTCGCCACTCAAAGGACGCTAAGGAGGGGGACAAAGACAATGGTGGAGTGGTGTCCTCGTCCAGCGCCGGAGCCGCCACCGCGGACAGATGCCCACCCAGACCCTCCCCTAAAGTTTTAGGGGGTGCGTTCGGAGTCCGCACCTCAGGAGGGGGGTACTGTCACGTTCTGACCATAGTTCTTGTGTGTTTTGCTTGTTTTAGTGTTGGTCAGGACGTGAGCTGGGTGGGCATTCTATGTTGTGTGTCTAGTTTGTCTGTTTCTATGTTTGGCCTAATATGGTTCTCAATCAGAGGCAGGTGTTTTGTGTTGTCTCTGATTGGGAATCATATATAGGTGGCTTGTTTTGTGTTGGGGTTTGTGGGTGGTTGTTTCCTGTCTTTGTGTTTTCTCTGCACCAGATAGGGCTCTATCGGTTTGCCACATTTTGTTATTTTGTATTTGTAAGTGTTCACTGTTTATTGTTTAATTAAACATGTTGAGCACTGGCTACGCTGCGTGTTGGTCCGATCCCTGCTACACCTCCTCTTCTCGTGAAGAGGAGGAAGGCTGCCGTTACAGTATTAGCCATTTTAAATATATTAAACAGTTTGTTCTTAAATTGTCTTTGTTAGTATAATTTCATCCCATTGATCACTGGTCACTTTAATAATGCCACTTTAATAATGTTTACACATCTTGCATTACTCATCTCATATGTATATACTGTATTTTATACCATCTATTGCATCTTGCCTATGCCGCTCGGTCATTGCTCATCCATATATTTATATGTATATATTCTTTTCCCATTCCTTTACGTAGATTTGTGTGTATTAGGTAGTTGTTGTGGAATTGTTAGATTACCTGTTAGATATTGCTGCACCATCGGAACTAGAAGCACAAGCATTTCGCTACACTCGCAATAACATCTGCTAACCATGTGTATGTGACCAATACAATTTTGATTTGATTTGATACAATCTGTGTTTCACCATGTTGGCCTGTGCCCTGGGTTTAGCTTAGCCTAATCCCACTGTGTGTGTTCCAGGGTGGAGGAGCATCATGCAGCCCAGGCCAAGCTGGGTCAGATGGGTCAGCTGGGTCAGATGGAGAAGGAGCTGCACTACATCCGCACAGAGCTGGAGGCCCAGAAACGTCCGCTCGACCCAGCAATACCATGAAGAACCTGGTGGAGAGACTCAAATCACAGCTCAACCAGAAAGAGAAACAACTGAAGGTGAAGACTAGAGAGATACCTATTGGCCTTGTCTTTTGGTCTTATCTCTCTACAACTGACCCAGTGTACAGCAGTGTCTTATGACTCTCGTTTTTCCCTTTCTCCCCTTTTCTCTATGCCTCAAGCTCTGAGTAAGGCCCTGTTGAAGCTGAGGGCAGAGATGACATCCCATGCTAAGCAGCATATCATATTCAACGCAACTCACAGAGAGGAGAACCTCAATGTCCAGGTGCTGGTAGACAAGCAAACCAAGGAACTCAAGGTTGGTTATCACACACTCTCTCATAGCATATTCGCTACTAGGCTAATAGCTACTTTGCTCATAAACACTAACACTTACATCATTTCAAACTGTAAACACAATTGACTAACATTCTCCTGATAAATGTTTTGATTCTCAGCCAGACATGTCTCGGGAATCTATCTGCACTTACACTGGAAGTATAGAAACATATCATGAAGCAGCACAATACATCCATTTCATAGCGATGTTCATTGCAAGGTTATTCCCAATTCTCATCAGGCTCGTGTTCAGGATCTAAACGAGGAGTTCCAGGGAGCGAAGGAGGCTGTGAAGGTGGGGCGGAGGAGGGAGAACAACCTGAAGGAGGAGGTGAAGGGCCTTAACAGGGACTTCCAGAAGAGCTTGAAGACCCAGAGCAAGCTGCAGGGGGAGAAGGGGGAGAGAGATGAGGAGATCCAGGAGCTCAAACAGAGAATCAAGAGGCTCAATAGCGGCCAGCAGGTGTGTGTCACACTCATACTGATTTCTGTGTCCAATCAGTAAACTAGGGTGTATTATTATGGACGTCAAACGTCCAAGCTGCTACACAGACACTATGGAGGCTCTAATCTAGAGCGCCCGGTTAAATTGTGTTTGAGAGCATTTTTTTACTCTAAATGTTTAAATGAGTAAGAAATATATGTCATTGTTGCAATGGTTTGTGAGTGGGCAACATATGCTATAGGGATGTGCATCTCTCCTTTCATGAAGGATTCGATACGCATCTAGATGCATGGGCTCCGATAAGATACAGGAACGATCTGTTTTAGTTTAAGAACTATTCGGTGCGATTCGGTTTGATTAGGGGAACGAATTGTTGTGATATGATTTGATGCACCAATTTATTTTACGTGTGTGTGATGTCAGGTGTATGTAAGTACGTGATTTCAGCCATAGGGCAGACTGAGTATCTACCACCCCACTATCAGATTAGGGGTGGGGGCAATTTATGCTTTTTGTCCCCCCACTTTTTATCAGAAATCAACATCACCCACTGATCAACTTGTCATTTTTGCAGATTAAAAATGTTGTGACCTATTACTATGACAACATTTATCTTTAGACATTAGCATGGCATTTAGCCAATTATTTTAATGCAGGTTTAGATTTCACCCCCGCCTCAAAGGCAAATGGTTTAGACCAGGGTTCTCCAACCTTGGTCCTGGATAGCTACCCTCCTCTAAGTTTTTACTCCAACCCCAGTTGTAACTAACCTTATTCAGCTTATCAACTACCTAATTATTAGAATCAGGTGTGCTGGATTGGGGTTGGAGCTAAACCTACAGGATGGTAGCTCTCCAGGAACAGGGTTGGAGAGCCCTGGTTTATACTGTTTTGAATTTTACAGAGTTCCTCCCGCTCCGACCAATTAATGCGACCATGCGAAGCTCCCAAAATGTTTCAAAGTGATTCATTGCCACTTGACAAAACAACAGGGTTTCTGGTGCGTGTGCAGTTTATAATGTGCATCTTTAAAAAAAGACCTTTAATTGACCATTCATTTCCAATGGTATTGTGCTTAATCAGGTAAAAACTGCTGAATGAGTCCAAAAACGTGCTGTGATTGATTTATTTGTATGATATACCAGAAATCACCAAAACGTGCTTGCTCTGCCTATTATTATACTATTACATCACCTACAGTATACTGAACAAAAATATAAACTCAACATGTAAAGTGTTGATCCCATGCTTCATGAGCTGAAATAAAAGATCCCATAAACTTTCCATACGCACAAAAATCTTATTAATCTCTTATCCTTCTACCTGACAGGTGTGGCATATCAAGAAGCTGATTAAACAGCATGATCATTACACAGGTGCACCTTGTGCTGGGGACAATCAAAGGCCACTCTAAAATGGGCAGTTTTATCACACAACACAATGCCACAGATGTCTACACTGTACAAAACATTAATAACACCTTCTTAATATTAAGTTGCACCCCTCTTTTGCCCTCAGAACAGCCTCAATTCATCGGGGCATGGACTCTACAAGGTGTCAAGCGTTCCACATGGATGCTGGCCCATGTTGATTCCAATGCTTCCCACAGTTGTGTCAAGTTGGCTGGATGTCCTTTGGGTGGTGGACCATTCTTGATACACACGGGAAACTGTTGAGCATGAAATAACCCAGCAGCATTGCAGTTCTTGACACAAACCGGTACGCCTGAACCTACTACAACACCCAGTTCAAAAGCACTTAAATATTTTGTCTTGCCCATTCACCCTCTGAATGTCACACATACAGTGGGGAGAACAAGTATTTGATACACTGACGATTTTGCAGGTTTTCCTACTTACAAAGCATGTAGAGGTCTGTAATTTTTATCATAGGTACACTTCAACTGTGAGAGACGGAATCTAAAACAAAAATCCAGAAAATCACATTGTATGATTTTTAAGTAATTACTTTGCATTTTATTGCATGACATAAGTATTTGACATAAGTATTCAATTGTCTCCTTGTTTCCTGCAATTCTACACATTTTGTCATGTTGTGCAAGATTACATTTTGCCGTTTTAAAGCTGATTTTCTTGCAATTGTATACATTTTGCCATATCTAATGTGTATTCATGTGATATTTGAGTGACTCAAACATTACAACAAAACCTATGGGTTAAAAAAACGTTAGCTGACATGGGTTAGTTGCTCTGGACATTTCTTACAAGTTACAAATGGCTCTCTAAGGTATGCAACAACTGACATGACAAAAGGAAAACGGATGATGCGCTACCCAATTTTGAATTTGCACATTGTGCATGCTACTATTAGAGTTCCTTGGCAAACAACCCTTCACAGTTTGGGAACCACTGCAGTAGGCTGTAGCTAACGTAACCCAATGTAGATAAAGTTAGCTTGCAAAGTTACGAATCACATCGCCAGACAGCATAGCAGCTGGATAATTACATTGATTTGCTTTGGAATGTCTAGCCACCGTATTATGAAAGCTAGCTATAGCAAGATTTTAGGTTAGATAAACAAATGTATTTTGCTAGCTAGTTAACTAAGTTAGCTACGTTACCTCTACTCAACTTCTTAGTAAGGGAACCGATTAAATGTTTCCCCAGCAGCCTTTGCTTGCTTGTAGTTTGCACATCCAGGTACTGAGCGTCACACCATGACTAAACTTTACAGTTGTTGTAGACACACAAAGAAAAATAAATTGTTATTCGCAAGCTAATGTTCTATAAACGAGTGGCTGGTCCAGTGAGTAAAGTTAGCTACCTGTTGACACACATTCTCAAACGGATCAACCTTGACAGGGTTGGTAATACATCCTGAAATCGCTATGAATTCTGTATCTTGTGGTTTGCTTACAACCAGGAAATGTAGCGGTGAAATGTCCCTTTAAGCTGAAAGGTCACAAAGATGATGGGAGAACATAAGCCTAGATTGTGAAATGTTTGTATACACCTAAGATGATGGTGCCATATCAACAGTGGTGGTATCAATCTTGGTGCTTGGAGAACTTGTGCTTGCAGTATAAGCTAACCAACCCAGACCAACACTTCCCTTACCTTCCCTCTATTCCAGGCAGCAGCAAGCCCTACCCAGAGATGCTTCCATGGAGGACATGAACATAAGGAACCTCTACCAAAAGGACAGGCTTCAATCCCTGGAGAGCCAGATGTCCAAGGAGCCCCCCTCCAGGCCCTTTGTACGTCTCCTTTTACACTTGGTATTTACATTTGTGCTTATGTTATCCGGTCATTAACATTAATTTGATACCCTTTCTTCTTCGTGCATCTTTACTTCATCTTCACTTACTCTTATTCTTTCCTTTTTTTCTCTTGCATCCGCTCCTCAATCCCATTCATAGTCCATGTCCTTAAAAAGTCTTTGTTCTCTGACGTTTGATGTTGGTGATGGCCATGAGAAAGACACTGTCATGACATCTTTAGCCCACAAGGAGGCTGCTGACCGCTTAGGCCAGGAGGGGGAGCTACACCCAAACCAAGAGCAGAAAGAAACCCAGGCAGACTTGGATGAAACAAATTATGGTGTACCTGAGGCAGAGCCGACAGAGAAACCAAGCAGGGCTGAGAGTGGAGAACAGGAAAGAACAGATGTGACTGGAGAGGGAGGAGATGAAGAACAGACTGAAAATGAAGCAGCAGAGGGAGATGCAGAAAAAGGGGAAACAGAAAGAAGAGGCTGACAGAGAGTCCAAGCAGGAGAACCTGAAAAAGTCAGAGAATGTCAATGAGGTGGCTGTTTATGAACTAGTGGACAAAAGCATAAAGGAGAATATCATTGCCAGACAGGATTCCACAAGTAATACTGTGCTGGATTTGAATGTAACCAAACCCCCTAAATCCCAGAGTCCAGAGGGAAGTGAGCCAGTGGCTGGTGAGCCATCGACCTCTGAGAGGCCTGAACAGCTAAACCTGCATCTGAGCATGAAGGGGTGACAATAGGTAGTGTGATGGGTACAGATGATGCAGGTGGTGACGGAGATGGAGAAACAGAGGGAGGTGGAAATGAGGTGAAAGTGGGAAGTGGGACAGTGGTGAAAACGGTCAGGAAAGAAGAGGAAGTTATAATGGAGCCGAATGCTGACCCCAGCGCTGACCTCAGTGACTGTGAATCTGACAGTTGTATCATCAAGGAACTCGACACTGAGGATGTCAGCGAAAGCAAGCTTGAGTTTACTTCAGAGAGTATCCGTGGCGCCAAGCTGAATTCAAAGGTCATTACTGATGACAGTGAGAAAATAAGTGAAAAGCTGAAATCTAAGTCTCCCAAAACTCATAAGGTACAAAAGGCTGCCCCTGGCTTCTGACCTGCCAAGATGCTAGTGCAGTTTTTGAGTTTGCAGAAAGTGCCCGCAGTGTTTGTCTTAATAGGATGTTCGGCTCCCAGTCTGTGTACTGTACCTAATTCTAGTCCTATGCGCTAAGTTTGTATGTTTATCCATGTGGTCACCTACAGTGCCATGCAAAAGTATTCATAACCCTTGGCGTTTTTTGCGTTTTTCCTATTTTGTTGCATTACAACCTGTAATTTAAATGGATTTTTATTTGGATTTCATGTAATGGACATACACAAAATAGTCCAAATTGGTGAAGTGAAATGAAAAATTAACTTGTTTCAAACAATAAAAAAAAATACAAAATTGAAAAGTGGTGCGTGCATATGTATTCACCCCCTTTGCTATGAAGCCCCTAAATAAGATCTGGTGCAACCAATTACCTTCTAAAGTCACATAATTAGTCGAATAAAGTTCACCTGTGTGCAATCTAAGTGTCACATGATCTCAGTATATATACACACACCTGTTCTGAAAGGCCCCAGAGTCTGCAACACCACGAAGACCAAACAGCTCTCCAAACAGGTCAGGGACAAAATTGTGGGGAAGTACAGATGAGGGTTGGGTTATAAAAAAATATCCCAAACTTTGAACATCCCACGGAACACCATTAAATCCATTATTGAAAAATGGAAAGAATATGGCACCACAACAAACCTGCCAAGAGAGGGCCGCCCACCAAAACTCATGGACTAGGCAAGGATGGCATTAATCAGAGAGGCAACAAAGAGACCAAAGAGAACCCTGAAGGAGCTGCAAAGCTCCACAGCGGAGATTGGACTATCTGTCCATAGGACCACTTTAAGCCGTACACTCCACAGAGCTTGGCTTTACGGAAGACTGGCCAGAAAAAAAGCCATTGCTTAAAGAAAAAAATAAGCAACGCGTTTTGTGTTCGCCAAAAGGCATGTGGGAGACTCCCCAAACATATGGAAGAAGGTACTCTTGTCAGATGAGACTAAAATTGAGCTTTTTGGCCATCAAGGAAAAAGCTATGTCTAGCCCAAACAGAGAACACCATCCCCTCAGTGAAGCATTGTGGCAGAATTGAAGGAATGTTGGATGGTGCTAAATTAACGGAAATTCTTGAGGAAAACCTGTTTCAGTCTTCCAGAGATTTGAGACTGGGACGGAGGTTCATCTTCCAGCAGGACAATGACCTTAAGCATACTTCTAAAGCAACACTCGAGTGGTTTAAATTTAAGGGGAAACATTTAAATGTCTTGGAATGGCCTAGTCAAAGCCCAGACCTCAGCTCAACTGAGAATCTGTGGTATGACTTAAATATTGCTGTACACCAGCGGAACCCTTACATACAATTTGAAGGAGCTGGAGCAGGTTTTCCTTGAAGAATGGGCAAAATTCCCAGTGGCTAGATGTGCCAAGCTTATAGAAACATACCCCAAGAGACTTGCAGCTGTAATTGCTGCAAAAGGTGGCTCTACAAAGTATTGACTTTGGGGTCGTGAATAGTAATGCAAGCTCAAGGTCAGTTTTTTTTATCTTCAAAGTGGTAGGCATGTTGTGTAAATCAAATGATACAACCCCCCCAAAAAGGCAACAAAATAGGGAAAATTCCAAGGGGGTGAATACTTTCACAAGCCACTGTACTTACACTTCCTTTCTTTCCTCCCTTAATCTCTCCCTCTCCTCCTAAAACATATTGTTCCTTTTTTGATTCGTCGCATTCTGATTGCTAAAGCATGATGGCGGATGTTTCTCTTTTTCCAGACCTCAAGGAGAGGTTCAGGCACCCCCTCGCAGATTGAGCATGAGCTGCAGACAGAGAACCTGAAGCTTTCCTAAGAGAACCTGGAGCTCCAACTTCAACTGGAGCAGGCTGTTATGTACTGTTATGCTACCATAAGTTTGTTACAATGTGGATAATATAAAGATTTATGTTAACAAGTTTCACAAAGCTCGCTAACTAGGGTATCTATTGTAACTTGTGAGTACTTGGGACAGTGTTTGAGTGAGTGTCCATTTGCTTGCGCAGGTGCCTGAGAGCTAGGACTGCGCCAAGGGTTAACATAATGTGTGTTGTCTCTTCGTGTGCAGGTATGTCTTTTATTTTGTCTGAATTATGTTCTGTATCATTTTACTTGTATTGTATGGTGTGCCGTTGTGCATCGAATGTGTGCACACAGCACCTGTTATTTCCTTTTGGCGCTCTCTTTTGCCTGACCTTCGGCTAGCAAGGTGCCTGAGAGCTAGGTCTGCGCCAAGGGTTAACATAATGTGTGTTGTCTCTTCGTGTGCAGGGCAAATAAAAATAATTCAACTAGCAGACCATCAGTTGTGGCAGCGTCCTAATTAAAAGTACACAACGCAGAATGAACCACGCTACAAACTGGGACCTGCCCAGACTAAAGGTATGGAATATAGAAAAATGGATTTGACTTAAAACAAGACTCAAGATCATTAACCACCTTTTATTTCGACTGGGGCCTTGAAGCCCAAGAACTTAAGCACTGGAACTAAGTTCAAGCACCAGGTTAAGACCTCAGTGGATGGGGGGCTTTTAAGACCTTTGGTCTGTCAAGACCTGCCAGAGATGTTTGTATACCAGCTCATCCAATTATCCTCTCTCCTTTACTGATAGGACCACATTTCAGACCTCAAAGAGATGTACAATGTTCCGAAGAAGGAAAAGGCGAAGGTGGAGAAAAAACTGGGCCATGTTTGTGGGGTAGGTCTATCCTATTTTTTGTATACAGAAGTTTTATTCCTATGTTGTCAGGCTATAGGTCTCCACTATCTGTAACACCTGTCTGTGTTCACGCTTGTTTTACAGTCATGACTCGTAGAGCCAGTCTCACTTTACAATTGAACCATCTAGTAAATGTGTACGATGTAAGAAATGGATCAAAAAGCTGAATGAAACTCTTTCCTGTTCACTCTAGGCAGGTCGCAGCGGTACAACTGTGCCAGGGTTGGAAATACCATCGGGCTGATGAAGAGGGTGGGGCAGAGGGAGAATGAGACACTGAAAACTCCAGCAGCACTGAGTCAGGAACAGCTCACAACTCTGGAGCGCAAGCATAAAAAACTCAAGGTGAACTCTTGACTTGTGTAATAGGACATTAAATGTCCTATAACATTTTGAACAACCAGTGGATCTCTTATAGCCCTTCAACACTGCTCGAAGGCTTTGATGTTCAAATATATTTGATCTGTCACGACTTCCGCCCTCGTCTCGTGCCTCACCGGGACCAAAGGTATGTGGACACCTGATTGTCGAACATCTTATTCCAAAATCATGGGCATTAATATGGAGTTGGTCCACCCTTTGCTGCTATAACAGTCTCCACTCTTCTGTGAAGGCTTCCGCTAAATGATGGAACATTGCTGTGGGGAATTGCTTCCATTCAGCAACAAGAGCATTAGTGAGGTTGGGCACTGATGTTGGGCGATTAGGCCTGGCTTGCAGTCGGCGTTCCAATTCATCCCAAAGTTGTTAGACGGGGTTGAGGTCAGGGCTCTGTGCAGGCCAGTCAAGTTTTTCCACACCGATCTCGACAAACCATTTCTGTATGGACCTCGCTTTGTGCACTGGTTTATTGTTGTACTGAAACAGAAAAGGGCCTTCCCCAAATTGTTGCCACAAAGTTGGAAGCACAGAATTGTCTAGAATGTCATTGTATGATGTAGCGTTAAGATTTGCCTTCACTGGAAGGCCGCAGACCGCAGATCATTATTCCTCCTCCACCAAACTTTACCAGCACTATGCATTAGGGCAGGTAGCGTTCTCGTGGCATTCGCCAAACTCAGATTAGTCCATTGGACTGCCAGATAGATGGGGAATCGTGATTCATCACTCAAGAGAACACGTTTCCACTGCTCCAGAGTCCAATGGCGGTGTGCTTTACACCACTCCAGCCAACACTTGGCATTGCGCATGCTGAGCTAGGCTTGTGTGCAGCTGATTGGCCATGGAAACCCATTTCATGAAGCTCCCGACAAACAGTTCTTGTGCCGACGTTGCTTCCAGAGGCAGTTTGGAATTCGGTAATGAGTGTTGCAACCGAGGACATACAATTTTTACACGCTATGCGCTTCAGCACTCGGCGGTCCCATTCTGTGAGCTTGTGGCATACCACTTCGCGGCTGAGCCGTTGTTGCTCCTAGACGTTTCCACTTCCCTTTTCTATTTCAGTACAACAATAACCCATCCACTTCCGCACTTACAGTTGACCGGGGCAGCTCTAGCAGGGCAGACATTTGACAAACTGACTTGTTGGAAAGGTGGCATCCTGTGACGATGCCACGTGAAAGCCACTGAGCTATTCAGTAAGGCCATTCTACTGGCAATGTTTGTCTATGGACATTAAATGGCTGTGTGCTTGATTTTATACACCTGTCAGCAACGTGTGTGGCTGAAATAACAGAATCCACTAATTTGAAGGGGTGTCCACATACTTTTTCCCAATATGGTCGGCAAACAACTCAATGTCTTATTGGATCAATTTCACATCACCATATCTGTATGAAATATAATTGTAGTATGCCCAATGTGGGGGCCAGGTGAATGCCTTACGACAAACAAGATTGACTTCGACTTGTTTGCTTGTAATCAGGATACGTTTAGCCTTCTTAATTTCTCACGCATTACTTAAAATGGTCTGAAGTAAAGGTCTACAAGTGTTTTCCATTTATCTATGTATCAGATGTCAGGATACAGAATTATAGGCCTCAGGAACTGACAATCCAATCTTGAACTTGGTAAACTGCTGAATTTCACTCTCTGTACACAAAGTAGCAGATGTATCACAGTTCTCATTGTTCAATAGAAGGTTGTATCAGGTTCTTATCAATCAACGTCTGTAATGATGCATGTATACGTCATTCAGAATGACTATATAATGTTGAGACTCAGAAGAAGAATTTGCCCTTTGAGCCATACTTTTTAGCCATGCTCTATCACCATGCTGTTGACCTTAGCTTTTTTAGCCTCTGGTGCTGTTAGCCCCTCTGGTGATGTTAGCCCATATTAAAAGTTTTCCTTCGACTGGATCCTGGAAGCCAAGTCTGCTCTTTTCTGACCGCTTATACCCATAATATCTTCAAATGTTCATAGATGTATAATACACAACCAAAGGAGTCAGGTGTGCCACGTATATAAAGATGTTACATTATTCCCAGTATTGTGGTAAGAATGAGCCCAAAAAGATGAAACACACATTTCTGATTGTTTTGATCCTTATATGGATATGTAGATATAAATAATAATGGTTTTGGGCTGAATAAAATGATGTAGGTGGTCATCCTCACATCGTTATTTGTCATAATGAAATACTTTTAATCAGTCCACATCCACAACTATTTACATGTATAAAATCCATTTTAAATGTTTGAAGAAAATATTGCAATTAAGGATAAAAAAATAATCAGAAATCTGCAATTCTGACAGCTTTCTGGGCACATTCTTACCACAATTCTGTAAATAATTGAACAACGTAGTTTGTGGAGGTGTTCTGAGAGAGGAAGAAGAGGTGGAAGACAAAAACGAGGGGAGAGGTGGCGACAAGGGGGAGGCAGAGCTGGGGAGAGAGCGAGAGGATGTGGGAGGGAAGTGGGAGAAGGTAGGGAGAAGAGTGATGATGAAGATGGGAATGGAGGAGTAGAGGTGGAGTTTAAGCCGGTTGTTGACTGGATCAGGTGGGTGGTCGTTGTGATCGTGGGGGCCAGTCTTGAGACTTGTCTCGTTGATTTAGGTGCTGGAACTTTAGGTGTTGACTTGACCCTGTTTTTCACAGTTTTGGTAATAGTAGGTATATGTGCTGATGTTGAGACTGTTGTAATGGTTCTAGTTTTTGTTGTAGTCTGGACTAGGGATTAACACGGGTAACCGTGATCCCGGGACTGTCCCACCATGCTTCACATTTCCAGAAAACATAAAATGACAAGACCTGGGAAATAAAATTTTCCCCCAATGTCGTGCTAATGCAATTCCACAAAAATACACAACATGTGCAGCAGCAGGTTGTCAAAAAATAAAATAGCACATTATACAAGCAGGTTGTTGCATGGAAGCCTTTAGCCTAGCGTATTTACTTGATACAAAGTCGGCATCAATTCAAAGCACACTCATAATTCACACTGCCAGACTGCACACAAGACCCAAATGCAGTTTAGAGTTCTCATCAGCAGTGAAAATTCGATCCCGGTCCGACCCAAGCCCGGTGAGTTGAAGCCCAAGTCTAGGCTTCGTCCAACATCTCAGAAATTAAATGAACCCGATCCTGAAAAAAAAACAGATTTCTCGACGAAAGTAGGCTATATTGATTTAAACTGGTGTTGAGAACAACGTGACGGAGGCGGGTGGCAGCGGAGTGAGGAGATGAGGAAACAGCCATTGAGCCTAAAAAAAAAGCGCAGAGAGGAAAAGTCACATTAGGAATGATCAACTGAATGATAAAAAATATTGGAATAAAGTAGCATGCATTTAGCATGCATGCAATAACACAGCCTAAATCAAGTGTATTATTTATCTATTGACTCACATAGCCAATCCCACTGAAACCCAAAATCCTGACTCCTATCTCGCATGGAATTTCCTAACTTTATTCTGTAATCCATCGGTTGCATTATCAAAGCACGTCTCACCTATGCATGTCAAAATACTGCTATAGGCCTAACATTTCTCCCGCTTCTCTGTGCTGTCTCATATTGCTGCACATGATCAACAAACAGTATGAGAGTAGATATGGATCTTTTTTTAAGATACCTTGATATTTAAACAATTTCCTCTCTTCATCTCCCCGTTATTCATGAGCTGATCAGCTATCGGTATAATCATCAATTCAATTTTACCAAATAGAAGATATTTTGTTATTCGTTAGAGGTTTAGCCAGCTTAGCTACTTTGGTCATTTGACCTTTGTTTGACTGCTGTTACAAAGTGTGTATGACTGACAAAGCTATGGCCTACTCGGAGTGTGGCCTGCTGAAATGTGCTGAATTAATTGAGGAACACGCTCTGAATTTATGAACAGCCTGTTTCGCAAGTCACAATGTCATTGGCAATCAAAGTTACTCTATCATCAGGGCCTACTAAATATCAGTTTCACTTGCTGTGAAATCTTTACATAGTGGCACAGCCAAGCCAGCAATTTTGGGAGAACCCTGGCATAGTGACCATCTTGGTTTTAAACGCTTTAAATGAGGACTTCTGATTTTTGCAGTATTTCCGGGAAAATATGAATCTCTAGTCTGGACCTTCTCTCTAAATCTGTAGGGGGTGACAGAAGGCATCAACGAGTATATTTGACATACACTTGTCAATCATGATTAAAAATGTAACAATTATAATCAATATTCTGCTGTAGTTGTAGGTCATTTAACATATGTCAAGGATAAAAGTGATATTTACCTGTTGAATAGAAACAAAACACATGAAATAGTTTGTGTTGGAGCTGCTCTCCATAACAATACCCCAATTTTGTTCTTGCCACATTTCATGCTGTGCACAATGCGATGTTCAACTCCAATCTGTTCATCTATCTAGCCTTATCTGTTTGAAAGACCCCACATGAGTTATCATTTGGCTGTGGTTATTTAACCCTAATCTAAGAAAGGTCATTTGTGCTGTGGTTTTTACAAACATAGTGTCTATTAAGTGTCTCTGAGATATAGCCTACCATCTCCAACTGTACCACTACAGGAGCTGTTACTCCTTAGAATGTATATGAATATGTTACTATTTTGCATTAAACAAGCAGATTACCATACACACTATTTGCTCTCCCTTTAAAGGGGAGCTACCCAGTGGAACATTTTCTACAGATTTCGTCTCTACGTTATATTGGCATCGAACATGTCACCCTCCCTAGGAGAGGGGGTGACATCGACAATTTATTGTTAAAACGAGAGGCTGCCTGGATCTTTAATTTAAAGACCCTTGCTCCCTTCGGTCTCAACGTAGACTTTGATCTGAAGCCATTCTTGTGATTATTGTGATTTTGCTATTGTAAATGTTCGTAGGCTTATATAGCCAAATTGTATCTATGATCGTACACTATCCATTTATGTTTTTTGTATGCTATTTTTAATATGAGAAGTAACCAATGATATCAGGCCACAACTGCCCATGATTACAGACACCTGTGTGTGTCTTTTGACACTATATAAACGAGTCATCTCGCAGTGTTTGCCATTATACCCCGATGAAGACAGCTTGTCTGTCGAAACGTTGGAGGTAAATATTTTTGCATCTGAGCTCCTAGAGTGTGCGGCTCCCCTTTATTTTTTAAGTGGCCCAGGTACTCAACAGAGGGACGTAAATGACCCTCAGATCGTACTCCTCCAATCTCTGTAGTGTAGCGTTCAGGTTTCTCAGGTGCTCCATGATATCATGGCTTTAGAAGCTTCTGATAGGCTAATTGACATAATTTGAGTCAATTAGAGGTGTTCCTGTGGATGTATTTCCTGTGGATGAAAATTACAGGCCGCTCTCATCTTTTTAAGTGGGAGAACTTGCACAATTGGTGGCTGACTAAATACTTTTTTGCACCACTGTATGTAAACTTCTGACCCACTCGGAATGTGATGAAAGAAATAAAAGCTGAAATAAATAATTCTCTCTACTATTATTCTGACATTTCACATTCTTAAAATAAAGTGGTGATCCTAACTGACCTAAGACAGGGAATTTTTACTAGGATTAATAACTTTTCATGTTCATAATTGTGTACTCTCCTCAAACAATAGCATGGTATTATTTCACTGTAATAGCTACTGTAAATTGGACAGTGCAGTTAAATTAACAAGAATTTAAGCTTTATGCCAATATCAGATATGTCTATGTCCTGGATTTTTTTTAAACTTACTTACAACCTCATGCTAATCGCATTAGCCTACATTAGCTCAACCATCCCGTGGAAGGGACACCGATCCCGAAGACGTTTGAAGCCCCCCCCCCCCCCCACACACACACGCAAAGCAATACACTTCAAAGACACTCCTCGCTACGCCATACTGAGCACCACCTAACCCAAACCATTACCCTACCCCTTACCCTAAACCAGGTTTAAATCCTAACTCGTCGCACCCCTTACCTTAAACCGGGTTCATATCCAAACCCTACCCTGCCCATACACTAATACATCCCATCCTTGAGCCCATCCTTCTCTTGTTTTGTCTGATGTTGTTTTGTTTTGATTCCTGTTCTTTGGGGGTTTCATTTCTACAATTGTAAAGTAAAGACTTTGGGTTTGTGCTATATAAGTCTCATGTATTATTATTTTTATTATAATTATTATGTAAATCTGAAAGACTTGGATAAGTTTAATCAATATAGTAGTAGCCACAATTCGTCAACTATCCAGTCCTCTCAGATATAGGGATTAGAGGCTAGGTAATGTTTTGGGACAGGTCATATTTGTATTCTTGCTAGTCTCTCGTCCCTGACTCCTAAACCTGGTGCAGTTTGATCTCGTGTTCACAGCAAAGGGAGACCGGAGCAGTCTGCTTCCTTTAACTACTATAAAAAAAGCTATTTTAATTTAAATCAGAAAATCAGTATTTGCACTGATTAAATGTTTTATTTGTCTGTTCATATTTTATTCATAATTATGATGGGACAAAAACAAGATGTTTGAAGACTGGATGTACTTGGGTTGCTGCAAGTCATCTCTCTCTGTCTGAATACTGCAAGCATAGGATTTTTTAAGAAGAAAAAAGAGAATTTCTTAGCAATTAATAGTTTGTATGAAGAGAATGGCTTTACAATGTTGGAGTGGAGAAGGACTCTCCCGACAAGGTTGTTAAAAATATAAATATATTTTGAACCTTTTGTATCTATGTTTCAAACATTTATTTTAGTATTGTTTCAGATGAGAAAATGCCCTCTTTATTATATATGTAAATATTGTACTTTAATGATTTACAGGTGAAATTATCATTACACTATTTGTGAGAAAATGGAAGGTGATTTTAGCCTTCTAAATTAGAATTGTCTTTAATGTAAAGTTTCACCCAGTCATTAACCACGCGCACGTGAGCACACTCCTTTATGACAAAAGGAGAGAATGCCCTTTTTCCCCAATTGTTTATAAAAGGACTCGTAACTAAATGTACATCAGACCAGCGTGACTGACAGCGTGAGATGAAATGTACGAAATGGTTAGAAACTCTCAAACTTTCAACAGAGAAGAAGAAAATCTCTACCAGACCAGAAAATGTGGAGACCCTCAAACTCTCTCTCGAAGAAGACTGCACAGGCACCTTCAGCCTGCAGCTGTTTATGCACTGTTAGCCTAGGAAACTCAACCGAAGACAAGAGACAAATAACAATATCCTCTCACCTCTATAGGTATCTCTAGGGTATCTATTCTAAACAAACAGAGCGAAGGACAAGGACTGCTGAACACCACGTGGTACACCTCTGGAAGAGCCGTTGTAACAGATACTCCGAGACCAACCTACTACAACTACAAAGGATATGGTGATCTCTGGTGGACAACCAGAAACTTTTACTCCACAGACTGATCGGGCGATTTCACCAGAGAGCGATGACAAAGACATACAAGCGTAAATATGTACTTTGCATTTCTAAATCCGAATGAGCGGTTGTTAGGGTGCTAAATATCCACATTTACGATGAGCGTATTATTCAACTGTATGTATGATAGTTGAATTCCTTTGTCTCTCCTCCTACCGCTCTTTCGTTCCCCACCCCCTTTCATTGTGTAACCAAGCCGTCATATCGGGTTAGTCCACTAGGGATTTTTCATTGCATCATGTTAGTAACCAATGTATAATCTATCCTGTGTGTGTTTGTGTGATTATTTAGTTAATCAGTAAATAAATAATTAAGGCAATTTTTGTATCGCTGATTCATCATGGAGACTAGGGTTGGTGCAGATTTGAAGTCAACGACGTTCAGAATGAGACTGAGGTAATAATGATAAATAATGGTTGACTGGTATAACGATATATTTATATCTGTAGAGTTAATTCGGGAAACGGTAACTCACTAAAACTTTTTCCATGGTTCCCCAAGATTGCTAATGAGTTAATTGTTACATGATTAATTAAACATAGTTAATTGATTTGATAAAATAATCGTCACGACAACACCTATGTAATCCTCTCAGATTAGAGCACAGGGTTTAGATGCTAGTGGTTGATTTGGGACTGGGCTGTAGGCTAAAGTAGAAGCAGTCTAAATTCAGCCATCACTCAGAGCTTAGGTTAACCAGGGAAGACTAACACTGACATAGTTCTCTCACCTATTAATAGACACCAATACATAAAACATCTGTGTGAATTCACTTACCTATCTAGTACATAACAAATATGACTGAACCAGTGATATGGGTGTGTGTGGACTACGGCCGCTTCATGAGTTATGACAACTGGAATGATGATGACAAATGTGGTTGAACCCCTGACACTGTTGATAATCGTCAATATTTGATGGCGATATGATACACAGATCATACAGATTGATACACAAATGCTGATTCGACAGTTTAACACTAAAGTGTTGTGTTGAAATGATTGGATACCTACACAATGCAATGATTTTATTTAAAACTTTGGAAAGATGTTTGTCAGCGCTTTTGTCTACACATTGCGATGTTTCTTTGCAAATGTGAGAACATTTACTCAAATCTTTATCCATATTTACAAATCCTTTTGCATTTTTAACAAAAATATACGTGTCAAGAGGTTTGTGTATGGATTGTTACACATTTGTGACTTGTAATCTATTTCCAATAATATTGGCAGTACTCTATCTCCATATTACGCCTGAAAATTCTGCCAAGACTGGCTGTACTACAGTTTTTCTCAATTGCTTAAACAGAAAAACTGGTTCCTGTAGCACAAAAACTCATACCCTTACGTCATTACCAAAAACACACATATTTCCCAATACCGTAAAGAAATGTGTAATAGTTTGAATTAAAATACTTCAAAGGACAACAAAAATGTGTCAGTGCTCAAGTATTGGACTTTATTGACGGTTATGCAATATCAGTGCACAATACTCATCACTTGAATACAACATGATCAAAATCCATTGCTTTCTTCATACACATGGTTTGTGAGCACATTGGCTAATCTTGTTGGGATTTAAGTTCAGTTAAGCCTTTATGCGCTATACAAGGGGACGATCAAAATTAGATTGCTTTTATTCGCCAATTAAAAGAAGGTATAAAATTCACTTAAACATATCGGTACAAACTCAATATGCTAGGGAAAATATATTCCTGTACCCCCACCTTTGACAAACGTTACAGGCAAAAGGGATGCGGAGGTAAGAAGTTATCCAATTAATTTTTAAAAAGGTGACCTTCACACTAGTAAACCAGATCGAGCTTCATTGGAAGTCCAATCCAGGGGTTGTATTGTGTTAGTAGACCAGGATATTTATATCAACATTTCTGCATTGGGCTGGGCTTTCTTGTATAGGCATTTCTCTAAAAAAAGGATATTCTGTATCCCAACATGAAACACAAAGCCCATCTAAGAGGTAAAAACAAAGGCAACATTTGAAACGTTACGGCAGCACACCAATGATTAACTTACAGTTTATGATTTTATGTAACAATTGAAGAATGAGTATTGCAACCACTACAGCCTTGCGTGGGAAGAATAGAATTCCCATAAACAAAATGCAACATGCTCCTTATCAGCAACAGGGCATTCGAAGAGATCTTTGGTTTAAAACAAAGATTTCAGACAAGCTTCAGTTGACCAAGCACACAAAGACCATGGTTCTGTTGACTTACTCTCTAGATTAGACATATTTTTTTGCATACCCTAAGGCTAAAACAGGTGTCAAATAAACATTTTCTTCAAAGGGGATAACAAATCATATCAAATAGTGTTAATGCAATACTTGTCAGTCAGTTAATGTGGCAAAACTAACTACGTGGTTACAGTAGGAGCAAAATAAAGAAAGTACAGATGTGGTTTGAGACAGTCCATAGGCTACATTAAATTCATATTGCAGAAACAGGACAGGGACCCAAAACAAATCAACCGTTAAAATAAAGGTGAAAGGGAACGCATTTCTCAGTCTATAATACAGGGGGGGGCTTCAGTGCCTATACAGAGCTCGATGGTTATCTACTATGCCATGATAACATTCTTGGCTAATTATTGCAGGACATAAGCAGTCTCTGGCAGTGGTTAGTTAAAGGGGAGATTAGGGTGGTAATAGATAGATAGCTGTACTGTATGTCAAGGTATGTTTCTCTACTCTCTATGGTGCCTGACAGTTCTGGTTGGTTTCTCAGTCAGCCTCTTCTTCTGACTCCTCTTCCTCAGCTGTTTCCAGCCAGGTTAGCCACTGGTTGACCTAACAGGGGAGAGAGGTAGAGGGTTAGCAACTGGTTGACCTAACAGGGGAGAGTGTTATACAGGGTCATGTTAAATAGGGCAGAATGTTAAGCAAAAATATGTGTTGTTATTGAACAAGTCAGGTAGGAGGCTACCACTCAGTTTCCAAATGCTTTACACATACTGAGCGCAACCCTGTTGTGGTTGCAAGCACAATTGTCATGATTTACTCACAAAAGAATAAAGGACTGGGTACACATGTTTAAGTGTATAAGCTACCATTTGGTCAACTGTGACAGATTTCTCAACAAAAAATACCTGGAATAAAGCTTTTCCCTTTCCAGGGAATTCTTGGGTAATATCTTCTTTCCATGCAAGGAAGGCTTCTTCTTCAATGATCTCCATGTCGTAGAAGTGGACATAGTAGCGCAGCAGCATACCTGAAATAAACACACACAACACTAAAACAACTACACACAGTAGCAATGAAGTCGACATAGAAGAATATCCTACTCGCATGTCCAAAAACTATCAAATAGATACAAATCTTGACAACTGAAGCAAAAGTTAATAGGTTTCCACCAAATTATTAGTTTCAATGACAGCCTGGCAAGTGGCATGGGGCAGTAAACCAACCTTTGGGAAAGTGGCTGGCGTGGCAGTGCACCTGCAGGGCGTACAGGGCTGAGACCTGCAGCTGGGGCTGGTCGTGTAGGAACTTCTGCATGACGGGTTTGAAGGCCAGCAGCAGCTGCTTCTCTTGGTCCAGCTGCTCTTTGGAGGGCCCCGCCGCCTGCTCCTCTCCACCACTGCCCTCCTCCTCCTCCACACAACACAGCTCCCCTGAGATGTACTGCAAGAAACTGGGAGGAGAGGGGAAGTGTGGGTAGCAACAGTAAGAGCATTGTAAAATAGATATACTAATGAATGCTCCCAAAAGTGTATTTTACACATTCCATTAGTTTGTGTCTCCACCCACCCCGGTGTGCATGAAATATTGTGCAAAAATAGACTGAAAGGGTGATTCTATATTGTGACAAGTACAGTCTAGACTGTCATATTGGTCTCAAGCCTTGAATGAATACCTTTATACAACCATAAGCAGTCTAAATAAGATTTCAAAAGTAATCTCCGGGCCTCCTGAGTGGCACAACGGTCTAAGGCACCGCATCGCTACAGATCTAGGTCCGAACCCGGGCTGTGAAGCAGCCGACCGAGACCGGGAGACCCATGAGGCGGTGCACAATTGGCCCAGCATCGTCTGGGTTAGGGGAGGGTTTGGCCAGCAGTAATGTTCTTGTCCCATCGCGCTCTGGCGGCCGGGCGCATGCACGCTGACTTCGGCTCGCCAGCTGTACAGTGTTTCCTCCGACACATTGGTACGGCTGGCTTACAGTTTAAGCAAGCAGAGTGTCAAGAAGCATTGCTCTCGACCGTCGCCTCTCCCGAATCCGTACGGGAGTTGCAGCAATGGGACAAGACTAACTACCAACGGGATATCACGAAATTGGAGAAAAAGGAGTGACATTTTTTTTTACAAAAAGTGGTCTCCATCCTGGAGGTTCAGTACCTACCTGGTCATGAGGATGTTGACAAAACCCTTATCGGTGTGGAGCTTGGGGGAGATGTTGTCTTTGATCCACTTGTAGATAGCCTGCGGTGAGGGGTCTGCCTTGATCTGCAGCAGCAGGTCCTTCTCAAGCTTCAACAGGGGGAACAGGAAGCTCAGGCCCTTACCCTCCAGGATCTCCAACATGCGGTCCTTGTTCTGGTCAATCTCTGGAGGACCAGAACGGACAGACAGGTCAGATTAGCCATAGCATCACTGACATGGAAGATGAATGTGCTGCAGTCTCTGCTGATACTGTTCAGATATTGTAATCATTAGTCTCTTTCGTTGGTCATCCGTGATATCAAGTGCCTTTAGTCTAATGATTATGAGATGTCATCACATGACAAATTTAACATCACAGTGAAATCCTTCCATTTCAGTCACTAAAGCGCCTTTAGAGGGAGTCTGGAGAGAGAGGGTTGTCAACCTACCAGGTAGCATCTTCTGCATGTTGACCTTGCTCTGTTGGAAGAGGTCAGTGAGCCACTCCTTGTCCGTGAGCTTGGCAGTCTGCTGCAGACAGAGCAGGAAGAGGGGGAAGTGGGTTCCATTCTCCAGAGGGTGGGCCAGCTCAGACACGCTCACCAGCTCAGATATGAGGGCCAGGGCTGCAAACTGGGCCAGGTAGGACTTCACAAGCGGCACGTCTACCTCGATCTTAGGGCACTGGTCAAGCACGTTGAGGAAAGCCTTGGAAGCGAGGATGGAGGGAGAGAGACAAATAAAGTTAGGACAAAGACATTAGTGAGATGAAAACAAAGCTTTACCAAGCGCATCAAAAGTATTTGACATGAATGTCAAAAACATTGCGTGGAAGAAACACATACCTGCATGAAGTTATCCCCTGTAACGAGGCCTTCTGTGCGTAGCGTGTGTATGAGGGTGCTGGCATGCTCCTTATCCTCATCTGACCGGTCCAGCGACACCACAATGATCTTACTCAGCATCTCCGGCAGGAAGTGCTTGGGAGCCTTCATCTCTCTGACACCGTTCACAGCATCATCAATGTTTTTGCTGTTCAGGTATTCCGTTACAACAGTCTCCTAAAGGGGGGAGAGTGAAAAGTGAGCCTTGTTTAGTGTTGCATGGTGTATCGGTGCCAATAATATATATTTTGATAACAAAGAGTAGTGATACCAGAATTCAGTCACATCGGTACTAAATGGTTGCCTACCGTCATTTTCAGCAGCTCCTCCCTAGCCGGCGGTGGTTTCTTGCTGGTCTTATGAGGTTTCTCATGAATGGGAGGAGGGTTGCTTTTGAGGCCGAGCTGTGGAGACTGGGGGAGAAGGGGGAAGACTAGGTGAACTACACTGGAACAACAAACATGGCAAGCCCTCAAAAGCCCAGTTGGAATCAGAGTTGGGGTCAATTCCATTTTAAGAAGTTAACTGACATTCAAATTTTCTTCATTGAACAGCAATGGGAATAATTTTAATGTCAGTTTTCTTCCAGAATTGAAATGGAATCAACCCCAACCCTGGTTGGGGGGTTAAAAAGGTGAAGTGGGGTGTGCTCTGCTGATCCCTTACCTGTCCCAATGGAGGGGTGTTGGTGCGGGGGGGCTGGGCACTGGGGGGGATCATGGTGGGGATTTGGGGCTGCAGCTTGGGAACCTGGTTCTTATTCAGGAGGAACGACTGAGCTGGTCTCAGGCTGATCTACAACACAGGGGGGGGGGGGGGGGGGGGGGGGGACAGTAGCAGAATGGTTAGCATGGTGTCTTGGAAAGAAAGATATTCTGAGATCAGCAGAATATCATGCCCTCATATCTCATAATCAGTCAACAGACCAGATACCAGTTGTAGAGAGAAGAGGTGTAGCATAGGAGAGCAGGAAGTAGGAGATAAGACTGGCAGTAGGTTTTTTCCCCTCAGAATTTTTATCGTCACAGGGCATGATCATACAGGGATGCAAACTGGTGAGGGCCCAAAAAAAGGTGACAAAAAGAATTGTTAGAATGGAAACACGTGAACATTTTAATAACGATGTGATACCATGTCAAGTATCACGATACCGAGAAGTATCGTCACACCACAGGATTTGCCCCGGCCACCCCTCCCCAGGATGCCTGTTCCCCTTTTCTATACGTTCTGCACATGTGCTGCACAAAAACAGTGTCCCTGATATTCACACCTCTACTCAATACAAGACATTAAATGTAACTTCATACTTTTTACTGTATAATAGAAAAGGCAAGACTTGACAAACTTTTTTTTTTACCACTTGTCCTTTGGACAAGTAGGACAGATTTTTTTAGTTGTCCAAAAGATCAAGTGACTTGTAACACCATTTTAACGTCATTGTATGATGCAAGGAACCACTTTACAAAATTAAATGCATTACTATATTTTTTACCATAGAGAATCAGACAAAAATGTAGCATATAAAATAGTGCAACATTACAATTACAACCAAATACTTTTTATGGCTTAATACAATGAATTCCCTCCAGGGCTTGAAATTAAGGGCGTCCGGTCGTCCGTGACCATAAAAAACAAATATGTCCACGGTTCAATCCAGAATCTGTAACAGTTCTGGGACCACTACACATAAAAACATTTTAAAAAGCAAATGAGGCTGATGCAACAAATCAAACCCTTTAGCTTAAACCGTTTATAAATGTATATTTCTAAATAGTATAAACTCAACAATGCGCGTAGGCTGTGTGAGAATATCCCAAATTGCAATTAGCAGGAAAACACTTCTCAAAAGTGCACAGCACGCCGAGCGGTTATGTGACAGATGAAAATATTTGCTAGAAATAAAGTGGAGATCTAAAGATGCGTCAACTAGCATGGGTTACTACTGCAATATGACTAAGATTATGCCTTTGGCTGCTGGACAAGAAAAGGAACATTGATTCGAAAACCAGTAGAACATGAGAAATTCTGGTTTCAATGGCATATTAAGTGTTAATAAAATAATTCCCTCAACATTTCTATGGTTGTATTTTGGCTAGGCTACTTTGAAGGTAAGACATGCTTCATAAAATGAATGGTTAAAGTGAAGGTTGCACAATATAATTTCCACAAATCTGACAACGTAGACTGATTATTTTCCATATAAAACTGTCTTTGTGGAAAAGTGTAAACTACTAAACACATTGCAGCTTTGATGTCAAGAAAGGAACAGCATGCTGGTGGTTTCGGTGCGTTCTTATTATACCTCAGTGATGAAGGCGAATCAGGTAAGTAGGTACTAAAGTGTCCAAAGAGTTGTAATGCCATGTTGCTAGCAGATAAAAAAGAAAAAAAGATAGCAGGCTAATAAGTGTACCAGGATATGCAAAACAAACTGTCTAGGGGTAAGCCAGGGGTAAGCCAGCAGGGGTGTAAAATGGGCTATACTAGATTTTTAGCTGATACAGGATATGGTCTGATGATAAGTTGTCTTTATTCAGTGACAAAATATATTTTTCAACAATGAGGACTTTGTATGACTTGGATCTTCACCATCTTTTGTGGACAGTGGCTTCACTCCTGCTGTGCATTCACTCGTTCTTCTCGATGTCGCTTTTCCGACATGACTTTACTCAAATTTGGATTTAAAAAATGTTTTGCCCAAAATACTAATGTAAAGAGATATGTCAAATCGGGACTTTTAGTTGGAAGGATGAAACCAATCAGAATGTTTGGGGGAAAAGATAGTTGGTGGTTTGGGCTAGAAACTTGAGCTTTTCAGTAATGTAAAGGTGCAAGCATGACTGTCACTGTGCTCCGTTTTTCCTCTATGGCAGTGGCACTCAGCCAAGTCAGACTGGCTTGCCTGTTCTTACCGGCGAAATGAAAAAATACGTATGCGCTGAGTGCCGCTCCAATAATTAAACAAATGTAAGAAACCACATCACGGTCTGCAAACCCCAGCTCACCATCACGGCTAAATAACATTTTAAAACTGATGGGAGATGCACAGAAAGAACAAACAGAGAGAAGCAGCAGAGTATGCTAATGGCTGGTTAGAGGATGTGGCTGGCCGCTCACAGTTGTCAGACATGATATTGGATGAAGCACTCATTCTGATGTGACATATCTGACATCACGCTCTGAACTCTGATATTCTGTGTGTAGGGATGCATTCTGTGCTCAGTCATCAATTTTAATATGAGAAACATACAAGACTATATAACGACCATACAAGAAGATCCTCTCGCTTCTCTTTTATAGCCCAATGGGTGATACACTGCAGACTTAGTCAGTTATTTTTCGGTGTTTAAAACAACTAATTGACAGAGGTCGGTTCAATTATTTGAATTCCATTTCGTTCAGTTTTTTGTTTGTTTTGTGAGCTCAATGCAAGGTGCACTGCAGTATCTCTATAGATAAATCAGATCATGCCCGAACTGTCGAATGTAGTACTTCATCGGATGGGGCCACAGTGTCTCCTGACCCCTCCTGTCTCAGCCTCCAGTATTTATGCTGCAGTAGTTTATGTGTCGGGGGGCTAGAGTCAGTCTGTTATATCTGGAGTATTTCTCCTGTCTTATCCGGTGTCCTGTGTGAATTTAAGTATGCTCTCTCTAATTCTTTCTTTCTTTCTCTCGGAGGACCTGAGCCCTAGGACCATTCCTCAGGACTACCTGGCATGATGACTCCTTGCTGTCCCCAGTCCACCTGGCCATGCTGCTGCTCCAGTTTCAACTGTTCTGCCTGCGGCTATGGAACCCTGACCTGTTCACCGGACATGCTACCTGTCCCAGACCTGCTGTTTTCAACTCTCTAGAGACAGCAGGAGCGGTAGAGATACTCTCAATGATCGGCTATGAAAAGCCAACTGACATTTACTCCTGAGGTGCTGACTTGTTGCACCCTCGGCAACTACTGTGATTATTATTATTTGACCATGCTGGTCATTTATGAACATTTGAACATCTTGGCCATGTTCTGTTATAATCTCCACCCGGCACAGCCAGAAGAGGACTGGCAACCCCTCATAGCCTGGTTTCTTCCTAGGTTTTGGCCTTTCTAGGGAGTTTTTCCTAGCCACCGTGCTTCTACACCTGCATTGCTTGCTGTTTGGGGTTTTAGGCTGGGTTTCTGTACAGCACTTTGAGATATCAGCTGATGTAAGAAGGGCTATATAAATACATTTGATTTGTCCGGTCTGTGTTTCTTTTACGCCTGCTATGTAAGAGAAGAACGCGCAATCAAAAGGGGATAAATATAAAGCAGTTGCTTCGTGAGGTATTGGTATTCAGCATTCATAAAAGTATTCTTTTTTTTTTTACTTTGAAGACCTACTAAAATTGTGATTTTGTCAGACAACATAGGTAGCAGCTCTATAGAGATTATACACAATGACCGAAATATTTTATTACATTAATGTGAATAACTAATGGTTAGTAAGTGATAAACAGCCATGGGCAGTCACTACCATCATGGGACTTGTATTAATTGTTTTATTCTGTGTTACAGCATTCATCTCATTCAATGCAGTTAATGTTTTTTTATTTTTTATTATTGAAACCCGAAATTGTGATTATTTTTTGTTCAGTCAAACAAATCTCAAAAAGCACTAATCGCTCAGCACTAGTGTCCAGACTGGTGGGGAGTGGGTTAATGTACCTCTTCTAGGTTCAGTTGTCCCTTCTTGCTAAAACGTGGAGGCATGTCCTTGTTGGACTGGACCTGCTGTTGCTGGCTCTGGTGGTTCTGGTTCTGGAAATGCTGATTCTGAACCTTTAAAACAGACCAGACAAGAAACATAAATTGGTGGCGCTGGCGGGAAGAGACACGTTTCCTTTCCACAAGCAGGAAGAAAGGACAGCTCATCTCTGTTGCGCACACATGCTGCAAGTTTACTAAATCATTAATGGCCAAAATGCTCTCGTTATTAAAAATGTAAAATTGCATTGAATCAAATCAAATCCAGTTATTTACCTGGTTGGACTTGATAAAAGATTTGTTGGCTCCAATTTCAAACGGAGACGGTGGTTGGGGGGCAGTGTTGTGGCCGTTATGTCCGTTGACGTTGAAGAGCGGGTTGGAGCGATGACGTCCCAGAGTGGGAGAGAACCTGTCCTGAATGACCCCCGGGCCCGTCCCTATCCCACCACCTGAGGAGACAGGTTAGAGAGGAGTGAAAATTTACATCTGGCTGTCACATTTTCTAAGTCACAGAGCGTGTTTGAAGTAGACTGTATTAGTCAGACTGGGTAGAAACACTGGCCACCAAAATCATGTTACTTCCCAAATAACTACTCATTTTGTGATAAATGAACCCCTCAAACATGCTGGCAGACAAGTGGTTAATGGACAAGACCTAGACAGGCAGATGGACAAACCTACGCCCATGCCTACCTGGCATTTGTCCAAACATGTCAGCCAATCCCCCGAGAGTCTCCATTTTCATCCGGTTTGGCATAAAAGGGCCTTCCAGGAAGAAGTCCATCCTCATTCCCTGAGCCATGGTCGCTGGGATGAAAACACCCAAATCCTGGGGAGACAAAAACACACTCCAGTGAATAGTGCTCAAATGGGCCCTAAAAATACATCCTATTTGTTGGTTCTTGATGTTGTAGTTATATAGCCATGTGCATTCTCTGCCACTCATCACTCTTAGATACACTGAGCAACTCCTGAATAATCACATGCTTCCATTAGTAGATGTGTGAAGGCATTTTCTCTGTTGTGTAATAAGTGAGAGTTGCTTTGGAGAAGAAAAAAAAAGAGAGACCTGGAGGGGTTGTCAGGAAGCTCCAGTTATAAACAAGCATAGGGTTGCTGTACCAATAAGCTTGGCCTAAGAAGCCACAGGTAGGGCATCACAGGTTCAAAGATGCTACTTTGACTTAGATGGTGATATACACAGGCTCGTTCTCAATTGGTCTTTCCTCAATTCCTCATGTCCTCTTTCCTCGCCTCCTTCTCAACTGTATTGGATGAGAAGGTCCAAGGTCTCTCCTCCTTTTGAGGATGCGGCAAAGAGAAAGGATGAGATAAACAGGCCATAATTCCAGTTCTCTCCACTGACTCACTTTCACTGCCTCCTGACGGATCTGGTTGATGGTCTTTGGTCCGTTGTCGATGAAAGCTTTGCGGGGGACCCAGTTGTTGTCTCGCAGCTCTACCGTGTCCTGCAGCAGGAAGCGGATCCTGGCGGGCAATTCCTTGTTGTTCATTAAGGATAACATACGGCCAAAGTACTGGTCCATTAAAGACTGTAGGGCAGAGATGGACAGTGGTGTTAGGAGATGGACACATTCTCAAACAGCCGGCGTATTTGGCCAAAGTACTGATACATTTCAAACTGGGGGAGAGATGAAAAGTGGTATCTTGACGGAGAAAGAAATACAGGCCGTAGGGATGACAGCAGACAGACTGCTAGGAACAAGAGAATGTACCTTAGCTTTTTCATGGTCGAGTCTAGGCCCCACTGTTCTCATTATCTGACAGAGGCACTCCAGATCCTCCCCCATATCCTTGAGTTGGACTCTCTTCTTCTTTTCCAAAAGCTAGGGAGAGGGGGATGATGGCGTTATACAAGTGGCATATTAGGGACCTGTGCCAGTAGAAAAGTGAAAACTATGAAGATTGCAAAGCAGAACTCAACTAGACAAAGTTGTATCTTAAGTTGCAAACAACGATAAAAAGTTATACAAAACTAAATCCAAAAGAACTACACTGAAATGGTTGAACATACTGTTTTGATGCACTTATGAAGGATAGATTCATGGATGAGGTCGAGTTTGCCAAGTTCCGAGATGAATTTAATGTTGCCAAGCATCTTGATCTTGGCAATGGCACGCTGCTCCTCCTCCTCAGAAGTAAGAGGGTTGTCATGTTTGTCATAGACTGGTAGAAGGAGAACATCAAGTTAGTACAAGTACAATAGGGAGTCAAGGAGCGGACTTGTGGTGGGCCTTGTCCCAAAAGAGCTGTGTAGGGGAGTAGTAGTACTCACTTTCAACATTTCTGCTGCGGTTTTCAAATTCATCTTGAAGCTTAGAAATTAGAAGTCTCCTGAAGGTCTGCAAAATCAGGAAAACATTTGAGATTGAACATCAGAACCAGTGACATTCTATACAGGCACTTGGGACATAAAGAGAAGACCAGAGTTGGTTCTACACTATCGTACAGCACATACAGATTACCATACAACCAGATTAAAAGACATAACCGTGCAGAAAATGAAAACTATCTAAACTTGATGCTTACAGTGCTCTGCTTTTGGGATGTTTGGATCTCGGGCGAAGGGCCATCAAAGTTTGGTGCGTCCTCTGCCAAACGCAGACATAGCTGCGCATAGAGTGAGCTATACTTCGGCTCTTCTAGGGCTTTGTCTACGATCTAGATGGGAGGGAGGAGAGAGGAAAATATATATATTTTTTAATCCATTAAAGCATCAGTTATACATGGAGGATGCCAGGAAATTATAGATTACATTTGCAAAGAGCAGACACGGTTAACAGGGGAAAAAATAAGAGGATTACTTACCAGCAAGATGATCGCTTTAAGGACGAGTTTTGTATCTACGCCCACATTCAGGAGCTCAAGGCATAGCTTGTCAAACTTCTCAGGCGTGAGCTTGTTGAGTATGCTAAAGAGGAAAAGGAAGTGCGGGGAGAGAGGACAGAGAACAGGGAAATGTCAAGTCAGGGGTACATGCATAATCAAGAGGGGTTGGGAAATCAACAAGCTTTGCTTGTTAGCCATATAAAGTTACAGTGGTCTGCTCTTGTAAACATCTGACAGAGGAGCATGTGCTCATGCAGGCGGCAAGGGCACAGAGCATAAAACCAAACACATTGAGAACATTTGAGGAAATAAAGCTTAAACCAATTTATGGCCAAATTGTGTTTCTTGACACTTACCCTCTCACTTTCCTGAAGATTGCATCGTGTCGCTCTTTTTCGTTGCTGGAGTTGGCATCTCGTCTAGTGCTTCGTGAAGGAACCCATTTCGGAGCGCTGTGCCCGGGGGTTTTCCCCAGGAACTCGCTGGAGTAACAGAAAGGAGACTTTGTTTAGCTACGGCACTAAGTGATCATACACCACCAGTACTACATACAGGTGACAGCAAATCACATCTGCAATGCTGGAGAACAAATACACTGAAGATGACGTTTATCATTCTAGAGCATCAATTCCACTCAAATACAGTTCACATACAAAAAATGCCTTTTAGCTGAAACAGGGCAGATGGCTCCGGTTCACAGTATTTATTATTTGTGGATCCCTTAGGACGATTTCTGGGAATCATGCCTGTGTGGAAGGCCTACCTGTTGCCGACAGTCTTGGGATAGTGCTGAGGTGCACCCCTACCAACACCTCCCCCCGAAGAAGCACTGTTAGGGTAAACGGAGAACAACTTTGAATATGCAAGAGCATTGCATAGGAATTGTACATGTTTAACTAATTGAAAGAGTTGATCACAGTTTTACACTCCCCTCCATAGGTCATTCATGTCCTGTAAGTGAGAGCTAAAAAGTGTTGATTGATTTAAGCAACATATGGTTGGTTCCACAAGATTAGTCAACACATTGTTACCCAGAGCCTTATAATTTGCATACAAGGCTCTGTTGGCATCTATTCATCTAGGACTATAGCCTACTTCAAGCTAAAGTTACTGTCAAGACAAATCTGGATATACACTGAACAAAAATAAACAAGATTTACAGTTCATATAAGGACATCAGTTAATTGAAATAAATTAGGCACTAATCTATGGATTTCACATGATTGTGAATATAATAGATATGCATCTGTGGTCACAGATATATATATAAAAAAAAAGTTAAGGGCGTGGATCAGAAAACCTGTCAGTATCTAGTGACTACCATTTGCCTCATGCAGCGCGACATCTACTTCGCAGAGTTGATCAGGCTGTTGATTGTGGCCCGTGGAATGTTGTCCCACTCCTCTTCAATGGCTGTGCGAAGATGCTGGATATTGGCGGGAACTGTCGTCCACGTTGATCCAGAGCATCCCAAACATGCTCAATGAGTGACATGTCTAGTGAGTATGCAGGCCATGGTAGAACTGGGACATTTTCAGCTTCCAGGAATTGTGTCCAGATTCTTGTGACATTGGGGCTGTGCATTATCATGCTGAAAAAAGTGGCGATGGTGGCAAATGTGCCTCAGGATCCCGTCACGGTATCTCTGTGCATTCAAATTGCCATCAATAAAATGCAATGGGTTCCTTGTCCGTAGCTTATGCCTGCCCATACCATAACCCCACCATGGGGCACTCTGTTCACAACGTTGACATCATCAAAACGTTGGCCCACACGGCACCATGTCTGCCCGGAACAGTTGAAACCGGGATTCATCCATGGAGACCACACTTCCCCAGCGTGCCAGTGGCCATTGAAGGTTAGCTTTTGCCTACTGAAGTTGGTTACGATGCTGAACTGCAGTCAGGTAAAATCCTGGTGAGGACAACGAGCACACAGATGAGCTTCCCTGATACGGTTTCTGAAATTCTTTGGTTGTGCAAACCCACAGTATCAGCTGTCCTGGTGGCTGGTCTCAGATGATCCCGCAGGTGAAGAAGCCGGATGTGGAGGTCCTGGGCTGGCGTGGTTACACGTGGCCTGCGGTTGTGCGGACAGTTTTAAAACGTTGGAGGCAGCTTATGCTAGAGATATTAACATTCAAGTCTCTGGCAACAGCTTTGGTGGACATTCCTGCAATCAACATGCCAATTGCACACTCCCTCAAAACATGAGGCATCTGTGGCATTGTGTTTGACAAAACGGCACATTGACTGGCCTTTTGTCCCCAGTACAAGGCGCACTTGTGTAATGATCATGCTCTTTAATCCGCTTCTTGATATGACACACCTATCAGGTGGATGGATTATCTTGGCAGTGCACAACATTTGAGAGAAATACGCTTTGAGCGTATGGACAATTTCGGGGATCTTTTATTTCAGCTCATGAAACCAACACCTTATATGTTGCATTTATATTTTTGTTCAGTATAAAAAAGGCCTATCAGCCATAAAGACATGACAAATCACAATGGACTGACATCGGACCGTGTTACCATCACCATAGTGATATCGCCACTGTGGACCAGAACAATGGCAGTTATTCACATTCAACATCTGGAGCATAAAGAGTAACCCACTTTTCCTTGTTTTTGCTTTGCTGAAGCCATTCGTGTTGCATAATATCCACGGTCTTAATCTTCATGGAAAGCAAGTACATACGTTATTACTAATTATTAAATTAGGCAGATCATATTCTTTGGATGTCAATCTACTCCTGGGTGGGTAAGGAAGTGAGTCCAAATAAATGTTCCCATGTCATAACAATTCATTGCAATATTGACTGTGAAACAACGGTGGAAATTGGGAGAAATTAAGTCTTGCCATCCCTGGTTTCACCGTTATCCAAAAAAGTCAGGCTCTGGTGCAGAATTAGAAATCAGTACACCCGAAATGGTAGTGGCAGGTGAAAAAGTGACCGCTGAAATCTTTATTGATAAACATTGCTGATTACCATCTCCAAAATATAGAGGAAGAAAAACATTGCACATTCAGAGTAGGAGTAGGCCTACTCATTGCAGCAGTACATTTACCAAACCTAATACTGTAGCTAAAACCCCTTACTAAATCAATGGTGCCTGGTACATTGTTGGTGCTCAGGACATTAAAGTGGCACCCACCCACATACCATTGCACCATTCTTAACAAAGGGCCCATTGAACACAAATATTCTCCATATTTGGCCAAATCACAGTTGATTCTATTTTATGTTATACAGTGTCAGCTTTAGCAATTTTTTGAGCCACGGCTTTCAACGTGAATGTGGTTTGACTGCATCCTGACCTGACCCTAAAGCCTCTGGATAACATCAATGTCAAGTGACATGTCCTAGTTTCGTAGATACACTATATACACACACAGAAGTACATGGACACCCCGTCAAATTAGTGGATTTGGCTATTGTTGCGGACAGGTGTATAAAAATCGAGCACACTGCAAAAGATGGCGCCGAAGAACATGGCTGACGTTTTACATTCTCCCAACCAATTGTGCTATTTTGTAAAGTTTTTTTTGCATAACTTATTTTGTACATAATGTTGCTGCTACTGTCACTCATGACCAAAAATAACTTCTGGACGAGAAGGATATACTGCTTTCACTGGAAAAGGCCCAGAACAGAACCCGTAATTTGCTTGAAGAAAAGACGCAGGAAAAGAGGCCGCAGATGGGGCTGCCTTTGAGTAAACTCCCACTACCATTCGTTCTTCTTGCTAACGTTCACTTATTGAAAAATAGAAATTGATGATCTACGATTAAGATCATCCTAACACCGGGATATTAAAAACTGTAACATCTTATGTTTCACCGAGACATTACGGATAATATAGAGTAGGCGCGATTTTCCATGCACCGGTAGAACAGAGAAGCTATGTCTGGTAAGACGAGGGGTGGGGGTGTGCGTCTATTTGTAAATAACAGCTGGCGCGCGATGTCTAATATTAAAGAAGTCTCGAGATATTGCTCGCCTGAGGTAGAGTACCTTATGATAAGCTGTATACCACACTATCTACCAAGAGAGTTCTCATCTATATTATTCGTAGCCGTCTATTTACCACAACAGAACGAAGCTGGCACTAAGACCGCTCTCAACCAACTCTGTAAGGCCATATGCAAAGAAGAAAATGCTCACCCAGTGGCCGGGGACTGTAATGCAGGCAAACTTAAATCAGTTTTAACACATTTTTACTAGCATGTCACATGTGCAACCAGAGAAGAAAAAAAAATCCTACACCACCTTTACTCCACACACAGAGATGCATACAAAGCTCTCCCCCGCCCTCCATTTGGCAAATCTAACCACAATTATATCCTCCCGATTCCTGCTTACAAGCAAAAACTAAAATCAGGAAGTACCAGTGACTCGCTCAATATGGAAGTGGTCAGATGACAGATGCTACACTAAAGGACTGCTTTGCTAGCACAGACTGGAATATGTTCCGGGATTCATCCAATGGCATTGAGGAGTATACCACCTCAGTCATCGGCTTCATCAATAAGTGCATCGACGACGTCGTCCCCACAGTGACCGTACATACATATCCCAACCAGAAGCCATGCATTACAGGCAACATCCGCATCGAGCTAAAGGCTAGAGCGGGAGACTAATCCGGATGCTTATAAGAAATACCACTATGCCCTCAGACAAACCATCAAACAAGCAAAGTGTCAATACAGGATTAGGATTGAATCCTACTACACCGGCTATGACGCTCATCGGATGTGGCAGGGCTTGAAAACTATTACGGATTAAAAAGGGAAACCCAGACGCGAGCTGCCCAGTGACACAAGCCTACCAGACGAGCTAAATGCCTTTTATGCTCACTTCAAGACAAGCCACACTGAAGCATGCACAAGAACACCAGCTGTTCTGGATGACTGTGTGATAACGATCTCGGTAGCCAATTTGAACAAAACCTTTAAAACAGGTCAACATTCACAAAGCCGCTGGGCCAGATGGATTACCAGGACGTGTACTCAAAGCATGCGCGGACCAACTGGCAAGTGTCTTCACTGACAATTTAAACCTCTCCCTGACTGAGTCTGTAATATCTACATATTTCAAGCAGACCACCATAGTCCCTGTGCCTAAGGAAGCGAAGGTAACCTGCCTAAATGATTACCGCCCCGTAGCACTCACATTGGTAGCCATGAAGTGCTTTGAAAGGCTGGTCATGGCTCACATCAACAGCATTCTCCCGGACACCCTAGACCCACTCCAATTCGCATACATCCCCAACAGATCCACAGATGACCCAATCTCAATCCACACTGCCCTTTCCCACCTGGACAAGAGGAACACCTATGTGAGAATGCTGTTCATTGACTACAGCTCAGCGTTCAACACCATAGCACCCACGAAGCTCATCACTAAGCTAAGCACTCTGGGACAAAACACCTCCCTCTGCAATTGGATCCTGGACTTCCTGTCGGGCCGCCCCAGGTGGTAAGAGTAGGCAACAACATGTCTGCCACGCTGATCCTTAACACTGGAGCCCCTCAGGGGTGTGTACTTAGTCCCCTCCTGTACTCCCTGTTCACCAATGACTGTGTGGCCAAACACGACTCCAACACCATCATTAAGTTTGCTGACAACGACGAGACGGCCTATAGGGAGGAGGTCAGAGAACTGGCAGTGTGGTGCCAGGGCAACAACCTCTCCCTCAATGTGAGCAAGACAAAGGTGCTGATCGTGGACTACTGGAAAAGGCGGGCCGAACAGGCCCCCATTGACATCGACGGGGCTGTAGTGGAGCGGGTCGAAAGTTTCAAGTTCCTTGGTGTTCACATCACCAATTAACTATCATGGTCAAAACATACCAAGACGGCCATGAAGAGGGGACGACAAAACCTTTTCCCCCTCAGGAGACTGAAAATATTTGGCATTTTCCACAGATCCTCAAAAGGTTCTACAGCTGCACCATCGAGAGCATCCTGACCGGTTGCATCGTCGCCTGGTATGGCAACTGACAGCATCTGCCCGCAAGGCACTACAGAGGGTAGTGCGTACAGCCCAGTACATCACTGGGGCCAAGCTTCCTGCCATCAAGGACCTATTTAATAGGCGGTGTCAGAGGAAGGCCCTAAACATTTTCAGCTGTTTTCTCACGGTACCGGAGTGCCAAAGCTAGGACCAAAAGGCTCCTCAACAGCATCTACCCCCAAGCCATAAGACTGCTGAACAATTAATAAAATCGCGACAGGACTATTTACATTGACTATTTACATATTATCTATGCATAGTCACTTCACCCCTACCTACATGCACAAATTACCTCAACTAACCTGTACCCCCGCACACTGACTCGGTACCGGTACCCCCTGTATATAGCCCTGTTATTGTGTTACTTTTTATTGTTATTTTTTACTTAAGAAAAGATTTGCCAAATAGACTAAACGCTTCTTGAACTGCACTATTGGTTAAGGGCTTCTAAGTAAGCATTTCACGGCAAGGCCTACACTTGTTGTATTCGGCACATGTGACGAATAAAGTTTGATTTGCAATCTCCATAGATAAACATTGGCAGTATAATGACCTTACTGAAGAGCTCAACGGCTTAATGTGGCACCGTCACAGGAAGCCACCTTTCCAACAAGTCTGTTCGTCCAATTTCTGCCCTGCTAGAGCTGCCCCGGTCAACTCTAATACCCTGACTACAATGATCGCATCGCGTGCGTGAGCATTGCAAAATAAATGTAGGAATCTATGCTATTCAATTATTGCACCCACACTGCTCGCGAGCGTCTGCGTTGCCAAGGGCTAAAATAGAAGTCATTCCTATTTCTGACGCAGATCGCGCTGCAAGTCCTGCCTCTCCCATCTCCTCATTGGCTTACAGAAGCAGGTACCCACGTGCCATCTCCTCATTGGTTATACCCACGTGGGTGATTGAAAGACGAACTGTGTTGCCGGTTGTCGTGGTAATACTATGAAAGCGTAGATGCCAATCACCATATAAATTCAAAGATGAAAAAGCCTGGAAGGAGGAGAGATGACTAGAAACAATTCGGTTGACAGTTTTATGTGTAGATTAATTGTCGGAGTAGAGGACCTTGTGCATTTCAGGTAAAATAACAACCTAATGTTTATATCCCAGGACAAATTAGCTAGCAACAGCAAGCTAGCTAAATAGTACAAATTAGCTAGCAAGTGCAAGCAAACTAGCTAAATTGCCATAAATGTTTAATGCTTTTCGACCTGTCCCCAAACGAATGTCATTGGTTCAGAGTTTGTTTTGATATTTTAACCTGCGTGTCGTGATCGCGTTTGGTGTAGGGGGACAAAATACATTTTTGCACGATGTCGCACGGGCGCAGCCGGTTTGGGTTCCGTGTAAGTGTTGTTATTGTGAAGTGGAAACGTCTAGGAGCATGAACGGCTCAGCCGCAAAATGGTAGGCCACACAAGCTCACAGAAAGGGACCGCCGTGTGCGTCTATCCTCGGATGCAACACTCACCACCGAGTTCCAAACTGCCTCTGGAAGCAACGTCAGCACAAGAACTGTTCCTCAGGAGCGTCATGAAATGGGTTTCCATGGCCGACCAGGCGCACACAAGCCTAAGAACACCATGCACAACGCCAAGCATCAGCTAGAGTGGTGTAAAGCTTGCCGCCATTGGACTCGAGTGACGAATCACGCTTCACCATCTGGCAGCCCGATGGACAGACCTGGGTTTGGTGGATGCCAGGAGAACGCTACCTTCCCCAAGGCATAGTGCCAACTGTAAAGTTTGGTGGAGGAGAAATAATGGTATGGGGCTGGATTCCATGGTTTGGGCTATGCCCCTTAGCTCCTGTGAACGGAAATCTTAATGGTTCAGCATACAATGACATTCTATACGATTCTGTGCTTCCAATTTTGGCAACAGTTTGGGGAAGGCCCTTTGCTATTTCAGCATGACAATGCGCCAGTGCACAAATCAAGGTCCATACATAAACGGTTTGTCAAGATCGGTGAAGAAGACCTTGACTGGCATGCACAGAGCCCTGACCTCAACCCCTAAAACATTTTTGGGATGAATGGACCAACATCAGTGCCCAATCTCACTGATGCTCTTGTGGATGAATGGAAGTAAATCCCTGCAGCAATGTTCCAACATCTAATGGAAAGCCTACCCAGCAGAGTGGAGGCTGTTACAGCAGCAAAGTGGGGGACCAACTCCATATTAATGCCTGTGATTTTGAAATGAGATGTTCGACAAGCAAGTGTCCACATACTTTTGGTCATGTAGTGTAGTTTGATAGTCAAGGCTGCTAGATTACCTGGTTGGTCATCTGTGGGACAGAGACTATGCTGTTGGATTGCTGTACTGTGTTGTAATAGCAACAATATCAGACATTATAAGAAGTCAGGGAACTGATTTTCAGAAAAGCAGCATACTGATCCATGACGGGTGGGGTATGAGGTACAAGTGACACAGCAAAGAGGATGCTGCTTGATGAAACCCCAGTGTGTGTGTTTGGAACTGTCCCCTCAATATCTAAAAGGATTCCTATTGAGGGAAGAACATACCTGAAACGAGAAGCACCCCCTACTGCAATCACACTCTCCACTTTGGCGGCTTGACAAAGATGAATCTTTAAAAGAATAATAATAACAGGGAGGGGTGGGGGAAAACAGTGCTGTAGGAGAGAAAGATATGGATCATACATTAGTATCATGAGTTTCATTAGTTACCAATCTACGATCTATTCTAAGATGGATTCGAATGCTGACTTTGTCAAGTGCAACGACTAGGTAGCTAACTTCAATTATACGGAACAAAATAATATATATAACGCAACAAGCAACAATTTCCTTGATTTTACTGAGTTACAGTTCATATGACGAAATCTGTCAACTGAAATAAATTAATTTGGCCCTAATCTATGGATTAAAAATTACTGGGAAAAGAGATGCATCTGTTGGTCACAAATAGAAAATTAAAATGGGCCTCATGATTCGTCACGGTATTTCTATACATTCAAATTGCCATCGATAAAATGCAATTGTGTTCGTTGTCTGAAGCTTATACCTGCCCATACCATAACCCCACCGCCACCATGGGGCATTCTGTAAACAACGTTGACATCTGCAAACCGCTCGCTCGCCCACATGCCATACAAGCGGTCTGCGGTTGTGAGGTCGGTTGGACATAGTGCCTCATTTTCTAAAACGACATTGGAGGCGGCTTATGGTAGAGACATCTATGTTCAATTCTATGGCAGCAGATATGGTTGACATTCCTACAGTCAGCATGCCAATTGCACACTCCTTCAAAAAATTGAGACATCTGTGGCATTGTGTTGTGTGACTAAACTGCACATTTTAGAGTGGCCTTTTGTCCCCAGCACAAGGTGTACTTGTGTAATGATTATGGTGTTTAATCAGCTTCTTGATATGCCACATCTGCCAGGTGGCTATATTATGTTGAAAAATTATAAAATAGGTATGTACTCGCTTTGGTAACGTGATATCAGAAATTTGTGATATTAGCTAGCTAACTAACAATAGCTCATGCTACCTCAAACGTTAACTACCCAGCATACATTGAACGTAGCCGCGAGTTAGTTAGCTAGTAGGAAGTGTCATGTTCTGTATATTGTGTTCAACTGCTGGTCATATCATTAATTTGTTTATAACAAAGATGTTCGTAATGTTAGAATATTTGTCGACAAAACGCCGGTAACCGCATGGCAGCATTAAAACATGACCATGTTATTCCATCACGACGCCATTTTATGCAGTAACGTTAATCAGCTGGCGAGACTAGCTAGCTTGCATCGGGCAGCCATTTTGGAGAAAATTATGCGAATTTGTAAGAAATTGCAAACTTACCTTCACTAAAAGAACTTCAGATTTATTGGTTGGGTGGCCACCAAAGAAGAAATGTAAAATCTTAAAAATAAAAGCAAATTTGGAAGCGTGAGGCAGCCAGCGATATCAGGTACGAAAAGTAGCTAGCTAGCTAGACGTACACTGTCTACTGCTTCGTGCTGGAGAATAATGGTGCGTTCAAGACAACTGGGATCTCGGAAATTTCCGACGTCAGTGCGTCCAAAACAACAGAACTCGGAGAGAAAAAAACCAGCACAAACTCGGGAACTGTGGCTTCTTTCTAGAGCTCAGATTTGCCGACCATTAAGGTGGTTCGACCTTTATTTTTTCGAGTTCCCAGTTGTCGTGAACCGATTGAAGTCAGAAGTCGGAATTTCTGAGATCCCAGTTGTTTTGAATGTGACATTAGACTAAAAAGTAGCCTATCTACGTCATTCTTGAAATGTCACAATATGCATTGTCATTTTTAAGAAATTGGGTGTTATTCAAATGTTGTAGAGTGTGCAACTATTCTCCAGTAAAATGACCCATCAAACAGTCTAAATTTCACGAACAAGCCCTTTTAGCCTGGAAACTTTTATGTCCACAGCTTCTCCCCACACAAAAAAATATTTTTGTTAAAACCAAGTCTTTATTCTTCCCTAAATTGTTAGAGAAATATATTTGAAATGTATTTATTTGATAAAGGGAATATACGCTCTTATAGAACATTTTTAGAAACATAACTTCCCAATACATGATTCTATATACAGTTGAAGTCGGAAGTTTACATACACCTTAGCCAAATACATTTAAACTCATTTTTTCACAATTCTTGACATTTAAAAATTCCCTGTCTTAGGTCAGTTAGAGTCACCACTTTATTTTAAGAATGTGAAATGTCAGGATAATAGTAGAGAATGATTTCAGCTTTTATTTCTTTCATCACATTCCCAGTGGGTCAGAAGTTTACATACATTCAATTTGTATTTGGTAGCATTGCCTTTAAAGTGTTTAACTTGGGTCAAACGTTTGGGGTAGCCTTCCACAAGCTTCCCACAATAAGTTGGGTGAATTTTGGCCCCTTCCTCCTGACAGAGCTGGTGTAACTGAATCAGGTTTGTAGGCCTCCTTGCTCGCACACGCTTTTTCAGTTCTGCCCACACATTTTCTATAGGATTGAGGTCAGGGCTTTGTGATGGCCACTGACTTTGTTGTCCTTAAGCTATTTTGCCACAACTTTGGAAGTATGCATGGGTTCATTGTCCATTTGGAAGACCCATTTGTGACCAAGCTTTAACTTCCTGACTGATGTCTTGAGATGTTGCTTCAATATATCCACATAATTTTACTGCCTCATGATGCCATCTACTTTGTGAAGTGCACCAGTTCCTCCTGCAGCAAAGCACCCCCACATCATGATGCTGCCACCCCCGTGCTTCACGGTTGGGATGGTGTTCTTCGACTTGCAAGCATCCCCCTTTTTCCTCCAAACACGACGATGGTCATTATGGCCAAATAGTTATATTTTTGTTTCATCAGACCAGAGGACAATTCTCCAAAAAGTACGATCTTTGTCCCCATGTGCAGTTGCAAACCGTAGTCAGCCTTTTTTATGGCGGTTTTGGAGCATGGGCTTCTTCCTTGCTGAGTGGCCTTTCAGGTTATGTCGATATAGCACTCATTTTACTGTGGATATAGATACTTTAGTACCTGTTTCCTCCAGCATCTTCACAAGGTCCTTTGCTGTTGTTCTGGGATTGATTTGCACTTTTCGCACCAAAGTATGTTCATCTCTAGGAGACAGAATGCATCTCCTTCCTGAGCGCTATGACAGCTGCGTGGTCCCAATACTTGTGCACTATTGTTTGTACAGATGAACGTGGTACCTTCAGGCGTTTGGAAATTGCTCCCAAGGATGAACCAGACTTGTGGATAATAATCATTTGTTTTCTGAGGTCTTGGCTGATTTCTTTTGATTTCCCCATGATGTCAAGCAAAGAGGCACTGAGTTTGAAGGTAGGCCTTGAAATACATCCACAGGTACACCTCCAATTGACTCAAATTATGTCAATTAGCCTATCAGAAGCTTCTAAAGCCATGACATCATTTTCTGGAATGTTCCAAGCTGTTTAAAGGCACAGTCAACTTAGTGTATGTAAACTTCTAAACCACTGGAATTGTGATACAGTGAATTATAAGTGAAATAATCTGTCTGTAAACAATTGTTGGAAAAACTACTTGTGTCATGCACAAAGTAGATGTCCTAACCGACTTGCCAAAACTATAGTTTGTTAACAAGACATTTGTGGAGTGGTTGAAAAATGAGTTTTAATGTCTCCAACCTAAGTGTATGTAAACTTCTGACTTCAACTGTATATAGCTGGCACTAAAAATGCTTAGCCATGGTTGGTTCCACGCATCCCATGCAGATTGGGGCATCATAAACCACTCTGGGTATATCCGGTCATTACCTGCACGGGTTGTTGTCTTCACCCCACCCTGACTCAGTCTCCCAGATGCAAGGTTGATTTTGAGACAATGAGGGATTGTTCTACTCCTAAGCTATCCCTAGTAAAACACATTCTTGTTTTTGTAATGCAGTCTAACTATTTTGTCTTGTCAAACCATCTCTGGTGACCATATGCCCAGATTAGCTGCAGGGAACTAGAGTGTAGACCATAAAAACACAGACACTAGGACAGAAATATATTATCATTAGTTAAATATTATTTGTGAACCATTAATATCAAATAAATACGTAATTTTTCTCTCACATTCCCCTCTCAAGAAACTCAGATTCTTCTATAAAAATTCAAGATTGTTAAGTATACATTTAAAACTAACAAAATACATAATTCTGATGCCTGACATTTCATCCATAGTAAACAATCTTCCTCTGGGTTGCTGAGCTTAATACATTCTTTATCAAAATGTTCAACATAATAAAACCCATAAAATTAACATCACACACGAGCTTCATTACAACTGAAAGGACAGTCATCACGCTGGCACCACACACAAAGGTAGGGGTCAGCCTGATAAAAATGTCCACACCGTTTAGAACCCTTCCTACACCAGTGACATAGACCCCTCTCTGAGCACTTTGTGCACTCAGATAGCTTCACAGTTGAAAGTGGATGACCCATGATAATGTCCCAATTTCAATGTCTCAGGAATAATCTGATTTTGTCAAACAGACTGTCTCACTTGAGCCCCACCACAATGCCTATTATGTCTTGTCTATTTGCCAACCAGTATACCAGCAATATGAGAGACGTTTTGGACTGGATCTCTCTTCATTCTCACTCCACGTGATACAAGTTGCTGGCTGGGTCTCTCGATAGAAGTGGTACAGGACAGGGCTGTATCAAACACCATTTCTTCAGCAGGTTAGAGGGGGTTTTGAGGTCCACAACATTTGGTCAAATTATCCCTTCCATGCATCTACATTAGAGGTCGACCGATTAATCGGAATGGCCGATTAAATTGGGCCGATTTCAAGTTTTCATAACAATTGGAAATCGGTAATTTTGGATGCCGATTTTGCCGTTTTTTTATTTATTTTTTACGCCTTTATTTAACTAGGCAAGTCAGTTAAGAACACATTCTTTTTTTCAACGGAACGGTGGGTTAACTGCCTTGTTCAGGGCAGAATGACAGATTTTTACCTTGTCAGCTCAGGGATTCAATCTTGCAACCTTACGGTTAACTAGTCCAACGCTCTAACCACCTGCCTCACGAGGAGCCCACCTGTTACGCGAATGCAGTAAGAAGCCAAGGTAAGTTGCTAGCTAGCATTAAACTTATCTTATAAAAAACAATCAATCATAATCACTAGTTATAACTACACATAGTTGATGATATTACTAGTTTATCTAGCTGTCACGACTATCACCGAAGGTGGCCCATTCCTGTTTGGGTGGCGCTCGGCGATCGTCGTCACCGGTCTACTAGCTGCCACCGATCCCTTTTCCCCTTTTCGTTTTGTTTGGTCTAATTGGTTTCACCTGTTCCTTGTTTGGGGTTATTTAACTTTTCTGTGCTACGGATACCGAATACGGGTTCACTTTCCTAAACAACCGCTGAATTGCAGGGCGCCAAATTCAAAAAATATTCCTAAAAATATTTATAATCATGCAATCACAAGTGAAATATACCAAAACACAGCTTAGCTTGTTGTTAATCCACCTATGGTGTCAGATTTTGAAAATATATTTTACAGCGAAAGAAATCCAAGCTTTTGTGAGTGTAGCTTTCAATGCTACATCAGCTAGCCCCAAATTAGCATGGTCACGAAAGTGTGAAAAGCAATAAAATGAATCGCTTACCTTAGATACTCTTCGGACGTTTCCACTCACGAGACTCCCAGTTACACAACAAATCTTCTTTTGTTCGATAAATATTACTTTTATCACAAAAAAGCGCCATTTGGGTTGCGAGTTATGATGAGAAAAACTACAGCCTCGTTCCGGTCCTGTAAGGAGGATGAAAATTTCCAAACGTATCAGATTAAAAAATATTACAAAAAATATTAATAATCATGCAATCACAGGTGAAATATACCAAAACACAGCTTAGCTTGTTGTTAATCCACCTATCGTGTCAGATTTTGAAAATATATTTTACAGCGAAAGAAATCCAAGCTTTTGTGAGTGTAGCTTTCAATGCTATAACAGCTTAGCCTTATATTAGCTTGGCTAGCTTGGTCACGAAAGTAAGAAAAGCAATCAAATTAATCGCTTACCTTTGATAATCTTCAGGGGGTTCCCACTCACGAGACTCCCAGTTACACAACAAATGTTATTTTTGTTCGATAAATATTACTTTTATCACAAAAAAACGCCATTTGGGTTGCGCGTTATGATGAAAAAACAAAAGCCGTGTTCTAAAAGATATCCAGGTTAGCAGGCAATATTAACCAGGGGAAATTGTGTCACTTCTCTTGCGTTCATTGCACGCAGAGTCAGGGTATATGCAACGGTTTGGGCCGCCTGGCTCATTGCGAACTAATTTGCCAGAATGTTACGTAATTATGACATAACATTGAAGGTTGTGCAATGTAACAGGAATATTTAGACTGATGGATGCCACCCGTTAGATAAAATACGAAACGGTTCCGTATTTCACTGAAAGAATAAATGTTTTGTTTTCGAGATGATAGTTTCCGGATTCGACCATATTAATGACCTAAGGCTCGTATTTCTGTGTGTTATTATGTTATAATTAAGTCTATGATTTGATAGAGCAGTCTGACTAAGCAATGGTGGGCACCAGCAGGCTCGTAAGCATTCATTCAAACAGCACTTTCGTGCGTTTTGCCAGCAGCTCTGCTGTTAACTTCTTCGGGGTAGGGGGCAGCATTTTCACTTTTGGATAAATAGCGTGCCCAATTTCAACTTCCTTCTACTCATCCCCAGAATATAAGATATGCATATTATTAGTAGATTTGGATAGAAAACACTCTGAAGTTTCTAAAACTTGTATTGAATCAATCTTAAGAATGTTGTTAACATACATCTTGAATAACGTTCCAACCGGATAATTACATTGACTTCTGTTGAGCGATGGAATGGAGCTCCCTCTCACGTGAACATGCGTGTTCAATGCGTGGTCACCTCATGGCAGTGATTACTCATTCCTGTCTCCTTCGGCCCCCCTTCACATTAGAGTCATCAGACAAAGTTCTATTGACTGTTGACATCTAGTGGAAGCCGTAGGAAGTGAAAACTCATCCATATCTCGCTGTAATTTCATTGGGAGCTTGGTTGAAAATCTAGCAGCCTCAGAAAAAATCCAAACAGGAAGTGGAACTTCTCAGGTTTTTGCCTGCCATATGAGTTCTGTTATACTCACAGACATAATTCAAACAGTTTTAGAAACTTCAGAGTGTTTTCTATCCAATACTAATACTAATATGCATATATTAGCAACTATGACTGAGGAGCAGGCCGTTTACTCTGGGCTCCTCTGTGCACCTTTCATCCAAGCTACTCAATACTGCCCCTGCAGCCATAAGAAGTTATGGATGTGTCACTGCAACCTTAAAGGTCCTCAATGATGACACCATTGCCCTTGATTCTAAGCAATGCTGTGCTGCTGTTTTTATTGACTTGGCCAAAGCTTTGGATACGGTAGATTATTCCATTCTTGTGGGTCGACTAAGGAGTATTGGTGTCTCTGAGGGGTCGTTGTCCTGGTTTGCTAACTACCTCTCTCAAAGAGTGCAGTGTATAAAATCAGAACATCTGCTGTCTCAACCACTGCCTGTCACCAAGGGTGTACCCCAAGGCTCGATCCAAGACTCAACCCCTCTTAGGCCTCACTCCCCCCTATCTGAGATATCTACTGCAGCCCTCATCTTCCACATACAACACCCATTCTGCCAGCCACATTCTGTTAAAGGTCCCCAAAGCACACACATCCCTGATTCGCTCGTCTTTTCAGTTTGCTGCAGCTATCGACTGGAATGAGCTGCAACAAACACTCAAACTGGACAGTTTTATGTCTTCATTCAAAGACTCATTCATTGACAGTTGTAGCTGCGTTGTGTGATGTATTGTTGTTTCTACCTTCTTGCTCTTTATGCTGTTGTCTGTGCCCAATAATGTTTATTTGTAATTTTTATCCCAGCCCCTGTCCCCGCAGGAGGCGTTTTGTCTTTTGGTAGGCTGTCAATGTAAATAAGAATTTGTTCTTATCATAAATTTGTTCTTTAAATAAAATGTTGCCTAAATCAAGTGTATTATTTTGCTCTTGACTCATGTTCAGGTTATAGTAGCTTCATACAGTGGCTTGCGCAAGTATTCACCCTCTTGGCATTTTTCCTATTTTGTTGCCTTACAACCTGAGGTCTGGGCTTTGACTAGGTCATTCCAAGATGTTTACATTTCTGGGCTTTTGCAAGGCAGTGAATAATCTATCCACCATTGAGCTGTGAGAGCGTATCCTGTTTTATCTAACGTAACATACTTCAATATAATTGATTCATGTCATTACACAGCATATAAATCATTCATGCCTTTAAATTTGGCAAAGCTGCCTGTCGTGGTCTTGTAGATTAACATTCTCCCGAGTGCACTCCAGCGTATTCGTATCGCATCTTGGCTTCAAATTTCTCTGGCCCAGTCAATATTGGAATCCTCAGCTGTTGCTGAGAGAGATCCGTAGTAAAAGTTGCGCAGACACGCACAGTTTTTGTTTCTTAACACAGAACAGCAAGCCCGAAACCCGCCCAGCCCGAATCAATTCACAGAATTGGGCTCCATTGGGTTCAGGCTGAGAATGAGAACTCTAATTTATTGTATTAGTCATTTCAGGGATCCTTCTCGAAAACGTCAAAGAGTCAATAGACATGAAATCATAAAAGTACACAAGAACTATGTAGGATATCACTAAATACTTCATAATAACAACCCAAATGTTAAAAGTGATGGAGTTGTACCCTAATGGGTAGAACCCAGCTAACAACAAACGTTCCCACAACTTTAAAGCACATTCCCTTAAAGGTTTCAGTAGTAATACCTAACGTTTTCATAGGAATGTATGTTCCAGTGACGTGCAAGGACTGTTTCCAATAGACCATTCCCTTAATGTCAAACAGAACTTACCTAGAACGTGGTTACCATGTTCTCAGAATATTATTGGCGTTACAGTAGCAGGCTTTGGTTGAAGCTAAGCTATTAAAATCTCCATACCATCATATCTAAGCCAATATGACACCAATGTTGATTAAAATTCACAAATCATCATGCGTCTGTTGCGGAGAACCACATACTGGATTTTTTTTAAAGGGTCATTAGCGTGAGGAAAAAATAAAATGTCTTGTCCTGACCTAGCTCAATGTCTATGTGTTGGATAAGAACAATACCACAGTGTCCATAAAGTGATCATTAGACTTGCCACCTTTGGGACTGAATACATTTGTAGGGGTAACAGTTTTGATGAAATTTATAATTCATGTATTGTGCATTCAGACCCCTTCACTTTTTCCACATTTTGTTATGATACAGCCTTATTCTAAAATAGATTAAATTAATAAAAAAACGAAATACCTTATTTACATAAATATTTAGACCCTTTGCTATGAGACTCAAATTGAGCTCAGGTGCATCCTGTTTCCATTGATCATCCTTCAGATGTTATTACAACTTGACTGGAGTCCACCTGCGGTAAATTCAATTGATTGGACATGATTTGAAATGTCTATATAAGGTCCCACAGATGACAGTGCATGTCAGAGCAAAAACTAAGCTATGAGGTCGAAGGAATTGTCCGTAGAGCTCTGAGACAGGATTGTGTTGAGACACAGATCTAGGGAATGGTACCAAAACATTTCTGTAGCATTGAAGGTTCCCAAGAACACATTGGCCTCCATGTGTGAGCATTTGCCCACTGAAGTCGGTTACGACGCCGAACTGCCGAACTGCAGTAAGGTCAAGACCCTGGTGAAGACGACGAGCACGCAGATGAGCTTCCCTGAGATGGTTTCTGACAGTTTGTGAAGAAAGTCTTTGCTTGTGCAAACCCACAGTTTCTTCAGCTGTCCGGGTGGCTGTCTCAGACGATCCTGCAGGTGAAGAAGCCGGATGTGGAGGTCTTGGGCTGGCTTGGTTACACATGGTCTACGTTGGAGGTGGCTTATAGTAGAGAAATGGACATTCAATTTTCTGGCAACAGCTCTGGTGGACATTCCCTCAACTTGAAACATCAGTGGCATTGTGTTGTATGACAAAACGGTATATTTTAGAGTGGCCTTTTATTGTCCCCAGCACAAGGTGCACCTGTGTAATGACCATGCTGTTTAATCAGCTTCTTGATATGCCATAACTGTCAGGTGGATGGATTATTTTGGCAAAGGAGAAATGCTCAGCTCAGGACCAACACTTTACATGTTGTGTTAATATTTTTGATAACTACTTACATTCAGTTGTTCCGAACACCACCCGAACAAGGAGAAGGGCCGACTTCGGCGGAAGTCGTGACACGTGAAGAAGTTTGGATTATCCAAACTTAGGTTTATAAGAACTTACCTTCCTCTGGAGGCCGCCAAACTATATACGTAGTATGTATGCTATGATCTTCTCACATCTGAGATAATGCCTCACAAGCTTGTCACAAGCAGGAGCTACTATTCTGAAACCAATTGAATCACTCTACAAACACTTCAGATTTTTGATAACAAACCAAACAGTTACCATCATTGTCACATCATTCACAAACATAATTTAGTCAGAATTAATAGCTTTAAGCAGTATGTAGATGCAAGCCTTGTCTCTAAGATCCTGCATGGTCTTGCCCCTCCACCCCTATGCCGGCATATCATGCTCAAGGAAAGCACCTCCAGGATAACAAGGGCAGTAACTAGAGGGGATTGCGTTGTCCCTTTTCAACACAGTAAATTCAGTCAATCGGCCTTCTCTGTTAGAGCTACAATATACTGGAATGCAATTCCCATGGAATTGAGAAACTGCACTGATTATTGTAGGTTTAAATTTAAATAGAAAAAATGGCTAAAATCTATCCAAACCTGTACAAATGAGTTATGTGGTTCCTCATATGTAAGATGACAGTTGATGATAGTGTTTTTATTACGAATAAGTTGTTAGAATTTGTTTTTTTTAATGTTAGTTAGATTGCAACAACAGACTCTCTGGGATTTATTAATATTATTAAGCAGTAGTCATGTAAAAACCTTACTCTGCTTATCTTAATCGGCGTCAGGTCAAAATCAAAGTGAGCATATGCCGTTTAAAAACACCTGGTTTTCTGAGCAATCTTTCAAATTATCAGGACATGTAAACACCTTAATCGGCATTACAATGGTGTATTTGATCTGCGCATGTGCCAGCACCGGGAGTGCAAGCCTCCCTCTTTAGCGCGAGTGAAGTGAAAAGATTTGGCATGGGCCCTCAGATCCTAAAAAGTTCTACAGCTGCACCATTGTGAGCATCTTGACTGGCTGCATCACCGCTTGGTATGGCAAATGCTTGGCATCCGACCGCAAAACGCTACAGAGGGTAGTGCATACGGCCCTGCCATCCAGGACCTCTATACCAGGAGGTGTCAGAGGAAGGCCCTAAAAATGTTGAAATAGTCCAGCCAGCCAAATCATAGACTGCTTTCTCTCTCCGCTACCAACCAGCAAGCGGTACCAATGCACCAAGTCTGGAACCAACAGGACCCTGAACAACTTCTACCCCCAAGCCATAAGACTGCTAAACAGTTAGTAAAATAGTTAACCAAATAGTTTACCGTTTTTTGACTCATCACATACGCTGCTGGTACTGTTTATCATCTGTCACTTTATTCCTAGTTATATGTAAATATCTACCTCAATTACCTAGTACCCCTGCACATCAACCTGGTACTGGTATCTAGTGTAACTAGCCAAATTATCGTTACTCACTGTGTATATCTTATTACTTTTATTATTATGTATTTTACTCTTCTATTATTTATCTATTTTCTTTCTCGCTGCATTGTTGGGAAGGGCCTGTGAGTAAGCATTTCATTCTTAGTCTACACCTGTTGTTTACGAAGCACGTGACAAATACAATTTGAATTGAATTCGGATTATTTCCAGAGATACACAACATCCTCAAATATATGTAGATATCTTTGTTAGAAAGAATACTATATTTCCCTTGACTGAGTGATGCTGAATGTAAAAAATGTCTCAACTTACCCCGCTCCTCCCTGCATAGAATGTTTCCCTAACTAACAGAAAACTGGACACTCAAACATTAGAGGAACATTGCAGGTAACATTATAAAAACATTCTTTCTCTCCAGAATTGTTAGCTGGGCAAACCCCTGTTTTTAAAGTATGAAGGGATTATAGGTTTAATTAGCTGAGGACCTTTCTTCAGGGAGACTCATAAATCCATATTGATATTTCTGCCGTATGTGGAAACAGGGAATCGTCCTCATGACGAGCTACAGAGACGCTACTGCAGAAAGGAGGGTACGAAGTGATGATTTGCAACTTTTACTCTCTCCTGTTGACTTTTTCCCCAGCGGCTAATCTTTTTATTGCTTTATGAGGCTGAATTATGCAGAGCGTGGCAGCAATCGATGTTGTTTCAGTACGAGTAGTTTGGATTTAATAAAGAGGCCTGCTGCCAGGATAGCTGCATTTCTCGTAATGATGGTAATCAGTAATCACAGAGTTATTGATTTCATGTTGGACAAGTTTAGAGTCTTGATATATTATTAAGAAAAGTGATATTCAATCAAATCAGAATGTATTTGTCACATGATTCATAAACAACAGGTGTAGACTAACAGTGAAATGCTTGCTTACTCAAAACAATGCAGAGAGAAATAAAATCGAAAAATACTATATACACTGGGTACCAGTACCTAGTCGATGTACAGGGGTAAGAGGTAATTGAGGTAGATATGTACATACACTGCTCAAAAAAATAAAGGGAACACTTAAACAACACAATGTAACTCCAAGTCAATCCCACTTCTATGAAATCAAACTGTCCACTTAGGAAGCAACACTGATTGACAATACATTTCACATGCTGTTGTGCAAATGGAATAGACAAAAGGTGGAAATTATAGGCAATTAGCAAGACACCCCCAAAAAAGGAGTGATTCTGCAGGTGGTGACCACAGACCACTTCTCAGTTCCTATGCTTCCTGGCTGATGTTTTGGTCACTTTTGAATGCTGGCGGTGCTCTCACTCTAGTGGTAGAGTGAGAGCACATTTGTGGTCTGCTGGAGGTCATTTTGCAGGGCTCTGGCAGTGCTCCTCCTTGCACAAAGGCGGAGGTAGCGGTCCTGCTGCTGGGTTCTTGCCCTCCTACGGCCTCCTCCACGTCTCCTGATGTACTGGCCTGTCTCCTGGTAGCGCCTCCATGCTCTGGACACTACGCTGACAGACACAGCAAACCTTCTTGCCACAGCTCGCATTGATGTGCCATCCTGGATGAGCTGCACTACCTGAGCCACTTGTGTGGGTTGTAGACTCCGTCTCATGCTACCACTAGAGTGAAAGCACCGCCAGCATTCAAAAGTGACCAAAACATCAGCCAGGAAGCATAGGAACTGAGAAGTGGTCTGTGGTCACCACCTGCAGAACCACTCCTTTATTGGGGGTGTCTTGCTAATTGCCTATAATTTCCACCTTTTGTCTATTCCATTTGCACAACAGCATGTGAAATTTATTGTCAATCAGTGTTGCTTCCTAATTGGACAGTTTGATTTCACAGAAGTGTGATTGACTTGGAGTTACATTGTGTTGTTTAAGTGTTCCCTTTATTTTTTTGAGCAGTGTATAACTAGGAATAAAGTGACTAGGCAACAGGGTAGATAATAAACAGTAGGAGCAGCATATGTGATAAGTCAAAAAAGTTAGTGCAAAAACAGTAGATGCAAATAGTCCAAGTAGCTATTTGGTTAACTACTTAACAAACTAGCTTCGGGTTAGAAGCTGTTCAGGGATCTGTTGGTTCCACACTTGGAGCATCGGCATCGTTTACAGAGAGGTAGCAAAGAGAACAGTTTATGACTTGGGTGGCTGGAGTTTTAGGGCCTTCGTCTGACACCGCCTGGTATAGAAGTCCTGGATGGCAGGGAGCTCGGCCCCAGAGATTTACTGGGTCGTATGCACTACGCCTTGTGGTCGGATGCCAAGCAGTTGCCACACCAAGCGGTGATGCAGCCAGTCAAGATGCTCTCAATGGTGCAGCTGTAGAACTTTTTGAGGATCTGAGAGCCATTGCCAAAAATGCGTTTTTGTGCCCTCTTCAAAACTTCACAGCGACAGCAGCAAATGTTAGGTAGCTGTATTATCTATTTAGCCTTACAAATATACAACACTGTAATAACATTTATCTTAAAAAATTATTGGACAGACGCTTTTAGTACTACCAAGGGACTCGTGACTGGACTCTGACTTGGACTCGAACACCAGGGACTTGGGACTCGACTTGGACTCAAGGTTACGTCACTTGTGTACATCACTGCACCTGCCCAAAAGAGAGACTGAAAGAAGTGCTTATTTCAAACTACTGTGTAATTCAAAATGGGGATCATTCAATCAAATTCAATTCAAGACAGTGAGTATGTTTTTTAAAATATTTTTTTATTAACCCATCCACCACCCCTCACTTCAGTGGACACATCTTTTTATTTTTTTATAGCTTTTCTGCTGCATATACATACATTTTACATATACAATTTATATACACATTATGCATACACATTTTACAAACATGGTACTTTATATAAAGCAATCACATAACAATAACACATATCTCACCCATCAGCCACTCTCAGCCCATCACACCCTCGTTTGGTGTCCATGTGCCATGTATTTTTCAATTGTGCTTTGATGTTTTACATACATACAACCTTTCTAACCGTATAGTATCCACAGATTGTGAGCTAAAGATGAAAACCTTTCCTACAAGTATTATTATTTTATTTATTGACTGACTATGGCTTTCCAAATCGCTTAACACTGCTATTTGTAAGGTTCATTTTAAGTAAGTGTTGTGATTTTTTTAACCATTCCTGAACCTGTGACCAGAAACAAGTTACATAGGGGAATTACCAGAAGAAATGGTCTAGGGATTCTGTCTCTTTGCAGCAAAATCTAAGGAACTGAGATTGCTGTATGCCCCATATATATAGCATTCTGTTGGTGGCAATGGTACAATAATTAAAATGTCAAAACTTGAAGTGTTGAGTCCAGTGCTGTTTTTTGTACCAGTTCATAAACCATGTGCCATGGAATCGGTACATTGAAAACCTCTTCCCATTTATTTTGCAACCTGTATTTTTCTATTTATCCCAAATCCTATCAGCCAATTTAAAAATGTGTATCTCATTAAATAGTACCTGCAAAACAGCAGTCTCAACATCAACAGTGAAGAGGCGACTCCGGGATGTTGGCCTTCTAGCCAGAGTTGCAAAGAAAAAGCCATATCTCAGACTGACTAATAAAAAGAAGATGGGCAAAAGAACACAGACACTGGACAGAGGAACTCTGCCTAGAAGGCCAGCATCCCGGAGTCACCTCTTCACTGTTGACTATGAGACTGGTGTTTTGCGGGTACTATTTAATGAAGCTGCCAGTTAAGGACTTGTGAGGCATCTGTTTCTCAAATTAGACACTAATGTACTTGTCCTCTTGCTCAGTTGTGCACCGGGATCTCCCACTCCTATTTCTATTCTGGTTAGTGTTCTGTGAAGGGAGTAGTACACAGCGTTGTACGAGATCTTCAGTTTCTTGGCAATTTATCGCGTGGAATAGAACAAGAATAGACTGACGAGTTTCAGAAGAAAGTTCTTTGTTTCTGGACATTTTGAGTCTGTAATCGAACGCACAAATGCTGATGCTCCAGATACTAAACTAGTCTAAAGAAAGTCAGTTTTATTGCTTCTTTAATCAGAACAACAGTTTTCAGCTATGCTATCATAATTGCAAAAGGGTTTTCTAATGATCAATTAGCCTTTTAAAATGATAAACTTGGATAAGCTAACACAACGTACCATTGGAACACAGGAATGATGGTTGCTGATAATGGGCGTCTGTACACCTATGTAGATATTCCTTTAAACAAATCTGCCGTTTCCAGCTACAATAGTAATTTACCACATGAACAATGTCTACACTGCATTTCTAATCAATTTTATGTTATTTTAATGAACACAACATTTGCTTTTCTTTCAAAAACAAGAACATTTCTAAGTTACCCCAAAGTTTTGAATGGTGGCGTAATATGGTACACTTGTCATATTTAGGAGTTAGTACAGAGAGGCTAGAAAAGTGATCTTCAATGAGACTGTGCAGGGATCCAGATTGCAGATTTAAGAAACAACTTGAGTCATCGGCATACATTGACACTTTTGTTTTTATCCACAGGATTTCTAACCCCTTGATGTTCTTGTTGGATCTAATTTTAATAGCTAACATTTCAATGGCCATAATAAATAGATATGGAGACAACAGACAGCTTTGTTTTACTCCTCTTAAAAGCTCAATACTTTCTGAGAAGTAACCTTTATTTACTCTTTTACATTTGGGGTTGCTGTACATAACTTTAACCCATTGTTTAAGAGTTTCACTGAAATTAAAGTTCATGCAAGCATTTATATATAAATTCTGGTCATACTTTATCAAACACCTTTTCCAAATCTGCTATGAAGACCATGCTTGGTATCTTTGATGTTTCATAATGTTCAGTTGTTTCAAGTAATTGTCGTATATTATCTCCAATTTATCGTCCATGTAAAAAAAACAGTCTCATCAGGATGAACAATATCTGCCCAAACTTTTTTTTTCTATGTTATGCATTTCTCAAGGATTTTTGCATCACAACATTGAAGTGTAAGAAGCCTCCAGTTTTTTAAATGGACTGGATCTTTATACTTACCACCTGGGTCCTGTTTTAGCAGTAATGAAATCAGACCTTCTTGTTGAGAATCTGAAAGTGTACCATTTTTATAGGAGTAATTAAAACATGCTAATAATGGATCTTTGAGTGCATCAAAAAAGGTCTGATATATCTCTACTAGTATACCATCAAGCCCTTGTGTTTTTCCAAAAAGTTCCTCTTCTGTATGTTGGCCTTCACACAGGTAGTTTCTGTAAATTGTTAATTTTACATTATTATTATTATTATTAGGAAAGAAATCCTTAGAGTTTACATCATTCATTGGAAATGGAGGAGACTGCAAAGAAAACATTCTTAAAAGATTTAGCTTCCTTTTTCAAAATAAAATTTGGTGAATCATGGATGACTCCATCATTTGTAACGAGTTTCTGTCAATTCTTTCTGGTAGCATTTCTATGTTGAAGATTCATGAAAAATGTGGGGAATTTTTCAACATTTTCCATCCAATGAAATTTATTTTTGTAATACATTACACTTGATCGTTCTTGAATAAGTAACTACAATTCGTTTTGTTTTTCCTCTAAACTATTTTGTGTCTCTATAGTAGAGTTATTTTCTTTATTAGTCTAATCTCTTTTGACCTAAACTGCTTTAGTTTTAATGATGAGTATTGTATTGAATGACCTCTAAAAGTACATTTAAATGTGTCCCATCCAATAAAGGAATCTGCTGTACCTATGTGCAGAAAAAAGTCAATTATTCATTATTTTGTCTTAGTGAAGAACAAATTGTTATCCAATAGGCTTTGATTAATTTTTCAATATCTCCTACAACGTGGAAATTCTGTATGAGTTATATGGAGGACAATAAGATGGTCTGATCGCATTCGGTCTCCTATTAATACTTTTAAAAACTTTTGATGCCAGCAAGAATGAGACCGAAAAGTAATCAAGACTGCCAGCTTGATTAAGTCTCCTTCACATATATCTCACTAGTTCAGGGTTTTTCAGCCTCCATGTATCCACTAGTTCTAATGTATCCATGATATTCATGATCTCCTTAAGTGCTTGAGGGGGATAGTTTGTAGTGTGATTCATTTTACGATGCATTGCAGTACTCAAACCCATATTATAACCTCCCACCATAATAATAGATTCATTTGTTGCTGGTGAGCTCAATAGATTATTATATATATTTTCAAAGAAGTGTGGATCATCATTATTTGGCCCATATAGATTAATTAGCAAGATCTGTTTTTGGTTCAATAGCATATTTAAAAGAAGCCATCTTCCTTGAGGATCTGTTAGCACAATCAAATCAAATGTTTTATTAATTAGTATAATCACCCCTTTTGAGTTTCTTTGCCCATTACAAAAACATATTTCTCCCCCCAGTCCTTTTCCACCCAACCTCATCTATATTTGTTCCTGAAAACAATAGATATTATTTTATTTCTCTTTTAGCCAGGTACAAATGTATCTTCTTTTTTATGATCTGCTAAGCCATTACAATTGTAACTGGCTACACTTATTTCCCCACTTACCATAAAGATACGCAAGTTTCAATTCTACTTAACCTGTTTGGGCTGCAGCCCGACACCGGTACACTTATGACAACATCCAGCTCAAGTGCAGGGCGCGAAATTCAAAAGATATATTTTTTTAAATATTTAACTTTCACACATTAACAAGTCCAATACAGCATATGAAAGGTACACATCTTGTGAATCAAGCCAACATGTCCGATTTTTTAAATGTTTTACAGGGAAGACACAATATGTAAATCTATTAGCTAACCACGTTAGCAAAAGACACCACTTTTCTTACTCCATCAGTTTTTTACTCCATCAGTAGCTATCACAAATTCGACCAAATAAAGATATAAATAGCCACTAACCAAGAAACAACTTCATCAGATGACAGTCTGATAACATATTTATTGTATAGCATATGTTTTGTTCGAAAAATGTGCATATTTCAGGTATAAATCATAGTTTACATTTCAGCTACAATCAGAAATTGCACCGAAAGCAGCCATAATATTTACAGACACCAACGTCAAATACCTAATTACTCATCATAAAACATTTCTGAAAAATACATAGTGTACAGCAATTGAAAGACAGGCATCTTGTGATTCCAGACAATATTTCCGATTTATTAAATGTTTTACAGTGAAAACAAAATGTAGCGTTATATTAGCGTAGCCACAATAGCCAGAAACACTTGGGCGCCTACGACCAGTTCACATGCACGACAGATATTAGAAATAGCATCATAAAATGTTTCTTACTTTTGGTGATCTTCCGTCAGAATGTTGGACAAGGTGTCCTTTGTCCAGAACAGTCGTTGTTTGGATCTGGAACGGCAAATTTCCCTCATCATTTAGCATGGGCACTTGCCAAGTGGCACGGATCTCTCCAACGTCAACAAAGTCAGAGAACGGAACACGGCAAAACTCCCGAAAAAATTTCAATAATCTGATTAAACTATATTGAAAAAACATACATTACGATGATATGGTCACATGTATCAAATAAAATCTAAACCGGAGATGTTAGTCGTCCATAACGACAGCTAAACAGAAGGCAAATCCATGTCCCCTTTCGCGCGCTCCAGAAACAGGAAATGGACGGTCACGTCATACAAAGAGCTTTAATTCCACCTCAGACCAAGATAAACACGAAATTTCTTCTCTCACCGCCTCTTGACAACCAGGGGAAGGTGTATGAAGTGTACGTAGACTCTTACGTATCATGCCCATGTATAGGCAGGAAGTTGAACAGAGCATCGATTTCTGACATTCCACTTCCTGGTCAGGAAATGTGCTGCAGAATGAGTTCTGTTTCACTCAGAGAAATAATTCAAACGGTTTTAGAAACTAGAGAGTGTTTTCTATCCAATAGTAATAATAATGGGCACCATTTAACTGGCTACTCAATACTGCCCCTTGCAGCCATAAGAAGTTAACACAACCAATGTTTGTAAACGTACCATTAAAAAGCACCACGATGATTAAGTGCCCATATAGCTATACAATAATATTTGCACTGTGAAGCAGACTGTAGCTGCAACTTTGTAAACCTCCAATTTTACTAATATTCCACCCACTAAAACCTCCCCCCATATCTAGGTCTGTTGTCACTAAGACCATCAGACCATCTCCCTGACTCATGACGCAGCTTTGCGTCCTAAGGCAAACCCTTGGCTGCCAATTGGCGTAGGCCAGAGAGAAATATGGGCAGTCCCATGATAACATAATTCAATACTACCACACTTCACTAATAAATGCAAAGCCCCGTAGGTCTATTGCATATCTATGAGGGTGATTTTTAAGAGAACTAACCAAATAACATGGAAAACAGTCATAAAAAATAAAAAATAATAACAGCACAATATTATAAATTCATGCTCATATGTAGATAGTCCTAGCAAGGCTATAAGCATGCCAGCCCAGCCTGCTCAGTTCATTGGATCCAATTGTTAGCGGCCGGATTCATTGGATACGGTCGCTAATGACTGCCAGTAAAAATGTGTCTTAAGTATTGCTGTATGAGTAGTGTGATGCCTAAGTTTAACTTACAATCGACCCTGACACAGCCATGGCACCAGTGGCAATTTTAGCATGTAAACCTTGGTAGGGCAAACAAAACAAAAAATATGATGCATGCCAACAACAAAGCCACTACATAACACTAAACAATACATTAATTGCACTATAACGGTGACAAACGGTGCCCACAAACTGCTGGGCCTACATAAAGCTGTCCCAACAGCAGTCCCAACACCTTACCACTGCTACACCTGGCTATCAGCGGAGACTTGTCTGGCAGCGAAACAGGTCATTCAGCCTCATTTACTGCCTTTTAAAAAACATGGCTGATATATTTAAGCTCAGTTTTTCACAATTCCTGACATTTAATCCTAGTAAAAATTCCCTGTTTTAGGTCAGTTAGGATGACAACTTTATTTTAAGAATGTGAAATGTCAGAATAATACTAGAGAGAATGCTTTATTTCAGCTTTTATTTCATTGATCACATTCCCTGTGGGTCCGAAGTTTACATACACTCAATTAGTATTTGGTAGCATATTGCCTTTAAATTGTTTAACTTGGGTAAAACATTTCTGGTAGCCTTCCCACAATAAGTTGGGTGAATTTTGGCCCATCCCTCCTGACAGAGCTGGTGTAACTGAGTCAGGTTTGTAGGCCACCTTGCTCGCACACGCTTTTTCAGTTTTGCCCACAAATTTTCTATAGGATTTAGGTCAGAGCTTTGTGATGGCCACTCCAATACCTTGACTTTGTTGTCCTTAAGCCATTTTGCCACAACTTTGGAAGTATGCTTGGGGTCATTGTCCATTTGGAAGAACCATTTGTGACCAAGCTTTAACTTCCTGACTGATGTCTTGAGATGTTGCTTGAATTTATTGATTTTTTGGGGGGCAACAGACATATACAACAAAATGCACAATGTGGGCCCAGAGGATATCACTTCAAAGTATTAATTAAAAAGTATTTTTCCAAAGTGGTCCTCGATGGTAAAAACAATAACACATATAATGATTAAAAGACAGGACAAAATTACAAACAACCATAAATACATTAATTTATATTGACACTATTCACTGCATTTCTCCCTAACCTTAAAAATCAACCAATTAATTGCACATCATACCGATCCTTCAAATAAATACACCTGACCAGCAGTAGGGGGCACAAGGGGCAGTGGAGTGGTTTCTCTTACTTAGAAAACCTTGTCCAAATGAACAATTTTGCCTACTTTTTATTTGCTTGATCTTCAAGGGAAGGCTATTCCATAGACAAATGCCTGTATGGAAAAACATGCTCCTTGCAGTACTGTTTACTCTTGGGATTTTACAAGACATTACACTAGCTCTGGTATTGTGACTGTGTTAGTTATAGACCATATCAATATGGTTTTTCATGTAGCCTGGGGCACGATCATTTAAGATGTCAAACATATGATTAAGTTGGTCCACTCTGGACTCCAAAGGCAACAATCCCACCTCCCGGAATTCCTTGAAAACATTATTTTGCATGACCTGCATTCTCTTTTTCAGATTTTCTGATAGCCCACTATTCCAAGCAGAGCAGGCATAATCAAAATGACACTGAATCAAGTTTGAGACAAGCAGTTTCTTAACTTTAACGTTAAAATATCTAGTGTTACGATAAGGTATCCCTCAAGTTGATTAAAAACGAATCTCAACAATTTTGGATAAGGTGCTGAAGATTGACACAGGCCTGTAGTTTCCTACATTTGTTTTACTGCTCTTCTTGTGGAGTGGAACCACCCGGGCTGTTTTGAGATCCTTGGGAAATGTACCACTACTAATAGAAAGGTTTCCAATATAAGTTATCACTTTAACAGTGACACAAGCACAATACTTTATGAATCTTACAGGAAGGTTATCCAGCCCAGTTGCTTTGTTTGTGCTCATTAAGCATAGTAGATTGGAAACTTTGTACTCTGTCACCATGCCCAGCTCACCTTTGCTTTGGTAAAAGTTGCTAATGAAAGACTGACCATAGTGTCCAGAGCAGGTGGGTGACTTCTTAACCAGAGATGAAGCTATAGTGGTAAAACATTTGTTAAAATCATTTGCAAACTTTTGCTGGTCAAAGCATAAAACATCATCAATATCCAGGCCAATACTACAGGATGTTACCTGATGGGGAATTTTTGAGCCAATGTCCTTTAAAATGTTCCACAGTTTACGATACTTTAAAATGTATATTTTTTTACAACTTTTACTCAACTATATTTCTAAAAACAAGAATTTAAGTTTTACTCCATACATTTTCCCTGACACCCAAAAGTACTCATTACATTTTGAATGCTTAGCAGGACAGGAAAATGGTCCAATTCATGCACTTATCAAGAGAACATCCCTGGTCATTCCTACTGCCTCTGATCTGCTTCATTTGTCAATAATGTCTGAGTGTTGGGAGTAAAAAATACAATCGTGCAGTCTGGTTTGCCTAATATAAGGAATTTGAAATGATTAATGCATGTATTTTTTATTTTTGATACTTAATTATAGTTTAGCTGTCACCCTTGCCATTATAAATCATTATAATAGCCCTTATGATTTGGCAGGATACCGTTGAAGAGAGAAGGACCCACCCTTCCATCTTATATAGCGCAAGTGAACAGCAAACCTGTTTTTTTAAAAGACAAATATAGCAACACCTCACGGCACAACACCTCTCCCCCATGTGACCTACTTGTTGTGTGTATGTACTGTATGTGTAACTGATAGATACATACACTACATGTTAATGTTTTTAAATGTTTGTGAATTGTAAAGTATTTTGTCTGTAATGTATTTTTCGTTATGTGTCGGACCCTAGTAAGACTAGCTGTCGCCATTGGCATCGGCTAATGTGGATCCTGATAAATCAAATCTTTCATGGGTGATTGCCCAATTATTTGATCCAAGTAGATACGCAACACGCATACTAAGCAACAACGGGGATGCCTTTCTGGGGAAAGCGACAGGCGAAAAGCCATAGGTTCCAAGGTGGGACAATTTGACCTGGGTCAAGGGATGGGTTTAAGAACATCTACCTGAAAAACCCTGGGGCAGTCTGCGGGCACGAACAGTGGCTGGTAGAGCACAGTCCATACACTCGCTTTAGGGATGCCAAGGGCATTCTTCTCAGCAGCTAAGCCCACTAGATATGTCCCAAGGGCATTCTCTCAACCAGCTTCACCTGGACTGCTTTTCCAACAGTCTTGAAGGAGTTCCCACATATGCTGAGCACTTGCTGGCTGCTTTTCCTTCACTCTGTGGTCCAACTTATCACAAACCATGATTGTGGAGACTAGGTCATCTGATGCAGCTCTCCATCACTCTCCTCCTTGGTCAAATAGCCCTTACACAGCCTGAAGGTGTGTTGGGTCATTGTTCTTTTGAAAGACAAATGATAGTTCCACTTAGCGCAAACCAGATGGGATAGTGTATGACTGCAGAATGCTGTGGTAGCCATACTGGTTAAGTATGCCTTGAATTCTAAATCACCGACATTGTCACCAGCAAAGCACAATCACACCTCCTCCCTCATGCTTCACGGTGGGAGCCACACATGCGGAGATCATCCGTTCACCTACTCTGCGTCTCACAAAGACATGGCGGTTGGAACCAAAATTCTCAAATTTGAACTCGTCAGATGAAAAGTCAAATTTCCACCTGTTTAATGTCCATCGCTTGTGTTTCTTGGCCTAACCAAGTCTCTTCTTATCATTTGTGTCCTTTAAAAGTGGCTTATTTGCAGCAATTCGACCATGAAAGCCTGATTCATGCAGTCTCCTCTGAACAGTTGATGTTGAGATATGTCTGTTACTTGAACTCTGTGAAGCATTTATTTGGGCTGCAATTTCTGAGGCTGGTAACTCTACTGAACTTATCCTCTGCAGCAGAGGTAACTCTGGGTCTTCCTTTCCTAAGACGGTCCTCATGAGAGCCAGTTTCATCATAGCGCTTGATGGTTTTTGAGACTGCATTTGAAGAAACTTTCAAAGTTTTTGAAATTTTACGCATTGACTGACCTTCATGTCTTGAAGTAATGAACGACTGTCGTTTCTTTTTGCTAATTTGAGCTGTTCTTGCCCTAATATGGACTATCTTCTGTATACCACCCCTACCTTGTCACAACACAACTGATTGGCTCAAACACATTAAGAAATACATTTTAACAAGGCACACCTGTTAATTGAAATGCATTCCAGGTGACTTCCTCATAACGCTGGTAATTGCAATTAGCTAATTCATATTATGGTTTCTGTTAGCCGAGAGTTCGCTAAATATGACCGCTTGTGTTAAGTTACTCTTTCCTCAGTTAGCACTATGACTAGGGCTGTTGCGGTGACGTTATGACCGCCACACCTGCGGTCACGAGTCATGAAGGCAGTCAAATTCCACGTGACTGTTTAGTCACGGTAATTAGTCTTCTCCAAGCTCTGATGCTGCTCATGGTCATTAGTAGCCTACCAGACTTGCTAACTGCCTGGTATTCAGCACCCTATTGCCCCTCTAATCACTCTGACATCAATGCAAATGTAATCAAAAATCTAATCAAACACTAATTGAGAGCCCATGACCTCATGTTGCGCAACATTTCTATAGGCTATGAAATTATGTGAGAAAAATAACAAAAACAGGAGGATCCCATCAACTAGGCCTTCTATATTTATTTCTCAACTTTCCTAATATTAAGCAAATATTAAGTAATTGCTTATCTTTTAAACAGAGTATAGCCTACCTGGCTGGCATGAAAATGAATCACATGAAAAGCGTCCTCCATTCGCTGTTTAAATGCAGACATGACATGCATTTTTTCCCCTGCCTCTGTTTCGAGACAGGTGCATGATATTGGTCCATTCTAAATCAAAACGAATTTCACACATATTAGTTAGTATACGTAAAGACAAGATTAAATCAATAATAGTCTGATGAGTGACAATATTAGTTTATCACTTGTGAATGATACCCAGTTTAAGGCAAGAAACAAGGCCATTTTTTTTAATCATAGCCACACACCCCATTTAGCCTAGCCCATAGGGCTATATGTTTTGATAGGTTTGTATCACAACTAAAGTGTCCAAATAACTTCTTAAAATTAAGCACATTCATCCGCTTCACAAGGGGTGTAGAGCCTAACTGGTATACATAAGCAGCGCATGAGTTTCAAGTTTGGGGAAGAACATTTTCACCATAAAAATGCACCTTTATAATAATCGCATTACGTGCATAATCGCATTTGTGGTCACTTTTGATGCTAGTGGTTGTATTAATGGTTGTATTAATTTGGGATCTATCGCATCCCACAACTGTCCCAGACTATGTTTGGAATTTTATTTCTCGCACAGAATATAATAGGTCAACTTTTGCGCTATGGGGGATAGTAGATTGACATAGACTGGTGCTTTTGCTGTTCGTTAGGCCTACTCATCTTGTTGGCCTACAAAAAGTAAATGTTCACAGTTCTTCCAATATCTTATGCATCTCGGAATTGGATAAGAATGCACGCAGTTGCGTCCCTGATGTCTCTGTCTTCACTTGTAGCCTGTGGGAAAGATCAGATCAGCTAATGCGGTGTGAGTGAGAAGTGCTTCACTTGTAGCCTGTGGGAAAGATCAGATCAGCTAATGCGTGTGAGTGAGAAGTGCTTCACTTGTAGCCTGTGGGAAAGATCAGATCAGCTAATGCGTGTGAGTGAGAAGTGCTTCACTTGTAGCCTGTGGGAAAGATCAGATCAGCTAATGCGTGTGAGTGAGAAGTGCTTCACTTGTAGCCTGTGGGAAAGATCAGATCAGCTAATGCGTGTGAGTGAGAAGTGCTTGCAGCAGGCAGCACTCAGGGAGAAGGGCTGCAGAAGGCATGGATTTTTCTAGGGTGCATTATGGCCACACAAAGGGGATGCCGCCAGGTAATTGCTTCTCAAATTGTGAATAAGTGACTAAGTGTGTAGAGCCTGCGCAAAAAACAAAGCAGAGCTCATTACTTTCAAGCGACTTTTTCAAAATCATCATTAGAGTCGCATCATGCAGCCTTACAATGTATAAAACATCTATTCATATTGCCCAATGTTTGTAGAACAAGTAAAGTTACATTAACAACTCTAAATTAAGCATACAGGACTACCTATTTCTTTGTTAACAGCTCAACACAGAATAGCCGCATGTGTGCACTCCCTCAAAATCCTGACAAAATTTTGTGACCACCACAGCCCTAGCGACTACTAATGTAGCCTACATTTTCCTGTTTGGATGAGAATTGTGTTATGCTGTTGCTACTTCTGTGAATGTCGGAACATTGCATCCAAAAATAAGCTGCTCTAACCTTGAGGATACCTGCCACCCATGTGATTTGTGAGACATTGAAACAAGTATTTTAAAGATAACTAACATTGTAGTGTAGTTCGCAAAGTTGTCTCGGTTGGTATTTGCCCACTTACACTGGGTTCCACTACAGTGTTTCTCAACCTCTGTTGTTCCCTGCTAGTATGATTTAGTTTAGTCCTCAACCTCTGCTGTTCCCTGCTAGTATGATTTAGTTTAGTCCTCAACCTCTGCTGTTCCCTGCTAGTATGATTTAGTTTAGTCCTCAACCTCTGCTGTTCCCTGCTAGTATGATTTAGTTTAGTCCTCAACCTCTGCTGTTCCCTGCTAGTATGATTTAGTTTAGTCCTCAACCTCTGCTGTTCCCTGCTAGTATGATTTAGTTTAGTCCTCAACCTCTGCTGTTCCCTGCTAGTATGATTTAGTTTAGTCCTCAACCTCTGCTGTTCCCTGCTAGTATGATTTAGTTTAGTCCTCAACCTCTGCTGTTCCCTGCTAGTATGATTTAGTTTAGTCCTCAACCTCTGCTGTTCCCTGCTAGTATGATTTAGTTTAGTCCTCAACCTCTGCTGTTCCCTGCTAGTATGATTTAGTTTAGTCCTCAACCTCTGCTGTTCCCTGCTAGTATGATTTTGTTTAGTCCCGGACATGACTTGCTGACACTGATTTAGTCAGTACCGCAAAGAAACACAAATCCTCTTTTCAACGAACATGTTCAAATAAAATAAAATACAATTTCATTGGTCACGTATACATATGTTCCAGATGTAGCGAAATGCTTATCTTCCTTGCTCCAACAGTGCAGTAATACAAAACATGTTTCAGTTTGTACTCTGCCCTGTCAACACTTTGTATTCAACACTTTTATAAGCCAACAACAAGCAGTGCAGCACTAACGAATGAGTAGGCTTGTGACGGTGTTATTATTATGCGATGCAAGTGGAGTTTCCCCATCAGCTGGAAGACAGTGTCCCTTTTTGATCAGTGTTGGAAAGGGAGAGCGGGGGGGATGTTGAGAGGCGGACCCTCAGTCTGCTGCTTTCTCCCTAAACTGAGACTGACCATCAGATGCAGGCACCATCAGCCCAGTAAAATAAAAATAAAAAGCAAATTATATAAATGTATTCTCACTCAGCTGTACCTCGCAATTAATACAACAACGGACCTGTTACCGGTGTGATCATAAAGCCTACCTCAAATTTTGAAATATAATTTTTTTAAATTTCCCAAACAACAATTCATTGGCAGGGCAATTCAAGCAAAGCCATTATGTGGTGATAATCAAATCAAACGTGATTTCTCACATGCGCCGAATACAACAGGTGTAGACCTTACAGTGAAATGCTTACTTACAAGCCCTTAACCAACAATGCAGAAAATAACAAAAAATTAAGAGATAATAATAATAATTAATGTAATTAAAGAGCAGCAGTAATTAAAGAGCAGCAGTAAATATATAGAGGGGGTACCGGTACAGAGTCAATGTGTCAATGTGCGGTGGCACTGTTGTCGAGGTAATTGAGATAATTATGTTCATGCAGGTAGGGTTATTGAAGTGGCTTTGCATAGATAATAACAGAGAGTAGCAGCAGTGTGGGGGGATGGGTGGGGTGGGGGGATGGGTGCAAATAGTCTGGGCAGCCATTTGATTAGCTGTTCTTATGGCTTATGGCTGTTAAGAAGCCTCTTGGACCTAGACTTGGCACTCCGGTACCGCTTGCCATGTGGTAGCAGAGAGAACAGTCTGACTAGGGTGGCTGGAGTCTTTGACAATTTTTAGGGCCTTCCTCTGACACCGCCTGGTATAGAGGATCCTGGATGGCAGGAAGCTTGGCTCCGGTGATGTACTGGGCCATACACACTACCCTCTGTAGTTCCTTGCGGTCGGAGGCTGAGCAGTTGCCATACCAGGCAGTGATGCAACCAGTCAGGATGCTCTCGATAGTGCAGCTGTAAAAACCTTTTGAGGATCTGAGGACCCATACCAAATATTTTCAGTCTCCTGAGGTGGAATAGGTTTTGTCGTGCCCTCTTCACTGGTGTCTTGGTGTGCTTGGACCATGACAGTTTGTTGGTAATGGAGACACCAAGGAACTTGGATGGTACTAGTGTGTTGAGGGATGAGCTGTAGTCAATGAACAGCATTCTTATATAGGTATTCCTCTTGTCCAGATGGGATAGGGAAGTGTGCAGTGCGATGGTGATTGCGTCATTCGTGGTATGCAAATGTCAGTGGGTCTAGGGTGTCAGGTAAGCTGGAGGTGATATGGTCCTTAACTAGCCTCTCAAAGGATTTCATGATAAGAGAAGTGAGTGCTATGGGGCGATAGTCATTTAGTTCAGTTTCCTTCGCTTTTTTTGTGTACAGAAACAATGGTGGACATCAGACTTGGATTGAATATATCCGTAAATACTCAGCCAGCTGGTCTGCGCATGCTCTGAGGACGCGGTTAGAGATTCCGTCTGGGCCGGCAGCCTTGCGAGGGTTAAAACGTTTAAATGTCTTACTGACGTCAGCCACGGAATGAGAGCTCACAATCCACGGGAGCAGTGGTGGCCCACATCGGCTGCACTGTGTTTACCTTAAAGCGGGCAAAGAAGGCGCTTAGCTTGTCCGGGATCAAGATGTCGGTGTCTGCAACGTGGCTAGTTTTCCCTTTATAATCCGTGATTTTCTGGAGTCCCTGCCACATAACGTCTCGTGTCTGAGCAGTTGAATTGCAACTTTGTCTCTGTACTGACGTTTTGCCTCTTTGACTGCCTTACAAAGGGCATGACTGGACTGTTTGTACTCAGTCACCATATACCCAGTCACCTTGCCGTGGTTAAATGCGGTGGCTCGCAAACGCTGCCATCTATCCACGGCAGTGAAGGCTGGTGACTTGAGGAGGATGGGAGACCCACGGTATAGAGGCGGCACGTACAGAGACAACAAAGTGTGTTTAAAAAAATAGTCAAATAGTAATTATATTAACCTAAAGCATTTAATAAAGACATTTATAGTACAATATCATGGGGAATGGGAATGAGATGGTTACTTAGTGTTGGAAAGGGATCACAGCAGTAATTGAATGAGGGTATGATGCATGAGTTGAGGTGTTCAGAGGCTTGACCAGTGCAGGACAGGATTTGACTGGGAAGACAAAAACAACACACTACACAATTAGACAAAAGAGCTAAGAATGAGTTAGTCCAAGCAATGAGTAATAATTTGATTGATGTGTAATAATGTGATTGTGTATGTCATTGACTCTATATAAGGTAATGGGAGACAATTGATAGGGGTACTCAGTGCATCGAGGGGAACATTCAATGTGCCAGTGGATGAGTGGGCACATGAGATGTGGCTTCAGTTCATGTCAGGAGAAAGTTGACAATGGTAGTGGAGTAGAGTAGTCATCACCTCTTAAATCAGGGAACAGGAGGGGACTTAGTTGTAAATACAAATAGCAGATTCATTCCATTACAGCTGCGCCATCGTAGGTTTGGACAACAAGTTTCTCTATGAAGTTAAACTCAAACATTTCAAAATTCATAACGTCAAACACAGACTGCGCATCTCGCCCACTTGACACATCAAAGCAGCCGAAGGTTCCTGAATAAAGCCCTGATCATCCACATACCTGATGATAACTGACAACTGCAAGCAGACTGGTGGCACCATAGGTCCCAGAGCGGTTGGGCAATTTTTACCCCCTGGAGTTTTCCTTATATGTTAACCTAGCTAGAAAAACTCTGGACCTTATAAGGTATGACAGTGATTAATCAGATGTAAAAAGGTTTTATATGGGCTATGATGGGATCAGTTTTTCCTAATCAAGTCACATGGTTTAAAAAAACTCCTGGCCCTGAAGGGATGAAAACCCTGTCAAACTGCAGCTACCTTATATTTGTTCATATGAATTATATTTAGACTAGATTATGAGGGGGATTTCCTCTACCCAGACACAGAGACAACAACTGAAACAATAGAACTCACAGGGCTGAGCTTGCTTTACACATGTTTGCATCATGCAGGCCTATGCAACTGTAGGCCTTATAAAAAATGTACTCATCTGTCGTCACTATTATGTTGATTGATTAATTCCAGTTAATAATTTTGGATGAAAAATGTTTAGGCAGCCTAGCCAGCCCAATTTTGAATACAAACAAAATTTGATCACATTCACATTTTCTTCTGACACTCAAATGTACTACAAATACATAACATTACCAATTAGTTTACCCTGACCAGATGGACAGGGCGCATAGGTAGTATGAAGCTGCTCTTATTAGTAGCCTACAGTTGATCAGACTGAAAAATGGTCTCGTTTTCATCCCATACAGCATGTCAGATTTCTAATGTTTAGGTGTAGCCTAGGTTGCTGCAACATTTATGTCATGAGTTTTTGCTTGTGTTAACATCTTTGCTAAATAAATACAGTGGGGCAAAAAAGTATTTAGTCAGCCACCAATTGTGCAAGTTCTCCCACTTAAAATGATGAGAGAGGCCTGTAATTTTCATCATAGGTACACTTCAACTATGACAGACAAAATGAGGGGAAAAAAGCCAGAAAATCACATTGTAGGATTTTTTTAATGCTTAGTAGAACTGCATAAGTGCTCTCCACTTTCTGGAGGACTGAGTTTTGAAATCAGTAGAATTATAGCTAAGGAGATGGAGACAACACCTGTCTCTGGATTACATCTTCAAACTAAGGGCAACCATGGCATCCGTGACAGGGAGAAGTGTCCATTCATGATGTATATGGGTAAGATAGTCTAGCTAGCTACATTTTCAGATATTACTAGTTTCTAATTTTGACAAAGTCGTTTTCATTTCAAGTTAAAGTGTACTGCTAGCTAGCTCGCTAGCTAATTGTACGTGTGTGATCTTATTATTCGTATCTCAGAGCCATTTGCTTGGCTCCCTCTGCTGGGAGTACACGAGCTGGGCAAGTCGAGGTAATTTGGGGAAAGTGTCAACCAGCCGTGGAGGCCACATAAAAGGAGCACTGTGGCACACCGCAAGAGAGAACCGGGAGAGACCGACACCGATCCCAAGCTGAGAAGAAGGACCGAGCCAAACCTCAGTGATTTTCTTTGTTATGTTTATTTTATGGCCTAGTAAAGTTGTGTTTGCGGACTAATACCTCCCTGACTGTGTTAATCTCTGCACGCTCAACCCAACACCCCACGGTTTACCACAACAGAATAACTAATGAATTTACGAATGCTCAACACTCGTTGAATATGGCTGGTGTCAGTAAACGTTGGCAATTTTTTTTAATTCCATTGTTTTCCAGCAGCACAGTTAGTCACCAATGCTCTGGAAAACATGAAAACAGCATAACCAGCTCTGCTAGCGAGAGTAAAATGGTCAGAGTGGGGTGTTCTCTCATTTGTGTCTGGAAGTAGCTAGCAAGCTATCCAATGTTTATATACCATTCTTAGGACATTCTCTGAATGTTACTAAAGATTTCAGAAATTCCCACAGAATAACTTTGTTGTCTATGCCTGCAACTTAATTTGGTGGCCTAACCATATAGATGTAACCTAGTACAGACAGACACAACCCACACACAGGCCAATCAGAAATCATGTCTGAGTACTGTTTGCAATGTAATCAGACACATTAAACATGCCTGACATGATTATAAATGTGACTGTCAAACCTGGTCCAATCTTTGTGATTGCAGCATCTCATATGGAGATAGGAATCTCCAACCAAGACTCATACAATATAGGAACGGGTCCATTTGCAATACAGGAACAAGAGACGAGGAAAACACATCAACACCATCCTTTGATTTATATTCAAATGAGCTGGACCCAAGAACATTTGATTTGATCTTCCAAAGGCGTCGTTCCTTCTATGTTATTATTCATCTATGTGGATAAGAGTTGATTCCTCATTTTGCAGTGCAATACGTCCGCAAAAGAACATCATGCACCAGAATGAACATCTGCCTCATCATCAAAACTTCATCTAATTCTCTCCTTGAAGGAATTGCCAAGCTAACACAATAACCTATGGCCCTTTTAATAAATATCTTTCTTATACATGAAAGGCACTTCTTTTTTCTTCTTCTAAAGACAGACTTAAACATTAAAACTTTCCATAAAAACCACAAGAAAACATGAATACACTTTCAAAGATTCTAAGAATGTTATTTAATGGATACATAGATGTTCATAGTAGCAATAGCACATACCATGTAGTGCACTAAATATTGTAACATTTCATCCAATGCAACCCAATTTATCAAGGAGAGATCCATATGATGTATTTCCTTGTGTTATGTCACCACAGTATCTAGTATAAGCAAACATATGGAATAGACTGGGAGCAACCAGAAATGTTTTATTTGTAAGATATGGCACACAAAACAAGATTAGTCAGGGAAATGTTGTGATAGGCCAACATTGTAATATTGCATGATAGACGATCAGAGAAATGGCTCTTGTTGGTAATTAGCCACTATGATGGGGTTTTCCTCGGTTGACATCACACTGAATGGTATTCTTCTTTCCTCCTGTGATTAATCATTAGATTTGAAGTGTATGTGTCAGCGGGGAAAAGGTAGGATAGTTCCGATTTCTGTTGTTGACATTCAGGTCGGTGTTCTCGCTCTCTCTCTTGCTCTTTCTCTCTCCATCTATCTCTGTACAGCAGCTACAGTAGCTCCCTTTTGTAGTTGACATACAGGGCAGAACTCTCTCTCTTGCTCTCCCTCTCGCTCAGCTAACACGTCTGAAAAACAAAATCCTTGACAAAATGTGGTGATGGATTTTCCATGTCCAAAATGCCACTTGATATAAACCAAATATAACAGGGACCATAAGTCAGCTTTGTGAGATTTTTGTTCTTATACCTGCAAGTGGGGGCCATGTTTTTATTTAGAACGGTGATGATTGCCCTTGACATCCTTTGTCAACACCTGATTTTCATGTCACCGTTTTCTGCTCCCCCGTCTCTGTTGGTTCGTTCTGCGCCTTGCTGTGTCCCGACACAACGCAGCAGCCCTCCAGCGATCTGAGCAGGGACCTGCTTCCAAACACATAAGAAATCACAAACTGATTTGGTTTCCCACTGCGCTAATGCCACAAAGTAGGGAGCAGTGTGGGGGAAATGGAAGGAGAGGAGATGTGAGACTCTCTCTTGAAAGTCAGCTTGGGCATATGCAGTTGGTATTATTTGGCCACAGCAAGCTAAGCATAACGTTTTTGAGTGTATGTGTATTAGAGGTCGACCGATTAATTAGGGCCGATTTCAAGTTGTCATAACAATCGGTAATCAGCATTTTTGGACGGCGATTATGCCAATTATATTGCACTCCAAGAGGAGACTGCGTAGCAGGCTGACTACCTGTTACACGAGTGCAGCAAGGAGCCAAGGTAAGTTGCTAGCTAGCATTAAACTTATCTTATGAAAAACAATCTATCTTCACATCACTAGTTAACTACACATGGTTGATGATATTACTAGGTTAACTAGCTTGTCCTGCGTTGCATATAATCAATGCCGTGTCTGTTAATCTAATCACAGCCTACTTTGCCAAACGGGGAATGATTTAACAAAAGCACAATCGTTGCACGAATGTACCTAACCATAAACATCAATAACTTTCTTAAAATCAATACACAGAAGTCTATTATTTTTTTTAACCTGCGTATTTAGTTAAAAGAAATTCATGTTCGCAGGCAATATTAACTAGGGAAATTGTGTCACTTCTCGTGTTCATTGCACGCAGTCAGGGTTTGGGCCGCCTGGCTCGTTAAGAACTAATTTGCCAGAATTCTACATAATTATGACATAACATAGAAGGTTGTGCAATGTAACAGCAATATTTAGACTTAGGGTTAACGCCCGTTTGATAAAATACTGAACGGTTCCGTATTTCACTGAAAGAATAAACGTTTTGTTTTTGAAATGATAGTTTCCGTATTTGATCATATTAATGACCAACGGCTCGTATTTCTATGTTTATTATATTATAATTAAGTCTATGATTTGATAGAGCAGTCTGACTGAGTGGTAGTAGGTGGGCAGCACGCTCGTAAGCATTCATTCTGTCACGAACCGGCTCAAAGCCCGTAACAAAAAGGGAGACAACGTGGAGATAAAGAATAACAAAATATATTTATTAACTGAAGTAAAGTAAATACAATTAACAATGGTGTGTTTAGTCAGTAGTGTAAGTGAGTGGTCACGTGTATACATGTGATGAGGGGTGTTGAAAGGTGCCAATGCAAACAAACCAAATAGCCACAACCACAATCTGTCTGTCTGCATGGAGAGAGTCTCCTCAATGAATGGGGAAGAGGTGCATTTATCCTGGGACACACCCGAGCCCAGGTGTGTCCCATTTCACTGACGACCCTCCCGGCTCCGCCCACCGACATCCTATTAAGGAAAACAAGAGCAAAGAGAAAGAATTCAGCAGACCGAGTGGGAGGGTCGTCACAATTCAAACAGCACTTTTCTGAGTTTGCCAGCAGCTCTTAGCAATGCTTGATCACAGAGCTGTTTATGACTTCAAGCCTATCAACTCCTGAGATTAGACTGGCAATACTAAAGTGCCTATTAGAACATCCAATAGTCAAGGTATTTGAAATACAAATGGTATAGAGAGAAATAGTCGACGCGTCATCATTTCTATAACTACAACCTTAAACTTCTAAACTTGGAATATTGAATAACTGGGGATATTGAACCACCAGCTTTCATATGTTCTCATGTTCTGAGCAAGGAACTTAAATGTTAGCTTTTTTTACATTGCACTTTGACTTTCTTCTCCAACACTGTGTTTTTGCATTATTTAAACCAAATTGAGCATGTTTCAATATTTATTTATGTATTATATTAAGTTAAAATAAGTGTTCATTGAGTATTGTTGTAATTGTCATTATTACAAATATATATATATATATAAATAAAATCGACCGATTAATCGGTATTGTTTTTTTGGGGTCCGCCAATAATCGGTATTGGCGGTGAAAAATCATAATCGGTCGACCTCTAATGTGTATATAATTTTTCCGATTCACCTGCTTTGCATATACTGTATATGTTATATGTAATGGAGCAGTTTTATCCCTTGCACCAATTATATACTCATCTTTTCTCATCTGCCCTTTTTTTGGGAACATTACAACACTGCACACTTTGGGCTTATTGTCATTTTCTTGGAGTTCTAACCTCCGTTACATCAGCCCTTTTGTCGCTACACTTCCTCTCTTCTTTCTTTTCTTGGAGCAAATACTGCATCATTATTCAGTAATCTCTCCTCCCCTTCCAAGCATCTGACGGCGTGCTCCCAGGACATCATCCCAGGGAATGATGGGATTATAAATAAGAGAGTGTCAGTGGCGGTTGTTGCCATTTAAGTTGAGGGAAGATATTGTTTTTAATGAGCATGGCCTTATTTCTATCACAGCATATTGGATGACTGTTATTCATATTCCATTCACCCAGCTCAATGTAACATCAATAGGTTTAGTCTAGTACAGCGTTTATTAAATGATGGGTTTGTGTCGCGGACCTGTTAATGATGGGTCGTCGACGTGGCAGAGTAAAAGTATAATTATTTCATTAATTACTGGAATTGGTTTGGCCAAGTGCATCTGTGCTCTCTGTTCAGTGTGCTCTCTGCTTAGCAGCGGACTCTGCTCAGTTTGGCAGCGGCGCGAGTGTGAATGGGAGATGTCTGTGTGCTTCGCGGTTTACCTCGTCAGTTTTGTTGATGATCACGCAGCGCTGTCGTTCAAGCAGCTGACTTGTTATTCCCACTCGCCATCACTCACCGCTGTCGTGACGTGGACTCGTGCTAATCACAAGTTCTGAGCTCAATTGTCATGAAACGCATATACAGCGATGAGTTTCTCTCTCTTTCATACAAACTTATAACGAGGAGAGCCCACAATGTGTTTTGTGCGGGGAAGTGTGCTTAGTCTCTCATAACAAACAAATGAATAAAGCAACACGTCCTGACCAAACATCCACAGCATGATTGTACACCCAGGGAGTTCTTTCAGAACAGGGCAAAATACTTCAGGAAACAGTGCTTCGACAGTGGAAAAGTAAGTCAGCTAGCAAGGCATTGTCATTTTATAACAAGTGATGATAAGCAGAAATAAGGGAGTACTATCTCTCATCGTAGTAGATGTGAGTTTCTCTTTCAAACAATCCCCTGGCCTTGTACACAGCTAATAGCTAACATTCGCCAAAGCAAGCTAGCTACTGATAGTGCAACACTAGTAACTGTACAGATGAAGAGGAAAAATGATCAGGCCTGCCTCCCGAGTGCCAAGGCACTGCATTGCAGTGCTGCAGTGGGTTAAAGTCCAGGCTGTCCCAAGGGGCGGCGCACAATTGGCCCACTGCCGTCCGGGTTAGGGGAGGGTTTAGCCAGCAGGGATGTCCTTGTTCCATCGTGCACTAGCGACTCCTGTGGCGGGCAGGGCGCAGCGCACGCTGACACAGTCGCCAGGTGTACGGTGTTTCCTCCGACACATCGGTGCGGCTGGCTTCCAGGTTAAGTGGGCATTGTGTCAAGAAGCAGTGCGGCTTGGTTGGGTTGTGTTTCAGAGGATGCACAGCTCTCGACCTTTGCCTTTCCCGAGTCTGGGAGTTGCAGCGATGAGACAAGACTGTAAATACCAATTGGATACCACAAAATTGGGGAGAAAAAGAGTTATAAATAAATGATCAGGCCTACTGTACATCTTACTGTAGAAATTATTGTTGAAAACTAGCTTGGAACTGTTGCTGTTAAAATACAATATGTTTTATTCTTAACTGGAATAAACTGATTGAAGCAAGATGCTTTTTGAGGCAAACACACTCACACAGTTCTGGGTTGCTCATCTACAGCAGGAAGCGGTCTCCTGCCTGACAGAGAAAGCAGTAGATGTTCTGGTCCAGTTTGGCACCACATACCTATGCGAGTCAGGGTTCTCAACTCTGACATACTTAAAAAAACAAGTACAGAAACAGTTTCAAGGCTGAGCATGACCTCAGTGTTGCATTGTCAAAAACAGAGTCCAGAATACACATGCTCTCATTAGGACTGGACTGTGTGTGTGTTTTCTGGTATTGTATTTTAACAGCAACAGTTCCAACTTAGACTTTCTTTCAACAATAATTTCTACAGTAAGATGTGCAGTAGGCCTGATCATTATTCATCTGTATTGTTAATTAGGGTTGCACTATCAAAAAGCCTGTGTGTGTGTTCTGTTATTCATCTGGGTGATGTGATCAATCAGTACAGAATGAAAATGATGTATTGTATTTTTACAGCAACAGTTCCAACCTAGACAGATATGTAAGTGTTTTTAATGGGGAAAATAAACATTAATAGATATTTACAGTTGAAGTCGGAAGTTTACATGCACTTAGGTTGGAGTCATTAAAACAGTTTTTTCAACCACTCCGCAAATTTCTTGTTAAATTCTCTGCGCTACGGATCCGTTTTACGGGATCATTTTCCTAAACAACCGCTGAATTGCAGGGCGCAAAATATTACTAAAAATATTTATAATCATGCAATCACAAGTGAAATATACAAAAACACAGCTTAGCTTGTTGTTAATCCACCTATCGTGTCAGATTTTGAAAATATGCTTACAGAGAAAGAAATCCAAGCTTTTGTGAGTGTATCAATCAATAGAACAGCTAGCCCCAAATTAGCATGGTCACGAAAGTCAGAAAAGCAATAAAATTAATCGCTTACCTTTGATCATCTTCGGATGTTGCACTCACGAGACTCCCAGTTACACAATAAATGTTATTTTTGTTTGATAAATATTACTTTTATAACAAAAAAACGCCAGTTGGGTTGCGCGTTATGTCCAGAAAACTACAGCCTCGTTCCGGTGCTGAAAGGCAGAAGAAAATTCCCAAACGTATCAGATTCAAAAATATTACAAAAAATATTTATAATCATGCAATCACAAGTGAAATATACAAAAACACAGTTTAGCTTGTTGTTAATCCACCTATCGTGTCAGATTTTGAAAATATGCTTTGCAACGAAAGCAATCTAAGCTTTTGTGAGTGTATCAATCAATGCTAGAACAGTTAGCCTTATATTAGCTTGGTTAGCTTGGTCACGAAAGACAGAAAAGCAATAAAATTAATCACTTACCTTTGATAATCTTTGGATGTTTGCACTCACGAGACTCCCAGTTACACAACAAATGTTTTTTTTGTTCGATAAATATTACTTTTATAACAAAAAAACGCCATTTGGGTTGCGCGTTATGTTCAGAAAACCAAAGCCTCGTTCCGTTCGACGAAAATTCCAAAAAGTATCCGTAATGGTCGTAGAAACATGTCAAATGTTTTTTTATAATCAATCCTCAGGTTGTTCTTAACAAACATAATCGATAATATTTCAACCGGACCGTAACCTATTCAATAAGAGAGAAAAAGAAAATGGAGAGCTACCCTCTCGCGGGCAGGAACTATTCAGAGGACACCTGACTACTTTTGAAAAATCTCGCTGATTTTTCAAAATAAAAGCCTGAAACTATGTCTAAAGCCTGGTCATAGCCTGAGGAAGCCAATGGAAAAGGAATCTGGTTGATACCCCTTTAAATGGAAGAAAGACGGGCCAGGAAACACAGATTTAAAATTTAAAAAATTACTTCCGGGTTAGATTTTCTCAGGTTTTCGCCTGCAGAATCAGTTTTGTTATACTCACAGACAATATTTTGACAGTTTTGGAAACTTTGGAGTGGTTTCTATCCTAATCTGTAAATTATATGCATATTCTACGATCTGGACCTGAGAAATAGTCTGTTTACCTTGGGAACGTTATTAAAAAAAAAAAAAAACATCTGACCCCTAGCATCAAGAGGTTAACAAACTATTGTTTTGATAAGTCGGTTAGGACATCTACTTTGTGCATGACACAAGTAATTTTTCCAACAATTGTTTACAGACAGATTATTTCACTTATAATTCCCTGTATCACAATTCCAGTGGGTCAGATGTTTACATACACCAAGTTGACTGTGCCTTTAAACAGCTTGGAAAATTCCAGAAAATTATGTCATGGCTTTAGAAGCTTCTGATAGGCTAATTGACATCATTTGAGTCAATTGGAGGTGTACCTGTGGATGTATTTCAAGGCCTACCTTCAAACTCAGTGCCTCTTTGCTTGACATCATGGGGAAATCAAAAGAAATCAGCCAAGACCTCAGAAAACAAATGATTATTATCCACAAGTCTGGTTCATCCTTGGGAGCAATTTCCAAACGCCTGAAGGTACCACGTTCATTTGTACTAACAAAAGTACCCAAGTATAAACACCATGGGACCACGCAGCCGTCATACCACACAGGAAGGAGACGTGTTCTGTCTCCTAGAGATGAACATACTTTGGTGTGAAAAGTGCAAATCAATCCCAGAACAACAGCAAAGGACCTTGTGAAGATGCTGGAGGAAACATGTACAAAGGTATCTATATCCACAGTAAAGCAAGTCCTATATCGACATAACCTGAAAGGCCGCTCAGCAAGGAAGAAACCATAGCTCCAAAACCGCCATAAAAAAGCTAGACTACGGTTTGCAGCTGCACATGAGGACAAAGATCGTACTTTTTGGAGAATTGTCCTCTGGTCTGATGAAACAAAAATATAACTGTTTGGCCATAATGACCATTGTTATGTTTGGAGGAAAAAGGGTGCGGCTTGCAAGTCGAAGAACACCATCCCAACTTTGAAGCGTGGGGGGTGTTTTGCTGCAGGAGGGACTGGTGCAATTCACAAAATAGATGGCATCATGAGGCAGGACAATTGTGTGGATATATTGAAGCAACATCTCAGTCAGGAAATTAAAGCTTGGTCGCAAATTGGTCTTCCAAATGGACAATGAACCCAAACATACTTCCAAAGTTGTGGCAAAATGGCTTAAGGACAACAAAGTCAAGGTATTGGAGTGACCATCACAAAGCCCTGACCTCAATCCCATAAGAAATTTGTGGTCAGAACTGAAAAACTGTGTGCGAGCAAGGAGGCCTACAAACCTGACTCAGATACACCAGCTCTGTCAGGAGGAATGGGCCGAAATTCAACCAACTTATTGTGGGAAGCTTGTGGAAGGCTACCCGAAACGTCTGACCGAAGTTAAGCAATTTAAAGGCAATGCTACCAAATACTAATTGAGTGTATGTAAACTTCTGACCCATCATCAAGCTTTGATAATTTGAATCAGCTGTGTAGTGCTAGGGCAAAACCAAAATGTGCAACCCTTAGAGGACCGAGTTTGGGAAACTCTGTCCAACATTGTTGTCACCATAGCTACTAGAACTAATGCGTTAATAAACCTGCAACAATCATGCAGTACAATGTACAGCAAGCAGTTTAGCAGTTACAACGAAATATAGCTAGCTCTCGCTTCTCCTTCATTTTTTTTTTATTGTCTTACTCTCTTTTTGAGTCAACTACTCATCCCATTTTATGCACTGCACTGCTAGCTAGCTGTAGCTTATGCTTTCAGTACTAGATTAATTCTCTGATCGTTTGATTTGGTGGACAACATGTCAGTTCATGCTGCAAGAACTCTGATAGGTTGGAGGACGTCCTCGGGAAGTTGTCATAATTACTATGTAAGTCTATGGAATGTGGTGAGGACAATGAGCGTCCTAGGTTATTTATTGAAGTCAATGTACCCAGAGGAGGATGGAAACTAGCTGTCCTCCGGCTACACCATGATGGTACCTCAGAGAGTACACTGTAGACCTTCATTGCAAAACAGTGTGTTTAATCCATTGTTTAGTGACCTGAATATGTTTATTATGGTTTTATCTAAAAAGGATAACTTTACATTTTTTTTAAATGAGATTTGCTGAGGAAGATGGTCCTCCCCTTCCTCCTCTGAGGAGCCTCCACTGGTGTGTGTGAGTGAGAACGCGTGTGTGTGTATGCAGGGATTGTAAATGTGTGTGTGCAGGAAGGGAGCCCTGATGAGGGAGCCCACAAAGGCCGCTGGCAGCCCACAAAGGCCGCTGGCAGCTGATGATTTACTGAGAGAGAGAGAGCCTGCAGCCTCACAGGCAGTGACTTAACTTCGTGCTCTGCAGCTAACAACCTCAAATACATAAATGTTAAACTCTCCTGACTGCCTCTAATGAAACAGGTCTTAATTGCCTTGTAGCAGCATCTCTAGACTAGCACAATTTCTCAGTTCCATATTTTCATTGCAAGGTTACCTCACACATAATATCTGCTCAGAGAGCTTTTAATTGGCTATAGCTTTGACTTCAAGTCAAACACCGTAGATGTGATGTCAAGCTACAACTAATTAAACATGAAAAAACCAGTAGAGGGCTCCAAATGACATGCTGTAAAACTTCATGAACTGAGGGCAAAGTCCTAAGCAGAGGGGCTACTGAATTGAACTTTCTTGTCAGACATACGTTTGCTAAGCATTCACCAGCACATTCCAAAGTATTGCAGAAGTATTTCCACCATGTAGATCAAAGTATTTGTCACATGCGTCGAATACAATGGGTGTAGACCTTACAGTGAAATGCTTATTTAAGCAACAATGCAGTTTTAAGAAAAATAAGTGTTAAGTAAAAAATAGATAAGTAACAAACGTAAATAACAAATAATTAAAGAGCAGCAGTAAAATAACAGTGGCGGGGCTATATACAGGGGGTAGTTGAGGTAATATGTACATGTAGGTAGAGTTAAAGTGACTTTGCATAGATAATTAACAGAGAGTAGCAGCACCGTAAAAGAGGGGACGACGACTATGCAAATAGTCTGGGTAGCCATATGATTAGCTATTCAGGAGTCTTATGGCTTGGGGGGTAGAAGCTGTTAAGAAGCCTTTTGGACCTAGACTTGGTGATCCGGTACCGCTTGCCATGCGGTAGCAGAGAGAACGAGTCTTTGACAATTTTTAGGGCCTTCATCTGACAACGCCTGGTATAGAGGTCCTGGATGGCAGGAAGCTTGACCCCAGTGATGTTTGCAGCATGAACTGACATGTTGTCCACCAAATCAAAGGATCAGAGAATTAATCTAGTACTGAAAGCATAAACTACAGCTAGCTAGCAGTGCAGTGCATACAATGTTTTGTTTGCTAGGGACAGGGGAAAAGTGTGACACCAATCAGGTCCCCGATGACAGGAATTGCCCAGACCTGCTATAGGATGTCTCATCGTTATCGGTGATCAGGCCTACCACTGTTGTGTCGTCGACAAACTTAATGATGGTGTTGGAGTCTTGCCTGGCCATAAAACACTGAAAGATGCACGAGAGCATCAGCTGTTAACGCTGATTACACCAGCTGTTTACGCTGTTTACACGTTCTGGTAAAACCGATTCACCAGAACGTGTACTCCAAGCATGCACTGACTGGCAAGTGTCTTCACTGACATTTTCAACCTGTCCCTGTCTGTAATACCAACAGGTTTCAAGCAGACCACCATAGTCCCTGTGTCCAAGAACACTAAGGTAACCTCCCTAAATGACTACCGATCCGTAGCACTCAGGTCGGTAGTCATGAAGTGCTTTGAAAAGTTGGGCATGGCTCACATCAACACCATTATCTCGGAAACCCTAGACCCACTCCAATTTCCATACCGCCCCAACAGATCCACAGATGATGCAATCTCTATTGCACTCCACACTGCCCTTTCCCACATGGACAAAAGGAACAGTATACAGAGAGGCACCCAGACATACGTCCCCAATATCTTTGTCTCTTTCTCATGTGAATGATGGGGATTTGGGCATTGTCTGGTGTCTGAAATAAATCCTTTGCATCCCACTCGTTAAATAAAAAAAATCTTTGTCCAGTTCGAGGTGAGTAATTGCTGTCCTTATATCCAGAAGCTATTTTCGGTCATAAGAGATGGTGGCCGAAACATTATGTACATAATTAGTTGTGAAAAAAACACACACATAAGCACAATTGGTTAGGAGCCCAAAAACGGCAGCCGTCTCCTCCGGCGCCATTCTCTCTGCTATGATGGTGCGTGACTTTCATATACTCTAGGTAAAGAGTCAGGCCTTAATAAATGGGAGTGGTAAATGTCGTGGACAGTTTCACCCAACTGGAACATCCTTTAGGGTTCTCTCTCACTGAGAAAATCGGTTTGAATCAGCTCTATTCACTGGTGCAAAGACAAATGTATAAATAAAATGAAACAATCATATCCTAGGTTGCAGTTTATTGGAATTGATACTGTAAAAAGTTTAGGTTAGATCACACCACACTTGCCTGAATGCACTCCAACACTAATGAGATGCAGACAAAAAGTTGGTAACTTACACCTAAAAGTTCACCTTTTATATGACAAAAAAAATTTGGGCTAATTTATGCAGATGTTTTTCATCAACAAGTGTAGGCTACATCAGAGAAAATATGGTTCCATGAACTACATGTTAGGTGTCCTGAGATTAGCTAAATATATCATCCATGAGAAATATCCATATCTCTTTATGTTCATATTTTATATCCACACTCAACTTCAAATCTTAATTCCTCTAAGTTCCCATTTTTATTTACTTCAAAAAAAAGTTGACCTTTACTTAACTAGGCAAGTCAGGACTAAATGGAAAAAAAATCATGAAGTGACCTGAAATGAGATTTGTTTATATTCTATCATAACGAGTGTAGGCTACACAGGAAATAGTACTATTTTCAACAGGACATTACATCTTAGCTCTCAGCATTGAGGGGAACACTGAGTATACAAAAACCTTTCCATGACATAGACTGACCCGGCGAATCCAGGGGAAAGCTATGATCCCTTATTGATGTCACTTGTTAAATACACTTCAAGCAGTGCAGATGAAAGGAGCAGACAGGTTAAAGAATGATTTTTAAGCCTTGAGAAAATTGAGACACGGATTGTTTATGTGTGCCATTCAGAGGGTAAATGTGCAAGACAAAATATTGAAATGCCTTTGAACAAGGTATGGGTGCCAGGCGCACCAGTTTGTGTCAAGAACTGTAGCGCTGCTGGGTTTTTCACACTCAACAGTTTCCCTCGTCTATCAAGAATGGTCCACCACCAAAAGGACATCCAGCCAACTTGGCACAATTGTGGGAAGCAATGGAGTCAATATGAGCAAGCATCCTAACATTTTGTACACTCAGCGTTGCCATTCTACGATATTGAGTGAAAAGTTATGACCAGCAGTAAAAGCTAGTTGAATGTCAAACAGGGTCAGAGATCCAATGGTTAGAGCCTTTGGCCACGGCAGCAGTCTAAGTCTTTGGTTGCCATGCTGTCTTGGTCTGGCTACCATTCCACCAACCTCCAGCATTCCTCAATCGATACGGACGGATACAGACCGTAAATAAGCAAGGTCCTCTGGGAAGGAGGCAGAATCACATGATCTCAATCAATACACTGGCCAGAGTATTTCACCTCAGTTAGCACACCCATCCACCATGTTTGTGGTCTGTAATGCAGACTCCCTATACGGGTGTAGTTACTGATATCTTCTCATTAATTTAATGATTGGACAATTAATACTTCATGATGTGTCTTCTACTGCATTAATAATGTACAAACAAGCATTTTGTTTTTGTTCTCTGAGGGTTTGAGGAAAATACTTCAAACATGTCAATATGTTCCTGCAGGCATACATTTTCTTTCAGCAAAAACAACACTGAAAGAGACGAATAAGGGTATGTAAATGTCTGATATTTTAAAAGATGTCGATACGATAACAAGTCCAGAGCGGAAAATGTTATCTTCTGAGAGACAAATCAATAGTGCCAATCTCACACCCAGCTCAAGTCTTTATTGATGCATTTTGAGGCGCCACCCCTCTGCCTCGCCTCGGTTCCCTCTCTGCCCCCACCACAACACACACACACGGCTATAGATCGAAGAAAACCCTCAAGACATAATTGACTGTATATCATTTTCGTGTAGTCTTCTTTGAATTTCAACAAAATATATATTGTTTTCCTTTGAAACCACCAAACCTTTAAAAACATGTTTTTACATCAATCGAAGCCTGGAGTTTAGCGATAGATGAAATGTGAAATTGTCTTTCTGTTCACTTGGGGCCCGATTCCGACTCAGGAAATGATGCCTTTCTTATGCACTTCTAAGTAGTTGGTATTCTCAGACACCTTATCAAGGTACAGTTCCTTCAGAAAGTATTCAGACCCCTTGATTTTTTCCACATTTTGTTACGTTACATTCTTATTAAAAAATGGATTAAATAAAAAAATCAGCAATTTACAAAATCCATAATGACAAAGTGAAAATGTTTTTGTTATTTTTAATACATTTGCGAAAATTTCTAACATAAATATATTATTTACATAGGTATTCAGACCCTTTGCTATGAGACTCGAAATTTAGTTCAGGTGCATCCTGTTTCCATTGATCATCCGTGAGATGTTTGTGTAATCGCTGCCAAAGGTGCTTCAACAAAGTACTGAGTAAACGGTCTGAATATTTATGTAAATGTGATATTTCCATTTTAATTTTTTTATAAATTAGCTAAAACATCTAAAACTTGTTTTCGCTTTGTCATTATGTGGTATTGTGTGTAGATTAATGAGGAAAGAAAACGATTGAATCAATTTTAGAATAACGCTGTAACGTAACAAAATGTGGCAAAAATCAAGGGGTCTGAATACTTTCCAAAGGCACTGTAACAGGCGTGGTTCCCTTGTGTGCTGAATAAATATAATTCAACGTCTGACAACCTTCCCACTTTCTGGCCAACAGATTTTCTCGTGGACTTTTCATTCAATAGCGCTTTCAGTACATTTATCTTAAGCGATCCCTTTAAATACAGTGCACCTTTTAGTTCTAATTTTGTCAACAGACTCAAAAGAATTCAGAGATCGGGTGCAGAATATTAGGGATCAACTGTTACGACTTAGTCTGCACACAGCCCTTAACGATGTAATTAGCATACGTGTTTGTTTTTTTATATTATCAACTGTTACTAATAATCCTCAGCAACAACCACAGGACGGTATTTACAGAGGAAGCAATGAAGGTTAACAAAACAATGTATTTAAATGGAATATGAATGTAGTCTACACCAACTGAAGCGGAACTAACAGTAAATTGGCAGTTGAAAATGTGTTTTTAGGCCTACTGACGGTCGATACCAATAGTGGCAAATATTTAACATGATAGAAATAGGAAACAGAGAAAGTTCGCGTAGCCTATAATTAAGACTTTCGAGAGTGCCCATCCCTACAAGTTAAAAGGCCGTACAATTACAATTCTACATAATGGCACAGCATGGCACAACATTCTTGTTGATATGCTTCAGTTTGCTGTCATATTACTGGTTTCACGTTTGTCTAAAGCAATTATAAGATAAAATACAGTACCAGTCAAAAGTTTGAACACACCTACTCATTCAAAGGTTTTTCTTTATATCCTCTTGACACTAGGGGTCAGAGTTTTTATTTATTTTTTTAAATAACGTTCCCAAGGTAAACGGACTATTTCTCAGGTCCAGATCGTAGAATATGCATATAATTTACAGATTGGGATAGAAAATACTCCAAAGTTTCCAAAACGGTCAAAATATTGTCTGTGAGTATAACAAAACTGATTCTGCAGGCGAAAACCTGAGGAAATCTAACCCGGAAGTGATTTAAAATAAATAAATCTGTGTTTCCTGGCACGTCTTTCTTCCATTTAAAGGGGTATCAACCAGATTCCTTTTCCAATGGCTCCCTGAGGCTGTGACCAGGCTTTAGACATAGTTTCAGGCTTTTATTTTGAAAAATGAGTGAGATTTTTCAAAACTAGTCAGGTGTCCTCTGATTAGTTCCTGCGTGCGAGAGGGGTAGCTCTCCATTTTATTTTTAGGTTACGGTCCGGTTGAAATATTATCGATTATGTTTGTTAAAAACAACCTGAGGATTGATTATAAAAAACCCGAGCCCAGGTGTGTCCCATTTCACTGACGACCCTCCCGGCTCCGCCCACCGACATCCTATTAAGGAAAACAAGAGCAAAGAGAAAGAATACTGCAGACAGTGGGAGGGTCGTCACATTCCAAACTTTTGACTGGTACTGTATATCTAAAACAAGTGTGAATTATACTTACAATTCCCTTATCCAAACGGATTACTAATTGACCTAGTTCTTATATACAGTAGTTCTTATCAAGTTGTAAATTACAGTGCATGGAGAATGGTGTTATTTATATCTGAAAAAATAAAGTAAATGCTTTTTCCACTTGGAACCGGTAGGTTTGCAAAACCTTATGAAGACACACCTCTGCTACACCTTCATTTGTTTGATCACCACCGAAAACGAATAGCAGGTGAGTAGCATGATATTCTCATGCTTAAGTTCAAGGTCAGAATACACATGGAGAGAAAAGGGAATGACACCTACGCTTAACATGGGTCGGACAAAAAGTCGAGGCTATTTATTTTGGATTTTACCTCTGTGCCTGTGGAACCTCTCAAAAGTCTCCCGGTTAATTAAAACAACCATTTAAGACCCATTCGATGGGAAAGAAGAGTGAAGGATGACAGAATATTATACAGCACTGGTGTAATTTATGCTTAATTGTAGTCAGAGAAATGGTGGTAGTAACAATCACTCTACTTGTGAGGTACAAACGCCCTCTTTTTCTTCAAGAGCTAATAAATAGATGAGAGACAGCTGTCTTGTTCCTCTTGACAAGTTGAGAGAATCTGATCTTTGACTACTTGTATTAATAGAGTTGGATGTGAGTCTACCGATCTGTAGCCTGTGCACAGATCTAGTTGTGCTGTCTTGCTGTCTTGCCAATTCCCATACACCAGCCTATCTCTCTGCAGCCAAACTCTGAGTCAGGTTGCCTCCATGAGGCAGGATTTAACTGCAGGGAGAGGTGGATGTTTATCAGACAACCTGGTATTTAACTTTGTAGGACACATTTGTATTGATTGGTCTTTGTAATTTTCTCTGCAGTAGATTGAGCCCCTCTTCACAGGCTGGCTGTGTGCATTAAAACAAACACGCGGAGCTAGGAGCTTCGCTGTTGCTGAGTCATTTGGGCCTTGGAGACCCCCTTCACATTATCATCGCAGTGGTTTAGTTGATAAGGGGGGGCCTCAATAGACTACCAAAATGGGGGTTTGTTTAGTTGAAGAGACACACATTACATGTTGGCCTATCCAGCAGTGTATAGCAAAGCAATGAGGCCCGAGGGGGTGTGGTATATTTCCAATATACCATGGCTAAGGGGTGTTCTTTGCATGACGCAATGCAGAGTGCCTGGATACAGCCCTTAGCCGTGGAATTTTGGCCATATACCACAAACCCCCGAGGTGCCTTATTGCTATTATGAACTGGTTACAAATGTTTTGTCATACCCGTGGTATACGGTATGATATACTATGGCTGTCAGCCAATCAGCATTCAGGACTCGAACCACCCAGTTTATAATTGAAATTGCGGTGCCGGTCTTTCACTAGTATAACCACACATTTATACAAATCCTGTGTTAAAATAACAGATTTTTACTATGCTAAAACATGATTCCTTGTATATCTAGTCTCCTTACTCTAGATGAACTAGTAGTTTACACTCACATTTAAAAGGTTATTAAATTCAAGAATGCAGTACAGAAGCTACATTTGGATCAACTCCAAAAAGGAGTAGAGTGGATCTTCCACACGCCAGAAATGTCCATCATGCTCCCTCAAACAAATTTCTCTGACCATCTACGGCCCTGTTTTGAGAGTCAATGGACCACTCTGAGTGCTGCCCCTACTTCACCTGAATTCTCTATTCATGGTCTCTCTCATTCTGTCAGCTTTGAAGTGGCGGCGAGTACCAGTCAGACCCTGAAAAACACAAGGCCCCCTTTCAGAATACCGAGCACTTCAATCAGGCTTGTTCTCTGCCTCAGCTAAAAAAATAAAGTATAGTTTGAGTGTATAGCTCTGCTGTGACTGGGGTACTCAAAATCAAAGCTGAGGGGGTATCTTAGTGTTTGTAAGAGATATGATAGCTGCACAGCAGCTATTGAGGGATGGTGTGACACATAGTTTCAGTGTTGCCATGATTTCATCAGGTCTGGAATGGATATAATTGGAACTGCAAAGGGACATGAAGAATGTCTATCAGAGATGTGAATGGCACAATCCAATTTATGATAACAATCTGCCATACACAAAATATAGAATTACATAAATAAGGTGCAATTATCCTTCTCAGTGATATCTTCAGTATTATAGGCGTAACATGACTCCGTATGTAACACAGTATAGAGTTTACTAAACTTGCTTCCCCCATTATAAAGAGCAATAGTTTGACATCCATTCCACAATTATTTTTTAATAACCATAAAGGCTTAACAAAACACCTATTTAAAAGTAAAGTACTTAAAGTAACACCTAACATATTTTAAGTGTCATCTTGCTAAAATACTGTATCTGACTGTGTGTGCGTGTGTATGTTGTTCAAACAGCTTGTGTGTGTTCAAGCTAAAGGTCACACAGATTTCTAAATTCACACATGATACTCCAGCGGGTCCCTAAATCAGATTCATCTTTCCACTTCATCCTCAATGACTGAGGCTCCTTTTGTTGAGCACCAGCGACGTGTAGGCGACAAAAGATTAGACTTTTTTCTGAAGAAAAAGGGTACTGTATTTCTTGAGGCCAAGAGAAGATTTTGGAGTGTTGTCTATTAAAACCTTTTACTGCAGTGGGCTAAATCAGGGTAATCTTAAACAAATCAACTTTGAAACAAAAGTACACATATACCATATCAGATATAGAGATGAAATGTATTCAATTTTGAGTTTGCATCACAATACTACACTTTAAATACAGTACCAGTCAAAAGGTTGGACACCTACTCATTCAAGGGTTTTTCTTTATTTGTACTCTTTTCTACATTGTAGAATCGTGAACACATCACACCTATAAAATAAAACATGGAATCGTCTAGTAACCAAAAAAGTGTTAATCAAATCAAAATAGATGTTTAAATTTTTGATTCTTCAACGTATCCACACTTTGCCTTTGACAGCTTTACGCACTCTTGGCATTCTCTCAACCAGCTTCATGAGGTAGTCACCTGGAATGCTTTTCCAACAGTCTTGAAGGAATTCCCACATATGCTGAGCACTTGTTGGCTGCTTTTCCTTCAATCTGCGGTCCAACTCATCCCAAACCATCTCAATTGGGTTGAGGTCGGGTGATTGTGGAGGCCAGGTCATCTGATGCAGCACTCCATCGCGCTCCTTGGTCAAATAGCCCTTACACAGCCTGGAGGTGTGTGTTGAGTTATTGTCCTGTTGAAAAACAAATGATAGTGGGACTAAGTGCAAACCAGATGGGATGGCATATCACTGCAGAATGCTGTGATAGCCATGCTGGTTGTGCGCCTTGAATTCTAAATAAATAACCAACCGTGTCAACAGCAAAGCACCCCCACAACATCACACCTTCTCCAACATGCTTCACGGTGGGAAGCACACATGCAGAGATCATCTGTTCACCTACCCTGCGTCTCACAAAGACACGGAGGTTGGAACCAAAAATCTCAAATTTGGACTGATCAGACCAAAAGGACAGATTACCACCGGTCTAATGTCCATTTCTCGTGTTTTTTAGCCCAAGCAAGTCTCTTCATCTTATTGGTGTCCATTTAGTAGTGGTTTCTCTGCAGAAATTCGACCATGAAGGCAGGACTCATGCAGTCTTCTCTGAACAGTTGATGTTGAGATATGTCTGTTACTTGAACTCTGTGAAACATTTATTTGGCCTGCAATTTCTGAGGTTGGTAACTCTAATGAATTTATCCTCTGCAGCAGAGGCAACTCTGGTTCTTCTTTTCCTGTGGCGGTCCTCATGAACCAGTTTCATCATAGCGCTTGATGGCTTTTGCGACTGCACTTGAAGAAACTTTCAAAGTTCTTGAAATTTTCTGCTTTGACTGACCTTCATGTCTAATTTGGACTTGGTCTTTTACCAAATAGGGCTATCTTCTGTATACCAACCCTACCTTGTCACAATACAACTGATTGGCTCAAATGCATTAAGAAGGAAAGAAATTACAATCCAATTCTTGAATTCACTCATGAAGTGGAGAGCTTAAGTTGGATTGAATTTCAACAATCTTCAAGTTATGACATTTTATTGGTATTGGACTGTTTGGAATGTTTGAATAGGAATTGAAATTGTAAAAAATAAAATATTTGGAATTTAATTCAATTGGAATTCAATATTTCTCAGTTTAGAGTTTATGCACTTAGTATCAAAAATAGATGGAAGAATGTTTTATATAATTTCAACTTGTATTTCTATATTTCCAGTATAGCTAGGCTGTCTGAACAGTGACATTATCAGCCTGAAAGAATTTAATTTGAATTGTAAATTGGGGGTAATATTGAATTGGGAATTTCATTCTTGGAATTATCTCCAAATTCAAAGACTGACCTGGATTTTTAATTCAATTGAATGGAATTTACAGGGAGAGGGAATTTAATTAGAATTGAATTTGGGGAATTAACCCCAACCCTGGAGTTCCTCCCTTCAAGTGGTATCAAAATATTTGCGACACTGCAGATTACAAAAGATGAAACATGATTGTCAACTTTTCCATGCTTGATTCGTTTTCAGAGTATGAAACAAGCTTTAAAGCAAAACAGTCTGACAATGTACCCAGCAAATCTACATGTTTAGATAAATACCTTGCATTTCTTGCATTTACAGTTTGTAACGCTCTGGGCGTAGTGGGTGTGAAGTCAGGCGCAGGAAGCAGAGAGTACAGGGTAGTGCTATTTATTGCACACAAGCAAACATAAGCCACCCCACGAAACACAGGGCGCACAAAAAATGAATGCCCCAAACAGGGGGACTCAAACAGTCCGGAGAAAAACCCATGCACGAAACACGTCAACATAGAACGTGCTCAGAGCAACACAAAACAATCCCGCACAAAGAGCAGGCGGGCCTACTGGCTAATATAGCCCGACTAATCAGCCTACACACAAAACAGGTGAAACCAATAAACAGAAAGGGGAAAAGGGATCAGTGGCAGCTAGTAGGCCGGTGACGATGACCGCCGAGCACCACCCGAACAGGAAGGGGAGCCACCTTCGGTAGGGGTCGTAACACAGTTGGAATCGGAAGTTTACATACACCTTAGGCAAATACATTTAAACCTAGCCAAATACATTTAAACTTTTTCACAATTCCTGACATTTAATTCTAATAAAAATTCCCCGTCTTAGGTCAGTTAGGATCACCACTTCCTTTTAAGAATGTGAAATGTCAGAATAATAGTAGAGAGAATAATTCATTTCTTTCATCACATTCCCAGTGGGTCAGAAGTTTACATACACTCAATTAGTATTTGGTAGTATTGCCTTTAAATTGTTTAACCTGGGTCAAACGTTTCGGGTAGCCTTGCACAAGCTTCCCACAAAAAGTTGTGAATTTTGGCCCATTCCTCTTGACAGAGCTGGTGTTACTGAGTCAGGTTTGTAGGCCTCCTTGCTTGCACACGCTTTCCCAGTTTTTACCACACATTTTCTGTGGGATTGAGGTCAGGGCTTTGGGATGGCCACTCCAATACCTTGACTTTGTTGTCCTTAAGCCATTTTGCCACAACTTTGGAAGTATGCTTGGAGTCATTGTCCATTTGGAACACCCAAATGGACAAAAAGTACATTCTTTGTCCCCATGTGGAGTTGCAAACCGTAGTCTGGCTTTTAATGGCGTTTTTTTAGCAGTGGCTTCTTCCTTGTTGAGCAGCCTTTCAGTTTATGTCGATATAGGACTCATTTTACTGTGGATTTAGATACTTTTGTACCCGTTTCCTACAGCATCTTCACAAGGTCCTTTGCTGTTGTTCTGGGATTGATTTGCTCTTTTCGCACCAAAGTATGTTCATCTCCAGGAGACAGAAAGCGTCTCCTTCCTGAATGGTATGACGGCTGCATGGTCCCATGGTGATTATACCTGCGTTCTAATGTTTGTACAAATGAACGTGGTACCTTCAGGCGTTTGGAAATTGCTCCCAAGGATGAACCAAACTTGTGGCGGTCTACAATTTGTTTTGAGGTCTTGGCTGATTTCTGTCAAGCAAAGAGGCAATGAGTTTGAAGGTAGGCCTTGAAATACATCCACAGGTACACCTCCAATTGACTCAAATGATGTCAATTAGCCTATCAGAAACTTCTAAAGCCATGACATAATTTTGGGGAATTTTCCAAGCTGTTTAAAGGCACAGTCAACTTAGTGTATGTAAACATCTGACCCACTGAAATTGTGATACAGGGAATTATAAGTGAAATAATCTGTCTGTAAACAATTTTTGGAAAAATTACTTGTGTCATGCACAAAGTAATCCTCACCGACTTGCTAAAAGTATAGTGGTTGAAAAATGACTTTTTATGTCTCCAACCTTCCAACTTCATCTGTACATCACCCTTTTAACTAGCCTAAATAGTTCATTAGGACTTGATGAAAGGTATTTATATGCTGTATTACATCGACTATTGGTGAAACATCGGCTGAACTGTAACGACTTTCCTCTTCTTCTGACGAGGAGTAAGAGATATCGGACCAATATGCAGCGTGGTAAGTGTCCATTTTAATATGTAAAACTTAACACTACAAAAATAACAAAGCGAATGAACAAATGAAAATCGAAACAGTCCCGTATGGTACAGACACAGGAAACAACCACCCACAAAACACAATAGACAACAGGCTACCTAAATATGGCTCCCAATCAGAGACGACTAACACCTGCCTCTGATTGAGAACCATACTAGGCCAAACACATAGAAATAGAACAACAGAACAAAACATAGAAAAAACAACAGAATGCCCACCCCAACTCACGCCCTGACCAAACTAAAATAAAGACATAAAAAAGGAACTAAGGTCAGAACGTGACATGAACAGAATGACTAAACTCCTGTGAACCAAGTGTTCTCCCTCAGTGTGTTGAAAGATACAGTATCTCCTGGGTACACTGAGTCAGAAACAGAATCCTGGTGGTGACTATCTGTGAACAGTGTCTGTCTCCATGGACAGACACTGGTTGGTTTTGCGGGTGTTTGCTTGAATAATTAATGATTTTGATCAAATGTATGTCAGTCTCCTTTTAAATGTAATCAAGTCTGGCTGTACTTATCTCCCACGGAGGACCTTTCAACATACCTTCCAGGCACTTATTGGAAATTTGCATTTATAATCGCTTCCCCTTCTTGCTGGCTGCTGTAGCCGCTCCACTGATTTGGAGAACGGATATAAACAAAATAAAGTAACCTACAGAAGTATCGGGACAGTGACCATTTTTTGTTGTTGTTTTGGCTCTCTACTCCAGCACTTTGGATTTGAAATTATACAATGACTATGAGGTTAAAGTGCAGACTGTCAGTTTTAATTTGAGGGTACTTTCATCCATATCGGACCAAAAGTATTGGGACAAATTCACTTATGTTTATTAAAGTAGTCAACAGTAAAGTATTTGGTCCTGTATTCGTAGCACGCAATGACCACATCAAGGTTGTGACTACAAATTTGTTGGCTGCATTTGCAGCTGGTTTTGTTTCAGATTATTTTGTGCCCAATATAAATGAAAGGTGAATAATGTATTGTCATTGGAGTCACTTTTATTGTAAATAAGAATATAATATGTTTGTAAACACTTCTACATTAACGTGGATGCTACTATGATTACGGATAATCCTGAATGAATCGTGAATAATGATCAGTGAGAATACAGACCCACAAATACACCCCCCACCCCCCAGAGGGAATAGGGTGCCATTTGGTACACAATCTAACTCTGACCCCTCTCATCAGTGTGCTGCAGGGGTTGCATTGCCTCATGATCGTCTCAAAGGCATCACATCACCTGCACTCTAAACATCTATTGTGTCTCATCTGTTCTAATGTAGCTGTGGTCTGACATCATTTATAGTTCAGAACAACCTGGTAGCTGAGGCAACATAATGGGTTTGACCTAAGGTAGAAGTTAGATAAAAAATTGTGTGCAATGCCTGGATTGTCTCATCCTTCTTTTCAATTCCTTAAACAACAAGAGACGTGTGTCCGGTTGTGTCCATGTGTGTACATGTGCTTGTGTGTGCGCTTATTGTATGTCTGTGTGCCACTATTTCAATTTTGATAGTTTATCTTTATCTTAAACTCTGCATTGTTGAAAAAGGACCCGAAAGTAAGCATTTCACTGTTCATCTACACCTGCTGTTTACGAAGCATGTGACAAACATTTTGATTTGTTAGTGTGTGTGTGTGTGTGTGTGAGGCGGTCCTGGATATAGGAAAGAAACTTCACTAATAGCCTGTCTTGGGCCCTATAAAATCTGCGATGTGGAGAATGTGGACAGAATCACGGAATCCATACATTAAAACGGAATTCAACAATATACAAAAATGTATTGAACTCAGTAGGAAATAAATTAAATGTACTGAAATATATAATTTTTCTTAAGTTCATCATACGACAACAGAATGCATCAGTGACTTGTATTTCCTGCAACTTTCTGAAGAGGCGCTGAGAATTCCACGTCTGTGTATGTGCGGTGCAAGCGTCTACCACTTTGTTTAGCCACTAGCGATGATGCTGATAAAGTCTTCTCAATTAAAATGTTAACTACAAAGTAGCCTATGCTTACCTGGCAGAATTATTATTATTTTCATCAATCCAGTGGGTATTTGTTTCTACCATCACAGGTGCGCTACAAAACCACCAAAAAACAACAGCCTCTTGCTACAGTAGGTGCACACTGGAACTAAAGGGTAATTACACCCCAAAATTGACTAAAACAAAAAAATATGACCTCGAAAGTGGTCTCTTGATGTGGTTTAAAACCTCTTGAAGCTAGGGGGCAGTATTTTGATGGTTGGATAAAAAACGTTCCCAAAGTAAACTGCCTATTTCTCAGGCCCAGAAGATCGAATATGCATATAATTGGCAGATTAGGATAGAAAACACTCTAAAGTTTCCAAAACTGTCAAAATATTGTCTGTGAGTATAACAGAACTGATATTGCAGGCGAAAACCTGAGGAAAATCCAACCAGGAAGTTCTGTTTTTCTGAAACTACTCTGTTCCATTGCAAGCCTGTCCTCCATTTAAAGGGATATCAACCAGATTCCTTTCCCAATGGCTTCCACAGGGTGTGAAGTCTTTAGACATAGTTTCAAGCTTTTATTCTGAAAAATGAGCGAGAATGATCACATCGCGTCAGTGGATAGCCAGATGTCCTTAGATTTGTTCATGCGCGCGCCACTGGTAGCGAGACATTTGCTTTCTCTCTTGTGTTGAAATATTATCGATTATTTATTGTAAAAACAACCTGAGGATTGGTTATAAAAAACGTTTGACATGTTTCTACGAACTTTACGGATACTATTTGGAATTTTCGTCTGCCCGTCATGACCTGCACGAGCTTGTGGATTACTCAACAAAACGCGCCAACCAAATGGAGGTTTTTGGATATAAAAATAATCTTTATCGAACAAAACGAACATTTATTGTGTAACTGGGAGTCTCGTGAGTGCAAACATCCGAAGATCATCAAAGGTAAGCGATTCATTTTATTGCTTTTCTGACTTTCGTGACCAAACTACTTTGCTGCTAGCTGTTTAATGTTTTGTCTACTGAGAGCTGTCCTCACATAATCGCATGGTTTGCTTTCGCTGTAAAGCTTTTTTGAAATCTGACACGCCAGGTGGATTAACAAGCTAAGCTGTTTTTTGGTATATTGCACTTCTGATTTCATGAAAATTAAATATTTTTAGTAATTTAATTTGAATTTGGCAAAAAATGTTGACAAATGATCCCGCTAAAGGGATCGGTGCGCCAAGATTAAGCATTGCTGTGGACTTACAACATCCAATCGAGTTGTTTTTCTATTAATAAAGTGTGATTTTGAAAAACCCGGGGGAAACGGAAACCTGGGAAAACGGAACTTGGAAAAAATATAACAGACTTTATAGGGCCCTACCTGTCGCCTCTGCAGACTCTCTTTCAAGCTCTGCTGACCTTGAGTAGGGCTTTTAAAATATGATATGCCCAGCCCTTACATGCATTGTACCTGGAAGTTGGAGAAATAACGTATAAACCATTCCATAAATCATATAACTTCTGGGTCATTAAGTCTCCTCTTCCTGAGCACTAGCTAGCTTGCGTCATCTGACTTACAGACACGTTCAATATCTCATCAATGGCCAGGGGTTGTGACACCACTCCTAATAACATGCCGTCATCCGAACATCGTACTCCCTAAAGCCGTCTCTCTTTGGGAGTAGTAGGTTAGAGACTGCCTGAGTGATACGCCACTAATATTTTGTGACGGATGTAAATCAGAGGGTAATGAAAAGAGGAAGTCTCTTCTGTCAAACTCCCAGTGTAATGCCTTAACGTTAACACCTCTGCTGTTTAATTTTGTTTCACCCTTTCGTTTTTACCATCCCGTCATGTTGTTAAACGGCAGATCAAAGGCTTAAAAGAGAATTAGCAGTCTTTTTCCTTCTTGATTTAACTTGAGAGGACATCTAATTGGATTAGTATTATCATTACTTTTTCACTTATTTCAAGAGGTTTAACCCATCAACTAGTCTTTTTGATACATTTTTTGAGCGGAAAACTGGTGCGTCCATCAATGGAGAGACTAGTGCGATGTGTGCTGAATTGTGGGACAGCCAGGCTAGCTGGTGGGTGCTGCTGGGGAGTTAGTGTGTGACAGGAGTGACACGTGTGTTTTATGGAGTTCTTCAGGGGCTTTTGGGGGAATCTCGTTCCAAGCACAGCTCCTCAATGTTTGAATTAGCCTTTTGATCTGCTAATCAATTTGGAGAGGGAGAAGAAATTAACTGTGGATGTTCCACTCTTTCGCTCTCAGCCGACAAGCAAATTAATCACTCTTGCTGCATTTAATTCAATTTCTAGGGAAAAGAAGTTGGTAAAAAATGTTTTTTTTTAATGTAATACTTTTAATACGGGCAGGTCTATTACTGGTTACAGAGCTAGGCCAGAAAATCTGAATATATGACAAAGAAATTAATAATTCACAATCAGTGTTGTTGAGTTGTGAACTACATGTAGTTCAACTAGTCATTTAATTACATTTTGCAGTTGCTTGGTTGTCTTTGAACTAAATTCAAATCTAGGCAGTTTTTTCAGTAGTTAATTACTTTTTTACACTTTAGCAGTGTAGCTTACTACTGCAACTACACATTTGCAAAAAAAATATAAAATTGTATTTGTCACATGCTTTGTAAACAACAGGTGTAGACTGACAGTGACATGGTTACTTCCCAACAATGCAGAGAGAAAAATATTGAAAAATAATAACATGAGGAATAAATACACAATGAGTAACGATAATGTGGTTATATACACAGGGTACCAGTCGATGTGAAGGGGGACGAGGTAATTGAGGTATATATGTAAATATAGGTAGAGTAAAGTGACTAGGCAACAGGATAGATAAAACAGTAGCAACAGCATGTGTGATGAGTCAAAAGAGTTAGTGGAAAGAGGGTCGATGAAGTTAGTCCGGATAGCTATTTGTTTAATATTTAGTGGTCTTATGGCTTGGGGGTAGAAGCTGTTCAGGTCCTGTTGGTTCCAGACTTCCAGGTACATCGGTACATCTTACTCTGCGGTAACAGAGAGAACAGTCTATGACTTGGGTAGCTGGAGGCTTTAACAGTTGTTAGGTCCTGGATGACAGGGAGCTCGGCCTCAATGATGTACTGGGCCGTACGCACTACCCTCTGTAGTGTGTTGCAGTCGGATGCAAAGCAGTTGCCATACTAAGCGGTGATGCAGCCAGTCAAGATGGTCTCAATGGTTCAGCTGGATAACTTTTTCAATCTTTTCAGCCTCCTGAGGGGTAAGAAGCGTAATCGTGCCTTCTTCACGACTGTGTTGGCGTGTGTGGACTATGTTAATTCCTTAGTGATGTGGACACAAAAGAACTTGAATCTCACAATCCGCTCCACTACAGCCTTGTCGATGTGGATGGGGGCGTGCTCAACCCTCCGTTTCCTGTAGTCCACAATCAGCTCCTTTGTCTTGCTGACATTGAGGGAAAGGTTGTTGTCCGGCACCACACTGCCAGGTCACTGACCTCCTCTCTATAGGCAGTCTCATTGTCATTTGGGGATCAGGCCTACTACCGTCGTGTTGTCAGCAAACTTAATGATGGTGATGGAGTCATGCGCGGCCACACAGTCATGGGTGAACAGGGAGTACAGGAGGGGACTAAGTATGCACTCCTGAGGGACCCCCGTGTTGAGGTTCAGCATGGCAGATGTATAGTCTACCCTCACCACCTGGGGCGGCCCGACAGGAAGTCTAGGATCCAGTTGCAGACGGAGGTGTTCAGTCCCAGGGTCCTGAACTTAGTGATGAGCTTGGAGGGCACTTTGTTCTTGAATGCTGAGCTGTACAGTCGTGGCCAAAAGTTTTGAGAATGACACAAATATTAATTTCCACAAAGTTTGCTGCTTCAGTGTCTTTAGATATTTTTGTCAGATGTTACTATGGAATACTGTGTCACGCCCTGACCGTAGATTGCTTTGTATGTTTCTATTTTTAGTTTAGTCAGGGTGTGATGTGGGTGGGTATTCTATGTTGTAGGTCTAGGTTTTCTGTTTCTGTGTGTTTGGCCTGGTGTGGTTCCCATTCAGAGGCAGCTGTCTATCGCTGTCTCTGATTGGGAGCCATATTTAGGTAGCCTGTTTTCCCACTTTTGTTTGTGGGTGGTTGTTTAGTGTTTTGTTTCACCTTTCAGGACTGTTCGTTTGTCGTTTTTGTTGTTTGTCAGGTGTTTTCGTATTTTATTAAAAAATATGACCACTTACCACGCTGCACCTTGGTCCTCCTCTCCTTCTCCAGACGACAATCGTTACATACTGAAGTATAATTACAAGAATTTCATAAGTGTCAAAGGCTTTTATTGACAATTACATGAAGTTGATGCAAAGAGTTGTGATGCAAAGTGTTGTCCCTTCTTTTTCAAGACCTCTGCAATCCGCCCTGGCGCCCTGCTGTCAATTAACTTCTGGGCCACATCCTGACTGATGGCAGCCCATTCTTGCATAATCAATGCTTGGAGTTTGTCAGAATTTGTGGGTTTTTGTTTGTCCACCCGCCTCTTGAGAATTGACCACAAGTTGTCAATGGGATTAAGGTCTGGGGAGTTTCCTGACCATGGACCCAAAATATCTATATTTTGTTCCCCGAGCCAGTTAGTTATCACTTTTGCCTTGTGGCAAGGTGCTCCGTTATGCTGGAAAAGGCATTGTTCGTCACCAAACTGTTCCTGGATGGTTGGGAGAAGTTGCTCTCGGAGGATGTGTTGGTACCATTCTTTATTCATGGCTGTGTTCTTAGGCAAAATTGTGAGTGAGCCCAAAATTGTGAGTGAGCCCACCTTGGATGAGAAGCAACCCCACACATGAAATTCTCAGGATGCTTTACTATTGGCATGACACAGGACTGATGGTAGAGCTCACTTTGTATTCTCCGAACAAGCTTTTTTCCGGATGCCCCAAACAATCGGAAAGGGGATTCATCAGAGAAAATGACTTCATCCCAGTCCTCAGCAGTCCAATCCCTGTACCTTTTGCAGAATATCAGTCTATCCCTGATGTTTTTCCTGGAGAGAAATGGCTTCTTTGCTGCCCTTCTTGACACCAGGCATCCTCAAAGTCTTTGCCTTACTGTGCATGCAGATGCACTCACACCTGCCTGCTGCCATTTCTGAGCAAGCTCTGTACTGGTGGTGCCCCGATCCCACAGCTGAATCAACTTTAGGAGACGGTCCTGGCGCTTGCTGGACTTTCTTGGGTGCCCTGAAGCCTTCTTCACAACAATTGAACCGCTCTCCTTGAAGTTCTTGATGATCCGATAAATGGGTGATTTAGGTGTAATCATACTAGCAGCAATATCCTTGCCTGTGAAGCCCTTTTTGTGCAAAGCAATGATGACGGCACATGTTTCCTTGCAGGTCACCATGATTGACAGAGGAAGAACAATGATTCCAAGCACCACCCTCCTTTTGAAGCTTCCAGTCTATTATTCAAACTCAATCAGCATGACAGAGTGATCTCCAGCCTTGTTCTCGTCAACACTCACACCTGCGTTAACGAGAGAATCACTGACATGTCAGCTGGTCCTTTTGTGGCAGGGCTGAAATGCAGTGGAAATGTTTTTTGGGGATTCAGTTCATTTGCATGGCAAAGAGGGACTTTGCAATTAATTGCAATTCATCTGATCACTCTTCATAACATTCTGGAGTATATACAAATTGCCATCATACAAACTGAGGCAGCAGACTTTGTGAAAATTAATATTTGTGTCATTCTCAACTTTTGGCCACGACTGTAGTCAATGAACAGCATTCTCACATAGGTGTTCCTCTTGTCCAGCTGGGAGAGAGCCGTGTGGAGAGCAATAGAGATTGCATCATCTGTGGATCTGTTGGGGCGGTATGCAAATTGGAGTGGGTTCAGGGAGTCTAGGATGATGTTGTGGATGTGAGCCACGACCAGACTTTCAAAGCATTTCATGGATACAGATGTGAGTGCTACTGGGATATCGTCATTTAGACAGGTTACCTTGGTGCTTTTGGGCACAGGGACTGTGGTGGTCTACTTGAAACATGTAGGTATTATAGACTGGGTTAGTGAGCGATCAAAAATATCAGTGAAGACACGCACCATACTCTGAGTATGCATCCTGGTAATCATTCTTGCTCCGCGAACTTGTGAATGCTAACCTGTTTTGAAGATCTTACTCACATCGGCTGGTGCTCTCATACATGGTTCAGTGTTTAGAAAGTATAGAAAGCATTTAGCTTGTTTGGTCGACCCACGTTAGTGGGCAGATCACGGCTGGGTTTCCCTTTATAATCCATGATAGTTTGCAAGCCATACCAAGTTTTACGAGCATCAGAGCCGGCATAGTAGTATTCGATCTTAGCCCTGTGTTTACCATTTTTCAGTTTGATGGTGCATCGGAGGTCTTAATGGGATTTCTTATAAATGTCCGGATTAGTGTTCCGCTTCTCGAAAGCGGCAGATCTAGCCTTTATCTAAGTGCGGATGGTTGGGATATGTACACCACCGTTCAATAGTTTGAGGTCCTTGTTTTAAAAAGAAAAGCACATTTTTTGTCCATTAAAATAACATCAAATTGATCAGAAATACAGTGTAATGTTGCAAATGACTATTGTAGCTGAAAAAGGCAGATTTTCTAATGGAATGTCTACATAGGCGTACTTAGGCCCATTATCAGAAACCATAACTCCTGTTTTCCAATGGCACGTTGTGTTAGCTAATCCAAGTTTATCATTTTAAAAGGCTAATTGATCATTAGAAAACCCTTTTGCAATTTATGTTAGCAAACCTGAAAACTGTTGTTCTGATTACAGAAGCAATAAAACTGTCCTTCTTTAGACTAGTTGAGTATCTGGAGCATAGCATTTGTGGCCTCGATAACAGGCTCAAAATGGCCAGAAACAAAGAACTTTCTTCTGAAACTCATCAGTCTATTGTTGTTCTGAGAAGTGAAGGCTATTCCATGCGAGAAATTGCCAAGAAACTGAAGATCTCGTACATTGCTGTGTACTACTCCCTTCACAGAACAGCGCAAACTGGCTCTAACCAGAATAGAAAGAGGAGTGGGAGGCCCTGGTGCACAACTGAGCAAGAGGACAATTACATTAGCGAGTCTAGTTTGAGAAACAGATGCCTCACAAGTCCTCAACTGGCAGCTTCATTAAATAGTACCCGCAAAACACCAGTCTCAGGGCCTCCCGGGTGGCGCAGTGGTCTAGGGCACTGCATCGCATCGCAGCGCTAGCTGCGCCACCAGAGTCTCTGGGTTCGCGCCCAGGCTCTGTTGCAGCCGGCCGCGACTGGGAGGTCCGTGGGGCGACGCACAATTGGCCTAGCGTCGTCCAGGTTAGGGAGTTGTAGCGATGAGACAAGATAGTAATTACTAGCGATTGGACACCACGAAAATTGGGGAGAAAAGGGGGTAAAATTTACACCAGTCTCAACGTAAACAGTGAAGAGGCGACTCTGGGATGCTGGCCTTATAGCCAGAGTTGCAAAGAAAAAGGCATCTCAGACACTCCAATAAAAAGAAAAGATTAAGATGTGCAAAAGAACAGTGCAATCTGTTTCCATTGATCATCGTTTAGATGTTTCTGCAACCTGATTGGAGTCCACCTGTGGTATATTAAATTGATTGGACATGATTTGGAAAGGCACACACCTGGCTATATAAGGTCAAACAGTTGACAGTGCATGTCAGTGCAAAAACCAAGCCATGAGGTCAAAGAAATTGTCTGTAGACCTCAGAGACAGGATTGTGTTGAGGCACAGATCTGGGGAAGGGTACCAAAAAATGTCTGCAGCATTGAAGGTCCCAAAGAACACAGTGCCTTCCATCATTCTTAAATGGAAGAAGTTTGGAACCACTAAGACTCTTCCTAGAGCTGGCCACCTGGCCAAACTGAGCAATCGGGAGAGAAGGGCCTTGGTCAGAACCATCTGGTCAATCTGACAGAGCTCCAGATAGCTGTGCAGTGACGCTCCCCATCCAACCTGACAGAGCTTGAGAGGATCTGCAGGGAAGAATGGGAGAAACTCCCTGAATACAGGTTTGCCAAGCTTGTAGGGTCATACCCAAGAAGACTTGACGCTGTAATCGCTGCCAAAGGTGCTTCAACAAAGTACTGAGTAAAGGGTCTGAATACTTATGTAAATGTGATATTGCAGCTTTGTAAAAAAGAAATTAGCCAAAATTTCTAAACCTGATTTTGCTTTGCCATTATGGGGTATTCTGTGTAGATTTGATGAGGGGAAAAAAAATGATTTACTGCATTTCGAACCTTGTGGAATGCCACATGTGATTTTGTATTTTCTCTGAGTTACGGTATGTTCACCAATGGTGTCAAAACTCTTGACCGGGTTAAGTAGGTCCAAAAACCAATTTAGAACTGGACTGGAGAGGCCAACCCACCTCTCCAGTCTGTCCAGAAGGACATCATGGTCAACAGTGTCGAATCCAAGAGTACAGTGAGCTGTTTGTGCTGTGTTGTCTCTAAGATCATTTACCACTTTAACACTGGCTGTCTCTGTGCTGTTGTGGGCACAAAAACCACATTGGATTTTTTTAAATTTTAAATACAGTTGGCCCTTACATTATTTTGCTGTTTGAAAACCAATTAAACCAGAATTTTGCTTAAGAATGGAAAATTGGAGATTGGCTGAAAATTGCTAGGAACTGAAGAATCTAGATGACCTTTCTTCAGAATGGGATTTCATCATAGCAGTCTTTAGTGCAGTGAAGAAAGTGCCCGTGAACAGGGAGTGATTAACAATAGCTTGCACTTCAGATATGCAATTAAAACTGTTTTGAAGAAGGTGGTGGGGATAGGATCCAGAATGCAGGTAGAAGGCTTAAATTGTCATATCAATTTCCTAAGCATGTATTTGCCTTTGCGTGGTAGGCTAGAGCACAAATCATCAAACTTGTCATCATGTCTTGCTTGCCTGATACCCAGCTAGGGTTGAATGGCGGAACCCGGTTAACAAGAGTCACCCGGATATACCGCCCAAAACCATTCCCTTTTCCCAGGATAAATAACCGCAAGAAACCGGTAAACAGCATGGCGTGAAATGGAACTCTTAACTCTTATATGCAATGTCTAAATCTGGCTTCTCTACGGCCTCTGCATGATGAATCATCAACGCTGAGGGTGGGGACAGACAGTCAATCTTAGTATGGAGCGCAGGTCACAATGCACGTAGACCTATCATCTCATCATGGTAACTTTTTTTCTTGTGACAGGCAGCCTGCCTGCATTTGCTGCAGCATAGTCTGTGTTATAGTAATATAAAGACTGAATGCACATCCAATTTACCCATCTACATCTGTCTTTCAATGGTCACCTTATTTTTTAATTGTAATGATTTATTGCATTGCTTAAATCAGTGCTTAAATCAATGCACACACGAGCACTCTCCATTAACTCCATTCAAATTGGATCCAAAATAGATGATCCTGTTCTATGTTGATATATATAGCTCTATTCGTATATACTGTAGATGTCCTAGCCTACCTCTTTCAGGTAATACATTCAATTCAATATCTATATATTTAGCTAAGTAATTATGGGTTATGCATAATATGTCACGCCCTGATCTGTTTCATCTGTCCTTGTGATTGTCTCCACCCCCTCCAGGTGTCGCATATTTTCCCCAGTGTATTTATCCCTGTGTTCCCTGTCTCTCTGTATCAGTTCGTCTTGTCTGTTTCAAGTCAACCAGCGTGTGTTTTCCCATGATCCTGATTTTGCTATTCTCTCTTTTGCTATTCCTCCTGGTTTTGACCCTTGCCTGTTTTCTGGACTCTGTACTCGCCTGCCTGAACAGTCTGCCTGCCTGAACAGTCTGCCTGCCCTGACCTCTAGCCTGCCTGCCACTCTGTACCTCCTGGACTCTGATCTGGTTTTGACCTTTTAGCTGTCCACGACTATTCTCTTGCCTATCCCTTTTAGAACTAATAAATATCAAACACTCAAACCATCTGCCTCCCGTGTCTGCATCTGGGTCTGGCCCTGAGCCCTTATATAATAAGCTTCTAACTTATAGCCTCTGTCTCTTGCGCAATATGCATGCACGCACCTGTGCATGTGTATTGCGAGAAAAGCTAGACTAGAATAGCTTGCTGGACATTTCTTATACCAATAGACCAGGTAATCCAGAACTGGGGTACACGCAATGCCGTCGGGGATCCGGCAAATTTTGTATATACGTTTAAAAAATAGATCTTTTTTTTTTTACATTTCTTCACATTTTCAAACAGTACATCTATATTTTCCAACGGAGCTATACATTTGGGTAAGGTTTTCTTCGCCTGAGTAGCCTCGTTTTACTGCCAAAAATAAAATTAAACCATCTAGTGTTCAGCGAAATAACAACACAATGTCAAATACAGGTAGCCTAGTAAAATAATTAACATCCAATCACATTAACCATTACTCTCTCGCGGGAAACCTTGACATTTAGAAACGAAACATGACAATTTGAAAAATAAGCCAAGGGAGTTTTTTGAGCAACAATAAAGACGACTTTCGTGTAGTAAGACATGTATAAAAGCAACAGATACCATTAATAAGAAGGAGCTAGAAGAGTTATGTCACGACTTCCACCAAAGTCAGTCCCTCTCCTTGTTCAGGTGGCGTTCGGCGGTTGACGTCACTGGCCGTCTAGCCATCGCCGATCCACTTTTAATTTTCCATTTGTTTTGTCTTACACACCTGGTTTCAATCCCCCAATTACCTGTTCATTATTTAACCCTCTGTTCTTCCATGTTTGTTTGTTTGAGTGATTGTTTCTATGTGGGAAGGTCTGTTTTTGTATTGCATTATTATATGTTAAGTAAAATATGTTTATTTACTCATATCTGCTGTCCTGCGCCTGACTCCTATACGCCAGCTACACATAGACCTCCTGACAGTCTTATATGGTGAGCTACCGAGTGGCTAGGACAGGCAAGCCCCATGCTATTGTGGAGGACTTAATTCTTCCTGCTACCATGGATATGGCTGGGACAATGCAGAGGAAAAAGGCCCAAAAAACTATACAAACAATTACTTAATCGAACAACACTGTCACGACGCATCAGTGACATGGCAGGAGATGTTTTGAAACAATTACTGCTTCACAAACAAGCCAGTGAATTATATGCGTTACAGCTGGATGAGACAAACAGATGTGGCAGGCCTGGCACCTGGTATATGTCCGTTACGTTTATGGGAGGTCAATTAATTAAGGAAGACATCCTCTTCTGCAAACTACTGGAAACCAGGACAACATGAGAGGATATTTACTTTATTTAAGTACTTGACAGCTTTGTGACATCAAATGGACTTTGGTGGTCAAGATGTGTTGGTATCTGTACTGATGGCGCAAAAGCCATGACAGGGAGACATAGTGGAGTGGTAACGTGCGTGCAAGCAGTTGCTCCCGGCGCCACTTGGGTACACTGCAGCATCCACCAAGAGGCTCTTGCTGCCAAGGGAATGCCAGACAGCTTGAAAGACATTTTGGACACTACAGTGAAAATGGTTAACTTTGTTAAAGCAAGGCCCTTGAACTCTCGTGTATTTTTTGCATTATGCAGTGATATGGGCAGTGACCATGTAACGCTTTTACAACATACAGAAGTGCGCTGGTTATCAAGGGGCAAAGTATTGACATGTTTTTTTAACTGAGAGACGAGCTTACAGTTTTCTTTAAAGCCGTTGACTGATGTGCTAAACTCCACAATGCCATTCAGATGAATCACGGAACATATTCCAGTCTGTGCTAGAGAAACAGTGCTGTAGCTTAGCATCCACTTCTTCGGACCACTTCTGTATTGAGCGAGTAACTGGTACTTCATGTTTGAGTTTTTGCCTGTAAACAGGTATCAGGAGGATAGAGTTATGGTAGATTTGCCAAATGACGTTGTGTCATTTTGTCTAATGACTGGAGTTGGAGGCTAGGGTGCAGAGAAGCAAATAGTAGGGGTTCCAAAGCAAAGCAGAGGGAATATAACTGAATAGAATATATTTAAAATGAGGGAAAGCAGGGTCAGACCTCCAGTGTCTACGTTGGGCAATTGAATATTCATCATTCTCACCCTAAACACTGCTATGATTAATTGCACCGCTGGTGTGATTAAAATATGAATTCCTTTTAAAATTCTGAACTTTTGTAAGAGGTGTGCTACTCAAATTTGAGAACCACTCTAATGTTTAATGTATGTTGCACTTATTGTTTTGGCTTGGGTAGACAGCCTCTGTTTGGCAAGTAGGACTTCTTTTGAAATTTCCATGGTCGGTTACCTCTGAGGTCAAAGTCATCACGACTGAAGTTTGAGTCTCCACAGACCAACTGACAATGTATTTTAAAAGATAGTTTCTGTCTAGTTGAATTTTCCATTTGTATTAGTTCATATGAGTCACAATTGTTGACAGAGCTGTTGGCCTGGACTCAGCAATGCTAATGAATTAATCAACCTTTGGTGAAGAGGACTCATATCATAGGATTGTTCTGGGTTTCGTATCTCAGCCCAGTTCTGCAGCAAACGTGTGGTTTTGACTCACTTTCTGCCCTCATCATCAGTCATGCAGAGGGTTGGTGCAGCTCAGATTAATTTCCCATGAATCACATTTATTCCTTGAATGGTTTCATGTCATTGTTACAGAATTACCTGTTCCATTCTACTGCTTGCCCTCACACATCTGAATGATAATACCTTAAATATGCCATAGGATTTGATTTATATAGGTTGTAGAAGATGTGTAAATATTTAGGAAGCTACTCTGAAAATATAGTTTACTAAGCTAACAATTACTTCACAATGGAAGAAGATAAGCTACACTAAAGCTGCCCTAAAGAAAAATATAGTTTAAAAAAAAGAAAGTAATTCAGTACATCCAAACTACTTCCTGAAAAATTGTCGTCTGAAAAGTCATACACTACAAATTGCCAGACAGGTCACATGTGAACAGAATGTGTAATTTAAACTCAAAAACTGTTTTAAGTGAAAACGATTGCCTATTTCACCCATCTCATGTCAAGAAGGCACTGTTTCTACCATCGTTTCCTAGGACCGAAAACAGCTTCTGGACATCAGAACAGCGGTCACAAACCTTGATTTGGATGAAGATGTCTGGATGCTATGCTTACCCCAGACCAGACCCTGATGCTCAGGTCTCGAAAAGAGGAAGTGCTGAATGAGAGCCAAGCGAGGCGGTGTCATGATTCAACTATGTTGGCGAGCATGTAGACCACCATTTCTCTCTGTTTTGTTGGCGAACGTACATACCTAGTGAACTGGAAGAGCTCCGTTCGAGACTATCCTATCAATGGGACCTGAAGAACTATATATCCGGCAGCCTCAGGAAAGGGTGTGTCGCTGGTGGGTGATCTCTAGTCTTAAAGATGTCTCAAGGTTTTGCTCACCTGAGATAGAATACCTCATACCTAATTTAAGGTATTATCATACTGATAATGACATATTCAGATGTGTGAGGGCAAGCAGTAGAATGGAACAGGTAATTCTGTAACAATGACATGAAACCATTCAAGGAATAAATGTGATTCATGGGAAATTAATCTGAGCTGCACCAACCCTCTGCATGACTGATGATGAGGGCAGAAAGTGGGTCAAAACCACATGTTTGCTGCAGAACTGGGCTGAGATACGAAACCCAGAACAATTCTATGATATGAGTCCTCTTCACCAAAGGTTGATTAATTAGCATTGCTAAGATCAGGCCATCAGCTCTGTCAAGAATTGTGACTCATATGAACTAATATAAATGGAAAACTCAACTGAACAGGAACTATATTTTAAAATACATTCTGCAGACTATTTACCAAGAGTTTTAATCTATATTTTTTGTAGCTGTCTATTTACCACTACAAACTGATGCTTGCACTAAGACTGCACTCAACCAGCTTTATAGGGCCATAAGCAAAAAAAAAAATGCACATCCATACGCAATGTTTCTTGTGGCCGGTGATTTTACTGAAACTGAAATCATTTTTACCTCATTTTTACCAGCATGTCACCTGTGCAACTAGAGGCAACAAAACTCTAGATGAACTTTACTCCACACACAGAAACGCATACAATGCACTACCTTTGACAAAATCTGACCATAACTGTATCCTCCTGATTCCTGCTTACCAGAAAGGACCAGTGATGCGCTCAGTACAGAAGTGGCTCAATGAAAAGGATGCTAAGCTACAGGACTGCTTCACTAGCACAGACTGGAATATGTTCCGGGATTCGTCAGATAAAATTGAGGAGTTTACCACGACAGTCACCGGCTTCATTAATAAGTGCATACATACTGTGTGTGTGTATATATGTATGTATATATATATATATATATATACACACAGTACCATGCAAAAGTTTGGACACACCTACTCATTCCAGGGTCTTTAATTTTATGTTCGGACCATTTCCTTATCTCCCAGGTGTTTCCTTTGCAATATTACCAAGTTTTTTCATGTCCTTATTATATAACTGCTCATTAAAAGCAGTTACCCAAAGTATGTCTATTAAGGCGGAAATCTACATTTTTGCAATTACATTTAAGGGGTCGAAATAAGTTGTGCCTGCAAATAAATGAACATAGTTTGCTAACTTAACAGCTATTTTTTTTTTTTTTACAATGTACCACATCTCTGGTGAGCACAAGGGAGAAATGTAATATTATTTTGAAAGAGATGCGTGTCTGCTAAGATAACAGCGGCTAAAATATTTATGATGGCAGCTATGTTTATGTTTGACAAGCAAAAACTCCCTAATTGCAGAATGTTTATTCAAATCTTATAGTGAATGTCAAAGTTTTTAGAAGTCAGGGAATTAATCATTATTGCTCTCTGAGCAGCAGAGCTGTTAAGGAAGTGAGTTTGTGTTTATACAGGACCTCCCGACCCCACCTACCGTCAACCAGTCATGTCAATGTGGATCTATACGGAGCCCTTCGCATTGTTACAAAATTTGGGAGGTGCACAGTATCGCATCTCCTCGATTTGGCCTCCGCAAGCCTCCGTAGGTTCCGAAATTGCATCACACCCTCCGTATGGAGCCTCCGGACAGCATTACTGGATCAAGCATAAATCAGCTAATAGTTTGGCCACTTTTCAGCATATTACAAATCTTCAATGTGCTTGTTACAGTGTATACAAGAACCGGGGCACATGACTTGACAAATGTAACCATGTTTGGAAGGAGAGTGATAACTGGTCCACCCACGTAACATTCAGCCCATAGATGATGCCAAAGCATAAACCTAGATAATCCTGTCTTGCTCCACAATTTACGATAACCCATGATATCTCCAACCTCGGCTCACTCATGCCACGGTCTCTGCATACATATAGCTGATTACACACAACATTCAATCTGATTACCAGCACAAACGCCTTCACTTTTTGCTTACATGACTTGATCCACCCTGTTTTCACTCTCCTCTGCCCCGACCAGGCTAAAACGTACCCAAACAATAATACTCACTGAACTCTTGAAGGAGTTCCCACATATGCTGAGCACTTGTTGGCTGCTTTTCTTCACTTTGCTGTCCGACTCATCCCAAACCATCTCAATTTGGTAGAGGTCGGGGGATTGTGGAGGCCAGGTCAGCACTCCATCACTCTTCTTCTTGGTAAAATTGCCCTTACACAACCTGGAGGTGTATTGGGTCATTGTCCTGATGAAAAACAAATGATATCCCACTAAGCCCAAACCAGATGGGATGGCATATCGCTGCAGATAGTAGCTGTGCTGATTAAGTGTAAATCACAGACCGTGTCAACAGAAAAGCACACAGCGGTTAGAACCAAAAATCTCTAATATGAACTCCAAACCAAAATACTAATTTCCACCGGTCTAATGTCCATTGCTCGTGTTTCTTGGCCTAAGCAAGTATCTTCTTATTGGTATCCTTTAGTAGTGGTTTCTTTGTAGCAATTTGACCATGAAGGCCTGATTCACACAGTCTCATCTGAACAGCTGATGTTGAGATGTGTCTGTTACTTGAACTCTGTGAAGCATTTATTTGGGCTGCAACTCTAATAAACTTATCCTCAGCAGCAGAGGTAACTCTGGGTCTTCCATTCCTGTGGCGGTCCTCATGAGAGCCAGTTTCATCTTAACGCTTGATGTTTTTTTGCGACTGCACTTGAAGAAACTTTCAAAGTTCTTGAAATTTTCCGTTTTGACTGACCTTCATGGCTTAAAGTAATGATAGACTGTCATTTCTCTTGCCGAAATATGGACTTGGTCATTTACCAAATAGGGCTATCTTCTGTATACGCCCCTACCTTGTCACAACATAACTGATTGGCTCAAACGCATTAAGAAGGAAAGAAATTCCACAAATTAACTATTTAGAAGGCACACCTGTTAACATTGAAATGTATTCCAGGTGACAACCTCATGAAGCTGGTTGAGAGAATGCCAAGAGTGTGCAAAGCTGTCCTCAAGGCAAAGCGTGGCTATTTGAAGAATTTGAAATATAAAATATATTTTGGTTACCACATGATTCCATATGTGTTATTTCGTAGTTTTGATGTCTTCACTATTATTCTACAATGTAGAAAATAGTAAAAAATTAAGAAAAACCTTGAATGAGTAGGTGCTCAAACTGTGTGAGCGTTACGAAACAAAATTCATTATTACCCTTTATATTAACATACGCAGCCTGGTCGGCTAATAGGATGGTCTAGGGCCCAGCACTTATCCCTTACAACAAAGGCACATGTTATTCAATCTGTGAGCTGGAGTTCCACAGGTGTGTAGGCTACATTGTTTTGTCATCAAAACAAAAGGCATACATCATTTTTATTTAACTAGGCAAGTCAGTTAAGAACAAATTCTTATTTACAATGACTGCCTGTCCCGGATGACGCTGGTCAACCTATGGCACTCCCAATCACGGCCAGATGTGATGCAGCCTGGATTCAAACCATGTACTGCAGTGACACGCAGTGTCTTGCGCCACTCGGGAGCCCACATAATGCATCTTAATTCACTATATCGTTGTTGTACTGTTTTCGATAGGTCACCAGAATATGCAGAAGATGGACGAGAACAGCCTATTTGCATGGTGGGCCATCCTGTCTGCTGTCTATTCATTGCAGAATGCCATGATTATCTACAGGGTAGACTATAGGCCTCTGCATCTAAAGCCAAACACAGTAAGCAATACTAAGTACTCTTAGTATTACTTGCTGTGTTAGGTATCAGATGCAATGGCCCATAGTATAATCTTCGTTATCACAGTCTTATTTCATCATTTTGCAAAAAATACTTTGATGATACTGGAGATTTCACTTATTAACATTTTTCTAATGCGTAAACACTCTTGAATAATTTTGTTCAAAAGTAAATAAAGATACCAGACTGCAATAAAGGGTTGTTGTCATTCTTCATATATTCTCGTCAGTTATTTGCATAACATAATAAACAGATGCACTGCAATTCAACTGATATATTGTGACACATGCATTTGTTTAAATAAAATCTCTCAAATCGAAAACAAGGTTATAATGAAAGTCAAAATCATGGTGTAAAAGTCAAGCTCTGGAAGGTACAGTTGAAGTGGGAAGTTTACATACACTTAGGTTGGAGTCGATAACTTGTTTTTCAACCACTCCACACATTTCTTTTTAACAAACTATAGTTTTGGCAAGTCGGTTAGGACATCTACTTTGTGCATGACACAGGTTATTTCACTTATAATTAACTGTATCACAATTCCAGTGGGTCAGAAGTTTACATACAGTAAGTTGACTGCCTTTAAACAGCTTGGAAAATGTCAGAAAATTATGTCATGGCTTTAGAAACTTCAGATAGGCTAATTGACATCATTTGAGTCAATTGGAGGTGTACCTGTAGATGTATTTCAAGGCCTACCTTCAAACTCAGTGCTTCTTTGCTTGACATCATGGGAAAATAAATCACCCAAGACCTCAGAAAAATAATTGTAGACCTCCACAAGTCTGGTTCATCCTTGGGAGGAATTCCCAAATGCCTGAAAGAATCACATATCTGTACAACAATAGTACGCAAGTATAATCACTGCAGGACCACGCAGCCGTCATACCACACAGGAAGGAGACGCGTTCTGTCTCTTAGAGATGAAGGTACATCGGTGCGAAAAGAGCAAATCAATCCCAGAACAACAGCAAAGGACCTTGTGAAGATGCTGGAGGAAAAAGGTACACAAGTATCTTTATCCACAGTAAAACAAGTCCTATATCGACATAACCTGAAATGCCGCTCAGCAAGGAAGAAGCCACTGCTCCAAAACCACCATTAAAAAAGCCAGACTACAGTTTGCAACTGCACATGGGGACAAAGATCATACTTTCTGGAGAAATGTCCTCTGGTCTGATGAAACAAAAATAGAACTGTTTGGCCATAATGACCCTCGTTATGTTTGGAGGAAAAAGGGCGAGGCTTGCAAGCCGAAGTGCACCATCCCAACTGTGAAGCACGGGGTGGCAGCATCATGTTGTGGGGGTGCTTTGCTGCAGGAGGGACTGGTGCACTTCACAAAATAGATGGCATCATGAGGGAGGAAAATGATTTTGGTTATATTGAAGCAACATCAAGACATCAGTCAGGAAGTTAAAGCTTGGTTGCAAATGGGTCTTCCAAATGGACAATGACCCCAAGCATACTTCCAAAGTTGTGGCAAAATGGCTTAAGGACAACAAAGTCAAGGTATTGGAGTGGCCATCACAAAGCCCTGCCCTCCATCCTATAGAAAATTTGTGGGCAGAACTGAAAAAGCGTGTACGAGCAAGGAGGCCTACAAACCTGACTTAGTTACACCTGCTCTGTCAGGAAGAATGGGCCAAAATTCACCCAACTTATTGTGGAAGGCTATCAGTCATCATCATGAATCAAGTTAGCAATCTACTGGCAAATCCTTTTTAATCCTAGTCATATGAAGAGAAATAATGAAGACAAATTTTACATAAAACGTATCGGTGCTCATATGCTATTCAGTGGAGTGGGTGTGTGGTCCCAATTCAAGGTTTAAGGATCCCTTTTCCAATCTTAAATTATAAACATTCAACATTGGCCATGCTGTCAATCCAGCATGATTTTTCCCACGCCCAAAACAACTGTTAACTCAGAACTGGGAAGCTTGTGGAAGGCTACCCGAAACGTTTGACTCAGGTTAAACACTTTAAAGGCAATGCTACCAAATACTAATTCAGTATGTAAACTTCTGACCCACTGGGAATGTGATGAAATAAATAAAAGCTGAAATAAATCACTCTACTATTATTCAGACATTTCACATTCTTAAAATAAAGTGGTGATCCTAACTGACCTAAGACAGTGATTTTTACTAGGATTAAATGTCAGGAATTGTGAAACTGAGTTAATGTATTTGGCTAAGGTGTATGTAAACTTCTGACTTCATCTGTATACTGCCTTCAGAAAGTCTTAATACCCTTTGACTTATTCCACGTTTTGTTGTGTTACAGCCTGAAATCAAAATAGATTAAATATATATTTTTCTCACCCATCTACACACAATAGCCCATAATGCTGAAATGAAAACATGTTTTTAGACATGTTTTGCATAAGTATTCACACCCGAGTCACTACTTTGTAGAAGCACCTTTAGCTGTGAGTCTTTCTGGGTAAGTCTCTAAGAGCTTTCCACACCTGGATTGTGCAATATTTGCCTATTACTCTTTAAAAAAAATGATAAGCTCTGTCAAATTGGTTGTTCATCATTGCTAGACAACTATTTTCAGGTCTTGCTATAGATTGTCAAGTAGATTTAGGACAAAACTGTAACTCGGCCTCTCACGGTCTTCTTGGTAAGTAACTCCAGTGTAGATTTAGCCTTTTAGGTTATTGTTCTGCTGAAAGGTGAATTCATCACTCAGTGTATTGTGGAAAGCAGACTGAACCAGGTTTTCCTCTAGGTGTTTGCCTGTGCTTAGCTCCTTTCCATTTCATCCTGAAAAACTCCTTAACGATTACAAGCATACTCATAACTTGAAGCAGCCATCACTATGCTTGCGAATATGGAGTGATACTCAGTAATGTGTTGTTTTGGACTTACCCCAAACATCACACTTTGTATTCAGGACAGAAAGTGAATTGCTTTGCCACATTTTTTGCAGTATTACTTTAGTGCCTTGTTGCAAACCGGATGCATGTTTTTGTTCAGGCAACCTTCTTTTCCCTATGTCAATTAGGTTAGTATTGTGGAGTAACTACAATGTTGTTGATTGTAACGGTACTCGTCCTCGTCTGATGACGAGTATGAAAGATCGGACCAATGTGCAGCGTGGTAAGTGTCCATTTTAATGAAATCCAACTGAACATGAACACTGAATGACAAAACAACAAAAGAGAATGAACGAGACTGAAACAGGAAAAAACAGACACAGAAAACAACTACCTACAACCCATAGTGGGAAAACAGGCTACCTAAGTATGATTCTCAATCAGAGACAACGATCGACAGCTGCCTTTGATTGAAAACCATACCAGGCCAAACACAGAAATACAAAAACTAGACTACAAAACATAGAATGCCCACCCCAACTCACGCCCTGACCAAACTAAAATAAAGACATAAAAAAGGAACTAAGGTCAGAACGTGACATTGATCCATTGTTACGTATACGCCGGGAGTCAGGAAGCAGGTGCAGAAGGTGAGTTTAATAATGAAAAATGCAGATAAACAAAACAAGAGTGTACAGAACGTGAATCAAAGCAATACTACCCAGTGACTGATGGCTACTGAGGGCTAAATAAGGGGAGAGAAATCAAGGAAATAATTATGTCCAGGTGTGTGTAATGATGGTTGCCAGGGCTGGTGGTCAGTAGATCAGCGATGTTGAGCGGGGGAGCGGTAGTAGGCATGACATCAATCCTCAGTTTTCCCCTATCACAGCCATTTAACTCTAACTGTTTTAAAGTCACCATTGACCTCATGGTTAAATCTCTGAGCGGTTTCCTTACACTCCGGCAACTGAGTTAGTTGGTGTCTATTGAGAAACCATCCCAAATGTAATTAATCACTTCACCATGCTCAAAGGGATATTCAATGTCTGCTTTATTATTTATTTTTACCCATCTACCAATAGGTGCCCTTCTTTGTGAGACATTGGAAAACCTCCCTGGTCTCTGTGGTTGTATTTGAAATTCCCTGCTCGACTGATAGACCTTACAGATAATTGTATGTGTGGGGTACAGAGATGAGGTAGTCATTCAAAAATCATGTTAAACACTACTATTGCACACAGAGTGAGTCCATGCAACTTTTGTGACTTGTTCAGCACATTTTTACTCCTGAACCCATTTAGGCTTGCCATAACAAAGGGGTTGAAAACGTATTGTCTCAAAACATTTCAGCTTTTCATTTTAAATGAATTGATAAACATAATTCCACTATGACATTATGGGGTATTGTGTGTAGGCCAGTGACTCAATCTCAATTTAACCCATTTTAAATGCAGGGTGTAACACAACAAAATGTGGAAAAAGTCAAGGGTTGTGAATACTTTCTAAAGTCACAGTAAGTCTTTAACAGTAAAATCTATTTATTCTCTGATCCTTACAAAATAAGGAACACCTGTTTTAGTGACTGATGGTACTTAATTAAAAAAAAAATGTAATCAGCAATGACATGTATTCTTGGATGCTAAGGGAAGCCAGGCTTCCCCAAAACATTTACCAGGAAAACAGGGGGAAAAAAACATACAAAATAATGTATTTTTCATCTCTCTGTGTTTCATAAATGTCCTTCAATTCACAAGAGGCTGAATGTATCTCACCAGAGAAAGCCTCCAAACAGCGCCCCTCTGTCTCAGTATTTGTAGCCCATCTATCTTATTCTGTCTGGTCAAAGAGTATTACATTGTTGTCCCCCTTAGCATTGAATGCAAGGGAAGCCAGCGAACATTTGGCCTCTTGAATTTTTTTATAAAATATAGCATTAAGCTAAACTGAGTGAGCTCAGCTGTGAATGGTCCTGGCACACCAAAAAAAGTGTAAAGGTAATCCAGTTTGGATTTGGCTTCACACCATTCACATTACATCAGAAGCCAAACATCATTAATAGAAAAAAAAATGAATTGTTGCATCTTGTTGTGTCGCGATTATTATAATGAGTGGACCAAGATGCAACATGGTATGGTTCCATCCTCTTTATTATTAAGTGAAACTCAAAGAAAACAAATTGCAAAACAAAACGTGAAGCTCATGTAGTGCTCGCAGGCAACTATACCTAGACAAGATCCTACCAAAGCACAAAGGGGAAAATGGCTGCCTAAATATGATCCCCAATCAGAGACAACGATAAACAGCTGCCTCTGATTGGGAACCATACCAGGCCAACATAGAAATATAAATCACCTAGATGACCCACCCTAGTCACACCCCGACCTAACCAACATAGAGAATAAAAAGCTGTCTATGGTCAGGGCTTGACATGTTGTCCTCTGGTAACTAACGAGCTAAAATCGTTCCTTTCCTAAATTAGCCATGGATAGGGATCTGGACTTGTGGTTATTATAATAATTGTAATCTGATCCAACCATAAATTAAGAAATGTTGCCCCTGGTATGAGAGGATGGAAGTTCAACATGAAGCTAGATGTAGTAGGCTAATGTTAACTAGCTGGCCTGGCGAATCGTTGCCCAAGAAAGAAAGTTAGGCTAACAAGCAAGCATTTTAGCCAGGTAGCCTAGGACAACAACTAAACGTGTATACTGTATGACAGAGTCATAGACCGTTTAGGCAACATGAAAGAGAATGGCATTGACGCTTCTCTACAAGTAGGGTGAGTCAAAAAAATAATTCTACTTGCACGCACGCACACACACACAGAAATACATAGGCTACCATGGACAGCCACATCATATTTGTAATATTTGTGTTGTGGAGAAATGACCAGGCAGGAGACGGAGTACAGTTAGTTTTCGTTTAGTCAAAACCTCTCCTGCTCTACAGTTCTCGGGCACACTAGTGCGCATGTGCATTTCCTATTAGGTGTAGTAACGTAACACTGTCGTAATAATCACTGCTTAGTAACAGCATAGTAACTAATATAAACAGATGTAGATCCCAGATACTACACTCCTCCCCCCATAGTTTTTAACTCCCAGAGAACAAGGTAAATATGTTAGGGAACTACTAATGCAATATTTGAACAATGCATTCTTAACATTTTTCAACTACTGGGTTGAAGCAGACTTTTCAGAGCCCAGCACAAATCCAGGGGATTATTCTGCCCCGAAGATGGAGTTTGTGTCCTAATAACTAACCCAGGTAATGTCCGTTTTCTTTCCTTTTATCTAGGACATATTAAAGTGTTTGTTTGTTTTACTGTCTGTTACCTTAAACAGCTCAACTCACAGGTCAAACTTTTGAGGTGCCTTTCGCTGTCGAATAGGATATCTCCGCTCCTCCTGGGCTTCCGGTAGTGGGCCAGGTTCGGGTGGAAGGTCAGGCTCTGTCTCTCCCGTACGTCCACAGTCAGGAGAATAGTCCTGGGGGTCGTTATTGTTCTCTCGGCGTGTCTCTGCTGGGGCGTTGGACCGTAGCAGATGATCCACATGAACGTTGACCTGGCGATGACCAATTTGGACTTGGTAAGTCAAAGGTCCTTTGCGTTGCAAGATCACACCTGAGTTCCACAGGCTCTTGGGGTGTCTGAAATCACGTACCATCACCCTCTCTCCCTCTTTGAATCCTCTGACAGTCTTTGAGTGTCTGTCATGAGCTTTCTTCTGCTGTAGCTGGTGCTTTGCCACAGTGCTTGACAACTGGTCTTTCTTGTCGATGAATGGACGAAGGTTATCGTCATTTACGAAGTTTGGCCAACCTCCTAATGTTAAGTCCAAGACTTTGGAAAGCACTGGATCTTTCCTTGTTTCCTCTGCTATGTCTGAAGCAGATATGGGCAGTTCGTCAATGAGAGAGATCTGGAAGACTGCTCTATCATCTTCACTGTCGGAGTCACTATTGCATGGTAGTCTTGATAGTGCATCTGCATTTGCGTGATCACTGGATCGTCTGTACTCAATCTCGTAGTCGTAGGCTAACAATATCAGAGCCCAACGTTGCATTCGAAGTGCAGCAAGGGTTGGTATAGCTGATTTTGGTCCAAGGATGGCCAACAGAGGCTTGTGATCTGTCAGCAGTTGGAACTTCCTTCCGTACAGGTATTTGTGAAACTTCTTCACTCCGAATATTATGCTCAGGGCTTCCTTCTCAATTTGAGCATAATTTCTCTCACTTGGTGACAGAGTCCGTGATGCAAATGCAATAGGGTGTTCTTCACCTGACGATAGAACATGTGAGATGACGGCTCCTACTCCGTATGGAGATGCATCACACGCGAGTCTCAGCTTCATCTCTGTGTTGTAGTGGGCAAGCCACTTGCTCTTTAGCAGACGCTGTTTGCAAGTCTTGAATGCTTCTTCGCATTGTGGGGACCAATTCCACTTTGTATCGGCCTGCAGCAGTTGGTGAAGCGGATGCAACAATGTGGACAAGTTTGCCACAAACTTTCCGTAATAGTTCAGGAGCCCCAAAAATGACCTCAGCTCTGAGATATTTGTGGGTGCTGGTGCGTGTACGATTGCTTCCACCTTGCTGTTGGTTGGGTGCAGGCCTTGTGCATCAATCTTGTATCCGAGATACTCCACTGAGTCCTGGAGGAACTCACACTTGCTGCGTTTCATTCTCACTCCGTATTTCTCCAGTCTTGACATCACTTTGTCCAGCACTACAAGGTGCTCTCCAATGGTTGGTGCTGACACGAGGATGTCGTCCATGAAGCACACAACGTTGTCTATACCGTCCAAGATCTGATCCATTGTGTGTTGGAATATCGCTGGAGCTGTCGAGATTCCATAGGCCAAGCGATTGAATCTGAATAGCCCCTTGTGTGTATTGATGGTCAGATACTGTTCTGACTCCGGATCCAGCTTCAGTTGCTGATAAGCGAATGCCAGGTCCAGCTTACTGAAAACCTTCCCACCAGCTAGAGTGGCAAACAGATCTTCAGCGTTTGGTAGTGGATATTCCTCTGGTAGTATGCAGCGATTTACTGTGACCTTGTAGTCACCGCACATTCTGACGGTCTTGTCTTTCTTTGGGACTACAACAATCGGAGCGGCCCAGTCGCTCCTCGCTACTTTCGTGATTATGTTATTCTTCTGTAGGCGGTCCAGTTCCTTCTCTACTGCTTCCTTAAGAGCATAGGGAACTGGACGTGGTTTGTGAAAGATAGGCTTGGTTCCTTCTTGCACTCTGACTTTTGCTGTGAAGTCTTGTATTTCGCCGTAGCCATCATTGAAAAGTTCTTTGTGCTTCTCCAGCATGTTAGTGAGTGTAGCCTGACTCACTGGTTTGTCCTTTCTCAGACTGAAGATTTCTCCCCAGTTCAACTTGATCTTTTGTAGCCAGTTTCTGCCTAGCAAGGCTGATTTTTCTCCTTTAACAATGACAAGCGGTAGCGTCCACTCCTTCCCCTCATACCGGACTGGTACCTGGATCTGCCCTAACACAGGAATAGTGTCACCAGTGTATGAAGAAAGGCGGATGGACGCTGGCTGAAAAGGGCACTCTTTCAGTTTTTCTTTGTAGAGTCTCTCTGGAACCAGAGATACAGACGCTCCGGTGTCCAGCTGCATTTTTACCGGTTTTCCCGCTAACTCCATGTTGAGATAGATTCCATCTTTTTGTTGTTGAGCTGTGTACACTGTGGACAGTTCCAATACTGTTTCAGTAGTACCTTCCTCTTCTTGTGCTGCGTCTGACACTTTGTGCGCTCTTGCTGTGCGTTTTGAGGCTTTACACACTTTCTGTAAATGTCCAACCTTTCCACAATTGTGGCACTTTACATTTTGGAATCGACATTCACTGTGCTGATGATTATCTCCCCCACATCTGTAGCAACTTGGCTTAGACCTTTGAGATGTGGGCTGCTTTGTTCTTGTGTAACCTTGAGGACAGGACTGAGAAAAGTGTGACTTTTGTGAGCCTTTTTCACCACGTGCATCACTGACCTTATGAACACCTTTCTGACGTTCTGCATATCCCGATAGCTCAATAGTATCCCTGTGGGCAAGCTCGAGTCCAAGTGCGATATCACAGGCTTTCCGAAAGGTCAGGTCCTTCTCTGACAGAAGCCTTCTGTGATATGCTTCACCTGTGAGACCACATACAAACTTGTCTCGAAGAGCATCATCAAGAAATAGTGCAAACTCACATGTACTTGCCAGCCTTTTCAAAGCAAGGATGTAGTCTGCCACGGTTTCCCCTTGACTCTGGTGACGTTGGTAAAATCTGAAACGTTCTGCAATGAGAATTGGCTTAGGCTTGAAATGCCTTGAAAGAGTATCAGTCAGTTCTGCATCGGTCAACTCCACTGCTTTTATTGGTTCAATGAGACCTTTCAGCAATCCATACTCAGTTGGACCCAAAACACTGAGAAATACGTCTGCTTTCTTTTCATCTTTGATTTCATTTGCAGCCAGCCAACGCTCAAAACGCTCCAAATAGGAATCAAAATCCTCTTTTGTAGCCTCAAACTCTGGTACTCGACCAATGGTTGCCATTTTCACAGTTAATTGTTCAGTTTCCTTATTCCTTGTATTCTTTAATTTTCATCTAATTCTTCACTTCAGAAGTTTCTGCAATTACTTCGTTCACTGCACTCATTGTAATAATGTACACACCGTGTTACGTTCCTTCTTCCTTTTTTTTTTTTCCTTCTTGACAATATTTCTCCACCGAGATCGCCTAATTTCAATGGGTTCAATGACAGTTTATTTTATTTTATTTAACCACCAGAGGGCAGTGTCGCTATTCTGGACTCCAATAGTCTTGCTACTTGGCAGCTCCTGAACACTGTATCTGCTAGCAGTGCTTAGCCGTTTTTTACTGGCGAAAGAAAATAAAAAATAACTGACGAATTACATAATTATTTTGAGTTTCATTACTCACGCAACATTCTTCCCTTCAAGCAATGTCCGTTAAAGAAGTTGAATCACCTCGTCGCCACTGTAATATTTGTGTTGTGGAGAAATGACCAGGCAGGAGACGGAGTACAGTTAGTTTTCGTCTAGTCAAAACCTCTCCTGCTCTACAGTTCTCGGGCACACTAGTGCGCATGTGCATTTCCTATTAGGTGTAGTAACGTAACACTGTCGTAATAATCACTGCTTAGTAACAGCATAGTAACTAATATAAACAGATGTAGATCCCAGATACTACAATATTTAGCTAATGTTTTTTGGACTAAAGAGTGTTTGGCATCTTTTAGTTGTCACTGTATTAGACTAAGCATAGGTGATTAGATGATGTTGAAATGGTGCTGGAATAGTGGCGGCAGGGCGGTTTTCTTGGCGACTTGCGGTAACTCTGTTCTAAATCAATAAATCAAAATGTCGGGAAAAATGTACTTGCTTGACCATGCTGTAGATCATGTAAATGTTTATTAAATTTAATATGTCTCTTCTTATTGTATAGGACTTAGGCCTATATATTACCGTGTCAAGGCATGTGAACTAACAGGTTATAGAGCAAACAATGTAATTACCACAACACACACACACTACCGTTCAAAAGTTTTCGGTCACTTAGAAAATGTCCTTGCTTTTAAAAGAGAAGCACATTTTTTGTAAATTTTAAAATGACTTCAAATTGATCAGAAATACCGTTTTTGCAGCCTCTATCATCGTCACTCAATGCCTAGGTTTACCTATATCATCCTGACCAACTTGCCCTCTAAATTTACATCTGCTGTTTTCAACCAGGATCTCAGCGATCACTGACTTATTTCCTGCGTCCGTTATGGGTCCGCGGTCAAACGACCACCCCTCATCACTGTCAAACGCTCCCTAAAACACTTCTGCAAGCAGGCCTTTCTAATTGACCTGTCCCAGGTATCCTGGAAGGATATTAACCTCATCCCGTCAGTAGAGGATGCCTGGTTGTTCTTCTAAAGTGCCTTCCTCACCATCTTAATTTTCTTAACTGCATTGTTGGTTTGTAAGTAAGCATTTCACTGTAATGTCTACACCTGTATTCGGCACATGTGACAAATACAATTAGGTTGGATTATTATATATCATATGACTTAGGAAAGCTCAGCTTAAGGTCTAGCTGGTTTGACTTTGCTACAGGCATACATGATCATATTATTTCGGTTATGGACTATCAAATATTATATTATTTTATGTGTTCTCAAATGTGAGAGAGAAAACCTTAAGAATATAAAATGTAACTTGTCACCTTGCCAACAGGTTGCTAACTTGTTGCTACACATTTCCCTTCCATTCATGATCTCCTTAAGTGCTGAAGGGTCATCGCTGAGGAAGGGCTGCAGGATGAGGAGGACAATGAGGTCATGGACTTCCTGGAGGAAGATGCTTTTGATGAGGAGCTACTTGGTGAAGACTAGGACGAAGAATATGAGATACACACAGACAGGAGAGACAGGTTACATTAAACTGGCAGAGAAGAAGCTGAACTGTCATATGTTGATGCTGGTGGTGGCTGCTATACATATTAAACTCAGGGTGCAGGTTGAAAAAAAATGCTATAGTCTGGTCCCAGATCTGTTTATGCTGTCTTGCTAACTCCGTATGTATGATAGTTGTATGACAGGGCTCTAACTCCCCTAGCTCCACAATGAGATAGCCAGCCTGCCAGCTTAGTGGAGTCTGCAACTAGCACAGTCAGTGTAGTCAGCTCAGCTATCCCCATTGAGACCATGTCTGTGCCTTGATCTAGGTTGGGCAAAACTAAACATGGCGGTGTTCGCCTTAACAATCTCACTGGAATAAAGACCTCCTACATTCCTGTCATTATTGAAAGAGATTGTGAGGTCTAAATAATTGGGCTAGTTATAAGCCGCCTCCAATGTCATTTTAGAGAATTTGGTTGTGTTTGGGATGCTCTGGATCGACGTGTAATATCCAGCAACTTCGCACAGCCATTGAAGAGGAGTGGGACAACATGCCTGATCTACTCTATGTGAAGGCGATGTGTCGCACTGCATGAGGCAAATGGTGGTCATACCAGATACTGACTGCTTTTCTGATCCACATCCTTACCTTTTTTTAAGGTATTTTGTGAGCAGCAGAAGCATATCTGTATTCCCAGTTATGTGAAATCCATAGATTAGGGCCTAATGAATTGACTGATTTCCTTATATTAACTGTAACTAAGTCAAATATAAAAAATTGTATATTGTATTTATATTTTTGTTCAGTGTATCTAGACACATACTTGATTTCATGATCCATGCGATGCTTGGTGGAGCTGCTGGGAAATCCATACATACCTAGCCTGATTTTGCAATGTATTCTGATGCAAAATTTGCTGTGCAGGAGGTTCGACTGAACTTCTCTGACAGGTGATTGTTCAGATGGTAAACAGTCAAAGGCAGCCATACTGCACAATCTCTAGCTTTTGAGCCAGCACCAAAACTTTGATGGAATATGTAAATAAATGATTCACTTTAATTGGTCTATTATAATCAGATGGCAAGGTGACGTTATGCAGCGGTCAAAAATTACGTCCCACCCGAACAGGCTGAAAATTCAGGCAATTTTTTTAAACGGCTCTTACACAAAAAGGGCATTATCATTATTTTCACAGTAACAGAGTGTTATTTTGACATCATAGTATTGAAATCACATCAGAAAACAAGGAAAAACATGCTTTTAAATGTGCTGCCCCTTTAAAATAAACCTGCAAATAGATCAGCACTCACTTCAGGGGGCTAGAAGGCTGGAGGGTCATACTGTCACACCCTGATCTGTGTCACCTGTCTTTGTGCTCGTCTCCCATCTCCCCTCATTATCCCCTGTGTATTTATACCTGTGTTCTCTGTTGCCAGTTTGTTTTGTTCGTCAAGCATACCAGCGGTTTTCCCCTTGTTCCTGTCTGTTTCTAGTTCCTTTTTTCTAGTTTTCCTGGTTTTGACCATTCTGCCTACCCTGACCCTGAGCCTGCCTGCCGTCTTGTACCTTGTCCCACCACCCTGGATTATTGACCTCTGCCTAACCCTGAGACTGACTGCCATACTGTACCTTTTGGACTCTGATCTGGATTACTGACGTCCGTCTGCCCTTGACCTGCCGTTTTGCCAGCCCCGTTCTAGTAGTAAACTTTTGTTACTTGGACACTGTCTGCATCTGGGTCTTCCCTTAAATGTGAAACATACATAATAATGATGAATTGAGTTTACATACTGTAGCATCATACAGTCTTGTATGTCCACTGCCTGATAGGAAAAACTGCAGAAAACACTGGAGGCCAGAAACAACTCAGTCATTGAGAGAATTTCTCACCATCTCCACCCTTTACCATACCTCCATCCTTTTAGCATTCAACATATCTTTTTCTGGGTTCCCAGCCAAAATAATTGAAACAAAAAGGAAACCACTGGTGTGTGTAATCATAACCGATGTGTGCATGAATGGTGAAAACATGTGGATGTGATATCCATCGTGATCATGCATACTATTTGCTATTCCTGTGGAATAGAAGGAACATCTTTCAAGTAGGAATTCACCAGGACACTGGGAGCAGAAGAAAATCATTGAGAAAAAAATATTACACTACCAGTATGGCATGTTTCAGAAAAGCACCCTATTAGAGAATATTCTCTTCTCAAAATGCAAGAATTGCCAACATAATGATAGAAGCTTATCACAGCAGGACATTACACAGACACCAGTGTACGTCCATGCCAAGCCAAGAAATCATTACATATTCCCACAAAATTCAATAATGCGAGTAGAGCAGGTGAGTGAGTAGGGCTCAAGGGCACACCTCTCGGATGGCTTACACACCTAGATGAGCAGAGAATGGAGCTCGCAGGCATCCTCGCATCACCAGATTCACATGGATGCCCAAAAATGAGTTCTGATACGATTAACAAAAGGAATAGGGAGTGAATTTCCTCCTCAGACAAATTGGAGAACATTAATCTGCTCCATTATAAAGTCCCAAAATCTATAGGGCCGGACTAAGTTCATTGGTCCCCGGCACTCTTCGGCATTTCCTAAGAACCGCTAAGCATCTCAAGACAGCAAATTAGCGCTTTAGTTCCCCTCGCCACGGTAACTGAGAAATTACGGAGCTGGTCCGCTGGAGATGGAAATATTCAAGAAGAGCTCCTCCAGAGCTTCTCATTGCCTGCCAGGGATTCTATATGCAGATGAGGCCAGATGGCAGAAGGTAGAGGCCTTCACGGGTCCAAAAAGTTGGACCCGTTCTGAAATGGACCTGGGGCTTTTGGACCCGATATGTATACATTTTTTTAAATATAGAGACTCATTCCAAATGGACCCGAGGACAACTAGACCCATTCCATATGTAGACCTGGTCTGGGTTAGGGTTAGGGAAGCAGCAGAAAAGTGCATTTTTATGTTACTTTATAAACCGGAGCTGGTAAAACGCAAGGGAGATAAGATAGAGAGAGGTGATGCTCTATTCATGGCCAAGCTAGGCTAATTGAGGCTGCATGCGAACAACAACACCTCCATACAGAATATTAAGTAGCAGTCTACCTGTTGGCTCTTGGTCGTTGTAGCCTACATTTTATAATTCATGCTGCTGCTCTTGTGGTTCGTGTAGCTTGTTGTTGTTGCTGGCCAATCATAAGTCCTGAAAGCGGAAATAGGCTACAGTCATAAAGCCTCCGTGTGTGGCAAAAGCTAGGAGATATCTAGGATAATCAGTGGAAGATGGAATGAAAATGACGGAATTCAAAGTTATCTCCTAACTTTTGCCACACACGGAGGCTTTATGACTGTAGCCTATTGCCGCTTTCAGGACTTATGATTGGCCAGCAACAACAACAAGCTACACGCACCACAAGAGCAGCAGCATGAATTATAAAATGATCCTATCTCTCTCTACTGCAGCAGTCACGTTCGGATCTGTACAGGTCCTTCCAAACAAGTCAGTTTAAATTACACATACCCAAGACCTGTGACAATAATATCACATCCAACCCAGACCTGTGACATTATTTAGGTCTCGGGTTTTCGGGGAAAGGTGGATCTGTGAAGCCTCAGGAGGAACCTACAGGTAAAGTAACAGCATGTCTAAGATAAAGTTACACATCTCTAACCCCTGGAAATCATGAAGTATCGGCTCCAATTCTTTCCTCAGACAGCGCACAGTAACTGTGACAGTATAAGGCGTCGGCAGGAGCCTGAAGACGATGGAAGGCTTCAGTGATGGTCTCTAAGGGAGAGGCCTGTGAAAGTACCTACATCACTCTGAATAACAGTGCGTAGGGACACGGACCAGGGCCCGGTTTCTCAAAAGCATCTTAAGGCTAAATTCATGGTTCTAAGATGAACTTAGCCTAAAGATACTTTAGGGAAACTAGGGCCTGGCAAGGAAGTGAGGGTTGGCAGACAAATATATTACTCAACCTTTCTGTGAGTAGATCAACAGAATTAATCGTTTTACCTCTTTATGAAGAAAATTTGTGAGTATTCAGACGCATATGGCAGACAGTCCTGGTCTCCCTGATGCTGTGTTTGTCCCTCACCCCCTCCCGAAGGGTGATTCACCAGGCTAATAAAAGGCAGCAGCAGCTGATGAAATCAGTCAGAGCCCCCCAGCCAGCCGGGAGGCATCGGGCTTGAGAGGCGCATCAATTACCCTGAAGACTCAAACCTCACTTCCTGTTTACAGCAGGGGTTCATTACCCGCTCTGGACACAGTGTGTTCCTCACGGACGGGTTGAGATACTTTTGCCTCAGCAGCCTTTATGCTGAGAAGCATGAGCAGCGGGAATAAGTAAATGGAAAATCAATTCATAGCCTGTTGCAGAAATAGGCAGGGAGTACTTTCTACCTACATCCCAATTATAGCACTACTCACCTCTGGCGGATCCATCTCCTAACTGACACCCCCGTGAAGACATTGATGTTCCAGATGCACTGACATACATGTCAGAGTAGAGGCCTTACCCTGGATGTGTCCAATGACCTGTTTGTTCCATACTAGTGTTGTAACTGGCACATTCAAACTTTAGCTATACACTTTATAAAGTATAATCATTTCAAAACATTTTCAGTGTTGTCTTTTGAATTTTAAATGTACTCTTTCTCATTTAAAGCACCACAAAAAACGAATACAATGATTTAAAATAAATGCATGGCTTCGCTAATCAATACCTGAAGAGGCACAGCACTGAATATTTGAAGATTTTCCCAAAAAGTTACTATTTCTAACTGAAAGTCACTTAAGAAAACTTTCCCCATGAAAAATAACAGCTTTGAGATACAAAACCACCATTGTGGCTCTCTGACAGCATGTTATAAGAAAAATCTATACGTCCCGACAGTTCAGGCGAAGAAAGTGTTGAAAGAAAGTATCAGTGTTGACGTCTTTGAATGTTGCCACAATAATTGAAAGGAAGCCTCAGAGGACAAAAGAACATCAGATGTTTTTTTTTTATATAGAAGCTTCAACTTTAAAGTGGCCTTGACAAAATGACAACAGCAGAACTCTCTGCCTCTTAAAGATGATTCTCCCCTTCTGGTGTAAAAAAAGCTAGTTAAAATGCCTGTTAAATTGTGCCAAATGCACAAAAGTTGCACAAAATGGTCTCCAAGCACATACTTAACTGAAAGGAAATGGACGTAAACTCATGCCTAAATTGAAGGTGGAGAGCAGTGTGAACATACCCATTTCTTATTTTTAATGTAGAGCTTTTCATGTGGAAGCGATTGAATCACTCTTGATTAGATTTTTCCCCTCGATTTTTAAGTGCTCTAACAGTCTAATAGAGAGGAATTCAGACCCGAGTTTAATTGTTTTAAATCTATTTTACCGTATGATCACTGGAGACAAATTTGAAACCAGTCGTATTTCAGCAAACTGAAAAGCATATCAACAGAAGAGATATTTTGGTCTCTTTTCCACAGTGAAGTATAAATAACTGTCATTATTCCCGAATTTTGCAGGCCTATGGCTTTATAATTTGTGGGGGCTGTAGCCCAGGGGGTCTCAAACAGGTAGATCGCAAGCTACCAATAGTTCGCAGCCCACCTATGAGTAGCTCGCCAAGCAATTCTGAAAGTACATATTTTTTCATGAACATAAAGTTCCCGGCTACTTTCCAAACAAATCCACATTGACCTTATCCCACCCCTGGTTAGCCACTATTGCCTGTACATGTCTGTTTGGTGCTCATGTTTGTTTATCACTCCTTATGTAGCCAGTTAGCTATGCTAATGAGGATAGAAAAATACTTAATTAAATGTTAACTGCAAAGTAGGCTTACCTGAAAGAACTATTTCATGATTATTTGTATCAATAGGGTGACCATTGTTTTACAAACTTTACCATGACGTGATGCAGCAGTAGGCTTACAGAAACATCACTAGCCTGCCAATTTCTTTTTTTGTAGACATCAAAAATGGTAATCTGTTGTGATTTTAAGCATTGACATGGACTCAAAACATCAATTTTCGTTGTTTCACTATGATTAATTGTAATATTGAGAGTAAACAACTGGGTAGAGGAGAAGAGAAGAATGTGCCTATTTAAAAGCTATGAAAAAAACCAAGTAGCCTGCGACATGTTTCATTTTCTTTAAGTAGCTCTCATGCTAGAAAAGGTTGCTGTAGCTGGACACCTGTGTGCACTGACAGTAGCACCAAACCAACCTAGTTGCCACTATCGGTAGCCAGAGTCAGTAATACCCACATAATAACTGTCACTTTAGTGAAGGGACTGTTAGTTTCCTTCAATTTGTAGCCTACGTCATTCATTTACATCGTCCGTTTACCTTTCTTTCTTATGTCACATCCGTGTATTTGTATTTCTTATGGATCCCCATTAGCTGCTGCCAAAATGCATGTGTACATGTGTGTACAGTGCATATGTTATTATGTGTGTGTTTCACACCCTGATCTGTTTCACCTGTCTTGTGCTTGTCTCCACCCGCTCCAGGTGTCGCCCATTTACCTCATTATCCCCCTGTGCATTTATACCTGTGTTTTCAGTTCGTCTTGTCTCTTCAAGCCTACCATCGTTTTTCCCCGTGCTCCTGTTTTCTAGTTCTCTTCGGTTTTTGACCATACTGTCTGACCTGAGCCTACCTGCCGTTCTGTACCTTACGGACTGTCTTGGATTACTGACCTCTGTCGTTTGCCTGCCCCCCTGTTTCGTAAATAAACATTTGTAATTTCGAACTATCTGTATCTCAAATCACATTTTATTTGTCACATCCGCCGAATACAACAGGTGTAGACCTCACAGTTAAATGCTTACTTACAAGCCCTTAACCAACAATGCAGTTTTAAGAAAATACCCAAATAAAGTAAGTGATAAAAATAACAAATAATTAAAGAGCAGCAGTAAATAACAATAGCGGGGCTATATACAGGGGGTACCGGTACAGAGTCAATTGTGCGGGGGCACCGGGGTTGAGATAATTGAAGTTATTATGTACATGTAGGTAGAGTTATTAAAGTGGCTATGCATAGATAATAACAGAGTATCCATCCTTCTGCCTCCCCCGCCCGGCTCAGGGTTCTTCTTTGTGGAGAAGGACAAAACCCATGCATCGACTACCTGGTCCTCAATGACATCACATTTAAGAACTGCTACCCGCTACCACTCGTCGCCGCTTTTGAGCGGGACAGGTACAGGATGGCAACAATAACTGCCCGAGTTACACCAGGAAAGCACAATCCCTCCATCAGTGCTCAGACTGTCCGCAATAGGCTGAGAGAGGCTGGACTGAGGGCTTGTAGGCCTGTTGTAAGGCAGGTACTCACCAGACATCACCGGTAACAACGTCGCCTATGGGCACAAACCCACTGTCGCTGGACCAGACAGGACTGGCAAAAAGTGCTCTTCACTGATGAGTTGCGTTTTTTACTCACCAGGGGTGATGGTTGGATTTGCGTTTATAGTCGAAGGACTGAGCGTTACACCGAGGCCTGTACTCTGGAGCGGGATCGATTTGGAGGTGGAGGGTCCGTAATGGTCTGGGGCGATGTGTCACGGCATCATCGGACTGAGCTTGTTGTCACTGCAGGAAATCTCAACGCTGTGCGTTACAGGGAAGACATCCTCCTCCCTCATGTGGTACCCTTCCTGCAGGCTCATCCTGACATGACCCTCCAGCATGACAATGCCACCAGCCATACTGCTCGTTCTGGGTGCGATTTCCTGCAAGACAGGAATGTCAGTGTTCTGCCAATGCCAGCGAAGAGCCCGGATCTCAATCTCATTGAGTATGTCTGGGACCTGTTGGATCGGAGGGTGAGGGCTAGGGCCATTCTCCCCAGAAATGTCCGGGAACTTGCAGGTGCCTTGGTGGAAGAGTGGGGTAACATCTCACAGCAAGACCTGGCAAATCTGGTGCAGTCCATGAGGGGGAGATGCACTGCAGTAATTAATGCAGCTGGTGGCCACACCAGATACTGACTGTTACTTTTGATTTTGAACCCTGTTTGTTCAGGGACACATTTTTCAATTTCTGTTAATCACATGTCTGTGGAACTTGTTCAGTTTACGTCTGTTGTTGAATCTTGTTATGTTCATACAACTATTTACACATGTTAAGTTTTCTGAAAAACACAATTGACAGTGAGAGGACGTTCCTTTTTTTCTGAGTTTATCACCCTCATGCACTTAAGGAAATCATGAATGACGTGGATGTAACGCGTGGGTGCAGGAATCAGGCGCAGAGAGCAGAAGGTTAGGACAAACGTATTTAATACTGGTACTGACACGGTCAAGCAAACACACTAGGCGCATAAAACCCAGACCGGCCCAAACCAGGACCCACGACAGTACGGCGTAAATACAACAAAATACAATCCACCACAACCTAAAAGAAGGAAAAAGCCCGCACAACAGCAAGCGGGCATTGCCAGCTTAAATAGCACTAATTACAACCGAACAGGTGAAAACAATAAGACTCAGCCAACCGAACAGGGAAAAAGGGATCGGTGGCAGCTAGTAGACCGGTGACGACGACTGCCGAGCACCGCCCGAACAGGAAGAGGAACCGCCTTCGGTGGGATTCGTGACAGTGGATATATGGAGGCTTAAATTAAATACCCTGACCTAGTGAGATATACATGGCGGAGGCTTAATCAAGCTAGTCGTCTTGATTACTTTCTTATGTCATTCTCTCTGGCACCAAAAAAAAAGTGTTGATAGGGAACAGAATGTGTTCAGACCATCACTTAATTGGCATAAATATTGCTCTTACTGAATTTCCACATGGGCGAGGATATTGGAAATTTTATCAAAGCCTACTGGATGTTAACTTGTTTTTAACTAGGACAGAAGACTTTATAACTGCCTTTTCAGACATAAAATAGGTACAGCATATTGTATGGGACACTTTTAAAAATGTCTTGAGGCCATGCATTTCAATACTCAAATCTGTAAAACAAAAGCAATTTAGGTCAAAAGAGTCCATATTAACAAAGGAAATGGAAGGACGAATAGTACAGATACAGTGGCTTGTGAAAGTATTCACCCCCCTTGGCATTTTTTCTATAAGCTTGGCACATCTAGCCACTGGGATTTTTGCCCTTTAAGGCAAAACTGCTCCAGCTCCTTCAAGTTGGATGGGTTACGCTGGTATACCACAATCTTTAAGTCAAACCAAAGATTCTCAATTGCATTGATGTATGGGCTTTGACTAGGTCATTCCAAGACATTTAAATGTTTCCCCTTAAACCACTCAAGTGTTGCTTTAGCAGAATGCTTCGGGTCATTGTCCGTGAACCTCCGTCCTAGTCTCAAATCTCTGGAAGACTGAAACAGGTTTCCATCAAGATTTTCCCTGTATTTAGCTCCATCTATCATTCCTTCAATTCTGACTACTTTCCCAGTCCCTGCCGATGAAAAACATCCCAACAGCATGATGCTGCCACAACCATTGCTTCACTGTGGGGATGTTGTTCTCGGGGTGATGAGAGGTGTTGGGTTTGTGCCAGACATAGCATTTTCCTTGATGGCCAAAAAGCTCAATTTCTGTCTCATCTGATCGGAGTACCTTCTTCCATATGTTTGGGGAGTCTCCCACATTCCTTTTGGCGAATACCAAACATGTTTGCTTATTTTTTTCTAGAAGTAATGGCTTTTTTCGATCCATTCTTCCGTAAAGCCCAGCTCTGTGGAGTGTATGGCTTAAAGTGGTCCTATGGACAGATAATACAATCTCCGCTTTGCAGTTCCTTCAGGGTTATCTTTGGTCTCTTTGTTGCCTCTCTGATTAATGCCGTCCTTGCCTGGTCTGTGAGTTTTGGTGGGCGGCCCGCTCTTGGCAGGTTTGTTGTGGTGCCATATTCTTTTACATTTTTTAATAATGGATTTAATGGTGCTCCGTGGAATGTTCATAGTTTCTGATATTTTTTTATAACCCAACTCTAATCTGTACACGTCCACAACTTTGTCCCTGACCTGTTTGGAGAGCTTCTTGGTCTTCATGGTGCCACTTGCTTGGTTGTGCCCCTTGCTTAGTGGTGTTGCAGACTCTGGAGCCTTTCAGAACAGGTGTGTGTATATATACTGAGATCATGTGACACTTAGATTGCACACAGGTGGACTTTATTTCACTAATTATGTGACTTCTGAAGGTAATTGTTTGCACCAGATCCTATTTAGGGGCTTCATAGCAAAGGGGGTGAATACATATGCACGCACCACTTTTCCATTTACATTTTTTTAGAATTTTTAGAAAAAATTATTTAGACTATTTTGTGTATGTCCATTACATTAAATCCTAATAAAAATCCATTGAAATTACAAGTTGTAATGCAACATTATAGGAAAAATGCCAAGAGGGATGAATAGTTTTTCAAGGCACTGTAGCAATAAAACCGGTACCATAGAGGCTCAGAGTAAGTTAGAGGAAAAACAAATAAAATTGAGGAACTTATTCAAGAAAGATCTAGTGTAATATATTATAAAAATAAAGCGAACTGGATATAAATATATTTTTTATCTTCAACATAGAAATGCTATCAAAAATAATTTTGCTATCAAAAATAAATGATTCACAAAACGGAGGAAGTAAAGTACTTTAATAAGCATATGTTTTCGTTTCAGTCTCCTCCATCTCCACTAACCGAAGCTAATTGTATGGATTTTTTCCTATTAATAATGTAAAACTAATACCTGTACAGAAAGACTCATGTGAAGGCCAAATTACAGAGGATTAACGTTTTGATGCAATTAAAGCCTTTAAGTCCGGGAAAACACCAGGGCTGGATGGCATACAAGTGGAGGTATACCAAACCTTTTTTGATATACTCAGAGGACCGTTATTAGCATGTTTTAACTACTCCTATATAAATGGAAGTTTATCGGACACTCAACAAGAAGGTCTGTATTCATTATTATTAATGAAACAGGATCCAAGTGGTATTTATAAAGATCCAGTCCACTTACACTTCAGTGTTGTGATGCAAAAATTCGAGCTAAATTCTTAAAGCATAGAATTAAAAGGTTTTGTCATATCATTCATTCTAATCAGACAGGTTTTTTAAATGGAGGATACATTGGAGATAATATAAGACAAGTACTGGAAACAATATAACACTGAAATATCTGGGAAGCCAGGCCTGGTATTCATAGCTGACTTTTAAAAGGCCTTTGATAAAGTACGACTAGAGTTTATATATAAATGCCTGGAATATTTCAATTTTGGAAAATCTCTTATGAAATGTGTTAAAGATATGTATAGTAACCCTAGGTGTAAAATAAAGCAATATGGTATGAGGGGGTGTGGTATATGGCCAATATATGGCTCGGGCTGTTCTTACACACAATGCATCGTGCAGTGCCTGGCCACAGCCCTAAGCCATGGTATATTAGCCATATACCACAAACCCCTGAGGTGCCTTATTGCTATTATAAACTGGTTACCAATGCAATTAGTGCAGTATAACTAAATGTTTTGTCATACCCGTGGTATACGGTCTGATATACCACGGCTGTATTCAGGGCTGGAACCACACAGTTTATAATAGTAAATAATGGCTACATCGCAGAACGATTTAAACTGTCAAGAGTAGTAAAACAAGGTTGTCCACTATCAGCATATCTATTTATTATTGCCATCAAAAATGTTAAAATCAGATCCAACAATAATATTAAGGGATTAGAAATCCAGGGCTTAAAAACAAAGTTGTCATTGTACGCTGATGATTCATGTTTTCTTTTAAATCCACAAATAGAATCCTTCCATAGCCTCATAGAGGATCTAGATACTTTTTCTAACCTCTCTGGATTAGAACCAAATTATGATATAGTATTGGATCACAAAAAAATATTACTTTTAAATTACTGTGTAGTTTACCAATAAAATGGTCTGACGGGAACGTGGACATAATCGTCATACATATGCCGGAAAAAATTAATTCTCACTCCAATACATTTTTATAGAAAGTTATAAAAAATAGATCACCCTGATTACATTTTTAGTCATATCACAGTTTGCCTATTTGCTTATAGTTTTGCCTATACCTAGCGAACTGTTTCTAAAGGCATCAATCATACAGAAGTTGTACTTAAATCCAAACTGGTTCTCTAGCAAATTTGTAAGACTGTCTCACCTCATGCTTAAGAATGACCTTTTTTCAGATTACAACTGCTCACTTTAGGATATTTGAAAACAAAATCATCTCCAAAACAAGCCATAGAAAGTTGGTCGCAATTTCAGTTTAATCCACCTGAAAAGACAGAACAAATAATACAACAAATATTGTGGTTAAACTCAAATATACTAATTGATAAAAACCTGTAAAAAAGGTATAATCTTTGTAAATGAGATCATAAACAGGACTGGATGAGTTATGTCACACATGCAGCTAACACAGATATATGGAAATGTCTGCTCCACCCAAAATTACAACCAACTAATTGCAGCATTATCTCAAAAATGGAAGAGGCAAGTGGAAAGGGGCAAAAGTAAGGAACTTGTCTGCCGGTCATGGGAGTGGTTGAATGGAGCTGAAGGGTGGGACTAATAACAATAAGATAACAAATGTAAAACATACGGGTCTGTAAAATAGCACAGTTAAAAATATAATAGAAATCAAACTGGATGGACATCAGAAATAGAGCAAGGCCAGGACAAAATATAACTATTGTAAAATATATTGTGTCCATAAAATGTATATAGTGTTTAAGCTGGAAGTAGAAGCCAAAATGTTATTGATTATTAGTTCACTCCAATTAGGGGAGGGGTGGTAGGGTTTGCGGGGAATAAGAAAGGAAAATATATTTAACAAAAAAAATGTATATGTATGTGTATATATGTATACATGTGGATATGTGTATGTACAGTCGAAAGTTTCCATATACCTTAGCCAAATACATTTAAACTCAGTTTCACAATTCCTGACATTTAATCCTTGTAAAAAATTCTCGGTTTTAGGTCAGGTAGGATCACCATTCAAGCGGTACCGGAGCACCAAGTCTAGGACCAAAAGGTTCCTTAACAGCTTCTACCCCCAAGCCATAAGACTGCTGAACAATTTATCAAATGGCCACCGGACTATTTACATTGACCCCCCCCCCCCATTTGTTTTGTACACTGCTACTCGTTGTTTATTATCTATACATAGTCACTTCACCCCTTTCTACATGTACAAATTACCTCAACTAACCTGTACCCCCGCACATTGACCCCTGTATATAGCCTCGTTATTGTTATTGTGTTCATTTTTCTTATTTTTTACTTGAATTTATTTGGCAAATATTTTCTTAACTCTTCTTGAACTGCACTGTTGGTTAAGGGCTTGTAAGTAAGCATTTCATGGTAAGGTCTACACTTGTATTCGGCACGTGACAAAGTTTTATTTTATTTGACTAAGCTAGCTAGCTAACCGATGTTACAGACACTGACATAGTTAGCTAGTTGGCAAAAAAATATACATTTATTTATATTCTGCAACAACCAAATGTAGACAGAAAACGTACATTATATGTGACAACAGTTCAGTAAGCTAACGACCTGAGCATAATTGTGAGGCTAACGTAGGCTAGCTAGCTAACGTTATCACAGTCAGAGATATTAGCACAGAAAATGCTCAAGCTAAGATTAGCAAGCTACATAACATTCTAGCTACCTAATTATGACAGAATGACTATCAAATTAATAATTCGTAACATTTGTTATTTAGCATTTTCACAGATTTCAGTTAGCCAAAACACTGTCAAAATAACGTTTACTGTTTTCCACTCATCAGTCACTCAGTCGCACTAGAACTAGAATACTTGCAAGTATTCTGGTGGACTTTCCGCACTGGTGGTCGGGAGAATAAACCCACTTGCTGGGTCAAATATCCATCGCCCAACTTTAATAACCCAGCACAAATTACCCAACCCTGCTGTATTTATAGAAAGCAACCCAACTATTGACCCAATGCCTACAACCCAGCAATTGGGTCATCCAAACAACCCAACATTTTTTGAGTGTAATTTACATCTCAAAGCCATGCATGCCAGAAGCCTTGACCTGTCTGGTGCACATATATTTCTCTGTCCTCAGTTGGATTGTATTTTTGCCTTGTAACTGATTGCTTCTAGAAAGAAAGAAGGATTAACACATGATCAAGATGATCTTGCCACTAGTTTAAAGCAATGAAAGATCTAATTGTTACAAATAATTAATGTATGGGCTACATTTATGAGAATGATACATGCATTTACTGACCTTACCAACCGTGAAGAAAATACATGAATTTATCACTCAAAAAAAGTCTTATGAGTGAGTGCACCACAAACATATTCAAGGGTGTTGATGCGTCCTTCTCCCAATTCAGCCTCTTCCAACAACATGGCTAGGGAAAGGGTATCCATCTGCAAAAGTGATGTTTTGCAAACTTCTGGCAACACGTTGTGGCACACGACTGAGTTTGCATCAACAAATTCATGTTTGTAAGGGAAGTAAATCAAATCAATGATGAGTAAGTCGTCTGATTAACTGATAACTAACACAGACATGATGGCGTAGCAGAACCATTGGAATGGGGGGGGGGGGGGGGGGACATTTCTTTGGAACCATCAGGTGACATCCTTGGAACTGACACACAGGAATGTCCTTGCAACATTCCCATGAAACATGTCTAGACCATTAATATCTTATATTCTGAGAACATGGCAACCATTCTGTATATGTTTGGTGGGACGTTGATGGAATATTGTCCTACCTCAAAACACTGGACACAGGAATGTTCTTGCAACGTTCCAATAAAACGTGTCTAGAACATTATTTTGGATATTCTGAGAATATGGTATCCACGTTCTGTTTGACATTTAGGGAATGTTCTCCTAACTATAACGCCAAAACATGCTAACATACAGTATGCATAATATTCCCCTAACTAACAGAAAACTGGACACTCAAACATCTGGGGAAACTTACAACTTTCTCTCTCCCTAGAATTGTTTGCTGGGTATAGTCTGATATGGGCACTACACAGGGACAACTCATCTCAACATACTGTTAGAGTGAGCAGTCATTACAGAAGGTGGAACCAAGGGCTGTTCCTGTTGTCAGTTTGTGTGTATGTGTGTGTGTTTGTGTCTATTGGAGTTTATCTGTATGAGAGAGCTCCTGTCAATTACCTCAGTCCTTTACAGTTCGCAGCGTTATTCCAGATGATTTCAGTCCTGTGGCATCGGCGCAGAAGGCTGATTATCTTCCATTACAAAGTGAGAGACACTCCTAATACACACTCCAGGCTCCAGGTGTAGAATCATTATCTTTATACCCGCGGTTATGCTAAAGGTCACACATATTTCTACAGTCACACATGCTACTCCAGCGGGTCACTAAATAGGAGATTAATCTTTCCACTTCATCCTCAGTGAATGAGGCTCCTTTTGTTGAGCACCAGTGAAGTGTGACAATTATAAGCCACTATCTCACCCAAATATCACTTGAAGATGGTTCATTTTTTCTATGTAATTACATTTCTCAGGGGCGATGGAACCTATTCAACCCAGGGCTTTAATTCCTTTGTCAACAACAATGATAGTGTCAAGAGCAGATGGGTAATAGAGAACGGACAGTGTTATGTAATTATCTAGCTCCTCGTTGCTATGATAAATATGATAAACCTAAGGAGGAACGAAAACCTTGTTATGTAGAGGACCAGAGTGTGGCTGATCTGAGAAACAGGCAGACTGGTATTCAAACCCAAGACAGGAGGGATGTCACACTGGCTGTTTTTAGCCTGGAGCTATCTTTTCACCTTGGGTTAGATATAGCCCAAGGCTAGCTTATCCTTGTTTCACACAACTTTCTGATAACCCTGAGGTAACAAAAATAAACTTTGCTCATGGCATTTTGGCTACAAGTATTACGGTATACAAAGTATAAAGTGCGAGTGCAGTGCACCATAAAAATATGCTATCAGTGGAGGCTGCTCATAATAAGCTCATAATAATGTCTGTAATGGAGTGTAATTGTCACAAGTGTAGAGAGGAGTAGGCAGGAGGCAGTCGCAGGTTTAGAACTACTGAGTTTGTTAAAGCGCTAATTATATAAAAGCAGGACGAAACACAAAGTGCAAAATAATAAAGTACTCAGGAAAATGTAGGCGAGATTCCTCTCAGTAAAACAAGCGACAAAGACAAATACCAGAGGGAGTATACATACAGTAAAAGAGTGGGGATTAGAACCAGATGTGTGTACTGATGACGAGACATATCCGGAGTTGATGAGTGAAGGGCATTTGCCAGCAGCTAGAAGACTGGCGATGCCGAACGCCTGAGCTGGACAGGAGGGGGTGCCAAAACGAAGGCTGGTGTGACAGTTAAGGCTGAAATGGAGTGAATGGAATGGTATTAAACACATTAAAACCATGTGTTTTATGCCATTCCATTTACTCCATTCCAGCCATCATTATGTCCTCCCCTCAGCAGCCTCCACTACAGCAAATTCTAATTGGAAAGATACATGACAATGACATAGAGGCATATCATTTCTTTAATGAGTACTGTTGACAACAGGCCTCATGTTAATTATCCCTCTCATAAACTTTGAATATGAGTCTGTTGAAAATAACTTGTTTTTTGAAGGGAAAAACAAGTTACAGGGAATCTAACCGAACAAACTCACAACACAGTTGTACATCCAGTCCTGTGTGATGTCAATCTCGTCGGTGAAGTCAGAACCAGAATCACCTCAGCCTAGTACTGCGTTATTCCTCACAGACACATATGTCTCTGGTTCAAAGCTATTTTTGTTTGCTTGAATAATATATACATTTTATATTTCAGACTCCTTTTAAATGTAAGCCAGGCTGTAATTATCTCCTACGGAGGACTTTTCAACATACCTTTCAGGCACTTATTGGGAATTTGCATTTATAATAGTTTCCTCTTCTCTCTTGCTGCTATAGCCGCTCCACATACTTGGAGAACGGTAATAAACAAAATATGTCCCTGAGTGGCTGCAATAGGAATTCACCACTCTTTTTAATCATCTCAGGCACCTGATATTTTGATTGGGAAAATAACAAATATTTTCACTGATAAGGCCTCTTCGTTGGTGAAAATTTTTGTCTGGCTAATGTTGAGAAACCCTTTGAACTTCTGATTCAATCGCCCGCTTCGAATTTGTCCTTGAGGACCACACACAGCTAGCACATTTGGTTCCTTGGAAGTTGTGGGAACGTATGTTTTTGGTTTCAGGTTGGTTGTGGGAACAAAGCCACACGTTTCCTGATTGGTAAGACAGAGCATTTTTTAACCTGAGAACAGAACGTTTATTTTTAGGTTGCAGGGAGATTCTGAGAATATTTCATTTGTATCCTTAAACATTTTTCTGCAAGGTTTTATTAACGCTCTGAGAACTGAATGTCACGCCCTGACCTTAGTTATCTATGTTTTCTTTATTATTTTGGTTAGGTCCGGGTGTGACTAGGGTGGGTATGCTAGTTTTGTCTTGTCTAGGGTTTTTGTATATCTAGGGTTTTGTAGGTCTAGGTATATATATGTCTATGGTGGCCTGATATGGTTCCCAATCAGAGGCAGCTGTTTATCGTTGTCTCTGATTGGGGACCATATTTAGGTAGCCATTTTCCCTTGGGTATTGGTGGGTTCTTGTCTATGTGTAGTTGCCTGTTCAGAACTCATTTGTATAGCTTCACGGTTCGTTTTGTTCAGTGTTCATTCTTAGAATGAAGAAGAATGTGTGCATTCCACGCTACGCCTTGGTCTCCTCCTTTTGACGGCCGTGACACTGAAATTATAGGTTATTTGGAGATTTTTTGAATAACTTCCTTAAAACTTGTACAGAATGTTTTAAAAGACGTAATAACACTGCTAGCTTATTTTTGTAAACTTTTTGGAACTCAGATAAGACATGGTAATTTGTTTCCTTAGGCATTAATCATGCAACAATTTTTTTATTTTTTATTGTGACACAGCGTCAGTGAGATTCTAACCTATAATCTTCTGTTTTCTATCCATGGAATTAGTCCAGCAGGACCAAGATAGCATGCTACATTATGTTTTTTTATGCATACAAAGCTGTTTATTTTTGACTATTCAAACAGACCTCATTTCAAAGGAAACAAGCACTCGATAAGATCAGGTGTGGCCAATTAGTGTGAGCACCCAACAAGATAGAGTTTTGTTGATGCTGAGAACGGAATGAAAATGTCTTTAAATAACATTCTTAGAATGTTCTCTGAACATTAAACTTATTTTTTTTCTTCTTTCGTTTTCATTAAATTGTTCTCGGAACAATTTGACATGACTTTAAATAGAACAATGAGGAAACCTGTAGGAAGCATTATGCTGAAGTACTGAAATTGCCACAGAAGAACGTTGTTTCTTAAGAATGATGGAGGCTACTGTGTTCTTGGGGACCTTCAATGCGGGAGACATTTTTGGGTACCCTTCCCCAGATCGACACAATCCTGTCTCGGAGCTCTACGGACAATTCCTTTTGACCTCATGGCTTGGTTTTTGCTTGGACATGCACTGTCAACTGTGGGAGCTTATAGAGACAGGTGTGTGACTTTCCAAATCATGTCCAATCAATTGAATTTACGACAGGTGGACTCCAAGTTGTAGAAACATGTCAAGGAGGATCAATGGAAACAGGATGGACCTGAGCTCACTTAAGAAGACAGACCCTTTGCTATGAGACTCTAATGTAAATAAGGTATCTGTTTTTTGTTTTTAATAAATTAGCAAACATTTCTAAAAACCTGTTTTTCGATCGTCATCATGGGGTATTGTTTGTAGATTGATAAGGATTATACATTTTTAAATCCATTTTAGAATAAGGCTGTAATGTAACAATGTGGAAAAAGTAATGGGGTCTGAATACTTTCCAAATGCACGTTATGCTCAAATGTACTTCTATGATGATGACTATTATGATTTAACTTCACAGTAAGTAAAAAAAAAAATGATATTGATAAATTAAATCAAAGTTAATTGCTTGCGTACTAAGATTAGTAGATGTTCCAGCAGGTGCAGCGAAATGCTTGTGTTTCTAGCCGCTACAGTCCAGTCCAGGTTTGGCCAGGGTAGGCCATCATGGTAAATACGATTTTTTTCTTAACTGACTTGCCTAGTTAAATAAAAATTCAATACAATATCAATACGAAAATAATCCAGAAAGTCCAAGACAAGAAAGAAGTGCATCCCCAACAGAGTAAACATGTATCCAAAAGGCAGTTGCTGGGATCTTTTTGATGGGGGGCGGGCTATCAATAAATTCCAGAGAAACTGCATTACGCCAGTGCTTTGATCACAGATATGATAGAGATTATGGACATTTGATGTGCAAATGTATTGTCTAATGTGAAAACAGTGTAATGTACTGTAATAACTACATTCAAAGGGCAAGTTTGAAATATGTATTTTAAATGTTTTGCTATTGGATGAACTGGTTGTTACAATAACTACATTGAAAATATATCATTATTTTGTGTTTTGTGATCAAATCAATGTACTCATATTTCACAGTAAACTTTTGGATCAATGGCTGTGAGCTGAACAATGTATGCACGATGAAAGGTTTTGAGTATAAGACTGGCTGCATAATAAGTGTTACCAGGTTGGCGTTTTGTACAAAGAGTTTTGAAAATTAACCACATACTTGTGGAAATAGTACCGAACTGATATAAAAAAATACTGAGAATTTATGAGACGTAGTGGAAATGTGGTCATAATTTGTCTTCAAGGGGTCTTTCAATGAAAAACTGATTTTATTTAGATCAGTCAGGGGTGCCTACAGTGATGCCAAAACATTGGTGGTTTACTAAATAAATTACTGTACATAGAGTATGCGACTGTCTTTATATTTTTATAGCATACAGTTTACCCTCCGTTAGTCAGCGCCTCTAGCAAATTTTTTTGGGGTGTGCGCCAGCTCATGCTTTTTATTAGTGTGTTCCTAACCTTGCCAACAAACAAAGAGCTGTGAATGGATCAGTAGTTCACCAATCAGAACCTTGATTGGTTTGGCCACAGTAACAACGAGTGATGTGTAATGACTTTGGAGAATGTGTCTTTGGGACCATCAGGCGATGTCCTGACGACTGCTACACAGGAATGTTTAAAAAATATATATATTTCACCTTTATTTAACCAGGTAGGCTAGTTGAGAACAAGTTCTCATTTGCAACTGTGACTTGGCCAAGATAAAGCATAGCAATTCGACACATACAACACAGAGTTACACATGGAATAAACAAAACATACAGTCAATAATACAGTAGAAAAATAGTCTATATACAATGTGAGCAAATGAGGTGAGATAAGGGAGGTAATGGCAACCAAAAAAAGGCCATGGTGGCGAAGTAAATACAATAAAGCAAGTAAAACACTGGAATGGTAGATTTGCATTGGAAGAATGTGCAAAGTAGAAATATAAATAATGGTGTGCAAAGGAGCAAAATAAATAAATAAATACAGTAGGGGAAGAGGTATTTGTTTGGGCTAAATTATAGATGGGCTATGTACAGGTGCAGTAATCTGTGAGCTGCTCTGACAGCTGGTGCTTAAAGCTAGTGAGGGAGATAAGTGTTTCCAGCTTCAGAGATTTTTGCAGTTCGTTCCAGTCATTGGCAGCAGAGAACTGGAAGGAAAGACGACCAAAGGAGGAATTGGCTTTGGGGGTGACCAGTGAGATATACCTGCTGGAGCACGTGCTACGAGTGGGTGCTGCTATGGTGACCAGTGAGCTGAGATAAGGCGGGGCTTTACCTAGCAGAGACTTGTAGATAACCTGTAGCCAATGGGTTTGGGGACGAGTATGAAGTGAGGGCCAACCAACGAGAGCGTACAGGTCGCAATGGTGGGTAGTGTATGGGGCTTTGGTGACAAAACGGATGGCACTGTGATAGACTGCATCCAGTTTGTTGAGTAGAGTGTTGGAGGCTATTTTATAGATGACATCACCGAAGTCGAGGATCGGTAGGATGGTCAGTTTTACGAGGGTATGTTTGGCAGCATGAGTGAAGGATGCATTGTTGCGATATAGGAAGCCGATTCTAGATTTAATTTTGGATTGGAGATGCTTAATGTGAGTCTGGAAGGAGAGTTTACAGTCTAACCAGACACCTAGGTATTTATAGTTGTCCACGTATTCTAAGTCAGAGCCGTCCAGAGTAGTGATGCTCGGACCGTCGAGCAGGTGCGGGCAGTGATCGGTTGAATAGCATGCATTTAGTTTTACTTGCGTTTAAGAGCAGTTGGAGGCCACGGAATGAGAGTTGTATGGCATTGAAGCTCGTCTGGAGTTAGTTAACACAGTTAGTTAACACAGTTTGAAAAAGCTAGCCTTAGCTTTCCTAACTGCCTGTGTATATTTGTTCCTATCTTCCCTGAAAAGTTGCATATCACGGGGGATATTCGATGCTAATGCAGAATGCAGTCAAGGGCAGACAGGTCTGGAGTGAACCAAGGACTATATCTATTCCTAGTTCCATATTTTTGGAATGGGGCAGGAAGGCACTTTTAAAGAATAGCCAGGCATCATCTACTGTTGAGATGAGGTCAATGTCATTCCAGGATACCCTGGCCAGGTCGATTAGAAAGGCCTGCTCGCAGAAGTGTTTTAGGGAGCGTTTGACAGTGATGAGGGGTGGTCATTTGGTCGCAGACCCATTACGGATGCAGGTAATGAGGCAGTGATCGCTGAGATCTTGATTGAAAACAGCAGAGGTGTATTTGGAGGGCGAGTTAGTTAGGATGACATCTATGAGGGTGCCCGTGTTTACGGATTTGGAGTTGGTTCATTGATAATTGATAATTCATTCATTCATTGATAATTTGTGTGAGATTGAGGGCATCAAGCTTAGATTGTAGGATGGCCGGGGTATTTAGCATGTCCCAGTTTAGGTCACCTAGTAGCACGAGCTCAGAAGATAGATGGGGGGCAATCAATTCACATATGGTATCAAGGGCACAGCTGGGGTCAGAGGGAGGTCTATAGCAAGCGGCAACAGTGAGAGACTTGTTTCTGGAAAGGTGAAAGACTTGTTTCTGGAAAGGTGAAGTAGAAGCTCGAATTGTTTGGGTACAGAATTCTGCAGGCTATTTTTGCAGTAGATTGCAACACCGCCCCCTTTGGCAGTTCTATCTTGGCGGAAAATGTTATAGTTAGCGATGGAGATCTCAGGGTTTTTGGTGGTTTTCCTTAGCCAGGATTCAGACACGGCTAAGACATCTGGGTTGGCAGAGTGTGCTAAAGCAGTGAGTAAAACAAACTTAGGGAGTAGGCTTCTAATGTTAACATGCATGAAACCAAGGCTTTTACAGTTACAGAAGTCAACAAATGAGAGCACCTGGGGAGTGGGAGTGGGGCTAGGCACTGCAAGACCTGGATTAACCTCTACATCACCAGAGGAACAAAGGAGAAGTAGGATAAGGGTACGGCTAAATGCTATACGAACTGGCCGTCTAGCACGTTCGGAACATAGAGTAAAAGGAGCAGGTTTCTGGGCTCGATAGCATAGATTCAAGGCATAGTGTACAGACAAAGGTAAGGTAGGATGTGAGTACATTGGAGGTAAACCTAGGCATTGAGTAATGATGAGAGAGATAGTCTCTAGAGACGTTTAAACCAGGTGATGTCATCGCATATGTAGGAGGTGGAACAACATGGTTGGTTAAGGCATATTGAGCAGGGCTAGAGGCTCTACAGTGAAATAAGACAGTAATCACTAACCAGGACAGTAATGGATGAGGCATATTGATATTAGAGAGAGGCATGCGTAGCCAAGTGAACATATGGGTCCAGTGAGTGGTTGGGCTGACTGGAGACACAGCAATTCAGACAGTTAGCAGGCCGATGCTAACAAGCTAACAGTTAGTAGGCCGGGCAAGCTAGCAGTTAGCAGACCGGGTTAGCAAACTAGCAGTTAGCAGACCGGGTTAGCAAGCAAGCAGTTAGCAGGGGCTAGCAAGCTAGCAGTTAGCAGACCGTGGCAGGCAAGCTAGCAGTTAGCAGACCGGGGCTAGTAAGTTAGCCTTTGGGGGACGTCGCGATGGGGGTAAGTCTGTTTTTGCCTCTTTGTGCGGTGACGTCGATAGACCAGTCGTGGAATTAGTAGGGTTCCAGGTAGCTCTAGGTAGCTAGCAGGCCTAGCAGGTTAGCAGAATGGGCCTTTAGCGGGTGTCGCGCCTGAGGGGCCTGTTTGAGTCCTCGGGCAGATTATGTCGGTATTCCAGTCGTAGAGGATCGGCGGGATTCCGTGCCCCGTACCGGCAGTAGAAGGGGTCCGGATATTGTAGCCCAGGAGTGGGCTTCGGTGGTAGCACAGGAGCCCTGGCCGGGCTAGCTTCAGGCTAATTGGTGCTTGGAAACGCTAGCCAGGAGTGGTCATCTGGGATTGCGGTTAGCTAGTTGCGAAGATCCAGATGAAAATGTTCAGAGTATGCAGTAGGAATATGTTCTTGCAACATTCCCATGAGATGTATCTTATATTCTGAGAACATGGCAAACGTTCTGTGTAAGTTTGGTGGGATGTTGATGGAATATTCTCCTAACGCTCAGAAATTCTGGACACAAGAATATTCTTGCAACATTCCCATGTCTAGAACATTAATATTGAATATTCTGAAAAAGTTCTGTTTGACATTAAGGGAATGGTCTCTTGGAAACAGTCCTTGCACGTCACTGGAACATTCCTATGAAAATGTTAGGTAATGACCTTTTTAATGTTTTTTATTTTTATTTAACCTTTATTTAACTAGGCAAGTCAGTTAAGAACAAATTCTTATTTACAATGACGGCCTACCCCGGCCAAACCTGGGCAATGGGACTCCCAATCACGGCCGGACGTGATACAGCCTGGATTCTAACCAGGGACTGTAGTGATGCCTCTTTCACTGAGATGCAGTGCCTTGCACCACTCTGGAACTCTGATGCCCTAGTGAGACTCATAAGGGAACGTTCTCTAAAGTTGTGGGAACGTTTGTTCTTAGCTGGGTATCATCAGCAAGGAAAAGCAACCCACCCCGGAGCCACTAGATCAGTCTCACACCACCACCAGGTCCTCCATGGTTGCTCCCCATGCAGAGCTGTTATTTTTCTCATCCGGCCCACTGGTAACTGAGGCTAAAACAATCCCAGCTCCATGCACACTGTCCATCTGCGCCCCTCGCCCAGCTAGCACAAAGTTCTGGAAACCATATGCATACAACCCACAACTTTTTGGGAATTGTGCAGGAATGTTGCTTGGCTTTTGAACATTCTCAGCACATTGAAGGAACTTGACGAAAAACATTATTTTCTTGGTATTTGATTACATTAACAGAACTTTTCCTAAAAGTTCAAACATGGTTACAATTAATTCAAATTTTAGTAATGTTCTAGGAACGTTCTCCAGCTAGTTTGACATTGGGAATGTTTTCAAATGGTTCAGAGGACGTTAATTAACTTTTTCAGGATCAGTCCCATCCACAGGACAGTTTAGCTAACGTAGGCTAATGCGATTAGCATGAGATTATAAGTAACAAGAATATTTCCTATAACATAGACATATCTGATATTGGCGGAAAGCTTACATTCTTGTTAATCTAACTGCACTGTCCAATTTACAGTAGCTATTACAGTGAAAGAATGCCATACCATTGAGGAGAGTGCACAATTTTGAACATGAAAAGATATTTTAAAAAAGAAAATTAGGCACATTTGGGTAGTCTTGATACAACATTTTGAACAGAAATGCAACGGCTCATTGGATCAGTCTAAAACTTTGCACATACACTACTGCCATCTAGTAGCCAAAATATGAATTGCACCTGTGCTGAAATAATACATTATGGCCTTTCTCTTGCATTTCAAAGATGATGGTACAAAAAAAAAAAAAAAAACAACGGTAGTTTTTTTCTTTGAATTATCTTCTACCAGATCTACTGTGTTATACTCTCCTACATTCCTTTCACATTTCCACAAACTTCAACGTGTTTCTTTTCAAATGGCACCAAGAATATGCATATCCTTACCTCAGGGCCTGAGCTACAGGCAGTTAGATTTGGGTATGTCATTTTAGGCGGATCCTTAAGAGGGAAGCAACGTTCTTCTGTGGGAATGTTCTCAGAACATTAAGACAACTTTCCATAAAAACTACAAGAAAACTTTTTGCAATGTTCTCAGCATCAACAAAACTCTCTCTATTCTCTATCTTATTAACCTCTAACACCTCCCAAACCCGGATCCGGGAGCACCCCCATCAGTAGAAAAGCTACTAGCATAGCCTAGCATAGCGTCACAAGTAAATACTAGCATCTAAATATCATTAAATCACAAGTCCAAGACACCAGATGAAAGATACACATCTTGTGAATCCAGCCATCATTTCTGATTTTTTAAATGTTTTACAGGGAAGACACAATATGTAAATCTATTAGCTAACCACGTTAGCAAAAGACACCACTTTTTTTACTCCACCAGTTTTTTACTCCATCAGTAGCTATCACAAATTCGACCAAATAAATATATAAATAGCCACTAACCAAGAAACAACTTCATCAGATGACAGTCTGATAACATATTTATTGTATAGCATATGTTTTGTTAGAAAAATGTGCATATTTCAGGTATAAATCATAGTTTACCATTGCAGCCACCATCACAACTCTCAGCAAAGCGACTAAAATAACTACAGAGAGCAACGTGTATTACCTAATTACTCATCATAAAACATTTCTTAAAAATACACAGCGTACAGCAATTGAAAGACACAGATCTTGTGAATCCAGACAATATTTCAGATTTTCTAAGTGTTTTACAGCGAAAACCCAATATAGCGTTATATTAGCATACCACAATAGCAAACATCACAACAGCATTGATTCTGGCCAAACGTAGCGATTACGTATAAACCACCAAAAGATATTAATTTTTTCACTAACCTTCTCAGAATTCTTCAGATGACAGTCCTATAACATCATATTACACAATGCATATAGAGTTTGTTCGAAAATGTGCATATTTAGCGGCACAAATCGTGCTTATACAATGAGAATAGTGTCCAAAACCTCAAGCAATCTGTCCGGCGCCATCTTGGAAAGGCACCTATTTTTATCGAAAACTATTCATAAACTTGACTAAAAAAATACAGGTTGGACAGCAATTGAAAGACAAATTAGTTCTTAATGCAATCGCTGGGTTACATTTTTAAAATTAACGTTACTGCGCAATACAGCGTGCGATAAAGCAAGGCTACACTGCAAGTAATGGCGTCTTATGCCTTTGACTTTTTTCAACAGAACAATTAATTATCAGCATAAATAGTTCTTACTTTTTGATGACCTCTCATCAGAATCTTGGGATAGGTGTCCTTTGTCCAAAAGAATCGTTGCTGGGTTGGAGAAAGTCATCTTCCACGTTGCAATTAGCAGTAAACAATAGCATGCGAGAGAGAGATACCCAACTTCCTACAACGCCAGAAAATGAAATACCCGAAAATTGCAATATACTGACATAAACTGATATAACTCGGTTTAAAATAACAAGATTATGATGTCTTTAAAGCCTATATCGAATAAAAACAGAGCCGGATATATCTAGGAGCTAAAACAGAAGCTTCTAAAACGACATGCCAAGATCCTCCCTGCGTCAGAGCGAAGAATCAAAAGAAGGGACACTTTGATTCCAATCAATTTATAGACTTTCGGATCTGCCTAGAGACTCCATTTCAAGGCCCTCTATTCGCTGACACCCAGGGGAAGGCGTATGCAGTGCATCTCAACGAATAGAAGACAGGCAGAGTTATACACAGGTCTGAGAACAGGTTGGAAAATTCTGCATTCTCAACTCCACATAGGGAAATTGCTCTAAGTCCAGTTCTGTTTCACTCACAGACATAATTCAAACGGTTTTAGAAACTAGAGAGTGTTTTCTATCCAATAGTAATAATAATATGCATATTGTACGAGCAAGAATTGAGTACGAGGCAGTTTAATTTGGGAACGTCAAGATTACATAGTGCTAACAGCTCCCCCTATTGACAAGAAGTGTGTTTGTGTGTTAGCCTCACCCACTAATTGGCCACACCTGATCTTAATGAGTGCTTGTTTCCTTTGCAATGGGGTCTGTTTGAATTGACAAAATTAACAGCATTTTATGTGTAAAAAAACATGGTAAACTAGCTCCATTCAGGTCGCATAGTTTAATGGATAGAGAACAGAAGCGCATAGGTTAAAATCTCAAAGAGGTTATTATAAATCCTCAAAATAACCTTTAATTTCCCTTCTCAGAGAGGTAATAGAACCTCCCTGGAAAACGTTGAAGGAACATAAAAGTAAAATGGTCTCCGAATCTTCTTGCAACCTAAAAATAAACATTCAAAAATGTCACTTCTGTTCTCAGAACATTTTAAAAAACGATCCCTTTTAGTGATCAGGAAACTTATGGCTTCCCTCCTACAACTAAAAACACAAGTTCCCACAACTCCCAAGGAACCAAATATGCTAGCTGGGCAGTGTGCACACTGTAATGCTATGGCTAATAATACAGCCATTGTCAGGGAAGACAGATCGAGCTATATGCATGGGTTACATGTTTCATCACAATATTATGACAAAACGTTTGTTTGGACTGATGCCCGACTGAGCATTCTACTCAATGCATCGTCAATGAGCGCTGATGAAGATTTCATCAAAAGTGCACTACAGTGGCTTGGAAATACAATGACATTCAAAAAGAGGCAAATAATTATTGGGAAAACCTTTCATCATTTTGATGTCACCAGATAGACTTTAGATGCAGTATAACGTCAGCTATCTAGTTCAGGGGAGGCAACCGGATTGTAATTAGCTAACGTTAGCTTTGCTAGCTTTTTTTGCTGAACTTTGCTAGATGATGACGTTGCCATCTGTCTAAAGTAAATTTTACAACATGATCATGCTGCGAAAGTTGTTTCCTACTACATATTTGACTACTTTAGCAATGTCACCATATTTGCAAGCACTATAGTGTAGTTTAGTTTGCATTTTTCAACATGTTTTTTTTACAAAAGGATAGATTTGGAGTTAGATAAACTTGGATTTTTTGGTAGGGACATATGCAGGATGCTACCCTCCACAGCATGGCCTTAAGCTCCAGATCAAAACTCCAAACCTACAACCTAATTTTGATCAAAATAAACAGGAGCAATTACTGCTACCAAGTTTATATTTTTCCAAGCTATACGGAGGGTGCTCTAGCAAACAAACAGCAGAGACATGAGGACACCATCCAACCTGGAACTGAGTGAGTAGTGTTTGGTCTGATGCTATTTTGAAAGCAAATAAGAAAATGAAAAAAAAAAATAAGTACATTACAATGATATATTTTACTTTATGGGGACTGAATGCTGAGTTGTCAGGCTTGCAAGGGCAAACCAGATACATCATACCTCAGTGCTAATTGAAATTGTAAAAGGTGTCGAGGCCTTTTGGCCCAACAAGTGGCAGGAGTCTTTGAAGCCCCCTCCTGCTGTTCAAAGACCACTCACTGGCATTTTCTACAATAAATCTGCCTCCAGAAATAAAAGCTTCTCCCAAGTAGGTGTGACTCCTGCTCCCGTTGCCTGCTGCACTACTGCTTGAATTCTATCTGACAATCTGTTCACCGTCTGCCCTGGCCTGTCTCCCCCTGTCTGGTACAGGTACCCCCACCACACTCCCCCCTCTCTCCCAAGCTTTCGCTCGCCTCCAGCACACACACACTATTGGGGCAAGTGACTCTGAACTTACAATGGATAGCTCCAAGTCGTTATATATATTATTTTTTTTCTTGTGCATTTTGCTATTTTGTCTCATGACTCATGCATGCTTTGTTTACAACAAATGTTCCTTTCCCCAACCTTGGGACAGACAATATTTGTTCCCACACTCGGGACTCGGACTCTCTGTTGGTTACAAAGACTTTTGGCCTCTCATCCTATTCTAACCACCTCTCGCTGGCTTTGTATTCATCTTACCTGATGAAATTGCTGTACAATATGATCTTGTTGCCATCTGATGCACATTCAGATGTCATAAATCAGCACTGCAGAGCTCTCCCTGTCCTATGCTGTGCCTTAATTGTATTACTGTTGATGATATCTGGAAATATGCATGTACACCCTGGCCCATCTACAGTTGCTAGCCCCAATTCTAACTTGTGCTCTGATATCTGCTTCACTGATTTCTGCTCTCATAAAAGCCTGGGTTTTCTACATGTTAACACTAGAAGCGTATTGCCTAAAATGGAGAGGGTGGGTTCACAGCTCCAATCCAGATGTGTTGGTCATTACTGAGACGTGGTTAAGGAAGAGTGTTTTGAATACTGATGTTAACAAGACAGATCTTCCAAAGATGGGGGAGTGGCAATCTTTAGCAAGGATCACATTCAGTGCTCAGTTGTCTCCAGCAAGTCTGTCCCCAAACAATTTGATTTGCTGGTTTTAGGCATTACACTTTCAAATAGCTCTTTGTTGACTGTTTCTGGGTGATATTGTCCTCCATCACCACCTACCTGTCCTTAGCTCTCTCCTGGCCCCTTACACTAAGTCTGAATTTGTCCTGCTTGGTGACCTAAACTGGGACGTGCTTAAACCACCTGACCAAGTCCTAAAGAAATGGGACTCCCTAAATATTTCTCAGATTATTACTAATCCCACAAGGTATGACTCCAAACACCCAGAAAAGGCTACTCTCCTCGATGTTATCCTCACAAATAATCCTGCTAGGTGTCAGTCTGGTGTTTTCTGTAATGACCTTCGTGATCACTGTTTTACAGCCTGTGTTCATAATGGCTGCTCAGTGAAACGACCTGTCCTGATCTGTCATAGACGCTTGCCAAAAAACTTTAATGAGCAAGCCTTCCTTTATAAACTGGCCTCTGTCAAATGGTATAGAATCAGCTTGATCCCCTCCGTCGAAGACGCTGGACATTCTTGTTTTATATTTTCAGTGTTATTGTTAACAATAAAGAAAATGAGAATTAAAAACAGGTTTCAGCCCCTGGTCCGACCGTGATCTTGCGGAGTTACTCCAGCTCAAGAATTGCATTTGGCGAAAGGCTCGGTACACTCATACTCAGGCTGACTGGCTCTCGTTCAGGCAAATGAGAAATAAATGCACTCAGGCTTTCCGGGAAGGCCAAAGTTAGTTACTTTAAGGTGCAGTTCTCTCTCTGTGGCTCTAACCCTAAGAAGTTCTGGAAAACGTTTAAAGATCTGAAGAATAAACCCTCCTCCTCACAGCTGCCCATGTCCCTTAATGTTGATGATGTGGTTGTTACTGACAAGAAACACATGGCTGAGCTCTTTAATCACCACTTCATTAAGTCAGGATTCCTATTTGACTCAATCATGCCTCCTTGCCCATCCAACATTTCCTCATCTCCCACCCCTTATAATGCGACTATCCCCGATGCTTCGCCCTCTTTTTCCCCTGCCCTGCTACAAAGGTTCCTCCTGCAGGCAGTCACTGAGTCCGAAGTGCTAAAGGAACTCCTTAAACTTGACCCCGAAAAAACATCTGGGTCAGATGGTTTAGACCCTTTCTTCTTTAAGGTTGCTGCCCCTATCATCGCCAAGCCTATCTCTGACCTTTTAACCTGTCTCTACTTTCTGGGGAGGTTCCCATTGCTTGGTAAGCAGCCACGGTTCGTCCTTTATTTAAAGGGGTAGATCACTCTTGTCGTGATGCGTGTTTTGTCCTATATTTATATTATTTTTTAAATTCATCCCAGCCCCCATCCCCACAGGAGGCCTTTTGGTAGGCCTTCATTGTAAATAAGAATTTGTTCTTAACTGACTTGCCTAGTTAAATAAAAAAATATGGAGGCCAGGTAAAACACTGCATATCCTCACTCTGAAGTAATGAGCAGTGTAATTGTGCCTGGCGTAGTAAATCACATCAAATTTTATGTCACATGCGCTGAATACAACAGGTGTAGACATTAGTGAAATGCTTACTTACAACCCCTTAACAAACAATGAAGTTAAGAAAATACCCTCCCACCATAAAAAGTAAGGAATAAGAATAACAAATAATTAAAAAGAGCAGCAGTAAATATCAACAGCGGGGCTATATACAGGGGGAAGCGGTACAGAGTCAATGTGCGGGGGCACCGGTGTTGAGGTAAAATGTACATGTACAGTTGAAGTCGGAAGTTTACATACACTTAGGTTGGAGTCATTAAAACTCGTTTTTCAACCACTCCACCAATTTCTTGTTAACAAACTATAGTTTTGGAAAGTCGGTTAGGACATCTACTTTGTGCATGACACAAGTAATATTTCCCACAATTGTTTACAGACAGATTGTTTCACTTATAATTCACTGTATCACAATTTCAGTGGGTCAAAAGTTTACATACAGTAAGTTGACTGTGCCTTTCAACAGCTTGACAAATTCCAGAAAATTATGTATTGGCTTTAGAAGCTTCTGATAGGCTAATTTACATAATTTGAGTCAATTGGAGGTGTACCTGTGGATGTATTTCAAGGCCTACCTTCAAACTCTTGACATCATGGGAAAATATATTTTGTGGATGTATTTCAAGGCCTGCCTCTTTGCTTGATTGATATCATGAGAAAATCCAAAGAAATCAGCCAAGACCTCAGAAAGATATTTGTAGACCTCCACAAGTCTGGTTCATCTTTGGGAGCAATTTCCAAATGCCTGAAGGTACCACGTTCATCTGTACAAACAATAGTACGCAAGTATAAACACCATGAGATCACGCAGCCGTCATACCGCTCAGGAAGGAGACGTGTTCTGTCTCCTAGAGATGAATGTACTTTGGTGCGAAAAGTGCAAATCAATCCCAGAACAGCAGCAAAGGACCTTGTGAAGATGCTGGAGGAAACAGATACAAAAGTATCTTCATCCACAGTAAAACGAGTCCTATATCGAGATAAGCTGAAAGGCCGCTCAGCAAGGAAGAAACCACTGCTCCAAAACCGCCATAAAAAAGCCAGACTACGGTTTGCAACTGCACATGGGGACAAAGATCGTACTTTTTGGAGAAATGTCCTCTGGTCTGGTGAAACAAAAACAGAACTGTTTTGCCATAATGACCATCGTTATGTTTGGAGGAAAAAGGCGGACGCTTACAAGCCGAAGAACATCATCCCAACCGTGAAGCACGTGGGTGGCAGCATCATGTTGTTGGGGTGCTTTGCTGCAGGAGGGACTGGGGCACTTCACAAAATAGATGGCACCCTGAGGAAGGGAAATGATGTGGATAGATTGAAGCAACATCTCAAGACATCCGTCAGGAAGTTAAAGCTTGGTCGCAAATGGGTCTTCCAAATGGACAATGACCCCAAGCACACTTCCAAAGTTGTGGCACAATGGCTTAAAGACAACAAAGTCAAAGTATTGGAGTGGCCATCACAAAGCCCTGACCGCAATCCTATGGAAAATGTGTGGGCAGAACTGAAAAAGTGTGTGCGAGCAAGGAGGCCTACAAACCTGACTCAGTTACACTAGCTCTGTCAGGAGGAATGGGACAAAATTCACCCAACTTATTGGTGGAAGCTTGTGGAAGGCTACCAAAACATAAAGGCAATGCTACCAAATATTAATTGAGTAAACTTTTGACCCACTGAGATTGTGATGAAAGAAATTAAAGCTGAAATAAATCCCTCTCAACTATTATTCTGACATTTCACATTCTTAAAATAAAGTGGTGATCCTAACTGACCTAAAACAGGGAATTTTTACTAGGATTAAATGTCAGGAATTGTGGAAAACTGAGTTTAAATGTATTTGGCTGTGGTATATGTAAACTTACGACTCAACTGTAGGTAGAGTTGTTAAAAGTGACTATGCATAGATAATAACAGAGAGTAGCAGCAGCGTAGAAGAGGGGGGGGGGGGGCAATACAAATAGTCTGAGTAGCAGTATGATTAGCTGTTCAGTAGTCTTATGGCTAAGGGGGTAGAAGCTGTTTAGAAGCCTCTTGGACCGAGACTTCGCGCTGCGGTGCCGCTTGCCCTGTGATAGCAGAGAGTACAGTCTATGACTAGGGTGACTGGAGTCTTTGACAATTTTTAGGGCCTTCCTCTGACACTGCCTGGTATAGAGGTCCTGGATGGCAGGAAGCTTGGCCCTTGTGATCAAGTCAAATCAAAGTTTATTTGTCAAATGCGCCGAATAGAACAGGTTTACTTACAGGCTGTAACCAATAGTGCAAAAAAAGGTATTATGGAACAATAGGTAAGTAAAGAAATAAAAACAACAGTAAAAAGACAGTGAAAAATAACAGTAGCGAGGCTATATACAGTAGCGAGGCTATAAAAGTAGCGAGGCTACATACAGACACCGGTTAGTCAGGCTGATTGAGGTAGTATGTACATGAAGATATGATTAAAGTGACTGTGCATATATGATGAACAGAGAGTAGCGGTAGCTTAAACAGGTCAACATTCACAAGGCCGCAGGGCCAGACGGATTACCAGGACATGTACTCTGAGCATGCACTGACCAACTGGCAAGTGTCTTCACTGACATTTTCAACCTCTCCCTGTCTGAGTCTGTAATACCAACATGTTTCAAGCAGACCATCATAGTGCCTGTGCCCAAGAACACTAAGGTAACCTGCCTAAATGACTACCGACCTGTAGCACTCACGTCTGTAGCAATGAAATGCTTTGAAAGGCTGGTCATGGCTCACAACACCATTATCCCAGAATCCCTAGACCCACTCCAATTTGCATACAGATCCACAGATGATGCAATCTCTATTGCACTCCACACTGCCCTTTCACACCTGGACAAAAGGAACACCTATGTGAGAATTCTATTAATTGACTACAGCTCAGCGTTCAACATCATAGTGCCCTCAAAGCTCATCACTAAGCTAAGGACCCTGGGACTAAACACCTCCCCGCAGGTGATGAGGGTAGGTAGCAACACATCTGCCACACTGATCCTCAACACTTGAGCCCCCCAGGGGTGCGTGCTCAGTCCCGTCCTGTACTCCCTGTTCATCCACGACTGCATGGCCAGGCACGACTCCAAAACCATCATTAAGTTTGCAGACGACAGAACAGTGGTAGGCCTGATCACCGTTAACGACGAGACAGCCTATAGGGAGGAGGTCAGAGACCTGGCCGGGTGGTGCCAAAATAACAACCTATCCCTCAACGTAACCAAGACTAAGGAGATGATTGTGGACTACCGGAAAATGAGGATCGTGTACGCCCCCATTCTCATCGACGGGGCTGTAGTGGAGCAGGTTGAGAGCTTCAAGTTCCTCAGTGTCCACATCACCAACAAACTAGAATGGTACAAACACACCAAGACAGTCGTGAAGAGAGCACGACAAAGCCTAAAGCCTCAGGAAACTAAAAAGATTTGGCATGGGTCCTCAGATCCTCAAAAGGTTCTACAGCTGCAACATCGAGAGCCTCCTGACTGGTTGCATCACTGCCTGGTACGGCAATTACTTGCCCTCTGACCGCAAGGCACTACAGAGGGTAGTGCGTATGTCCCATTACATCACTGGGGCTAAGCTGCCTGCCATCCAGGACCTCTACACCAGGCGGTGTCAGAGGAAGGCCCTAAAAATTGTCAAAGACCCCAGCCACCCCAGTCATAGACTGTTCTTTCTACTACCACATGGCAAGGGGTAACGGAGTGCCAAGTGTAGGACAAAAAGGCTTCTCAACAGTTTTTACCCCCAAGCCATAAGACTCCTGAACAGGTAATCAAATGGCTACCCGGACTATTTGCATTGTGTGCCCCCCCAACCCCTCTTTTACGCTGCTGCTACTCTCTGTTTATCATATATGCATAGTCACTTTAACTATACAATCATGTACATACTACTTCAATTGGCCCGACCAACCAGTGCTCCCGCATATTGGCTAACCAGACTATTAGCATTGTGTCCCACCACCCGCCAACCCCTATTTTAACCTCTCTTTGGTACGTGAGACGTTAGCGTCCCACCTCTTCAACAGCCAGTGAAACTGCTGGGCGCCAAATTCAAATACAGAAATACTCATTATATAAATTCAGAAAACAAAACATATTTTACATAGGTTTAAAGATTAACTTCTTGTGAATCCAACCACGGTGTCAGATTTAAAAAATGCTTTACGGCGAAAGCATAATTTACGATTATTTGAGAACATAGCCCACTAGACAAATCATTACAAACAGTAACAGTAAAGTAGAAGAGTTACACAAGTCAGAAATAGAGAGAAAATTAATCCCTTACCTTTGATGATCTTCATATGGTCGCACTCAGCAGACATTCATTTACTCAATAAATGTTCCTTTTGTTCGATAAAGTCTCTTTATATCCAAAAACCGCAGCCAAAACAGGCAGACAAAAAAATCCAAATTGTATCCGTAAAGTTCATAGAAACATGTCAAACGATGTTTATATTCAATCCTCAGGTTGTTTTTGGCCTAAATAATCGATAATATCGATAATATATCGATAATATCAATAACGTCGTCAATTTAAAAGGTAAACAAGAAAGGCACTCTCTCGGTCTCGCGCATGAAAAAGCTCTGACACTTTAGGGTCCACTCATTCAGACTGCTCTTACTTCCTAATTTTTCAGAATACAAGCCTGAAACAATTTCTAAAGACTGTTGACATCTAGTGGAAGGCATAGAAACTGCAATTTGAGTCCTAAGTCAATGGATACTGTAATGGCATTGAATAGAAAACTACAAAAAAAAAAAAAAAAAAATTCCTGAATGGATTTTTCTCAGGTTTTCGCCTGCCAAATCAGTTCTGTTATACTCACAGACACTATTTTAACCACTGATTCCTCATCTGGTCTCTTCTCTGCACCTGGGTCCAACCTCACCATGTTACATGCTGGCTGATTTGAAAAGTCATAGTCAATTGATCAATACTATAATAGTATTCTTAGCAAAAATGATAATCTTTAGAAACTATGAAAATAGAAAGGTTCAGAACATTTGTGAAACATCACAGCACAGTTGAAAAATATATGGCAAATACAAATAAAAACTGGATGGTGTTCAGAGATAGATGCGTGGTTTAATGGGGGGTGAAGGGTGAGACTAAAATATACAAGCAAACTAATGTAAAATATTCTGTGTTTGTAAAATGTATATAGGTTTAGACTAAAATATAAATAAAAAAGTGGATGGTCTTCAGAGATAGATATAAAATATACTGTGTCCTTAAAATCTACATTGTATGTATAATCTGGAAGAAGAAGCCTAAGTGTTATTGTTTATTAGTTTACTCCAGTTAGGGGAGGGAAGGTAGGGTTAGGGGAAAATAATAAAGGAAAATATATAAAAATATATTTTTTTTACCCCAAAATATATATGGGGGATTGGAAATGATGCAGAAAAATATGTAATATTAAAGCTGATCTAACCCTTCTCCCCCCTCCAAAAAATGCTGCTATCATCTGTGGTAAGGGATGGGCAACTTTGATGGGGGATGGGGCCACAAAAAATCTGAACTCATCATGAGGGGCCGCAGTTGCTCCCAGGTCTGCATACCCACATGTTTGCATGCACATACCCCCCCCCCCCCCCCAAATTGAGTGACTTTAACTTCTGCTTCCAGCTCACACTCTCAAACACCTAGATCCCCTGAACGCAGCTCGAACGCAGCTCACTCTCCAGATCCCAATCACCTGAAGTCTAATCACCTGTTCACACACCTGTAGGTCATTATCACACGTTATTTAGTTCAGTTCTTTGCACCCCATCACTGTGAGGTATTGAACTCGGGGTTTCCTGTGATTTACTCCTCCCGTGTATGATAGTTTTTGCCTGCCTCACTAATGATGCTTTTTGCCTATTCCCTGCCTATTCCCTGCCATTTAGCCTGTTACCTACCTATTGCCTGATCTCCCGGACTTTGTTACTAGCCTTTTCTCTGCATGTACTGTTGCCCTGTGTATGACCTTCTGCCTGCCCTTGGACCCAGCTACCTGCCTCCTCCTGTGGTCCTTTTCAATAAACACCTGCTGGGCCCTGCGCTTGAAACCAACTCTCTGTCTCCCCTAGTGTTCATTTCAGTGACTGAAATAAGAGAAAAACTGCTGATGCACAACCACATTTCGAAATTGCACCTTGTTTATTTTACTATTATAACTTGCAACCGTAAGTTGAGACCTCGACTGAGTTCCCCCTCCCAAACAAATGTTTTAAAATAACAATTCATATTTTTTTGGGGGGGGAATGTATCCGAGGGCTTTCAGAAGGGGGGCCGCGTGCCCTGCAAGTGTCCCAACCCTCATCTAAACGTTGCTGTACAGCAGCTGATGGAGCCCTAGGTGTTGTACTTTATGTAGTTGTGAGCAATATGAAAGGAAAGGTGTGTCAGGAATGTTACACATCAAAACCACCATATCCAGGCCGTTCACTGATTCGATATCTGGTAAGGAAGACTCAACTAAAGAAAAGCTATGAATATTTATTTTTTTAAATCAGAAATTGTAGTGTAGATGTGTGCTGTGAGAGCATCACAGAAGATGCTGATTTCCACAGTCATCAGAGTGCTTCGTTTCGTCCTCCTGCCTCAAGGCAAACTTATTAAAAGTTGCACAAAAGCCTTAATTCAAAGACAATTTGTGTCATTGTTAGACTGGCATTTCCACTGTTTGTCAAGTCCTGTGTGCTTTCAATATCCTCAACAATTATTCTGAATGGAGTACTATGCATTACTTTCAAGTACTTTCCTACACTGGATGATGGCGCCGGAGGGGATGGCTGCCGTCTTATTGGCTCTTAAGGGACATTTCACCTCCAGACCCATCCTCGTTCAACCTGATTTTACTCATCCCTTCATGGTAGAGGTGGACGCCTGAGACACCAGAGCAGTGTCAGTCCTTTCACAGCAGAAATAGAGGGACAAGAGACTGCACCCATGTTCCTTTTTCTACAAGCAATTCTCACCAGCAGAACGCAACTACAATGTAGACAACCGGGAGCTCTTGGCAGTCAAGTGGGTCATTGAGCGGTGGAGCACTGGTTGGAGGGGGTACCTCATCCTTTCGTGCTCTGGACGGACCATAGGAACTTGGTCTCCAATCAAGAAGCCAATCGGTTGAATGCTAGCCAGGCTAGGTGGGCTTTGTCCGTACTTTCCGCTGGACTTGCCCGCGCGTCGCTTCCATGTCTTCCATCTCAAGCTGGTAAGGATCAGGACCCGTTCTCTCCCCCCACACCTGCCCCTCAGCCCCCTCGACTTGTGGATGGCTCGGCCTACACTGTCCGGCATCTGTTGGAGGCTCGTTAGGTCCGAGGCACCCTGCAGTACCTGGTGGACTGGGAGGGAGGAGTGGGCGTGGGTGCTTGCCTGGGACATCCTGAATCCGGGACATGTTCGGGACTTCAACCAACTACGTGGTGGTCGCCCTAGCTCCGCAGCTGGAGCCACTCCTCGAAGGGGGGTTACTGTCATGGTTCCACCGTTCCAACATCACCATGTCACAGCGTGTGTCTTTTTGTCTGTGCTACTGTGTGTGTGTGAGCATCTGCATCCTGTCTGTTTGTGGGGGGTCTGTGACATTTTATTTGACAGCTGGAGCTGGAGCTGTGACCGGCAGAGAGGAGGGTTAACTGATGTGTCAGGTGTTTGCGTTCTATCCACCAGCGCGTGTTGGTTCCCCCATGACTTCTTAGCAACACCAGTCGGTAGAAACAGCCACCCACCCTGCCGCTTTTACTACATTAGCCCAGCCATGATACAAGTCACTATTCGACATCCATCCATGTCTGAGGAGATCTGGAGATGACGTGGAAACCGGCCACTAGGGTTTCGGTTATGCAAGGGTGTTTTGGATGGGTGTAAGAATCTCCCTCAGATTCCAACGGTTGTTAAAAAAAAGTTAAAATCCAGAAATAGAAATTTGTTTTTTATATTTTTGTTTGAAGCCTACCCCAAACCTTAGCCCTTACCTTAACCATTCGGAGTTAATGCCTAACCGGAGTTAATGCCTTCGCGGACTCAATTCTTGCATACACAAACACACTCTATTGTACAATGCCATCATTCCCTTAAAATTGTCCTCAGACTACACCGTCAATGGAGCAGAAGATGTGAATAATGATGTTCTTCAAGACAATACATTCTGGCCTTTGCAAGGGACATCAAGAGGAATAGAATGAAACATGACTGAAAACAATAGATACTAAATTCATCAAAAAAAGAAATGTCCCTTTTTCAGGACCATGTCTTTCAAAAATAATAAGTAAAAATCCTAAAAACTTCACAGATCTTCATTGTAAAGGGTTTCCCATGCTCGTTCAATGAACCATAAACAATTCATGAACATGCCCCTGTGGAACGGTCATTAAGACACTAAAAGCTTACAGACGGTAGGCAATTAAGGTCACAGTTATGAAAACTTAGGACACTAAAGAGGCCTTTCTACTGACTCTGAAAAACACCAAAAGAAAGATGCCCAGATGCCCTGCTCATCTGTGTGAACATGCCTTAGGCATGCTGCTAGGAGGCATGAGGACTGCATCTGTGGCCAGGGCAATAAATTGCAATGTCCGTTCTGTGAAACGCCTAAGACAGCGCTACAGGGGGACAGGACAGACAGCTGATCATCCTCGCAGTGGCAGACCACGTGTAACAACACCTGCACAGGATCGGTACAGCCGAACATCACACCTGCGGGACAGGTACAGGATGGCAACAACAAGGAACGCACAATCCCTCCATCAGTGCTCAGACTGTCCGCAATAGGCGGAGAGAGGCTGGACTGAGGGCTTGTAGGCCTGTTGTAAGGCAGGTCCTCAACCAGACATCACCGGCAACAACGTCGCCTATGGGCACAAACCCACTGTTGCGTGACCAGACAGGACTGGCAAAAGTGCTCTTCACTGACGAGTCGCGGTTTTGTCTCACCAGGGATGATGGTCGGATTCGCTTTTATTGTCGAAAGGAATGAGCGTTACACCGAGGCCTGTACTCTGAAGCGGGATCGATTTGGAGGTGGAGGGTCCGTCATGGTCTGGGGCGGTGTGACACAGCATCATCGGACTGAGCTTGTTGTCATTGCAGGCAATCTCAACGCTGTGTGTTACAGGGAAGACATCCTCCTCCCTCATGTGGTACCCTTCCTGCAGGCTCATCCTGACATGACCCTCCAGCATGACAATGCCACCAGCCATACTGCTCGTTCTGTGCGTGATTTCCTGCAAGACAGGAATGTCAGTGTTTTGCCATGGCCAGCAAAGAGCCCGGATCTCAATCCCATTGAGCATGTCTGAGACCTGTTGGATCGGAGGGTGAGGGCTAGGGCCATTCCCCCCAGAAATGTCCGGGAACTTGAAGGTGCCTTGGTGGAAGAGTGGGGTAACATCTCACAGCAAGCACTGCCAAATCTGGTGCAGTCCATGAGGAGGAGATTCACTGCAGTACTTAATGCAGCTGGTGGCCACACCAGATACTGACTGTTACTTTTGATTTTGATCCCCTCCCCCCTTTTTTTCAGGGACACATTATTCCATTTCTGTTAGTCACATGTCTGTGGAACTTGTTCAGGTTATGTCTCAGTTGTTGAATTATGTTCATACACATATTTACACGTGAAAATAAACACAGTTGACAGTGAGAGGACGTTTCTTTTTTTTGCTGAGTTTATGAATCAAGACTAGCTAGCTTACATTTATTTTTAATTTCACTGTATGGATGACTTTGAACCAAAGATATTACAGATTTTAAAAAACAATAACACATTCATACAATTACGAATACCTCAGCTAGCGCCTGGCCTACATGCTATGGCTGGAACTTCAAGAGTGGTCAGCAATGTTGCCTCAATTTTTTTTGGCACTGAGCAAATTTCAAGTCTGCTGAGCGCAAGCTTGAACGTTGTGAAAATTCTGTGCAACTTCCAGCACGTGTTTACTGTGAACACTGAGGCTGTACCCGCTTTCAGTTACAGTTTTAACAGTGGGCTACTGTGGCTATTTGATTATAATGTAGGCTTACCAGAGTTGCCTACCATCAAAAACACTGGAGAAAATGTATCCCATAACATGTTAACATGGAAATAGCTATTCTATTGTTCAGCCTACTGTAACAGTCAATGTGTGGTGTTCAATGTAGGCCTACATTCTATGAGACTGAAAAAAACGTGGGCCTTGACATTAACCTGTTTATCCACTTGTCCTTCAGGCAAGGAGGTGACTGAACATGTTGTTGTGGTGTTTGATGCAAGAAACCACTTTCCAAAAAGCATTATTCCCATACCACTATTACAGAGAATCAGACAAATTATGCTACCCTCTGCCTTTTTGCTACATAGGCTTGAATAAGCTGTCTCAAAATACAACACTGCCCCTTTAAGACAAAGAAAATCTCGTTTTGTTTCGGTATGTTGCATTGAAAGTGGCTAATATTGCATTGATTCGGTCACAATTTCCACAGTAAAGGGAAAGGTTGATAGTGTTAATAGGGAAAACTAGAACAAGATCACTTTGAGTCAAAATACAAGCTGAGATCTATCACTTAGATTATACATTTTTTATATGACTTAAAATGTAAGCCGATGCAACATTGACCAATCAAAAACAGCAATGAGGTTTGTGCAGGAACCTTTAGGCCCTGCATATTGGCATTGCTCGAATTGCCCTGCCAATGCATTGTTGTTCAGGCCACAGGTAATAGGTCCGTTGTTGTAAAACTTGTGAGGCACAGCTGAGTGCTCATACGTTTAAATAATTGTATTTTTATTGTACTGGAATGATGGTGCCTGCATCTGATGGTCAGTCTCAGAGAGAGCAGCAAACTGAGGGTCCGCCTATCAACATCCATCCGCTCTCACTTTCCTCCACTGACACTTCCAGCTGATGGAGAAACTCCAGTCGCAGCACATTATTTCTGCCTCATGCACAAATTGATGTTGTTACTCCTAGTAACAGAGAAAGTGAAATATTCCTCAATATTAAAACAGAACTAAGCCGCTAATAATAACAAAAAAAGCAAGCCCATACAGTGGCAAGAAAAAGTATGTGAACCCTTTGGAAATACCTGTAGATCTGCATAAATTGGTCATACAATTTGATCTGATGTTCATCTAGGTCACAACAATAGACAAACACAGTCTGCTTAAACTAATAACACACAAACAAGTATACGTTTTCATGTCTATATTGAACACACTGTGTAAACATTCACAGTGCAGGGTGGAACAAGTATGTGAACCCTTGGATTTAATAACTGGTTGACCCTCCTTTGGCAGCAATAACCTCAACCAAACGTTTTCTGTAGTTGCGGATCAGACCTGCCGAACGGTGAGGAGGAACAGATAACCTTACATTCTCCTGTAAAATTTCTTTATAAACTTGGGAATTAATTTTTCCGTCAATGATAGCAAGCTGTCCAGGCCCTGAGGCAGCAAAACAGCCACAAACAATAAGGCTCCCTCCACCATACTTTACAGTTGGGATGAGGTTTTGATGTTGGTGTGCTGTGCGTTCCTTCCAAACAACTCAACTGTAGTTTCATCGATACACAGAATAGTTTTCCAGCGCTGTTGAACATCCAGGTGCACTTTTGCAAACTTCAGACGTGCAGCAATGGACGTCATTCTTGTTTAGTGTTTTACGTATTGTAGACTCGTCAACAGAGATGTTATCATGTTCCAGAGATTTCTGTAAGTCTTTAGCTGACACTCTAGGATTCTTCTTAACCTCATTGAGCATTCTGTGCCGTGCTCTTGCAGTCATCTTTGCAGGACGGCCACTCATAGGGAGAGTAGCAACAGTGCTGTGCTCTCTCCCTTTATAGACAATTTGTCTTACCTTGTCCTGATGAGCATTAAGGCTTTTAGAGATACTTTTGTAACACTTTCCAGCTTTATGCAAGTCAACAATTCTTAATCTTAGGTCTTCTGCGATCTCTTTTGTTTGAGGCATGGTTCACATCAGGCAATGCTTCTTGTGAATAGCAAACTCATATTTGCGAGTGTTTTTTTTGTGGAAGGCAGCTCTAACCAACATCTCCAATCGCGTCACATTGATTGGACTCCAGGTTAGCTGACTCCTGATTCGAATTCGTTTTTGGAGAAGTCATTAGCCTAGGGGTTCAGATACTTTTTCCAACCTACACTGTGAATCTTTAAATTATGTATTCAATATAGACAAGTAAAATACAATAATTTGTGTGTTATTAGTTTAAGCACACTGTTTGTCTATTGTTGTGACTTAGATGAAGATCAGATAAAATTTAATGACCAATTTATGCAGAAATACAGCTAACTCCAAAGGGTTCACATACTGTTTCTTGCCACTGTAGATACACTTTCCTACTCATTCATTACTGCTGCACTGCTTGCTGTAGCGCCGAGTGGAAAGGAGGCAAGCTCATTTTATGGCTCATGGAAGTGTTGAATACAAAGTGTTGACAGTGCTGAGTAAGAACTTAAACATGAACTCACTCCGAAACACAGCAGCTCTCCAAACGTTTTCAACGTTTTTGAAATCTCACAGTATTAATGTTGCTGTAGCTGTAGCTTTCTTTTATACCTGCTACAAGGTCATTTGAGCCATCTGATTGACCACAGCTCTAGAAAGTTGAGTGAAATTCAATCTCGTGCTTCTCTCTGTGGGCAGATATTTCTGCACTGCAGTCCAGGGGGAGCTGCACGGCAGTCTCGGGCTTTGAGGGGACATTGGTTGTCAGCCTCTGTCATCTCCTCTCCCTCCATTCACCCCACACTGCTGCCTACTTTGAGGCCTTAGCTTGATGGGAAACCAAACCAGTTTGTGATTTCTTAATTGTGTTGGAGGCAGGTCCCTGCTCAGATCGCTGGAGGGCTGCTGTGTTGTATCAGGGCATAGCAGGGCGCAGAACGAGCCAGCCGAGAGACAGGGGAGCAGAAAACGGTGACATGAAAATCAGGAGTCGACACAGGATTCCAAGGTCAATCATCGCCATAGCACTGTCACCATGGTGCGTATTAAGTGAAATGTTGAGCATGTAAGACTCTCCGAATTATGCTCCACTGTTCCATCTCGCAGCACATCAACTGGCACTTGGTAGTTAAAACACGGCCCTCAAGTGCATTCATTTTGAGTGCATTTTAAATTGGGGTGGCATGTAGCCTAGCGGTTAGAGCATTGGCCCAGTAAGCAAAAGGTTGCAGGATCAAATCCCTGAGCTGACAAGGTAAAAATCTGTCATTCTGCCCCTGAACAAGGCAGTTAACCCACTGTTCCCCAGTAGGCTGTCATTGTAAATAAGAATTTGTTCTTAACTGACTTCCTAGTTAAATAAAGGTTAAATAAAAAAAAATCAAATGCGCTGCTGTGCTGAGACACACTGTGTGTGTGCAATGACTAAATAGAGCTGTTTTTCTCTTTCGGCTCACTTAGGTTCCTTATTACTTTACGGAGGAGAGACAGGAACACCGCTGGGCATAGAAGTAGTAAGAGCCATAGTCATGTAGCATCTCTTTAAACAGGCCCCAGATAGGTACGGGAGGAAGATAAGACTTGTCTTCACCACAGAGACAAACAACAGACTGAGAATTGGGTTTGGTAGAAGAAGATGAGTGGCCAACAGCCAAGTTGAAGGAATTGGCTGGAACTGTAAGTACAATTTTGTACATTTTCATTTGGGATGCGATTGAAAATCACTTCAAATGCGCTGTTCACAAATTCTTTGTGCGTTGTTTTTTTATAATTTATTTAATGTGGGACTGAGAAGAAAGCACCCAGCTGCTTGGTTCAAGAAGTAAAATTGGCTGCAAGTTACAATTCCTTTCAGACCATGATCATATGTACATTGTATTGTTCATGGCTTCAATGATAGTTTGTCCATTAAAAACTGTTTATGAATAAAGTATCGACAATCAGGCACTTCAAAAGGGACTGTCACGATCGTCTTGATGAGGAAGAGTGGACCAAGGTGCAGCGTGATATAAATACATCCTCTTTTTATTATACGAAGAAGATGAACACGAAACGAAACACTTTACAAACTAACAAAACAACAAACGACCGTGAAGCTACAAAACGAAAGTGCACACACAAGCTACTAACGTTTAGACATAGACAATTACCCACAATCACCTAAAGCCTATGGCTGCCTTAAATATGGCTCCCAATCAGAGACAACAATAAACAGCTGTCTCTGATTGAGAACCAAACCAGGCAACCATAGACTTTCCTAAACCTCTATACTGAACACAACCCCATACACTATACACAACCCCCTAAACAATACACACACCCTAAACTAGACAAAACACACAAACATCCCATGTCACACCCTGACCTAACTAAACTAATAAAGAAAATCAATATAACAGAGGCCAGGGTGTGACAGGGACTTTAATTTGAAAATGGAATAAAAGTAATTCTCGTGGCAGGGCTCACCAAGAAACACAATCTGCCCACACCTGAAAGTTGCACTTTTTAATAGCTTTTCTCCCTATTTAATTAACACTATGGATCCACGGCATTTTGTGCTTAGAAGAAGAAAAACAAACATTACTCCACAATCAATCAGACAGAAGTTTTTACAGGAATCAAAAACATCTTCACCTATCAAGGACACAACACCTACCTCTGTCAATGTTCCATCTCGGCCTGCATTCACAATTCAGATCATAATGAATAACATTATATGGACAGGGTGCGGGGACCTGATCCTCGATCAGCCCTCCTGCTCTGAGATGCTTTTTGAATACGGGCCCAGACCTTCAAGGACATAGCTACAACTCTCTTGAGAGGTTCCTCAGAGCGTGTTGGACCTGGTTCAATGTCTTAGTAACCCATTATGAACATTATGAAACTAAATGGTTTCCAGGTCACATGAAGGGTATTTGGATCTGGTTCAACGTCTATGTAAACCATTCTGCATTATACTATTCGTCTGAAACAAAATGGCTTCCAAGCCATCCATCATCTCAGAGCCGGGCTGACATTCACTCTGCTCCTGTTCCTCACGGCTGGGCCGTGATTGGTCTATATTAGGGAACTGAAGAGCCTGAGCACAGAGGTGCTTTCACGCTCGCAGAGCAGTGAAACGTTCAAAACTGTACAACTTGACAGAAACACATTGATTTAGAAATCTACCGAGATGGGATTCATCAACCTTGGGGGCTGGGCCATGTGGTGTGCTCCTTGTGAAGGGTTTTTAAGAGAGAACTCCTGTAGGATGTGAACTCCTGTAGGATGTGAAGTGGATTGGCCTGGGTCGGGAGCAGGGATGTACTGTAGTAGGTGAGTGGCTGGTAGTGTGGACTTTAGAGAGGCGGGCCAGGACCTGAAAGGACACACACACTCACACACAGCATCCAAGATCAAATAGAGCCTGGCATGAGGGCTATGGGCCGCTTCCTGTGTTTGAAGTGTGAGTGTGTCTCCATGTCATCCACTGTCCCCTTAGCTGGCCAAATTCACACGAGACATGAATAGCTCAAATTCATATTCCTTTCAACTTCAAAATGTTCTGCCTTCTTTAAAGATAAAAGCAACTCGACTGCATTAGGATTCATCATTAAGATATACATATAAGATTCAGTTCCTCTGAATGTTAGGGAAGCCTTCATTTATATTTTATTTGATTTAACCTTTATTTTATCAGGGAGTCATACTGAGACCAAGGTCTCTTTTACAGATGATCCCTGAATTAAATCAATTCCAGAAAATACACGCGTCAAAATATAAATACAAAACGCAAGCAGAAAGAAAGAAAAACACATAAAAAGTTATAAGGTTCTCAGTCAGCTTTCTGAATTGCACTAGAGGCACCATACCATCACATTTCAGAACATGCTGAATATTGTTCCACAAATAAGGTGCAAGAAAACTAAAAGCTGATTTAACAACTCATTAGAGACCAAAAGAATGTGAGAAAAGAATGCGCCGTGAGACCGGGCGTGGTAACTCATGTCTAAAGTTTAGTAATGCTGCTAGGTACAGTGGGACTTTTTGTAAAAGGGCTTTATGAATGAAAACATAGAAATGTATCATCCTATGTGACATCAAAGAGGGCCTTTTAACTTTCTAGTAGAGAATGCAGTGATGAGTACAAACATTTTGCCCGTTATAAAGCGCAGTGCGCTCTGATAAACTGCATCTAACGGCTTTAATAAGGTGGCAGCTGAGTTCTTTATAGATGATGTCGCCACAGTCTAGGACCGATAGGAACGTCGACTGAATCATCTGCTTTCGACTATTTAGCGAGTGGCAGGACCTACTTCTATAGAAGAAGCACATTGTTATTCTCAGCTTCTTAATTAACTCATCAATCATCTATCCAGATGCCCAGATATGTGTAAGCAGGGACACGATCGACATGGACACAATCCAAAGTACATATGCTTAAATGATCAGACTTATTTTTATGCGCTCTAGATAACAACATACAGTATACTTAGTTTTACCTGCATGCAGTACTAATTTCAGATCAATCAAGTTTTTCTGTAATACAATGAAAGCAGACAATGAAAGCAGACTTCAGATAGAGCATGGTCAACCATGGGGGCAATATAATACACAACAGTATCATCGGCATTCAAGTGCAGGTTATAATTTTTTTTACATACAAGTCAATTTTGTTAATGTAAACAATAAGTACAGGATCCAGAATTGACCCCTGTGGGACACCTTTTGTAATATCCAGGAAACCTGATTTTAACACTATTAGTAGATTGAGTACATTGAGTACATTTTTAAAGTTACATGCCCCCTGGTCCAGGCCAATTGAGGAAAGCCTATGAGTTAGCAGTGAGTGATCAACAGTATCGGAAGCCTTTGACAGGTCAATGAAGAGGGCAGCACAATATTGCCTTCTATCCATACAGTTAAGCACATCATTTATAACTAAGGATGCAGCAGAGATAATGCTATGATCTGGTCTAAAACCCAACTGATGTACATTTAGAATACATTTCAAAGATAAGAAAGATCTTAGCTGAGAATGAATCAAGGATCCTAATATTTTAGCTGGGCAAGAAAGTTTAGAAATTTGCTGATAATTATTTAGGTCACAAGGGTCTCCACCTTTGTGAAGGGGGAGTACATGGGCCGCCTTCCAAACCTTGGGTATAGTAGCAGATATAATCTTCAGGTTAAAAATAGTGAGGGGGCAGAGATCAGGGGGGGCAGAGAGCTGCAGCAAAAAATGGATCAGGCATATCAGCTCCAGTTTTTTTTGTTACATCAATCTTAAGCAAGGCATCTAGCTTATCACAGATAATAGATTGTTGAAATTAAAACAAAAACTCACTACAAGTTGACGGGTTAACCGGAGAGTCAGCTAGAGGCTGGCAGAGGGAAGAGCAGTCGATTAACTGACCAGGGTCAACGCCAACATTTCTCTCAAATAAAAAGCCTGCCAAGATAAAATGACGATTAAAAGCATCACTTATCCCATTCCACTCTCAGTTATGATGCCAGAGCCAGACTGACTTTACTTAGGCAGGGAAGAAGAGGAATTTGTATGCTTCAGTGCATTTACTGTTTTCCAAAATGTAGAAGGATTACCAGCCGAGTCAGACATAGAGCTTAAAAAGTTACTTTATTTAGCTTTCTTAAAACTTCTTGGCAATAGGGGGTGCTGTTAGCACTATTTATTTATTTTTGTTCCCAAATTAAACTGCCTCGTACTCAATTCTTGCTCGTACAATATGCATATTATTATTACTATTGGATAGAAAACACTCTCTAGTTTCTAAAACCGTTTGAATTATGTCTGTGCGTGAAACAGAACTGGACTTAGAGCAATTTCCCTATGTGGAGTTGAGAATGCAGATTTTTCCAACCTGTTCCCAGACCTGTGTATAACTCTCCCTGTCTTCTATTGGTTGAGATGCACTGCATACGCCTTCCCCTGGGTGTCAGCGAATAGAGGGCCTTGAAATGGAGTCTCTACGCAGAGCCGAAAGTCTATAAATTGATTGGAATCGATGTGTCCCTCCTTTTGGATCTTCGCGCTGACGCAGAGAGGGTCTTGGCATGTCGTTTTAGAAGCTCTGGTTTTAGCTCCTAGATATATCCGGCTCTGTTTTTATTCGATATAGGCTTTAAAGACATCATAATCTTGTTATTTTAAACCGATTTATATCAGTTTATGTCAGTATATTGCGATTTTCGGGTATTTCATTTTCTGACGTTGTAGAAAGTTGGGTATCTCTCTTTCGCATGCCATTGTTTACTGCTAATTGCAACGTGGAAGAGGACGTTCTCCAACCCAGCAACGATTATTTTGGACAAAGGACACCTATCCCAAGATTCTGATGCGAGGTCATCAAAAAGTAAGAACTATTTATACTGATAATTCATTGTTCTGTTGAAAATAGTCAAATGCATAAGACGCCATTACTTGTAGTGTAGCCTCGCACCCTGCATTGCGCAGCAACGTTAATTTTAAAAATGTAATTCAGCGATTGCATTAAGAACTAATTTGTCTTTCAATTGCTGTCCAACCTGTATTTTTTTAGTCAAGTTTATGAATAGTTTTCGATAAGAATAGGTGTCTTTCCAAGATGGCGCCGGACAGATTGCTTGAGTATTTGGACACTATTTTCATTGTATAAGCACGATTTGTGCCGCTAAATATGCACATTTTCGAACAAACTCTATATGCATTGTGTAATATGATGTTACAGGACTGTCATCTGAATAATTCTGAGAAGGTTAGTGAAAATTAATATATTTTGGTGGTTTATACGTAATCGCTACGTTTGGCCAGAATCAATGCTGTTGTGATGTTTGCTATTGTGGTATGCTAATATAACGCTATATTGTGTTTTCGCTGTAAAACACTTAGAAAATCTGAAATATTGTCTGGATTCACAAGATCTGTGTCTTTCAATTGCTGTACGCTGTGTATTTTTAAGAAATGTTTTATGATGAGTAATTAGGTAATACACGTTGCTCTCTGTAGTTATTCTAGTCGAGTTGTGATGGTGGCTGCAATGGTAAACTATGATTTATACCTGAAATATGCACATTTTTCTAACAAAACATATGCTATACAATAAATATGTTATCAGACTGTCATCTGATGAAGTTTTTTCTTGGTTAGTGGCTATTTATATCTTTATTTGGTCGAATTTGTGATAGCTACTGATGGAGTAAAAAAAGTGGTGTCTTTTGCTAACGTGGTTAGTTAATAGATTTACATATTGTGTCTTCCCTGTAAAACATTTTAAAAATCAGAAATTATGTCTGGATTCACAAGATGTGTATCTTTCATCTGGTGTCTTGGACTTTTGATTTAATGATATTTAGATGCTAGTATTTACTTGTGACGCTATGCTAGGTTATGCTAGTAGCTTTTCTACTGATGGGGGTGCTCCCGGATCCGGGTTTGGGAGGCGTTAGAGGTTAATCGAGATAGTACATCTGTTTTTCAATTGTATGAAAGATTGCCAGTCCACTACAGAGTCAGTTTTTCTTGCTTTGGCCGAAGCCTGATTTCTCATATAGGTCCGGAGAAAGCCAAGGGTTCAATCTATCTTTGTGTCTGAATTGTTTAAAAGGGGCGTGTTTATGTTTATCTGCCAGAGGAATAAATATGGAGGAGAAATGTTCAAGAGCTAATTAAGGGTCAGGAATACAGGAGACAGTGGCTAAACAGAGTAGTACATATAATGTAAAAAGTTTGAGCAGAGGTTAAACAAGGGTTAGAATTTGGATGTTTCGTGTCTCTAATACACACTATGGGACAATGATCACTGAGATCATACGCAAATGCTCCACCAGACAAATATTTATCGGGGTTATTAGTAAGAATTGAGTCAATCAATGAAGAGTTAACAGGGTTTTGAGATAAATTTAGTCAGTGCATATTGATCTGGGGATAGTCAACCCTGATTCTAATTCCCTAAAATGACCAGCTCCAAGGATAGAAAAGGTGTTACACACTCAGATATAGCACCAATAGCATCCGCTATGGCAGCAGGGGCGAGGTAAATCATGTGGAGGACGTAGAAGAAAATATCTGTTTTAAGTGTATTCTGCTTTGAGATTGGAATAAAAAATATAATGATCTATATTATACCAAATATCAATCAATTTCATTGCAAGTATAGCTATCTCGCTTGTGTAGAATCAGTAAGCACAATATGTACGGAAACCACACATAACACATTGTATACTGTAGTTTATGCTATTCAAACCGCTCAGAGAAATCCCTCAAAATAATAAGATGAGAGGAATCTGTGTTCCTGATTCTGCTGCGAATCAATTAAGTGGATAAAACAGAAATGATTACTCTTATGGAGTGGCAACTTAATGGCAAAATAGATTTATTGCAATTAAGCGAATTACTTGATTTAATTTACAATGCTGAGCTGCAGACTGTGCATTATAGCGCAGCTAACAATGGTGTGTTGGCAGGAAACGACTAGGCTGCATAAGGAAACCTGGCAAAACCCTGACTGTTTCTGACATGAGATTTGGTCAGTTGCTAGTCATCTACAGTATGTAGAAAAGGAGACACAAATGCAAACCAGTAATATTACTGTAAGGAGATTAGGATGTTGCTGGTCAGTTTGTCTTATATTAAAAGGTCCCCTGTTATCATATATGTGCCTTTACATCCAGCAATATCTGCTCTCAGTGGCCATGTATACACATTTTAGAACCAATTGTAATCTGGTGACATCACTTCCTGAGGTGGACACATTGTAGCTGTTATGCAGCCATGTGTAATCACAACGGGGACACTGGCTAAAACCTCACAATATTCTGCCCCACTGTATCTCAACTGGATGACCAATAAATTAAACAGTGGGCACAAAACAGCAGCTGACTGTAACATTAGTGATATGAACACTTCAACTAAATCATAAAAATAGAGCTCTTAGGCCACGCACACCAGTGGTGGGTGTTGTGTTGAAAGAAAGATGCATATGCAGAAAAGAACCCCATACCTACTGTAAAATATGGTGGTGGATCTTTGATGTTATGGGCTTATTTTGCTTCCAATGGTCCAAGCAGTCACGCACACATCAACATTTTGCAATGGCCATCTCAGTCTCCAGACTTGAACCCCATTGAACACCTGTGGTTTGAATTGAAGAGGACAGTCCATGCAGACAAAGGATATCAAGGATCTGGAAAGATTCTGTATGGTGGAATGGTTTATAAGATGTTCTCCAAACTCATAAAACATTTTAGAAAAAAGGCTCAGTGGCGTTATTCTCGCAAGGTGAGGTATTGAAAGCTATTGAAAACAGGGGTGCCAATAACTTTGACCCCTAACAAAATCTCTTTACATGAGCACTTGTATTAGTATTAAATAATATAATTTTCACAAAAATGTTTGCATAAAATATAGCCCAGTATTTTATTATTTATTTTATACAGTTTATTTTATTCCTCATCTTAGTCAAGGGTGCCAATACATTTGGACCTGTCTGTATACAGTGCATTCAGTAAATTATTCAGACCACTTCACTTTTTCCACATTTTATTATGTTACAGCCTCATTATAAAATTGAGCTCAGGTGCATCCTGTAGGGCATTGATCATTCTTGAGATGTTTCTAGAACTTGATTGGAGTCCACCTGTGGTAAATTCAGTTAGAAGGAATTGTGCATTGTCATGACTGTCCTGTGAGGTTCCAGATGGGTCGGATCAGCTTTGCAGTGGATGCCTTTTGCCAGACCCCCTCATGCGCGCAGACGGGGGAGAAGGGAACCAGTGGGGGGTTGACAGCTCACACCCTGTTGTAAATCAAGGACAAGAACGTTCAGCTCACTCCCTCTCCAGTGTTCACCGCAGGAATGTGCCTTTGTTTCACAGACATTTTCCCACCGAAACTCTAACACGTTCTAAAACTAATACTGGAACAATATTTGTAACATAGAACGTGAGGAATGGGCAGAGGTGACCTAAAAGAACACTAATGTTGGTTTGGTTGTTATTTTGTGATGTCATTAAACATGTTATAAAGGAAATACTGTAACTTGAAAAGTATGCACTATATGTATGAAATTATGAAAGTGTTTTTGTTTTAAGAGAGGGAGGTGATTTTGTAAACTATAAGAGGTAATTGTTATATAACTTTATAGAAGTAAGTAGTCAACACCCCCTTGAGTGAGGTCAGAGAGCGGGTCAGCCTCACAAATCATCCCTTTTGAACAAACAGTATAAAACGATGGGTTATGAATTTACCTATCTGACCAGAAAGAGGTCAAGCTGCAGCTCACATTTAAAGTGGTTTACCTCTTGACGCTAGGGGTCAGATTATTATAATATTTTTTTAAATAACATTCCCAAGGTAAACGGACTATTTCTCAGGTCCAGATCGTAGAATATGCATATAATTTACAGATTAGGATAGAAACCACTCCAAAGTTTCCAAAACTGTCAAAATATTGTCTGTGAGTATAACAAAACTGATTCTGCAGGCGAAAACCTGAGAAAATCTAACCCGGAAGTGATTTTTAAAATTTTTAATCTGTGTTTCCTGGCCCGTCTTTCTTCCATTTAAAGGGGTATCAACCAGATTCCTTTTCCAATGGCTTCCTCAGGCTGTGACCAGGCTTTAGACATAGTTTCAGGCTTTTTTTTGAAAAATGAGCGAGATTTTTCAAAACTAGTCAGGTGTCCTCTGATTAGTTCCTGCGCGCGAGAGGGTAGCTCTCCATTTTCTTTTTCTCTCTTATTGAATAGGTTACGGTCCGGTTGAAATATTATCGATTATGTTTGTTAAAAACAACCTGAGGATTGATTATAAAAAACATTTGACATGTTTCTACGACCATTACGGATACTTTTTGGAATTTTCGTCGAACGGAATGAGGCTTTGGTTTTCTGAACATAACGCGCAACCCAAATGGCGTTTTTTTGTTATAAAAGTAATATTTATCGAACAAAAATAACATTTGTTGTGTAACTGGGAGTCTCGTGAGTGCAAACATCTGAAGATTATCAAAGGTAAGCGATTAATTTTATTGCTTTTCTGACTTTCGTGACCATGCTAATTTGGGGCTAGCTGTTCTAGCATTGATTGATACACTCACAAAAGCTTGGATTTATTTCGCTGTAAAGCATATTTTCAAAATCTGACACGATAGGTGGATTAACAACAAGCTAAGCTGTGTTTTGGTATATTTCACTTGTGATTGCATGATTATAAATATTTTTAGTAATATTTTGCGCCCTGCAATTCAGCGGTTGTTTAGGAAAATTATCCCGTAAAAGGGATCCGTAGCGCAGAGAAGTTAAACTTTGAATCTCAACACGAGGTAGAGACGATAGTCACCTCCCGGACAATCACTGGTACAGCTGATTAGCTGTTCTAAGTAAAGTATCTAGAAAAACGATTTTAAGTGGGAACATTCTACAACTCGCTTCAAACCATCATCTTCTACTACTCTCATCACCCCATTGGGAACAATTGACACGGCTGGCTTGCCTATCTTCAAAGAACCACCCAACTCCCATTCCAAGAAGGCCTAGTTCCGACAGAAATACATGAAGAACCAAGACATTTACAAGTAAATACATTCATGATATCTTACTCCAATTGGGCGGTTGTTCGTGTGTAAAGTACATGATTACTGTGAGAGTAGTTTCTAAAATGTACCAACGTTAAGTGTCTCTGTCTCTCTCTCTCTTGCCCTCTCCATGTCTTTTATAACAAGCAGCCTGTCACGCCGTGATCCATTTCACATGTCCTTGTGCTTGTCTCCAACCCCCTCCAGGTGTCGCCCATCTTCCCAATTATCCCCTGGGTACTTATACCTGTGTTATGTTTGTCTGTTACCAGTTCGTCTTGTTTGTCAAGTCAACTCCCGGTTTTCCCCAGTCTCTCTTTTCTTGCCCTCCTGGTTTTGACCCTTGCGTGTCCTGACACTGAGACCACCTGCCTGACCACTCTGCCTGCCCCCGACCCTGAGCCTGCCTGTCGTCCTGTTCCTTTGCCCCTACTCAGGATTACCAACCTCTGCCTGACCTGAACCTGAGCCTGCCTGCCGTCCTGTACCTTTGCCACACCACTCTGGATTATCGACCCCTGCCTGCCTTGACCTGTCGTTTGCCTGCCCTTGTTGCTGTAATAAACATTGTTACTTCAACACAGTCTGCATTTGGGTGTTACCTGAAACGTGATACGTTGACTGTTTATGGATGTGATAGTTAAAGACCTTTAGAGATTAATTCGGGAGATGGTAACTCTTTAAATAACCGCTCTTGTGGTGCCCTAAATCCTAATGAGTTAATTGTTACATGATTAACTTAATCAGGTAACATTTAAACATAGTTGATTAGATAAATAACAGTCATCAGATTAATGAAAGTAAAGTCACGACACCGTAGAACTCTGAGAGAGGATTGTGTTGAGGCACAGATCTGAGGAAGGGTACTAAAACAATTTCTGTAGCATTGAAGGTCCCCAAGAAAAACAGTGGCCGCCATCGTTCTTAAATGGAAGAAATTTGGAACCACCAAGACTCTTCCTAGAGCTGGCCGCCCGGCCGAACTGAGCAATCAGATGATCACTCTGAAAGCGCTCCAGAGAACCTTCCAGAAGGACAATCATCTCTGCAGCATTCCACCAATCAGGCCTTTATGGTATAGTGGACAGACAGAAACCACTCCTCAGTAAAAAGAACATGACAGCCCGCTTGGAGTTTACCAAAAGGCACCTAAAGACTATCAGACCATGAGAAACAAGATTTGGCTTGAATGCCAAGTGTCATGTCTGGAGGAAACCTGGGATGTAGGCACCATTCCTACGGTAAATCATGGTGTGGCAGCATCATGCTGTGAGGATGTTTTTCCACGGCAGGGACTGGGAGACTAGTCAGGATTGAGGGAAAGATGAAAAGAGCAAAGTACAGAGAAATCCTTGATGAAAACCTGCTCCAGAGCGCTCAGGACCTCAGACTGGAGCGAAGGTTCACTTTCCAGCAGGACAACGACCCTTAGCACACAGCCAAGAAAATGCAGAAGTGGCTTCGGGACAAGTCTCTGAATGTCTTTGAGTAGCCCAGCCAGAGCCCGGACTTGAACCCGATTGAACATCTCTGGAGAGACCTGAAAATAGCTGTGCAGTGACGCTCCCCATCCAACCTGACAGAGCTTGAGAGGATCTGCAGAAAAGAATGGGAGAAACTCCCCAAATGCAGGTGTGCCAAGCTTGAAGCGAACATAACCTAAAAGACGTGAGGCTGTAATCACTGCCAAAGGTTCTTCAACAAAGTACTGAGTAAAGGGTATGAATACTTATGTAAATGTGATGTTTGAGTTTTTTATTTGAATACATTTCCACAATTTCTAAAAAACAGTTTTTGCTTTGTCATTATGGGGTATTGTGTGGATTGACAAGGGCAAAAAAACTATTTAATACATTTTAGAATAAGGCTGTAACGTAACAAAATGTGGAAAAAGTTAAGGGGTCTGAATACTTTCCAAATGGACTGTATTATAATACTCAAAGCATTTTGAAGCTTTCCTTCATTTTAGGCTCAAAGGAAGCACGTGGTCCTCTAACATCTGACAGGCTACTGTGACGTCACTGAAGACAGTAGTTTACCAAATTCAAAGTGTCATTAATAATTATTGCATCATCATTTATCCCATGATGACGACACTCTGCTCCCCTCTAGCCTTATAAAAGGGATCACAATATCCTGAAGACCCAGAGCATCAACCGAGCCGCCCTGTCCACTGACCCTGCCGCCCCAGGGTGTCCCGGCATTGCAGGACAGGAGGCCACAGGAGGCGTTAGAAGGCAGGGTAATCTACCCGACTGAACCATCCCCTCACAGTTCTCCCTCCCTCCCAACCCCAGGTAGTGTAGAGATGTTAAAGTTTGCATAAATAAAAGATGGGCTTTTAACTAAAACTGTTACGACTTTCACTTTTTATGATTAGATGGTTTATACGGGTTTTAGGCAGAATAGTTTATAATATATAAGTAGATAGTAATAGCCTAATCTGTTAGAGATAGATACAATTAAAACATTGAATCATCGTATCTGTCCCTAACAAATCAATTAATATATTAAAACGCTGTATTTATTTAAAGGTGCAATATGCAGAAATCGCTCCGCCATTTCCTGGTTGCTAAAATCATAATTTCAGTTTATGTGACAAAAGTAATCTATAGTGTAGAGAATCATTGTACCATCTAAACCACTGTGAAATGTCTTTCCAATAAAGACAAATATTGTATTTTCGGCAGAAATAGTGCACATAGAACAGATCTATCACTTCTTAGACTGGCTTTCAATGAGAATGACATATCCATAACTCATCTTTCAATGAGAATGACATATCCATAACTCATCTTTCAATGAGAATGACATATCCATAACTCATCTTTCAATGAGAATGACATATCCATAACTCATCTTTCAATGAGAATGACATATCCATAACTCATCTTTCAATGAGAATTACATATCCATAACTCATCTTTCAATGAGAATTACATATCCATAACTCTTCTTTCAATGAGAATGACATACCAATAACTCATCTTTCAATGAGAATGACATATCTATAACTCATCTTTCAATGAGAATTACATATCCATAACTCATCTTTCAATGAGAATGACATATCCATAACTCATCTTTCAATGAGAATGACATATCCGTAACTCATCTTTCAATGAGAATTACATATCCATAACTCATCCTTCGATGTGAATTTGGTTGGGACGCCCAAAAAGTTACGTATTGTAGCTTTAAAACATTGACACATTCAATCATCAACAGTCAAGTCACCATTATGGTTTAGTTTGTGATAATTTGCAGCATAGGCCTACAATAATTTCTTGATCCAGCGGTTGGATTCTGAACCATTATAAACGGCAATCATTAATCCATAAACATTTACTATAGCTGTAACATATGAAAGAGAATAAACACAAGAATATAAATTAGTTCAAAAGTATAACATTTTTTAAATAATTTCAAGATCCAACCATTATAAATGTTAAATCAGCTACACTGAGTGTACAAAACATTAGGAACACCTGCTCATTCCACAACATAAACTGTTAATCCAGGTGAAAGCTATGATCCCTTATTGATGTCTCCTATTAAATCCACTTTAATCAGTGTAGATAAATGTGAGGAGACAGGTTAATGAAGGATTTTTAAGCCTTGAGAAAATTGAGCCATGGATTGTGTATGTGTGCCATTCAGAGGGTGAATGGGCAAGACAAAATATTTAAGTGCCTTTGAACGTGGTATGATAGTAGGTGCCAGGTGCACCGGTTCGAGTGTGTCAAGAACTGCAACACTGCTGGGTTTATCACGATCAACAGTTTCCTGTGTGTATCAAGAATGGTCCACCAGCCAAAGGACTTCCAGCCATCTTGACACAACGGTGGGAAGCATTGGAGTCACATGGGCCATCATCCCTGTGGAACGCTATCGACACTTTGAGACTGTTCTGAGGGCAAAGGGGGGTGCAACTTCATATTAGGAAGGTGTTCCTAATGTTTTGTATATTCAGTGTATATTTAAGCAATAAGGCACGGGGGGGTGTGGTATATGGCCAATATACCAGTCCTAAGAGCTGTTCTTATGGACGACGCAACGCGGAGTACCTGGATACAGCCCTTAGCCGTGGTATATTGACCGTATTACAACATACCCACAAAGGTGCCTTATTGTTATTATAAACCGGTTACCAACGTAATTAGAGCAGTAAAAATAAATGTTTTGTCATACCTGTGGTATACGGTTTGATATACCACGGCTGTCAGCCAATCAGCGTTCAGGGCACGAACCACTCAGTTTATAATACACCATAAGCCTCTCAGCTGTGGGAAGTTCTACGCCTACAATTTTAGAATCAAAAGAAGCGTGTCGTCCTCTTACATGCCACTGGCAACTTTAATTTCCGCTGTTTTGTATTTTTGTTTATTTTCCGAGTTTTTGTGTTTGGAATGGCATGCAGTGGAGGCTAGTGAGGGGAGGACGGCTCATAGTAATGGCTGGAATGGAGTGGATGGAATGGAATGAAGCCCATGTTTCCATGTGTTTCATTCCATTAACTCAGTTAAAGCTATTACTATGAGCCGTCCTCCCTTCACCAGCCTCCACTGATGGCCGGGTTACCATTGGAGATTCAGCTCTTTCAATGCAAGTAATGTAAGCGTTTGTCGGCAAAAAAACATTTATATGTAGAATGACTGGACATTCCACATTTCAAGGGAAATTATGCATCACAATAGTACACTGAACAAAAATATAAACGCAACATGTAAAGTGCTGGTCCCATGTTTCATAAGTTGAAATAAAAGATCCCAGAAATGTTCCATCCACACAAAAAGCTTATTTCTCTCTCTTTTTTGCACAAATTTGTTTACGTCCCTGATAGGGAGCACTTTGTCAAGATCATCCATCCATCCACCTGACTGGCGTGGCATGTTAAGAAGCTGATTAAACAACATGATCATCACATAGGTGCACCGTGTGCAGGGGACAATAACAGGCCACTCTAAAATGTGCAGTTTTGTCACACAACGCGATGCCAACAGATGTCTCAAGTTTTGAGGGAGCATGCAAATGGCATGCTGACTGCAGCAATGTCCACCAGAGCTGGTGCCAGAAAATGGAATGTTAATTTCTCTTCCATTAAACCACCAGTACGTCCAATTTGGCGGGGTGGGGGTGGGGGGGGGGCTGAGGAGTATTTCTGTCTAATAAAGCCCACGGCTGCGCTCCTGCCCTGTCATGTGAAATCCATAGATTAGGGCATAATGCATTTATTTCAATTGACTCATTTCCTTATATGAACTGTAACTTAGCAAAATCTTCCAAATATTTGCATGTTGATCTTATATTTTTGTTAGTATATTTCTAACTTTTGCAATCAAATGATTTTACTGTGCCCGGTCACACACAGACTTTTACGGTCATACAAGGGGCCAACGGTGGATTCAAAATGAGAAGCCTAACCATTATTTACATGACCCCAGTTGCATTTGCAAACAAATACTATCGTTTTTTCTGAATGAAATCTATCATATGAAAACTTAGGGTGACAGTGAACAATTGAAAGTTGGGCAGTGAGCAAAATAACCATAGATGGGAAGTTGACATTGACTTATTAATAGGCATAAATAAATTGTGGTTGCAGTCCTCAAAGATTGAAATGCATTTAATAAAATTTATCAGATCCAATTATTTGCCGCTAGTACAGTATATAGGCCTATTTTGCCTTTATCAAACTTGGCACAGAATCAGTTCTGTAAACACCATTAAGGAAAACTCTTCTGTCCGCAGTGCAGTCGACATTGAGACCCGTTGGAATTGCTCTATTTGGAAATGATTGTGACTGACAGAATGGGATTGATTTACCTGAATCTGGTGAAGCCGGCGGACTTTTACACAGAGCCCCAGACCCACATAGCTCCTGAGACAATGTAATGCAAATGCAGGCTGACAGCATGTCAACCTAACAGACAACCGTAAACACTTTAAGTAGGTATTGATCTCTTGGTGACACTGGATTTAATAAGCTTTGCGGTTGTCGGCAGAGACACTCTGGAATCAGGCTTCCCCTCTCCCTCTCCAAGCGCCTTCTCTAACTAAAATGTGATGAAATCTTGTCTCAGTTGAAAATCTAGTTGGCAGTGAGCATAATCAAAATCTTTCCTATATTTCAAGGATTCTGTTTCTTCCGAATCTTTCGTCAGGAGAGGGCTAGAGGTGTGCTGCCTGTGTCTCTTTGAGGAGCATTTGGAGGCTACCCAGCTAACAACAAAAGTTCCCACAACTTTAGAGAATGTTCTCTAAACATTCTCATTAGGTTCTTAACTAGCGTTTCATAGGAAAGTTCCCATGATGTGCAAGGAATGTTTCCAAGAGACCATTCCCTTAATGTCAAACGTGACTTGTTTCAGAAAACTATGTCGCGCTTCACTACTTCACAGGAGAGCGTTTTTTGGCAGAAATGCTTTCTGGAACATGTGAACTCTTCATATGCCTTAATAACAAACTTGTATGCCATCTGTAAATATGAATAAAATAGTTAAATTACAAGCCTAGTGGGTTTAGCTACAGAAAAAGTCAGCAACCTTCCCACTAGCCATGATTGGTTGAGATAATGAGTGGGCTGGACATGCCGAGAGATGAGTTTGGATTGGTCTGCCGTGTAGCAAACTTCTGTCTCTATCAAGAGCTGGTCAGTATGTATAGGTAATCCTTTCTAACGTGGCTTTTTTTAAAGATATCACATAGTAGAACTACATAAGTGTTTCTATCCACTTTCTGGAGGACATAGTTTTGAAATCAGTGGAATTAGAGTATGATAGCTAAGGAGATGGAGAAAAGGATGGTGTTTGATTGTAAATATGCAGACGGAGTCAAAAAGAGAACACACTGTTGTTTAAAACACCTGTTTCCGGATTGCATATTCAAACTAAGGGCAACTATGGCATCTGTGACAGAGAGGGAGAAAGCGTCAATCCATATATACGGGTAAGATAGTCTTGCTCCAGGTTAAATTTACGACACACCCGTAGTATAAACCAGCCTTTAATCTCGAAATCTTTGGTTGTTTAGAACATGGCCTCACATGTGAATCTTTTAAGAGATGAGTGGGGCCAAGGCTTTAGAGGGTGTGAACGATACTGAATACAAAGAAGAGCTCTCCACTAGGTTTACCAAAACATTCAAGGGCCATTTTCTCAAAAGTGAGGTTACATGTTTATCAACTTTCAAAGCAGAATTACTTCCCATTGTGCCTCAACTGTAGTGTAAAAAACACAATTTCAAATGTTGCTACATAAGACCAGATTGAGCCCTTCGGTCACAAATAGAACTTAACATGGTAACCACGTTATGGGTTTCAGATATGAATATGAATGTTCTACATATTTTACGGGAACGTTGCAAGAACATTAATGTGTCCAGTTTTCTGTGGGTTAGGAGAACATGCAATCAACGTCACACTAAACATACACAGAACATGGTTTCAATGTTCTCAGAACATAAATATTAATTTCATAGACACATTTCATGGAAACGTTGCAAGAACATTTATCAGTCCAAAGAAAATGTATTACACATCACATCTTGTTACTGTTGCCGAGTCAATGAAAGCCCTGAATGGTGAACCACTGATCCATTCATAGTTGGCAAGGGATACAAACAGTGCTTTTAAAAAAGGGTTAACAAGATTCTCTTGTTTAATGCAACTAAGATTGAACTATTTTGCCTGAAAGCCAAGCGCAACGTCTGGAGGAACCCTGGCACGATCCCTACGGTGAAGCATGGTGGTGGCAGCATCATGTTCTGGGGATGTTTTTCAGCAGAATGGACTGGGAGAGTAGTCAGGGTCGAGGGAAAGACAAACAGAGCAAAGTACAGAGAGATCCTTGATGAAAATCTGCTCCAGAGCACGGACCACAGACTGGAGTGAAGGTTCACCTTCCAACAGGACAACGAACCTTAGCACACAGCCAAGACAACGCAAGGGTGGCTTTGGGACAAGTCTCTAAACGTCCTTGAGTGGCCCAGCCACAGCTCGGACTTGAACCTGATCCAACATCTCTGGAGAGACCTGAAAATAGCTGTGCAGTGATGCTCCCCATCCAAACTGACAGAGCTTGAGAGGATCTGCAGATGAGAATGGGAGAAACTCCCCAAATACAGGTGTGCCAAGGTTCTAGCAAACATACCCAAGAAGAATCGAGGCTGTAATTGCTGCCAAAGTTGCTTCAACGAAGTACTGAGTAAAGGGTCTGAATAATTATGTACTGTAAATTTCATATTTTGATTTTTAGTTTTTATACATTTGCAAAAAATTCTACAAACCTGTTTTTGTTTTGTTATTATGGGGTATTGTGTGTAGATTGATGAGGGGGGGGGGAACCATGTAATACATTTAGAATAAGGCTGTAACATCACAAAATGTGAGGTCTGAATACTTTCCGAATGCACTGTACATGATTACGCTGTGCATGTTCATTTCTACAGTAATTATTAATCAACATGTCCTTTGAAATCTTCCTGCTGTGACACCATGTTTGTGTATAGTATCAGTTAATCTGACTATTCTCATCATTGATTTGATTAACTTATTTTAGCAATTGAAGGGCTTTCATTATAGTTGCCTATAGTTCGTGGGGCATATTAACCATATTTTAAAGATATTCCTGAATCACTATGATCAATAAAATATTTAATTGAGTGTACTTTTAACAGAGCTAATATTTACTTAAAAGTGCATTCACCCTATTGCTTACACCTATCACATTGTTTCAGATCTACACAAGTGCCTAGGGAGGACGTTTATGGCAGGGATCATCCACTAGATTCAGCCGCAGGCCAATTTTTTTTTGAGCGGATGGTCAGGGGGCCGGAACATAATTACAAATAATTTGTAGACTGCAAATTCACTGGAAGAAGCCCAAACGGATATAATATTTGACTAAAACATAATTATTTCAAACCTTGTCTACATTTGTATAGGATCACATACACTGAGTATACGAAACATTAAAAACACCTGTTCTTTCCACCAGCAGTGGTGGAAAAAGTGTTCAATTGTCAAACTTGAGTAAAAGTATAGACACCTTAATAGAAAGTTACTCAAGTAAAAGTAAAAGTTACCCAATAAAATACTACTTTAGTAAAAGTCTAAAAGTATTTGGTTTTAAATATACTTAAGTATCAAAAGTATTTGTGTTTAGTGTTTCGTGAGTCCGCCAGGCCAGAGGCAGTAGGGATGACCACGTGTTCTTGTAATGAATACGATGGGAGACGGAGTGCTGGTTTCAAGCGCAAGGCGCAGCAGGTGTCTATTAGCAAAGGACCACAGGAGGAGGCAGGTAGCTGGGTCCAGGGACAGGCAGAAGGATCAAACGCGCCAAATAAATTTACATTTTGGATATATATCGACGGAATTAATCGAACAAAAGGACCATTTGTGATGTTTATGGGACATATTGGAGTGCCAACAACAGAAGCTCGTCAAAGGTAAGGCATGAATTATATTTTTATTTCTGCGTTTTGTGTCGCGCCTGCAGGGTTGAAATATGCTTCTCTCTCTTTGTTTACTCTGTTGCTATCCTCAGATAATAGCATCGTTTGCTTTCGCCGAAAAGCCTATTTAAATTCTGACATGTTGGCTGGATTCACAACAAGTGTAGCTTTAATGTGGTCTCTTTCATGTGTGATTTAATGAAAGTTTGATTTTTATAGTAATTTATTTGAATTTGGCGCTCTGCATTTTTACTGGCTTTTGGCCAAGTGGGACGTCAGCGTCCCACATATCCCAGAGCAGTTAACAAAAGTTCTGAACCTATATACATTTTACGGACACAGTATATTTTACATTAGTTATCTCGTTTTTTGGTAGTCCCACCCGTCAGCTCCCCTCAACCCAGTCCATCTATCTCTGAACACCATCCAGTTTTGATTTCTATTTGCCATATATTTTTCAACTGTGCTGTGATATTTCACAAAAGTACCAAAACAAATTATATAATGATCTTGTCTCTTCACAGCAAAATCTGCAAAGCTGGAATGTCACGACTTCCGCCGAAGTCGATCCCTCTCCTTGTTCGGGCGGCGTTCGGCGGTCGACGTCACCGATCTTCTAGCCATCACTGATCCTTTTTTCATTTTCCATTGGTTTTGTCTTGTCTTCCATCACACCTGGTTCCAATCCCATCAATTACATGTTGTGTATTTAACCCTCTGTTTCCCATCATGTCCTTGTCGGAGATTGTTTGTTTGTATGTTCGTGTATTATGTATTGGTGCGCGACGGGTTCTTGTACACACTTTTATTCATGTTGTATTTTGGTTTTGGAGTTTTGTTAAGTTTATTAAACGACTCCATTTATACTAAGTTTGATTCTCCTGCGCCTGACTTCCCTGCCACCTACACACACGTTGTTACATGGAATGGTTGTATCCCCCATTTACTGTATATAACATTATATTGGTTGCAAGAATTAAATTGAAAAGCTCTAAGTATGGAATCCTGTGTTGTTTTGTGTATCAGCTCATAAACCATGTGCCAAGGAATCGGTACATTTGAAAATCTCTTCCCAATTATGTTGCTATCTGTATGGCACAGCTGTCAATTCTTTGGTCTTTTTTTTGTTATACTTTTTTATTCATCACAATTTTCTTTAACCAATTTTGGTCTTTAATGCAGAGCAGACAGACAACTTCCTTACTTTCTCCCCCTTCCAGCTGTCTCTTCCATTTTTGCGGTAATGCTGCAATTAGTTGGTTGTAATTTTGGATAGTGCAAACATTTCCATATGTTTTTGTTAGCTGCATGTGTGAAATAACTCCACCAGTCCTATTTATGATATAATTTACAAAGATTATACCATTTTTACAAATGTTGTCCTAAAATAATATTTGTATCAAATAGTATATTTGTGTTTAACCGTAATATGTGTTGTAATATATTTTCGGTCTTTTATGGTGGATTAAACTGAAATAGCAACCAAATTGCATGTTTTAAAAATAGTGATATTTTGGAGATGATTTCATTTTCAAATAACCAAAAGTGAGAGGTTGTAATCTGAATTAAGGGAAAGGGCCATTCTTGAACATGGGGTGAGACATTCTTACAAATCTGCTAGAGAACCAGTTTGGATTAAGTTTAACTGTTGTATGACTGAAGCCTTTAGTGAGAGGTCTAATGCTTTAATAATTTTTGCCCTCCAAAATCATATTCATTATATAAATAGGCCAGTTAAATTTTGTCTGGTTTGCCGTTCCAAATAAAATGTCATAGTTTTTGCTGATTAAAGAGGACTAAAGGACTAAAGAGTTAATCATTGTGACTTTTCCACTAATAAACAGGCATTTTCCTTTCTATGGTAGCAAGATATTATCTATTTTTGCTAACTTTCTATACAAACTTATTGTAGTGAGAACTTCTTCGGGATATGAATACCGAGTATGTCACTCTATTTGATTTGTAAACTACACAATAATGTAAAAGTTGTATTTTTTAGTGATCCAATACGTAATATAGCAGTACACTTATAATAAACTGGTTATAATCTGAAGAGGTTAGAACAATTATCTAGATGCATTATGAGACTGTGTTGGGATACAAATTGTGGATTTTAAAGAAATCATGAATCACTCGTGTACAAAGACACCTGTTGTTTTAAAGCCCTGGATTTCTAGTCCCTTTATATTATTGATGGATCTGATTTTAATAGCTAACATTTCGATGGCCATAATAAATAGATATGCCGCTAATGGAAACCATGTTTTACTCCTACAGGTTAATACCTTCTGAGAAATAGACATTATTTACTATTTTACACATAAGGTTAATATACTGTACATATCTTAACCCATTGTATAAGAGATTCTCCAAAATTTAAATATTCCAGGATTTTATATATCATTTCCAGTCATACTTTATCAAAAGCCTTTTAAAAGTCAGAGCTATGAATACCAGGCCTGGTTTCCCAGTTTCCCAGATAGTGTTCTAATGTTTCCAGTGCTTGTATTATATTATTTCCAATGTATCGTCCATGTAAAAAACCTATCTGATTAGGATGTATAATATCTCTTATGTCTCTTATGACCGAAAAGAGCTTCTGGATATAAGAACAGCGATTACTCACCTTGAACTGGACAAAGATTTTTCTTTAACGAGTCCAACGCAAAGGATATACTGCTTCTCTGAGACCAGGTCCAAATCCTTGTCATTTGCGTGAAGAAAAGACACAAGTACAGGGGACGGAGATCGGGGTGCCATGTGAGAATTTGTTGGCGAGTGGGTAACCCCCTCTACCGTCTGTTCTATTGGCCAATGTGCAATCACTGGAGAATAAACTGGATGAGCTCCGTTCGAGACTATCCTACCAACGGGACATTAAAAACTGTAATATCTTATGTTTCACCGAGGTGTGGCTGAACGACAACACGGATAATATACAGTTGGCTGGGTTTACTGTGCATAGGCAGGATAGAACAGCTACGTCTGGTAAGATGAGGGGTGGTGGTGTGTGTCTATTTGTCAATAGCATCTGGTGCGCGATGTCTAATACTAAGGAAGTCTCGAGGTACTGCTCGCCTGAGGTAGAGTCCCCCAGCTGTAGACCACACTATCTATTTTCGTAACTATCTAATTATCCACCACAAACCGATGCTGGCACTAAGACCGCACTCAATGAGGTGTGTAAGGCCATAAGCAAACAAGAAAATGCTCATCCAGAAGCGGCGCTCCTAGTGGCCGGGGACTTTAATGCAGGCAAACTTAAATCCATTTTACCCAATATCTACCAGCATGTCACATGTGCATCCAGAGGGAAAAAAACTCTGAACCACCTTTACTCCACACAAAGAGACGCATACAAAGCTCTCCCTCGCCCCCCATTTGTCAAATCTGACAATAATTCTATCCTCCTGATTCCGGCTAACGAGCATAAACCAAAGCAGGAAGTACCAGTGACTCGCTCAATACGGAAGTGGTCAGATGATGCTGATGCTATGCTACAGGACTGTTTTGCTAGCACAGACTGGGTTATGTTCCGGGATTCATCCATTGGCATTGAGGAGTATACCACCTCAGTCACCGGCTTCATCAATAAGTACATCAACGACGTCATCCCCACAGTGACCGCACATACATTTCCAAACCAGAAGCAAGATTGCAGGCAACATCCGCAAAAGCCAGAAGCCAGATTGCAGGCAACATCCGCACTGAGCTAAAGGCTAGAGCTGTCGCTTTCAAGGAGTGGTTCACTAGTCCAGATGCTTATAAGAAGTCCCGCTAAGCCCTCAGATGAACCATCAAACAGGCAAAGCATCAATACAGGACTAAGATTGAATCGTACTACATCGGCTCTGATGCTCGTCGGATGTTGCAGGGCTTGCAAACTATTACGGTCTACAAAGGGAGCTGCCCAGTGACGCAAGCTTACTAGACGAGCTAAATGTATTTTATGCTCTCTTCGATGCAAGAAACACTGAAGCATGCATGAGAGCACCAGCTGTTCTGGACGACTGTATGATCACGCTCTCCATAGCCGATGTGAGCAAGACCTTTAAACAGGTCAACATTCACAAGGCCGCGGGGCCAGACGGATTACCAGGACGTGTACTCAGAGCATATGCGGACCGACTGGCAAGTGTCTTCACTGACCGAGTCTGACCGAGTCTGTAATACCTACATTTTTCAAGCAGACCACCACAGTCCCTGTGCCCAAGATAGCGACGGTAACCTGCCTAAATGACTACCGCCCCGTAGCACTCACGTCAGTAGCCATGAAGTGCTATGAAAGGCTGGTCATTGCTCACATCAACACCATCATCTAGTAAACCCTAGACCCACTCCAATTTGCATACCACCCCAACAGATCCACAGATGACGCAATCTCAATCACACTCCACACTGCCCTTTCCCACCTGGACAAAATAAATACTTATGTGAGAATGCTGTTCATTGACTACAACTCAGCGTTCAACACCATAGTGCCCACAAAGCTCATCACTAACCTAAGGACCCTGGGACTAAACACCTCCCTCTGCAACTGGAAAAAATCTGCCATGATGATCCTCAACATGGGGGCCTCTCAGGGGTGTGTGTTTAGTCCCCTCCTGTACTCCCTGTTCACCCACGACTGCGTGGCCAATCACATTTGCTGATGACACAACAGTGGTAGGCCTGATCACCGACAACAATGAGACAGCATATAGGGAGGAGGTCAGAGACTTTGCAGTGTGGTGCCAGGACAAGAACTTCTCCCTCAATGTGAGCAAGACAAAGGAGCTGATATTGTACTACAAGAAAAGGCGGGCCGAACAAACCCACAATAACTGCAACATTGAGAGCATCCTGACCGGTTGCATCACCGCCTGGTATGGCAACTGCTCAGCTTCCGACCGTAAGGTGCTACAGAGGGTAGTCCATACGGCCCAATACATCACTGGGGCTAAGCTTCCTGCCATCCAGGACCTATATACTAGGCGGTGCCAGAGGAAGGCCCAAAAAATGGTCAAAGACTGCCGTCACCCAAGTCATAGACTGTTCTCTCTGCCACAACACGGCAAGCGGTACCAGAGCGCCAATTCTAGATCCAAAAGGCTCCTTAACAGCTTCTACCCCCCAAGCTATAAGACTGCTGAACAATTAATCAAATGGCCACCAAGACTATTTACATTGACACCCCTCCCTGTTTGTTTTTACGCTGCTGCTATTCACTGTTTATTATCTATGCATAGTCACTTTACCCCTACCTACATGTACAAATTACCTCGACTAACCTGTATCCCCACACATTGACTCGGTACCAGAATCCCGTGTATATATCCTCGTTATTGTTATTTTATTGTTACTTTTTGGTTTATTTTTTACTTTAGTTTATTTAGTAAATACTTTCTTAACTCTATTTATTGAACTGCATTGTTTGTTTTTTTTTTGGGGGGTGGATCAGCTTAATATTGCGGAAAGAATGTTGCTTCCGATGTAATTGTCTGCATCATTTCCAATCCCCCATATTTTTTTGGGTAAATATATATATCCATTCACGTATGCATACATATACACATATATACATACACATACCTACATAGACATACATACTTTTTTAAAGAGTATACCTTTATTATTATTCCCCGCAAACCCTACCACCGATCCCCCAATTGGAGTAAACTGATAAACATTTCTGTTTTTACCTTCAATTTATACATCTTATACACATTTTACAGACACAGTCTACTTTATAATAGTTCTCTCTTGTTTGTTCTTAGTCCTTCCTCTATTTCTGTTGTCCATCCAGTTTGATTTCCACTTGTAACTGTGCTATTTCACAATAGCTCCGCACCTATACACATTTCACAGATCCCGTATGCCCTACATTGTTTATCTTGTTATTAGTCCCACCCTTCAGCTCCACTCAACCTTTCCCATCTATCTTCCAACATCATCCATTTCGGATTTTTATTTGCCATATATTTTTCAACTGTGCTGTGATGCTTCACAAAAGATTTGAATCTTCCTATTCTCATAGCTTCCACGGATTGTAAATTAAAAATAAACATTTTTGCTAAAATAATTATTATATTATTGATTGATTGACTATGGCTTTTCAAATCCCCCAGTATTGCTATCTGTAGCGTTAGTTCTACGCAAATGTTGCAATTCTTCAACCATTCCTGGACCTGTGACCAAAAACGAGCTACATGCGGACAATACCAAAATAAATGGTCTAATGACTCTGCCTCCTCACAGCAGAATCTACAGAGCTGGGAAGATTGTATCCCCCATATATATAACATTCTATTAGTTGCAAGAATTTTGTACAATAATTTAAATTGAAAAATTCGAAGTTTTGAATCCGGCGTTGTTTTGCGTATCAATTCATACATCATGTGCCATGGAATGGGTACATCGAAAATCTCTTCCCAACTATTTTGCAATTTATATGGCACAGCTGTAAGTTTTTTGATCCTTAAATGAAATTGGTATATGTTTTTATTTATCACACTTTTCTTTAACCATTTATGTTCTTTAATATAAGGCCGACATACAAGTTCCTTACTTTTATCCCCTTCCACCTGCCTCTTCCATTTTTGTGGTAATGCTGCAATTAATTGGTTGTAATTTTGGGTAGAGCAGACATTTCCATATGTCTGTGTTAGCTGCATGTGTGACATTACTCCACCAGTCCTATTTATGATATCATTCACAAAAATTATACCTTTTTTAAACATTTCTTCGATAAATACAGTTTTTTTATCAATTACTATATTTGAATTTAACCACAAGATTTGTTGTACTATTTGTTCCGTCCTTTCAGGTGGATTAAACTGAAATTGCAACCAACTTTCTAAGGCTTGCTTAAAAAATAAAGATATTTTGGAGATTATTTCCTTTTCAAGCAACCGAAAGTGAGCAGGTGTAATCTGAATAAAGGGAAAAAGGCCCTTCTTGAACATAGGATGAGACATTCGTACCAATCTACTAGAGAACCAGTTTGGATTTAAGTATAACTTTTGTATGACTGATGCCTTTAGTGAGAGGTCTAATGCTTTAATATTTAATAATTTCTGCCCTCCGAATTCATATTCGTTATATAAATAGGCCCTTTTAATTTTATCTGGCTTGCCGTTCCAAATAAAATTGAATATTTTTTGTTCATATAATTTAAAAAGCAGGTCACTATGTGTAGGAAAAACCATAAGCAAATAGGTAAACTGTGATATGATTAAAGAGTTAATCAGGGTGATTTTCCCACAAATAGACAGGTATTTTCCTTTCCATGGTAGCAAGATCTTATCTATTTTTGCTAACTTTCTATAAAAATTTATTGGAGTGAGATCATTTCTTTCTTTTGGGATTTGTATACCGAGTATGTCCACATCACCGTCAGACCATTTAATTGGTAAACTACATGGCAATGTAAAATGTGTATTTTTTAGTGATCCAATACGTAATATGGTACATTTATCATAATTTGGTTTTAATCCAGAGAGGATAGCAAATGTATCTAGATCCTCTAAGAGGCCGTGGAGAGATTCTAGTTGTGGTTTTAAAAGAAAACATGAATCATCAGCGTACAATGACACCTTAGTTTTTAGGCCCTGGATTTCTAATCCCTTAATATTAATGTTTGATCTAATTTTAACAGCTAACATTTCGATGGCAATAATAAATAGATATGCCGATAGTGGACAACCTTGTTTTACTCCTCTAGATAGTTTAAAACTTTCTGAGATGTAGCCATTATTTACTATTTTACACCTAGGGTTACTATACATAATTTTTACCCATTTTATAAGAGATTCCCCAAAATTGAAATATTCTAGGCATTTATATATAAACTCCAGTCGTACTTTATCAAAAGCCTTTTCAAAATCAGCTATGAAAACCAGGCCTGGTGTCCCCGATATTTCATAGTGTTCTATTGTTTCCAGTACTTGCCTTATATTATCTCCAATGTATCGTCCATGTAAAAAACCTGTCTGATTAGGATGAATAATATCTGACAAAACTTTTTTTATTCTATGCGCCAAGCATTTTGCTAGGATTTTTGCATCACAACACTGAAGTGTAAGAGGTCTCCAATTTTTTAAATGGACTGGATCTTTATATATACCACTTGGGTCCTGTTTCAGTAATAATGATATCACACCTTCTTGTTGCGTGTCTGATAATCTATCATTTATATAGGAGTGGTTAAAACAAGCTAATAATGGTCCTTTGAGTATATCAAAAAAATGTTTGTATACTTCCACTGGTATGCCATCCAGTCCTGGAGTTTTCCCATCCTTAAAGGCCCCAATTGCATCAAGTAGTTCCTCCTCTGTAATTAGGCCTTCACATGAGTCTTTCTGTACAGATGTTAATTTTACATTATTATTAGGGAAAAAATCCATACAATTAGTTTCAGTTAGTGGAGATGGAGGAGCCTGAAACGAAAATATATTCTTAAAGTACTTTACTTCCTCTTTCAAAATATCATTTGGTGAATCATGCGTGACTCCATCATTTGTAACAAGTTTTAATACGTTTTTTTTGGTAGCATTTCTATATTGAAGATTGAAAAAGAATTTGGTGCATTTTTCCCCATATTCCATCCAGTTCGCTTTATTTTTGTAATATATTACACTGGATCTTTCTTGAATAAGTTCCTCCATTTCTTTTTGTTTTTCCTCTAACTTATTCTGTGCCTCTATGGTACCGTTTTTATTGTTATCTAACTGTACTGTTAGTCCTTCAATTTCCTTTGTTAATATGGACTCTTTTGATCGAAATTGCTTTTGTTTTATAGATGAGTACTGAATTGCATGGCCTCTAAAGCCACACTTAAAAGTGTCCCATACAATATGGGGATCTGCTGTACCTATGTTATGTCTAAAAAAGTCAGTTATAAATTCTTCTGTCCTAGTTCTAAACAATTTATCATCTAGTAGGCTTTGATTAAATTTCCAATATCCTCGCCCACGTGGAAATTCTGTAAGAGTAATATATATGCCAATTATGTGATGGTCCGACCGCATTCTGTCCCCTATCAAACACTTTTTAACTTTTGGTGCCAGAGAGAATGATATAAGAAAGTAGTCAAGGCGACTAGCTTGATTAAGCCTCCGCCATGTATATCTCACTAGGTCAGGGTATTTAAGTCTCCATATATCCACTAATTCCAATATATCCATGACATTCCTGATTTCCTTAAGTGCCTGAGGGTGATAGTTTGTAGTGTGATTTCCTTTCCGGTCCATAGAGGTATTTAAGACCGTATTAAAATCTCCCACTATAATAATAGAGTCTAGTGTTGCTTGTAGAGTTGATACATTCTTATATATATTGTCAAAGAAGCTTGGATCATCATTATTCGGACCGTATAGGTTAATAAGCCATATATGTTTATTGTCCAATAACATATTTAAAATAATCCATCTACCTTGAGGATCTGTTTGGACAAGTTGCACATTTGGATCAAAGTTATTATTAATTAAAACCATCACCCCTTTTGAATTTCTTTGCCCATGGGAGAAATATATTTCGCCCCCCCAGTTCTTTTTCCACAAAACTTCATCTAAAACTGTCGAATGGGTTTCCTGTAAACAGTAGATATTATAATCCTTCTCTTTTAGCCAGGTAAATACTGATCGTCTTTTCTTATTATCTGCTAAGCCATTACAATTGTAACTGGCTATACTTATTTCACCACTTACCATAATGAGACACACCTTTCAATTATTTTTATCAAAATATATGTTTGTAAACGTCCTATTAAAAAGTAACATAATGATTGAGTGTCTATATAGTTGTACCATGACATTTGCATCTCCACTAAGCAAACCTCCAATTGGTCCCCACTATTCCACCCGCCAAAAGCCCCCATCTCGAGTTGGGTTGTCATCCCAATGACCGGCAGACCACCCCCGACCCCCCGCATCGCACAGCCCCGGACCGACTGGGATCCATCCTTCGAAAAGTGCACACAGCGCCATCCACCGAACCGAAGCAGATCCATTGCCAAATGCATTTCCATCGCCCTCACCTCTATTTTTATTACATATTGCTGTGAATCATCCTCTATAGTCCCTAACATCTTTTACTTCTTCCTTCGCAACAGTTGTGGGATACACACATACACCCACACACATTCAGCCCTTACCCCCACACAACCATAAGCTCACCCTCTCAACAATTGCACCATCCCAGAGCCCAACTCAAGATGGATCATGATTTACAAATGTACTTGCAGTTGCAGCTGCATGAGAAGGCCTGCAAGACCGCGCAAAAAATGAGCATAAATGTAGAGATTTATTTACCATTGTCACATCCTAAATGATGGAGGTCAAATGTACACCTTCTTCCTGAAACACCCACAATACGGTCATCCATTTTGACCATGTTCCCAAGCATCTCCATGCAGTCCGACTTGATTTCGTGCCACCAGGGCCACAATAATATACCCCCTCTCTGAATGTCCGAGTGTGACCCCCTCCCCATGGGTTACTGCAGCTAGTGTTGCCAGCACTGCCACTGCCTGGGTGGGGGCACCCCACCGGAATCCCCACCGGCTAGGTACAAGGTCGTCAAGGTTCTCATTAGCAGCTTTGAGAATTTCCTTGTTTATTATGCTCTCCCTTTAGGGGTCTTTGGCTTTGCAGGACCAACCCTGCCAAGCAGGCTCAGAATCTTGAGGGGGCAGTGCTGCTCTTGGTCCCTGACCTCATTTTGGCTGCATACAGACCGCTTACAGCATGCACATAAAACAGTTAGGGACTTCTCCTTAGTATCTGGGCCATTCATGTGGGTGTCTAGGGTATAGGGCCATGGACCGTACCATTAAAATAGGATAATAAATAATTAGATATAATTTATTTTAAAAATGTAGTTCCCCATGATAGGACAATAAATAAATAAGACGTATAATTCATTATAAAAGTATATCCATCATCTGAACAACATTGAAAGCCCTCTCATACCCGGCCCACAGCAATACACTGGCTCTGGGATATGCAACTATTTCATTACTCACTCACTCAACTTTCCAAACATAACAAATAAAAATAAACACACACCACACCATCCACACATACTGTGCCTTCTGTTTACTTAGTTTTTATCTTCACTATGTAGAAATAGTGCTTGTGTTCAATTAGTTATATATGAAGATTTATAGAAAAGCTATATTTTGTATTGTATTGTTACAATCAATAACCGGGCTTGAATTGTGTTTATTTTCCTCATCTATGAGAACGTTGTAATTTTTAAAATAACCATGGAGTAGTCTTTGTGTCTCTGAACAACTGGTTATCAATATATAGTTTATCAACGACGAGAGCTACTCGTTTCGCTTTTAATCTATTTTCTTTGAAAATTGGATACAGAACTTTGCGCCGTTCTGCAATTTCTTTCGGAAACTGATCATTCATGCCAATTTTGGTCCCAGCAAGTCTTTTACCCAGATTGAACTGCATTGTTGGTAAGTAAGCATTTCAAGGTAAGGTGTGGAATTCGACACGTGACAAATCAAATATGATTTGATTTGACAATACCGTTTAAATTCTATGCGCTATGCATTTTTCTAGAATTTTTGTATCACAACACTGAAGTGTAAGGGGCCTCCAATTTTTAAAAAGGACTGGGTCTTTATATTTGCCACCTGGGTCCTGTTTCAGTAATATTGAAATCATACCTTCTTATTGAGTATTTTATAAATCGACCATTTTTATTGGAGTTATTAAAACATGTTAATAGCGGTCCTCTGAGTACTTCCAAAAAGGTTTGATATACCTCAATGGGTATGCCATCCAGCCCTGGAGTTTTCCCAGAGTTAAAGGCTTTAATTGAACCAGAAATTCCTCTTCTATAATTTGTGTCACACCAGCCTTTGCTTTGGCTCCCCCTCCTGTCCAGCTAAGGAGTTCGGCGTCACCGGCCCTCTAGCTGCTGCCAAACCTACTGCTGGCAAATGCCCTTCACTCATCAACCCCAGACTTGTCTCGTCATCATTGCACACACCTGGTACTAATTCCCACTCTATCACTGTATATATACTCCCTCTGCTATTTGTCTTTGTCGGTCATTGCAAATGTTACTTGTTTTTCTGAGCGGAATCTCTCCTATTATTTCCTAGGTACTTTATATTTTGCGCTTTGGGTTTGCCCTGTGCCTTTTGTTTACGAAGCACAACAGCATTTGGGTTTTGTCCCGCTTTAATCTATGGTGCTTAATTATGGCTGCAAGGTGCAGTATTGAGTAGCCAGTTAAATCGTGCCCATTTCAAACGGCCTCGTACTCAATTCTTGCTCGTACAATATGTATATTATTATTACTATTGGATAGAAAACACTCTCTAGTTTCTAAAACCGTTTGAATTATTTCTCTGAGTGAAACAGAACTCATTCTGCAGCACATTTCCTGACCAGGAAGTGGAATGTCAGAAATCGATGCTCTGTTCAACTTCCTGCCTATACATGGGCATGATACGTAAGAGTCTACGTACACTTCATACACCTTCCCCTGGTTGTCAAGAGGCGGTGAGAGAAGAAATTTCGTGTTTATCTTGGTCTGAGGTGGAATTAAAGCTCTTTGTATGACGTGACCGTCCATTTCCTGTTTCTGGAGCGCGCGAAAGGGGACATGGATTTGCCTTCTGTTTAGCTGTCGTTATGGACGACTAACATCTCCGGTTTAGATTTTATTTGATACATGTGACCATATCATCATAAAGTATGTTTTTTCAATATAGTTTAATTAGATTATTTAAATTTTTTCGGGAGTTTTGCCGTGTTCCGTTCTCTGACTTTGTTGACGTTGGAGAGATCCGTGCCACTTGGCAAGTGCCCATACTAAATCAAGAGGGAAATTTGCCGTTCCAGATCCAAACAACGACTGTTCTGGACAAAGGACACCTTGTCCAACATTCTGACGGAAGATCACCAAAAGTAAGAAACATTTTATGATGCTATTTCTAATATCTGTCGTGCATGTGAACTGGTCGTCGGCGCCCAAGTGTTTCTGGCTATTGTGGCTACGCTAATATAACGCTATATTGTGTTTTCGCTGTAAAACACTTGATAAATCGGAAATATTGTCTGGAATCACAAGATGCCTGTCTTTCAATTGCTGTACACTATGTATTTTTCAGAAATGTTTTATGATGAGTATTTAGTTATTTGGCGTTGGTGTCTGTAATTTTTCTGTCTGCTTTCGGTGCAATTTCTGACTGTAGCTGCAATGTAAACTATGATTTATACCTGAAATATGCACATTTTTCTAACAAAACATATGCTATACAATAAATATGTTATCAGACTGTCATCTGATGAAGTTGTTTCTTGGTTAGTGGCTATTTATATCTTTATTTGGTCGAATTTGTGATAGCTACTGATGGAGTAAAAAACTGATGGAGTAAGAAAAGTGGTGTCTTTTGCTAACGTGGTTAGCTAATAGATTTACATATTGTGTCTTCCCTGTAAAACATTTTAAAAATCGGACATGTTGGCTTGATTCACAAGATGTGTACCTTTCATATGCTATATTGGACTTGTTAATGTGTGAAAGTTAAATATAAAAAAAAAAATATCTTGAATTTCGCGCCCTGCACTTTGAGCTGACTGTTGTCATAAGTGTACCGACGTCGGGCTTGCACGCCAAACAGGTTAAATAAACTCTGTAGTTCTAAACCTGCGAGGTGGCCTTGGTGATCTCGATGATGAAAGGCTCTGGAGTGGGCGCACGCCGTCTGCGAGAGGGACGGACCAGAAGTGCAGTCCTATGAGCGCTTCACCCAACTCTTCTGTGCCGTCTTCGACCACCCTACAGAGGGCCGAGAGGGAGGTGAGCGTCTCCTCCGTCTACGCCAGGGGTCCAGGACAGCGTCGGAGTACGCTCTGGAGTTCTGGACGGTGGCTGCATCCACTGGCTGGAACGACCAGGCCCTGTTGACCGTTTTCCACAGCGGGCTACAGGCGGACGTCCAGACCGAGCTGGCCTGTCGCGATGAGGACCTCACGCTGGACCAGCTCATCAACATGGCCAACCACCTGGATAATCTCTTATTAGGGGTTTCAGTACAGTGGTGCCCCCTCTCACCTCCCTCCTGATGGGAGATCCTTGACAGCTGCACTGGACTGGGGAGGCCAACGAAGCCTTCCGTGCGCTCATGGAAACCTTTACTAACGCACCTGTTCTGGCTCATCCTGACCCGTCTCTGCCCTTGATTGTGGAGGTGGATGCCTACGAGGTTGGAGTAGGGGCTGTTCTCTCCCAACGCACTGGTGAACTCCATCCATGCGCCTTCTACTCATGGAAGCTGTCTCCCGCGGAGCAGAATTACGATGTGGGGGATTGTGAGTTGTTGGCCGTCAAAGTGCTGAAAGCATGGCGGCACTGGCTGGAGGATGCTAAACACACATTCCAAGTCTGGACGGACCACAGGAAATAGGAGTACGTTCGAGCAGCGATGAGGCTGAACCCACGTCATGCCAGGTGGGCCCTATTCTTCGCCAGGTTTGACTTTACCCTCTCCTACCGGCCTGGATCAAAGAACCTAAGGCTGATGCATTGTCCCGGGTGCATGACACAGAGGATCAGAGGGAGAAAGTGACACCAATTATTCCCCTGTCCCGCATTGTGGCTCCCTCACCTGCCCACTGTCCCGACGGGCGTATCTACATGCCCTCTGATGTGCAGGACCATCTCCTCGCCTGTGCACACACAGCACCTGTGTCGGGGCACCGGGTATAGCCCGTACTATCGACTGTCTCTCTGCCAAGTACTGGTGGCCCACCTTGGCCCAGGACGTCCAGGTTTACGTCTCTTCCTGCTCCACCTGCGCACAGAGCTTGACACCCAGACACCTCCCCTATGGTAAACTCCACCCGCTGCCGGTTCCACAATGACCCTTGTCCCATCTCTCAATGGACTTTGTCACAGGCCTTCCCCCCTTGGAGGGGCACACCACCATCCTGGTCGTTGTGGACCAGTTTTCCAAAGCCTGTCGTTTGATTCCTCTGCCTGGTCTCCCTACGGCCCTGCCTGACCGTAGAGGCTCTCTTCTTTCACGTCACTATGGGATCCCGGAGGACATCGTGTCTGACCGTGGTCCTCAGTTCACCTCCCATGTTTGGAAGGCCTTCATGGAATGACTGGGGGACACAGTCAGCCTCACCTCCGGGTACCATCCCCAATCAAATGGGCAGGTGGAAAGGGTATATCATGAACTGGGTAGATACCTTCGTAGTTACTGTCAGGACCGGCTGGGGGAGTGGGCTGCGTTTCTGCTTTGGGCAGAATACACACAACTCCCTCCATCACTCCACCGCTAACCGCACACCCTTTCAGTGTGTTCTAGGCTATCAGCCGGCCCTGGCACCAGAGTAAGATCGAGGTTCCTGTGGTTGACAATTGATCCCGGCGCCCCGAGGAGGTATGGAACACCGCGCACACCCGTCTCCAGCGCGTCGTCTACTGGCAGAAGGCGCAGGCCAATCGTCAGCGCAGTGTGGCCCCGGTCTTTCACCCCAGTGACAGGGTCTCGCTTTCTATGAAGGACCTGCCCCTCCGCCTGCCCTCCCGGAAGCTGAGCCCACGATTTGTGGAGCAGTTCAAAGTCCTGAGGAGAGTAAATGAGGTGATGTACAGATTACAGGTCCCCATCAATTACCGTATCTCACCCTCATTTCATGTATCGATCCTCAGGCCGGTGGCAGCTGGTCCCTTGGCTAGTGCTGGACCCCACGAAGCACCTCCCCCTCCCTTGGACGTCGAGGGGGCCCCGGCGTATTCCGCCCACAGCCTGTTGGACGCACGACATCATGGGGTGCTTCTCCAGTACCTGGTTGACTGGGAGGGGTACGGCCCCGAACTTGTCTCGTCATCATTACACACACCTGGTTCCAATCCCCACTCTATCACTGTATATATCCTCCCTCTGCCATTTGTCTTGGTCAGTCATTGCAAATGTTGCAAATGTTACTTGTTTTCGCCCTGTGCCTTTTGTTTATGAAGATATATTTTGAGCACAACAGCGTCTGGGTTTCGTCCCGCTTTGATCTATGGTGTTGAAATAAACTCAGTAGTTCTAAACCTGCGACTGCTTCCTGTCTTCTCCTCTCTACACCAGTGACAATTTGGCCTTCCCATGAATCTTTCTGTACAACTGTTAGTTTTGCACTTGGAATGATCATATCTGCAACTTTGTTTATTGTCATAATGTGTATAGATTTCTCCTCTTTCATGCATTTCTGGAACTTTGGCTACTAGCTTTATGCCTTTGTATGCAACTTCCACATGCTTTTTCAGGTATGAGGTGGTGTTTCTGAACAAAGAGATCAATGCTGCCTTTGCAGAGTTTACATTTCACTGAAATGTTTTCTACCTCCTCGATTCATAATAATGGGAGTATTTTCACAAGGTAAAGCTTAAGCGGGGTAACAACACAGCTGCCGTCCTTAGATTTTCAGCATTACAATAGCATATTGGAAACGGGTTAGCCTACATAATGATTTCTGTTAGCATGAGACAAGGCTTTAAAAAAATATGCAACAGTAGAGATATGCTTCTGAAAGTAATATAAGGGTTACTTGAAAAAGTAATTGTAATAATATTACAACATTTGTAGACAGTAACTTGTTATATTACTACATTACTCACAAAAGTAAAAAATATTACAGATAGAAATGCAATGACGAGAGCTGATGTAATTCCTTATCAGAGACATGTTTGTTCTACATGATATATGTGGTGTGGATTTCAAAATGACGAGAGAGTTCTCTTTGAGATGCTCAGCTATCTAGAATTCTACCAATTCCCATCTTCCAATGAGAAACACATTTTAATTAGATCAGATAGGTGTGTTGTAACTGTTGCCAAATAAATACATTAACATATATGGCTAAGAATGTGAGAGTAAAGTGACTCCCTTAGCATGTCTTGAACCCAGGCCACCAGTAGCAATGAGGAACACCCTAAAAACTGTCCCTATAAGGGATATCTCCAGGACATGTGCTTTTTTGGCCAGTATAGTTAGGCCCTGTCCAGAAGAAACCCTAACCCCTCCTGCCTAGATGCTTCTGTAGATCTGAAACACCTTGATAGGTGTAAGCAATAGGGTGAATGCACTTTGAAATAAATATCAGCTCTGTTAACAACTTGCATTGATCATAGTGATTTGATTTGATTCAGGAGTATGATTAAAACAGGTTAATATGCCTCACCAATATTAGACAACTATACAGAAAGCCCTTAAAAATAAGTCAATCAAATCATTGATGAGAGAATAGTCAAATTAACTAATAGCTGACACAGACATGGTGGCATAGCAGGGAGATCTGAATTCCTTGAACCAAGAGGTTGTGAGTTCAAATCTCAGGAGAGGACATGTTGACTAAAAACGACTGTATAAATGAACATGCACAATGTAACTGTGTATGTCAAATATGTTTGTTGAAAACACTATGTTAAAAGTACTTTGTGTGAGTATTTCAAACCTTGCCAACAGACAAAAAGAGCTGTGAACAACTTGGCAACAGTAACAAGGTGTGGAGTGTAATGAAACAAAAACACATTGGAGACTGTATTGTTGGGACCATCAGGCAACGTCTTGACAACTCATACACAGAAATGTTGCAACGTGTCTAGAACATTAATATCTTACATTCTGAGACCTTTGCAACCATGTTCTGTGTATATTTTGGTGGGAAGTTATTTTACTTTTATTTAACTAGGCAAGTGTTGTCTCAGCACAGCAGCGCATTTTTATTTAATTTTTTTATTTAACCTTTATTTAACTTGGCAAGTCAGTTAAGAACAAATTCGTATTTACAATTATGGTCTACCAAAAGGCAGAAGGCCTCATGCGGGGATGGGGGCTGGGATTAAAAATAAAAATATAGGACAAAGAACACATCACGGCAAGATAGACACCATAACACTGCATAAAGAGAGACACAGCATGGTAGCAACACATGACAACAACACGGTAGCAACACAACATGGCAGCAGCACAACATGGTAGCAGCACAAAACATGGTACACACATTATTGGGCACAGACAACAGCACAAAGGGCAAGAAGGTAGAGACAACAATACATCACGCGAAGCAGCCTCAAGTGCCAGTAAGACTGTCCATGATTGAGTCTTTGAATGAAGAGATGGAGCTAAAACTGTCCAGTAAACTAGACACTCAGAAAACCAGACACATGAATGTTCTTGCAACATCCCATGAACCATGTCTAGAACATTAATATTGTATATTCTGAGAACATGGCAACCATGTTTTGTGTATGTTTGGAGGAATGTTGATGGAATATTATCCTAACTCTCAGAAAACTGGACACAAATGTTCTTGCAACGTCCCATAAAACGCTTCTAGAACATTCATTGTGTATATTCTGAGAACACTGTAACCACGTTCTAGATAAGTTCTGCTTGAGATTAAGGAAACGGTCTCCTAACCTTAAGACCAAAACATGCTAAAAGGGTTCTCAGAAGGATTTTGCTAACATAGATCAAATATTCCCCTAACTAACGGGAAACTGGACACTCAAACTTTAGGGGTACATTACGGGTAACATTACAGAAATGTTCTCTCTCCCTAGAATTGTTAGCTGAGCAGAGACTAAAATACTGATGCAATGTTGCTCATACTGTTGCATCTGCAGCCAAGCATATGGAGTACAGCGGTGCTGTGCGGCTTTTCTGCACTGCTTTGCACAGCTTCATGCCCTACTGAGAACTGAAAACACAGGCCTTAGCACGGGCTTTTGAGCATACGTGAAACTGCTCTCCTCCTCTCTCTGTTTTTGTCTCTCTCTTTTCCTCTTACTTACCCTGGCCTTCTCATTTCTTTGATTTCTGTGATTTACAGCATTATGTATTCATGTGCAGCCAGTGCTTGAGCGCTGTTGGAGTCTGGGCTGAGAGTTAATTTGGCTGTGAATTATTTATCCCCCTGCTTAATGAACAACCCCCCACTTCCAGAAGGCACTGGAATATTACATGTCCCAAAGTGTTGGAATAATTACATTATGTAATGTGATAGCCACTGCCTCGGGCATTGTTCAATACCACCTAAATTGTAGTCTTTGCTTTTTCACTGGAGTGCCATTATATACATTATGAGAGCATGCAACAGAGCATTGGGGTAGGTGCATCAATGTGTGCACAATTACAGTGATAATGTAATATGGTCACATAGGCTATGGTGTAATGGAATGTTTTGCCATGTGTGGTAGGTTTTATGGGTTTTGACCATATTATTACAGGTTATGACTAGTTATGTCAGCTGTTATAACATATTATGACATGGTTATGACTGTGTCACAACGTGTTATGACGCTGGGGGTCAAGTAAAGTATTGCCAAAAATGATCGATCTTTTCGACAGGCAATTAAAACCATAAATTGGCATCCTGCGGGACACATGGTTGTGCTAAGGCTTGAAAAAGCACTTTTGATACTCTTTCCTGTGGGGAAGGGAAGGTTCATGTGTTCAAATGCAATATGAGAAGAACAAACTGACGAGAGAGAGAGAGAGAGAGAGGAGAGTTAGTGAAGCTATTAAAGGCTGTAGGATATCAACAGTTATTCAAATATAACAACCTTCTGTGGCTTTCATTCCCTCCCGCCACAGATTTACGGTGCTCCGTGCTATTCATCAATTTCCCCCTGGAATCCATTATTTTGCCTTCTTCCCTCAAGGTTGCGGGTATTGTCGAGTTGAATGGGCCTCAGCCCTGGCAAACAGTTAATTTTAGAAACTCGTTAAAGTCCCTTCTCTCTCTCAGCCCTCAGCGTGGGATTCTTATAGATTTGGCATACCTGTACAGCAGATTTATGCTTCATTTCAAAAGCAATATCTGGAATAAATAATAAGGGTTATAATAATACATTATGTTATGTTGTTGTGAAATATTATAACAATTCGGAGTGACAGCTTATATTAAAGGGAAACTTCACTGCTAGACACTTTTTGGGGTGTTTTTCCAGTCTTCCTACATAATTATTAGTGAGAGTTCAACCAATGATGTCATTGGTTGATTGAGTCTGCTGTCTGATCTAAAAATGAATGGTGTCATGTTTTGTAGCAATTTTTGTGGCCTTTGTGTTTTGCCAATTGCACGATCACGTGAGTAGATATGGTTGTCCTTGTTCAATAGAGCCATTGGACTTTTCTCAACAATGTTCCTATATGCCAGGACATCGCAGGATATCTAGGCTGACTCATTTTCCATCGCTTTGTAAATGCTACAGCCTGACTGGATGTCACACCAGCCTTTGCTTTAGCTCCCCCTCCTGTCCAGCTCAGGCGTTCGGCGTTGCTGGCCTTCTAGCTGCTGCCGAGCCTGCTGCTGACAAACGCCCTTCACTCACCAGCCCCAGACTTGTCTCGTCATCATCAAACACACCTGGTTCCAATCCCCTCTCAATCACTGTATATATACTCCCTCTGTCATGTGCCTTTGTCGGTCATTGTAAATGTTGCTTGTTTTGCACTTTGGGTTTCGTTCCGCTTTCATATATGGTTCTTTAATAAATTCAGTAGTTCTAAACCTGCAACTGCCTTCTACCTACTCCTCTCTACACTTGTGACAGAATGACCGACCTAAGAGAACAGGAAGCAGCAGGACATCCCGACCTCTCCACTATAGGAGAGAAGCTCCTATAACACGACTGGTGCCTGGTGCACCTCGGGACTGCCATGGATGAGGTGCTCCGGACCGTACGCCAGCTGCAAGCTACACCACCACTTTCCCAGCTCTCTATGGTCGTTCCAGACACCCCACTACCATCTACATCACCCAGTCCAATCAGCAACGTCCACCTGCCCCTCCCGGAGTGGATTGACGTCACCCCAGCTCACTGGGTTTCTCCTGCAGTGTGACCTCCACCTTGCCCACCATGCCGGGACGGGGCTGTTCTCTCCCAACGCACTGGATCGCCGCCTAAAGTCCATCCATGCGCCTTCTACTCATGGAAGCTGTCTCTCGCGGAGCTGAAATACGACTTGGGGGATCGTGAGTTGCTGGCCGTCAAGAAGGCGCTGAAAACATGGCGGCACTGGCTGAAGGGTGCTCAACACCAATTCCTTGTTTGGATGGACCACCAAAACCTAGAGTATAGAGGCTGAACTCACGTCAGGCCAGGTGGGCCATATTCTTCGCCAGGTTTGACTTTACCTTCTCCTACCAGTCGGGATCAAATAACGTCAAAGCCGATGCGTTGTACCGGGTGCATGACACAGAGGATCGGAGGAAGAAAGTGACACCCATTATTCCCCTGTCCCGCATTGTGGCTCCCTCACCTGCCCACTGTCCCAAGGGGCGTACCTACATGCAATTTGATGTGCGGGACCGTCTCCTCGCCTGGGCACACACTGCACCTGTGTCAGGGCACCGGGGTATAGCCCGAACTATCGACTGTCTCTCCGCCAAGTACTGGTGGCCCACCTTGGGCCAGGACATCCAAGTTTACGTCTCTTCCTGCTCAACCTGCGCACAGAACAAGACACCGAGACACCTCGCCTATGGCAAACTCCACCCGCTGACGGTTCCACAACAACCCTGGTCCCATCTCTCCGTGGACTTTGTCAAAGACCTTCACCCCTCAGAGGGGCACACAATGATCCTGGTCGTTGTGGACCGGTTTTCCAAAGCCTGTCGTTTGATTCCTCTGTCTGGTCTCCCTACGGCCATGCAGACCGTAGAGGCTCTCTTCTCTCACGTTTTCCGGCACTATGGGATCCCGGAGGACATTGTGTCTGACTGTGGTCCTCAGTTCACCTCCCGTGTCTGGAAGGCCTTCATGGAACGACTGGGGGACACGGTCAGCCTCACATCCGGTACCGTCCCCAATCAAACGGGCAGTTGGAAAGGGTAAATCAGGACCCGGGTAGGTACCTTCGTAGTTGCTGTCAGGATCGGCCGGGGGAGTGGGCTACGTTTCTGCCTTGGGCAGAATACACTCAAAACTCCCTCCGTCACTCCTCCACTATCAGCCAGCCCTGGCACCGGAGTCAGATCGAGGCTCCTGCTGTGGACGATTGGTTCCTTCGGCAGAAGGCGCAGGCCTATGGTCACCGCAGTGTGGCCCCAGTCTTTCACCCCGGTGACATGGTCTGGCTTTCTATGAAGGACCTGCCCCTCCACCTGCCCTGCCGGAAGTTGAGTCTGCAGTTTGTTGGGTCGTTCAAAGTCCTGAGGAGAGTCAATAAGGTGACGTACAGATTACAGCTCCCCGTCCATTACCGTATGTCACCCTCATTTCATGTATCTCTCCTCAGGCCGGTGGCTGTCACACCATCCTTCGCTTTGGCTTCCCCTCCTGTCCAGCTCAGGCACTCGGCATCGCCGGCCTTCTAGCTTCCGCAGAATCTGCTGCTGGAAAACGCCCTTCACTCATCAACCCCGGACTTGTCTCGTCATCATTACACACACCTGCTTCCAACCCCCACTCAATACTGTATATAGACCTCTGTCATTTGTCTTTGTCGGTCATTGTAAATGTTGCTTGTTTTCCTGAGGAATGTCTCCCCACTATTTCCTGAGTACTTTATTATTTTGCACTTTGGGTTTCGTCCCGCTTTAATATTTGGTGCTTTAATAAATTCAGTAGTTCTTAACCTGTGACTGCCTCCTGCCTAGTCCTCTCTACACCTGTGACACTGGAGCCATACTTCCTTGTTCCCTCCTTCGAATGCAGGCTTTTCAAAACCGGGCGGTAATAGTTTACAGGTTCACAGGAGCTTTGTTACCATGCACTGTCTATCCGAGACTGCTAAATAGTTAACTACAATGGCTGCTTCTGATAATTCCTTTGTCCAAGAAGTGCTGGAACATACAGCCCTATTTATTTGAATAAACTGAAGAGGAGTTGAAACGGCGGGAAAAATAATTGTGAGACCAGTAAGCAGCGAATGCAGCTGGACCAGGACTCAGGAGGGTAAATGACAAATGAGTAAGTTGTTCTTCGGTTGAATGCTAGCTAGCAGTATAAGCTCTCTTTTAACTTCTCTTATCTACGGATACCGGATGCGGGTTTGAATTCGACAACATACGGTGATCGCCACAAATAGTCATATTAAACATTTGTAACGGCTGTCGTATTCGTTCTCCTCCTCAGACGAGGAGGAGCATGGATCGGACCAAGATGCGGATTGGTAATTATTCATATTTTAATAGGAAAACAACAAACACTACAAAATACAACAACCAACAAACGTGACAAACCTGAAACAGTCCTGTGTGGCCCAAACACTGACACAGGAACAAACACCCACAAAACACAAGTGAAACCCTGGCTGCCTTAGTATGACTCTCAATCAGGGACAACGATTCACAGCTGTCTCTGATTGAGAATCATACCAGGCCGAACACAAAATCCCAACATAGAAAATCAACCATAGACAACCCACCCAACTCACGCCCTGACCAACTAAAACAAATACATAACAAAGGAAAACAGGTCAGGAACGTGACAGAACCCCCCCCTTAAGGTGCGAACTCCGGGCGCACCAGCACAAAGTCTAGGGGAGGGTCTGGGTGGGCGTCTGTCCATGGTGGCGGCTCTGGCGCTGGTCGTGGTCCCCACCCCACCATAGTCACCCCCCGCTTCCGTGGCCTCCTCCCAATCTTCACCCTCCATGTCAATCCCACTATTCCAAAGGGCAGTAACAGACTGAGGGGTAGCAGCTGACTGAGGGGTAGCAGCTGACTGAGGGGTAGCAGCTGACTGAGGGGTAGCAGCTGACCGAAGGGTAGCACCTGACCGAGGGGCAGCACCGGACTAAGGGGCAGCACCAGGATAAGGGGCAGCACCAGGATAAGGGGCAGCACCAGGATAAGGGGCAGCACCAGGATAAGGGGCAGCACCAGGATAAGGGGCAGCACCAGGATAAGGGGCAGCTCCGGACTGAGGGGCAGCTCCGGACTGAGTGGCAGCTCCGGACTGTAGGGCAGCTCCGGACTGTAGGGCAGCTCCGGACTGTAGGGCAGCTCATGACTGAAGGGCAGCTCATGACTGAAGGGCAGCTCATGACTGAAGGGCAGCTCATGACTGAAGGGCAGCTCATGACTGGAGGGCAGCTCATGACTGAAGGGCAGCTCATGACTGAAGGGCAGCTCATGACTGAAGGGCAGCTCATGACTGAAGGGCAGCTCATGACTGTAGGGCAGCTCATGACTGTAGGGCAGCTCTAGACTGTAGGGCAGCTCTAGACTGTAGGGCAGCTCTAGACTGTAGGGCAGCTCATGACTGAAGGGCAGCTCATGACTGAAGGGCAGCTCTAGACTGTAGGGCAGCTCTAGACTGTAGGGCAGCTCTAGACTGTAGGGCAGCTCTAGACTGTAGGGCAGCTCTAGACTGTAGGGCAGCTCTAGACTGTAGGGCAGCTCTAGACTGTAGGGCAGCTCTAGACTGTAGGGCAGCTCTAGACTGTAGGGCAGCTCATGACTGTAGGGCGGCTCTGGCAGCTCCTGACTGGCTGGCGGCTCTGGCAGCTCCTGACTGGCTGGCGGCTCTGGCAGCTCCTGACTGGCTGGCGGCTCTGGCAGCTCCTGACTGGCTGGCGGCTCTGGCAGCTCCTGACTGGCTGGCGGCTCTGAAGGCTCGTGGCAGACGGGCGGCTCTGAAGGCTCGTGGCAGACGGACGGCTCAGATGGCGCTGGGCAGACGGATGGCTCAGATGGCGCTGGGCAGACGGATGGCTCAGATGGCGCTGGGCAGACGGATGGCTCAGACGGCGCTGGGCAGACGGATGGCTCAGATGGTGCTGGGCAGGCAGGCAGTTCAGACTGCGCTGGGCAGGCAGGCAGTACAGGCAGCTCAGACGGCGCTGGGCAGACGAGCAGTGCAGGCAGTTCAGACGGCGCTGGGCAGGCAGGCAGCTCAGACGGCGCTGGACAGACGAGCAGTGCAGGCGGCGTTGGGCAGACGGCCGACTCTGACCTGCTGAGGCGCACAGTAGGCCTGGTGCGTGGTGCCGGAACTGGTGGTACCGGACTGGAGACACGGACCTCAAAGCTAGTGCGGGGAGCAGGAACAGGGCACACTGGACTCTCGATGCGCACTAAAGGCCTGGTGCGTGGTACCGGCACTGGTGGCACCGGGCTGAGGGCACGCACATCAGGACGAGTATGGGGAGAAGGAACAGTGTGTACAGGGCTCTGGAGACGCACAGGTGGCTTAGTGCGTGGTGCCGGAACTGGAGGCACTGAGCTGGAGACACGCACCATAGGGAGAGTGCGTGGAGGAGGAACAGGGCTCTGGAAACGCACTGGAAGCCTGGTGCGTGGAGTAGGCACTGGTGGTACTGGGCTGGGGTGGGAAGGTGGCGCCGGATATACCGGACCGTGAAGGAGGACACGCGCTCTTGAGCACCGAGCCTCCCCAACCTTACCAGGTTGAATGGTCCCCGTAGCCCTGCCAGTGCGGCGAGGTGGAATAACCCGCACTGGGCTATGCAGGCGAACCGGGGACACCACCTGTAAGGCTGGTGCCATGTACGCCGGCCCGAGGAGACGTACTGGAGGCCAGATACGTTGGGCCGGCTTCATGACATCCGGCTCGATGCCCAACCTAGCCCTCCCAGTGCGGCAAGGTGGAATAGCCCGCACTGGGCTAAGCACGCGTACTGGGGACACCGTGCGCTCCACCGCATAACACGGTGTCTGACCAGTACGACGCCCTCTCACTCCACGGTAAGCCCGGGGAGTTGGCTCAGGTATCCAACCCGGCTTCGCCACACTCCCCTTTAACCCCCCCCCCCAAGAAATTTTTGGGTGAGCCTCTTGGGCTTCCAGCCTCTCTTACGTGCTGCCTCCTCAATCCACCGCTCCTGGGCTGTGGCTGCCTCCTTCTCCTCCCGAGAGCGGCGATTCTCTCCAACCTTTGCCCAGGGTCCTTTTCCGTTCATGATTTCCTCCCATGTCCATTCCTCTTCTTTCCATTGCTGTTGTTCTTGCCTTCCCTCTCCAATCCGCTTGGTCCTGTTTTGGTGGGTGTTTCTGTAACGGCTGTCGTATTCGTTCTCCTCCTCAGACGAGGAGGAGCATGGATCGGACCAAGATGCGGATTGGTAATTATTCATATTTTAATAGGAAAACAACAAACACTACAAATTAACAAAACAACAAACGTGACAAACCTGAAACAGTCCTGTGTGGCCCAAACACTGACACAGGAACAAACACCCACAAAACACAAGTGAAACCCTGGCTGCCTTAGTATGACTCTCAATCAGGGACAACGATTCACAGCTGTCTCTGATTGAGAATCATACCAGGCCGAACACAAAATCCCAACATAGAAAATCAACCATAGACAACCCACCCAACTCACGCCCTGACCAACTAAAACAAATACATAACAAAGGAAAACAGGTCAGGAACGTGACAACATTCCTGAAAATACAAGTGTCTCACATGCTTCAAAAGCCTAGAATCTTGCTAATCCAACTGCGTTGTCAGATTTAAAAAAGGATTTACTGCGAAAGAATACGATGCGATTATCTGAGCACAGAGCCCCCTACCAAACTACTTTTTCAACCAGCACAGGCGTAACAAAATCACAGATAGCAATGAAATAAATCGTTACCTTTGAAGATCTTGCTCTGTTTGCAATCCCAAGGCTCATTGTTACACAATGAATGGTCTTTTGTTCGGTTAAATCCATTTTTATAGCCTAACACGAAACATTTTGTGAACGCTTATCTCGTTGAATTTCGTGTCATTTAATTTTCGACGAAACATTCGACGTAAATACACAGACTAAACCTGACTTTATCCAGTCATGTTTGGTTTCCTTGCAATCAACTCTTTGTTTGTAACACAACCAAACTTGATGGGTCATTTCGCGGGACGTATTGACCCAAAGAAACCGATTGGAAGACAACAATTAACGACCTCATTGTGCACCAATTATATGACCGCTGTTTCGTTGATTGACTGTATTTTAACCCAATGACCACTGATCGTCTTGAAATCTAGCTGGGTAGATAGCCAATGAGCAGAGGTAAACGGCAATATGTAATGTTTGTGTTTTATAAGACCAACCCATGTAGTAAACTCCGGCGTAAAGACCGTCATTCGCCATTGAAGTGGAAGGAGCCAAACTCAGTTTCGGTAACAAGCATCTTCAGATGTTTATATATCGAAAATCATGGCGAATAAGTCAGGGAAAGCTAAATCTAAGACTAGATATACGAATGTAGACAAAATTATAGAGGAAATTGATCGTGAAAGTGAAACATGCTTTTGGAAGACAACTCAATTAGCGACCATGACTGAAATGGAAGCATATTTTTTGAACGGAGAGGACATTGTTTTGGACTGGTAAGTTCTTCTCATGCTAATGCGGTTGTTTGAAATTAATAATATAAAATATTATTTGTTATTGTTTTTACATTTTATTTGCAATATATAAAAATGTAATGAAATGTGTAAAGTACACATTGGCTATACTTCCTCCAGCGGCATGCTTCCTCAACTCAGTCTACATATTATGGATTAGAGGGAGCATGGTCGAGATGCGTGTGTCTGCTGCCAACGTGTCCATCCCCAACGTGTGTGTCACGATCGTTGTATGTTGGAAGAGAGGAGGACCAAGGCGCAGCGTGATAACAATACATTCTTCTTTTAATGAAACGAAACGAAGAACACTTGACAAACTAACAAAACAACAAACGAACGAACGTGACGCTATAAACAAATAGTGCTGACACAAACACTACACATAGACAATAACCCACGAACTACCCAATGAATATGGCTGCCTAAATATGGTTCCCAATCAGAGACAACGATAGACAGCTGTCTCTAATTGAGAACCAATCTAGGCAACCATAGACATACATCACACCTAGACTAGCTAACACCCATAGACATACAAAAACCCCTAGACAATAACAAAAACACCTGCATCCCCCATGTCACACCCTGACCTAACTGAAATAATAAAGAGAACAAAGATAACTAAGGCCAGGGCGTGACAGTGTGTCCATCCCCATCTGAAGCTGGTTCATCCAGCTGGACCCCTGCTGTCTCTGGCTCCACACCTCCCGGGCCATCTAGAGGTAAACTGTTCATATTTACTCTTGAGGGCTATATAAATAGATTTGATTTGATAGAGGACTGATGGTCTTCCAAATATTGAAAGTGTGTAAATAGTTACCCATGTTATTTTGTAAATGTAAATATTCTTTTTCTTCATATTTTTTTCCCCATTTTTTTTGTTTCATTTTATTTCCTCAATTTTTTGGGGGGGTGTGTTAGAATACCATTTTGGTATTTTGTATATAGTTATTTGTTTCAAAATGTATACCTTCACCAATTTGGCCACTTGGGTACATTTGGGTGACTTCATGATAAATGTCATGTAGCACACTCATTTTGGAAGTTATCATTCTGAAACTTTGCACAAGTACTGTTGCCCTCTTATGTTTTTCACTGAAATTGTCCCCATATTCATATCTGAATGTTTGTTTTATCTTGTTCATTTTAAAGATGATGATACAACAATTAAAAATTAAAAACGTATGGTTTTTTCATTGTATTATCTAAACCAGATCTATTGTGTTATATTCTCCTACATTCAATTCACATTTACACAAACTTCAGAGTGTTTTCTTTCAAGTGGTACCAAGAATATGCATATCCTTGCTCCTGGGCCTGAGCTAGAGGCAGTTAGATTTGGGTATGTCTTCAGGCAGAAATTGAAAGAAGGGGGGGGGGAGGGTAGCTGTAATTAACCGATGCAGTTTTGTTCAGTTCAGTATCACTTGGTGATCATTCGGCATGCTAGAACGACTGCAAGCCAAATCAAATCAAAGTCTATTTGTCACGTGCGCCGAATACAACAGGTGTAGACCTTACAGTGAAATGCTTACTTACAGGCTCTAACCAATGGTGCGAAGGAAAGAAAAGTATGTGTGTAGGTAAGTAAAGAAATAAATCAACAGTAAAAAGACATTTGAAAAAAGAGTAGCAAGGCTATATACAGACACCTGTTAGTCAGGCTTATTGAGGTAGTATGTACATGTAGGTATCGTTAAAGTGACTATGCATATAGATAGCCCGGTTAGCCAATGTGCGGGAGCACTGGTTGGTCGGCCAATTTAGGTCGTATGTACATGAATGTATAGTTAAAGTGACTATGCATATAAGATAAACAGAGAGTAGCAGCAGCGTAAAAGAGGGGTTGGGGGGCACAAAATGCAAATAGTCCGGGTAACCATTTGGTTACCTGTTCAGGAGTCTTATGGCTTGGGGGTAAAAACTGTTGAGAAGCCTTTTTATCCTAGACTTGGCAATCCGGTACCGCTTGCCATGCGGTAGTAGAGAGAACAGTCTATGACTGGGGTGGCTGGGATCTTTGACAATTTTTAGGGCCTTCTTCTGACACCGCCTGTAGAGGTCCTGGATGGAAGGCAGCTTTGTGATGTACTGGGCCGTACACACTACCCTCTGAAGTGCCTTGCCAGGCAGTGATGCAACCGGTCAAGATGCCTTCGATGTTGCAGCTGTAGAACCTTTTGAGGATCTCAGGACCCATGCCAAAGCCAAGCTAGCCAAGTTTAGCTGGCTAGTTATTTTGTTTGCTATAACATTAGCTAAAATGTACTGTAGTCTAACGTGCTAACTAGACTAGCTAGCCTCAGTGCCTCATGTGAACTGGAGAAATGTTTTGACGATGGCGGAGAGTAAAGAGATGATTTTGGCTTGATGACTCATTAGTCTTGGAGTAACTCCGGTATACCTGTCTGTTTTAGCTATTTTGTGAAGTGCTCCAGTCCCTCCTGCAGCAAAGCACCTCCACAACATGATGCTGCCACCCCCGTGTTTCAAACTTTGGTATGGTGTTCTTCGGCTTGCAAGCATCCCCCTTTTTCCTCCAAACATAACGATGGTCATTATGGCCAAACAGATCTATTTTTGTTTCATCAGACCAGAGGACATTTCTCCAAAAAGTACGATCTTTGTCCCAATGTGCAGTTGCATACCGTTGTCTGGTTTTCTTATGGCGGATTTGGAGCTGTGGCTTCTTCCTTGCTGAGCGGCCTTTCAGGTTATGTCGATATAGGACTCATTTTACTGTGGATATAGATGCTTTTGTACCTGTTTCCTCCAGCATCTTCACAAGGTCCTTTGCTGTTGTTCTGGGATTGATTTGCACTTTTCGCACCAAAGTATGTTCATCTCTAGGAGACAGAACGCGTCTCCTTCCTGAGCGGTATGACGGCTGCGTGGTCCCATGGTGTTTATACTTGCATACTATTGCTTGTACATATGAACGTGGTACCTTCAGGCGTTTGAAAATTTCTCCCAAGGATATTCCTTCCCTTTGCTTATTCCACATTTTGTTGCGTTATATCCTGAATTCAAAATAGATTAACATATTTTTTTCTCACCCAACTTTACAAAGTAAAAACATGTTTTTAAAAAGGTTTTCAAATGTATTAAATTAAATATGCAATTTGCATAAGTATTCACACTGAGTCAATACTTTGTAGAATAATCTTTGACAGCGATTACAGCTGTGAGTCTTTCTGGGTAAGTCGCAAAGAGCTTTCCACACCTGGATTGTGTAGCATTTGCCTATTCTTCTTTTCAAAATTCTTCAAGTCCTGTCAAATTGGCTGCTGATCAGTCCTAGACAGCCATTTCCAGGTCTTGCAATAGATTTTCAAGTAGATTTAAGTCAAAACTGTAACTCGGCCACTCAGGAGCAACTCCAGTGTAGATTTGGCCTTGTGTTTAAGGTTATTGTCCTGCTGAAAGGTGAATACTTCTCCAAGTGTCTTGTGGAAAGCAGACTGAGACAGGTTTTCCTCTAGGATTTCACCTGTGCTTAGCTCCATTTTCTTTCTTTTTCTGAAAAACTCCCAAGTCCTAAATGATTACAAGCATAACCATAACATGATGCAGCCACCACTATGCTTGAAAATATGGAGAGTGGTATTCAGTGATGCGTTGTTTTGGATTTGTCTCAAACTTAACACTTTGTATTCAGGACAAAAAGTTAATTTCTTTGCCTAATTTTTTACAGTATTACTTTCGTGCTTTGCTGCAAACAGGATGCATGTTTTGGAATATTTTTATTCTATACAGGCTTCCTTTTCACTCTGTCAATTAGGTTAGCATTGTGGAGTAACTGCAATGTTATTGATCCATCCTCAGTTTTCTCCTGTCACAGCCATTAAACTCTACTGTTTTAAAGTCACCATTAGCCTCATGGTGAAATCCCTTAGCGGTTTCCTTCCTCTCCGGCAACTGAGTTAGGAAGGACGCCTGTATCTAGGTAGTGACTGAGTTTATTGATTCACCATCTTTAAGTGTAATTAATAACTTCACCATGCTCAAAGGGATATTCAATGTCAGATATTTTGTTTTTACCCATCTACCAATAGGTGGCCTTCTCTGTAAGGCATTGGGAAATCTCCCTAGTATTTGTGGTTGAATCTGTGTTTGAAATTCACTGCTTGACAGACTGACCTTACAGATAATTGTATGTGTGGGGTACAGAGATGAGGTAGTCATTCCAAAATCATGTTAAACACTATTATTGAGCAATAAGTGAGTCCAAGCAAATTATTATGTGACTTGTTAAGCACATTTTTACTCCTGAACTTATTTAGGCTTGTAATGTTCTTCGTCGGAAGAAAGAGAGGAGGACCAAAATGCAGCGTGATGATTATCCATTTTAATAGAGTACCTAAACAACGAACAAAAACAATAAACCGACAAAATGAACGAAGACGAAACAGTCCCGTAACGTGAACACAAACACAGGAACACAGTAACAGGAACAATCACCCACCACCCACAATACAAAACAGGCTACCTAAATATGGTTCCCAATCAGAGACAACGACTAACACCTGCCTCTGATTGAGAACCATATCAGGCCAAACACATAGAAACAGACAAACTAGATATACAACATAGAATGCCCACTCATATCACACCCTGACCAAACAAAACATAGAAACAAACAACGCAAACTATGGTCAGGGCGTGACAGTACCCCCCCCCCCCCCCCCAAGGTGCGGACTCCGGCCGCAAAATCTAAACCTATAGGGGAGGGTCTGGGTGGGCATCTGTCCGCGGTGGCGGCTCTGGCGCGGGACGTGGACCCCACTCCACCATAGTCATTGCCCTCTTCATTGGCCTCTTTAGAGCGGCGACCCTCGCCTCCGACCTTGGACCGAGGACCCTAATAAAAGGCCCCACTGGACTGAGGGGCAGCTCCGGACTGAAGGGCATCTCAGGCGGCTCCTGACTGAAGGACGGCTCAGGCGGCTCCTGACTGAAGGGCAACTCAGGCGGCTCCTGACTGAAGGGCGACTCAGGCGGCTCCTGACTGAAGGGCGACTCAGGCGGCTCCTGACTGAAGGGCGACTCAGGCGGCTCCTGACTGAAGGGCGACTCAGGCGGCTCCTGACTGATGGGCGGCTCAGGCGGCTCAAGACAGATGGGCGGCTCAGGCGGCTCAGGACAGACGGGCGGCTCAGGCGGCTCAGGACAGACGGGCGGCTCAGGCGGCTCAGGACAGACGGGCGGCTCAGGCGGCTCAGGACAGACGGGCGGCTCAGGCGGCTCAGGACAGATGGGCGGATCAGGCGGCTCAGGACAGGAGGGCGGCTCAGGCGGCGCTGGACAGGAGGGCGGCTCAGGCCTGCCGAGGCGCACTGTAGGCCTGGTGAGTGGTGCCGGAACTGGTGGTACCGGGCTGGGGACACGCACCTCAGGGCAAGTGCCGGGAGGAGGAACAGGGCATACTGGACCCTGGAGGCGCACTCTAGGCCTGGTGCGTGGTGCCGGAACTGGTGGTACCGGGCTGGGGACACGCACCTCAGGGCGAGTGCGGGGAGGAGGAACAGGGCATACTGGACCCTGGAGGTGCACTGTAGGCCTGGTGCGTGGTGCCAGAACTGGTGGTACCGGGCTGTAGACACGCACCTCAGGGCGAGTGCGGGGAGGAGGAACAGGGCATACTGGACCCTGGAGGCGCACTGTAGGCCTGGTGCGTGGTGCTGGAACTGGAGGCCTGGTACGTGGAGGAGGCACCGGATAGAACGGACCGTGGAGGCGCACTGCAGGTCTCGAGCACCGAGCCTGCCCAACCCTACCTGGCTGAATGCTCCCCGTAGCCATGCCAGTGCGGCGAGGTGGAAGAGGCCGCACTGGGCTGTGCTGGCGAACCGGGGACACCATGCGTAGGGCTGGTGCCATGTACCCCGGCCCGAGGAGACGCACTGGAGACCAGATGCATAGAGCTGGCTTCATGGCACCTGGCTCGATGCCCACTCTAGCCCGGCCGATACGAGGCGCTGCTATGTACCGCACCGGGCTATGCACACGTACTGGAGACACCGTGCGTATCTCCGCATAACACGGTGCCTGCCCGGACCATCTCTTTCCACGGTAAGTGCGGGAAGTTGGCTCAGGTCTCCTACCTGACTTAGCCACACTCCCCGTGTCCCCCCTCCCCAAGAAATTTTTGGGGCTGCCTCTCTGGCTTCCAGCCGCGCTTTCGTGCTGCTTCCTCATACCACCGCCTCTCGGCTTTAGCTGCCTCCAGCTCTTCACGAGGGCGGCGATATTCTCCAGCCTGTGCCCAGGGTCCCTTGCCGTCCAGAATCTCCTCCCAGGTCCAGGAGTCCTGCGATTTCGGCCGCTGCTGCTGCTGCTGCTGCTGCTGCTGCTGCCCGTTACCACGCTGCTTGGTCCTTTGGGGGTGGGTGATTCTGTAACGTTCTTCGTCGGGCGAAAGAGAGGAGGACCAAAATGCTGCGTGATGATTATCCATTTTAATAGATTAACTAAACAACAAACAAAAACAATAAACCGACAAAATGAACGAAGACGAAACAGTCCCGTAACGTGAACACAAACACAGGAACACAGTAACAATCACCCACCACCCACAATACAAAACAGGCTACCTAAATATGGTTCCCAATCAGAGACAACGACTAACACCTGCCTCTGATTGAGAACCATATCAGGCCAAACACATAGAAACAGACAAACTAGACATACAACATAGAATGCCCATTCATATCACACTAACCCTAACCCTAACCCTGACCAAACAAAACATAGAAACAAACAACGCAAACTATGGTCAGGGCGTGACAGTGCTTGCCATAACAAAGGGGTTAAATACTTATTGACTCAAGACATTTCAGCCTAACATTTAAAATGAATTTGTAAAAATTTTGAAAAACATAATTCCACTTTGACATTATTGTAACGGCAGCCTTCCCTCTCTTCATGAGAAGAGAGGGTGTAACAGGGATCGGACCAAGACGCAGCGTAGTTTGTGCTCAACATATTTAATTACGAAAATACTGTGAACACTAAACAAATACAAAATAACAAATGTGGCAAACCGATACAGTCCTAGCTGGTGCAGAGAAAACACAAAGACAGGAAACAACCACCCACAAACCCCAACACAAAACAAGCCACCTATATATGATTCCCAATCAGAGACAACACAAAACATCTGCCTCTGATTGAGAACCATATTAGGCCAAACATAGAAACAGACAAACTAGACACACAACATAGAATGCCCACCCAGCTCACGTCCTGACCAACACTAAAACAAGCAAAACACACAAGAACTATGGTCAGAACGTGACAGTACCCCCCTCCTGAGGTGCGGACTCCGAACGCACCCCCTTAAAACTCTAGGGGTGGGTCTGGGTGGGCATCTGTCCGCGGTGGCGGCTCCGGCGCTGGACGAGGACACCACTCCACCACTGTCTTAGTCCCCCTCCTTAGCGTCCTTTGAGTGGCGACCCTCGCCGCCGACCTTGGCCTAGGAACCTTCACCAAGGTCCCCACTATACTGAGGAAACTCTTCCGGACTGAGGGACAGCTCATGATAGAGAGGTAGCTTATAAACTGGAGGTAGCTCAGGACTGAGAGGTAACTCAGGACTGAGAAGTAGCTCCGGACGAATAGCAGCTCCGGACTGAGTGGCAGCTCCGGACTGAGTGGCAGCTCTGGACTGAGTGGCAGCTCCGGACTGAGTGGCAGCTCATGACTGGAGGGCAGCTCATGACTGGAGGGCAGCTCATGACTGGAAGGCAGCTCATGACTGGAAGGCAGCTCATGACTGGAAGGCAGCTCATGACTGGAGGGCAGCTCATGACTGGAGGGCAGCTCATGACTGGAAGGCAGTTCATGACTGGCTGGCGGCTCTGGCAGCTCCTGACTGGCTGGCGGCTCTGGCAGCTCCTGACTGACGGACGGCTCTAATGGCTCGGGACAGACGGGCAGCTCTGACGGCTCGGGACAGACGGGCGGCTCAGATGGCGCTGGGCAGACGGATGGCTCAGATGGCGCTGGGCAGACGGATGGCTCAGATGGCGCTGGCCAGACGGATGGCTCAGATGGCGCTGGCCAGACGGATGGCTCAGATGGCGCTGGGCAGGCAGGCAGCTCAGATGGCGCTGGGCAGGCAGGCAGCTCAGATGGCGCTGGGCAGGCAGGCAGCTCAGATGGCGCTGGGCAGGCAGGCAGCTCAGACGGCGCTGGGCAGGCAGGCAGCTCAGACGGCGCTGGGCAGGCAGGCAGCTCAGACGGCGCTGGGTAGGCAGGCAGCTCAGACGGCGCTGGACAGGCAGGCAGCTCAGACCTGCTGAGGCGCACAGTAGGCCTGGTGCGTGTTGCCGGAACTGGTGGCACCGGGCTGGAGACACGCACCACAGGGAGAGTGAGTGGAGGGGGAACAGAGTTCTGGAGACGCACAGGAAGCCTGGTGCGTGGTGTAGGCACTGATGTTACTGGGCTGGGGCGAGGCGGTGGCGCCGGATATACCGGACCGTGAAGGCGTACAGGAGCTCTTAAGCACCGAGCCTGCCCAACCTTACCTGGTTTAATGCTCCCCGTAGCCAGGCCAGTACGGCGAGGTGGAATAGCCCGCACTGGGCTGTGCTGGCGAACCGGGGACACCATGCGTAAGGCTGGTGCCATGTACACCGGCCCGAGGAGACGTACTGGAGACCAGATATGTTGAGCCGGCTTCATGGCACCTGGCTCGATGCCCACTCTAGCCCGGCCGATACTTGGAGCTGGGATGTACCGCACCGGGCTATGCATACGTACAGGAGACACCGTGCGCTCTTCCGCACAACACGGTGTCTGCCCGTACTCTCGCTTTCCACGGTAAGCCCGGGAAGTTGGCGCAGGTTTCCTACCTGACTTCGCCACACTCCCCTTAAGCCCCCCCCCCAATACATTTTTGGAATTCACTGATTTTCGGTGCGCCAACCCACCGCTGCCACCATATGTCTTCCAGCCACGCTTCCGTGCTGCCTCCTCATACCACCGCTCCTCGGCTTTAGCTGCCTCCAGCTCTTCACGAGAGCGGCGATATTCTCCAACCTTAGCCCAGGGTCCTTTTCCCTCCAGAATTTCCTCCCATGTACATGAGTCCTGTGTACTGGGCCGCTGCTGCTGCTGCTGCTGCTGCCCGTTACTACGCTGCTTGGTCCGAGTTTGGTGGGTGGTTCTGTAACGGCAGCCTTCCCTCTCTTCATGAGAAGAGAGGGTGTACCAGGGATCGGACCAAGACGCAGCGTAGTTTGTGCTCAACATATTTAATTACGAAAATACTGTGAACACTAAACAAATACAAAATAACAAATGTGGCAAACCGATACAGTCCTAGCTGGTGCAGAGAAAACACAAAGATGTGCCCACCCAGCTCACGTCCTGACCAACACTAAAACAAGCAAAACACACAAGAACTATGGTCAGAACGTGACAATTATGGGGCATTGTGATAAGGCCAGTGAAAAAAATCTACATTTAATTCATTTTAAATTCAGGCTGTAACACAACAACATTTGGAAAAAGTAAAGTGGTGTGAATACTTTCTGAAGGCACTGTATATAGTGTATGTGACCGACCGTCTTGATTCGGTCTTATGTAGCAACATTTCAAATGTTTTTTTTTTTACATTGGATGAAAGCAGAGACACAGAGCTACACAATGGTATATCATACACTGTATTTGAGGAACAATGGGAAAGTAATTGTGATTTGAAAGTTGATAAACGAGTAACCTCACTTTTTGAGAAAATTGCCTTTTAATGTTTTGGTACTTACTGGAGAGCTCTTTTTTGTCTACACCCATTTAGCATCATTCAGACTCACTTAAACTTTAGCCCCCACCCAAACTCTGACCATTTTACTCGCCCCAACAGAGCTGGTTAGGCTGTTTTCATGTTATCCAGAGTGTTGGTGACAGTAACTGTGCTGCTGGCAACAATTTAATGAAATCGGAGTAGATGGCCAGACTGAATTTACAAACGTACCCGAAATGGTTACTTGAATAGTGGAGCTAAACAATTAACCATATTCCCAACTCAAGACGTTTCTACCCTGCATGAATATGCAGTTAGCTAACCAACTGGGTTCAATGTTAGCTAGCTAACATTAGGCCATAACTAGCAATGCAAATGGCTCTGCGATACGTATAATAAGATCATAAACATAACGCTAGACTATCTTAACCGTATACATCATTCATGGATGGATGCTATGGTTGCCCTTAGTTTGAAGATGTAATCCGGAAACGGGTGATTTCTTCATCTCCTTAGCTATCAAACTCGAATTCCACTGATTCCAAAACTCGGTCCTCCAGAAAGTGGAGAGCAAAACTGATGCAGTTTTACTTCGCAATACATTTTCAAAAAAAGCAGCATTAGACAGGATTACCTACACATACTGACCAGCTCAAATAGACAGAAGCGTGCTATATGGCAGACCAATCCAAACTCATCTCTCGGCATGTCCAGCCCACTCATTATATCAGCCAATCATGGCTAGCAGGAAGGTTGCCCGGCTTTTTTCTACCACAATGCAGTTTTGAACATACTAGGCATTCTATATTATACTACAACTCAGTCTAACAGATTATGTATGTTGCGTTGGTTGAATGTTCCAGGCAGGTTCCAGAATGTTCTTCAGCTTGTGAACCTCTTCATGTGTTAGGTAATGGCAGCTGGTTTAGCAAGCTTTGGCGCTGTTGACAGGGATGTTGGATTTGGGGGGCTGTGACTCTAGCTCCTTGTAGACAACCGGTCCTTTCTGTACTCCACAGCCAGGTAGACAAGCTTCTCGTACACTTTCTTATCACCCAGTGCCTCGACCTCTTGCAGAAGATTAGTTTGTATTGCAAGTCTCCTAGAAAGACATGAATCATGAGGATGTGTAAAACATGAACACTGATCATGAGGATGTGTAACCATACAATAAACAATGTTTATCTGTAAACAAAAAGTATACTAACAGCCCTTCTCTCCCATGCCAAAGAACTGACTGCAAGGGTGTGAAAAGTTTGTGGACAGTTTAGTGTATTGGTGATTTTGTTTTCTCAACAGGGTATTGTGCTTTCAGAAATACCTTTGGCTGTCCTGGCTTATTTCAAAGTCAGATAATGTTGAGCTTGAGCTTTTTCCAGGCTGAAAGCTTTCATCCAATGGGTCTACAGGATCTGCACTACTAAAGCAGGTGTCAAGGTCACTGTCATCTGATGCAGCACTCCATCACTCTCCTTCTTGGTCAAATAGCCCTTACACAGCCTGGAGGTGTGTTGGGTCATTGAAAAACAAATGATAGTCCCACTAAGCAAAACCCAGATGTGGTGGCGTATCGCTGCAGAATGCTGTGGTAGCCATGCCAGTTAAGTGTGCCTTGAATTCAGACAGTGTAACCACACCATCACACTTCTTCCTCCATGCTTCACCACACATGCGTAGATCATCCGTTCACCTACTCTGCGTCTCACAAAGATACGGCAGTTGGAACCAAACATCTCAAATTTGCACTCACCAGACAGATTTCCACCAGTCTAATGTCTATTGCTCGTGTTTCTTGCCCCAAGCAAGTCTCTTCTTGTTATTGGTGTCCTTTAGTAGTGGTTTCTTTGCAGCAATTCGTCCATGAAGGCCTGATTCGCACAGTCTCCTCCTAACAGTTGATGTTGAGATGTGTCTGTTACTTGAACTCTGTGAAGCATTTATTTGGGCTGCAAATTCTGAAGCTGGTAACTCTAATGAACTTATCCCCTGCAGCAGAGGTAACTCTGGGTCTTCCTTTCCTGTGGCGGTCCTCATGAGAGCCAGAAAAAAATTCCACAAATTAACTTTTAACAAGGCACACCTTGTTAAAAAATATATTTTGATTTGTTTAACACTTTTTTGGTTACTACATGATTCCATATGTGTTATTTCATTGTTTTGATGTCTTCACTATTATTCTACAATGTAGAAAATAGTAAAAATAAAGAAAAACCCTGGAATGAGTAGGCATGTTCAAACTTTTGACTGGTACTGTATATATTTTTGTTGTTGTTACAGAAATGCCTTCTGGAACATGTGGCTTAATAACAAACTTGTATGCTATCTGTAAATACGAATACAATTGCTAAATTACGAGCCTAGTTGGTTTAGCCACGGAAAAAGCTGGGAACCTTCCCGCTAGCCATGATTGGCTGAAATAATGGATGGGCTCGACATGCCGAGAGATGAGTTCGGATTTGTCTGCTACGTAGCATGCTTCTGTTTGTAACATGAGCTGCTCAGTATGTGTAGATAATCATTGATACCGCTGCTTTTTTGAAAGATATCATGGAGAACGGCAAACGTCTTGCTACTGCTCTCAACAACATTGCTGCCCTGAATTTATCAGGCGCTATCATCAAAGATCAGTGGGGAAAAGTTGTGATGGACTACTTTCTGGAGGATGATTTTGCCATACTGTCTCTCTCTGACTCTACAATGTCTGGTTCAATGAAAATGTTTTTACTTAAATCAGGTATTTCCTCATTGTCTTATTCATTTTCAGAGTCTTCTGATGACAGTGACGGGGAAGAAATGGCGATCAACAGTGTTGTTGTCACAGAAGAAGTTGACCAAGTTTCGAAATCAGTGGAATGCTAGCTAGCATCAAACCTAGTTGATTAGGCTAACTACCTGCAGATTCATACTGCAGTATTTCATTGTTTAGCTAGCTAGCTACATGTCTAAACAAAATAATCAACTTCACCAGATGATTACATGACCCATCAAGTTAGCCATGTGTGTCTGGGAGTGATTACGGCCATCTATTGTATTTAATGGGAATGTGAACAGGTCTAGACAATAGAGAGACCCATCCACTTAGCTAGATGTGGCTGGGGGTTGTTTATAGCCTCTCATTCACAGGACCCATTAATTTAGAGAAGTGTGATAATGCTAAAAATATTTGTATCTGGAATTTGTCTTTCAGCATCAGTAGAGCATGCCTGACTGACCTCCACCAGTCATAAAAAGAGAGCCAGCCCAAGCAAGCACAGGTTACACCTGAAGCATGAGGACCTGCAGCGAGTTGTTATCTTCATCAACAACTATGCAGAGGATAATGCAATAATATTAGCAGGACGCCACCCAGGACAGAAAACAATGTGGTGGAAAGTTGTTGCCATCTCATGTGACAAAATCTGCGGTGTGGCGTCTCTACAAGGAATCGATGACAACACTTGGTATGTAAAGCATAAACAAGACATGTTTTTATTATTTAATGTACCTCCAACATGATTGGCACTACCCTTATTGAATTGATGTTACATTATTTGTGTATTTTCCAGAGGTATGTGCAGTCGGGCTGTCTTCCTTCAGGAATCTGTGTAGAAAATTGCTGTCCCAAATCTCGAGCACTAATCCCAGGACAGAGCTGTGCTGGCTGTGCCAGAGGAACAACTATCAGGTCTTCAGATCTGCCAGAAGCTGTTAAATCATGCAAGCTGAAGAAGCAAGAGCAGCATCTCCTGCTTGTTTAGAGTGAGCGGTCTGTCTACCAGAAGAGGCTTGCAAGACCATTTCTCTAATGTTCTTTTGTTGTTGTTTGCAGGGGCACTATCCTTGCAGCCAGGTCCCATCTACTTTTTAACTCCTAGCAAGTGTGGCTTGTTTAGTGTCTGCTGTGAAGGAATACTACAATAACTCAACTATTTGATTGATGAAGGCATGTCATCCAGCAAAGGCAGCAGCGCAGTCATCAACTACATGCACCATTTCTTCCCCAACTACGGAGTTGGGAAACATGTGTGGACCTGAATTGTGACAACTGCAGTGGCCAAAACAACAACACGTTTGTGCTCTGGTATTGTGCCTGGCAGACCATGCACAAGCTCCACCACAGTATGGACCTTGTCTTCCTGATCACAAGCCACACCGCAAAGCTTCAGAAAGAGCAGAATGAACACTGTCAGAGATTTTTGGTGTGGTGAAGGACAACAGCTGGTTGGACTGGAGGATGGTACGGTGCTGGTGGAAAGCTATGGCTGGCAACAACACCTGACTCCGTACTTTAGGCCGCTGCCACAGATCAAGCCATACCAGCACTTTTTGTGAATAGCATTTTTTTCTCAGACCTACAAATACGATGATAGATACTGTACATGCAATGCTTTTACAATAAAGGAGATATTTCCACCTCTACTCTTGTCCACGGTGGTCTGCGAACCCACAACCTTGAGCAGCCCCGTGCTCTATAAAAATGTCTGCGTTGCAATGTAATGCTTACAGGGCGAAGAACAGTTTCTGAAACTGCTTCACTCCCTTAGATAAACAAGCTAGCTAGCGGACCACTTTTCTGCTGCGCTGATGTTGGCTGATCGGATAGCTCCCTCTTTGAAGTGAAAGGAAAAATGTATAGAATAACATTCATTTTCAACGTTGGACGACATGACAACCCCATCAGTTGAGATCAATTCTGTTTTAAAATCCTCTGGCTGAAAGTGCTGGTGACAAACACATCCATTTTTATATTTTTTACGCCTCCACGGGGCGGTTCTCCACGTCCTGAAATCACGACGAATTGTAAATATTGGAGTTTATTTACAACCAGGCACTGTAGCTGGCCCGTTTTTGAAAGATAAGCAGAGATTTGCATATTTAACAAAGCATCTTGCGAAAACAAGAGCCAATCAGCCTTCTGCAAACAGTTCTCACGATCAGAGTCTAATTCAGACACACAGCAAGTCATCACTGTTTCCCTACTGTGTGTGTGTCTGTGTGTGTGTGTGCAATGACTACAGCTGTTTTTCTCTTTAGGCTCACTTAGGTTCCTTACTTCATGGAGGAGAGATACAGGAACAGTGCTGGGCACCGTGTGTTCTTCATAGAAGAGGTAAGAGCCATAGTCATATAGCATCTCTTTAAACAGGCCCCAGAGAGCTAAGGGAGGAAGATAAGACTTGTCTTCACCACAGAGACAAACAACAGCCTGAGAATTGGGTTTGGTAGAAGAAGATAGGGGGCCTACGGCCAAGTTGAAGGAATTGGCTGCAACTGGAAGTACGATTTCATACTTTTTCATTTGGGATGCGATTGAAAATCACAACAAAAGCATCTCTGTGTGTGTGTACATTCTCATTCAGTAGTAATCCTATAAATCTGTTCACTGGCCACCGTTCCAGTATGAATGTTTTCCTGTTATTTTAGGAGAATGTTTATTAAGCATTGTGTAATTAACAATGGCTTAACCTCTTCATAAGATCCCTCTACAACCCCCTTTCTCACAGAAAGCCAAAGCCTGAGAAAATCTGAATGGGGATGTGTCAGTCTCTCTTGCTCTATCTAGCCTACTCCACAATGTGAACAAAAATGTTCACAAACACAAACTAGATATTGTATACGTGATTAGTAGGCCTAGTTAGAGTTAAAAAAGAAAGTGTTTATTTTGTGAATGTTCACACAAACTAGATATCCTCATAAAATTGAGTGCGTTTCTTTTGTGAAGTACTTTCTTGTGAAATATTTATATCGATCCTAAAGCTTCTGCATCTTTGGATTTTGGGCGCGCTACAAAATAATGTGTATTATCCCTTTATTTGAACTAAGAACTAGGTATTATCCTTTATAGAGGATAGTAGGCCAGGCCTAACCTCTGGCTGCCAATTCAGTAATGCTGTTTTTCTTTCTTTCCAGAGCAGATCACATTTCCCAGCTTGGCTATGAGGTTTTAATGAGGCAAAAGATCCCTGTTAGCGATGACTTTTTAATTACCGGAAGGGCCACTTTCATCGTCAGCCGAATAATGGTGAGGCCATAAAATCATTTGAAGATGATCTCTAAAGTGCTAGACATTATGTTACTGCAAAGAGAGGAGAGACTCAAAATTACATTGTGTCTGGAACATTGATCAAAGTGGGAAAGGGAGAGGAGCCAGGTTTTCTCAGACCCTGAACCATAGTGTCTGCTACTTTAAAGAGTACCTTTGCATCAGCAACAAGAGATACATTCATTTGGAATAAAGATTACCTCCACAAGTATGCTTGGTGTGAGTACGTGAGGTGCTGATTGGAAGACACCTGGGAAGTGGGTGACAAAACTCATCTTTGATTTATAGTGCAACAGAAAGTTGGAGTTGTGATATAAAATAGGTTTGCCCCTGTTGGTTAAGTTTGTTCCTGTGCCAGACATAGTGTTATCAGTCACTATTAATATTTTATAACGGAGCTGAAAATATCCTGCATGCAGTTTGTCAGCACCAATGTTTAAAGTAGATCTTTGAATTTAGTGCATTGAATATATATTTTTCATAATCTAATTGCAAACATTTTGTATATAAGGCCTTCAGTCAATGGTAAACATCCCTCTGTGGCTGCATATTCAAGTATGAAGTGACTGAGGCAATGCATGAATACACAGCAAATAATCAATATTGATATGAATGATCAATGAACCGGTGTCATATTTATTTCATATTGTTTTGATATGTTTTAACAACAAAAAAAATATAACATTTGTTTACTGCAACACAATCATTTCTGGAATTAAGATCCAACCAAACCTGTGACAAAGTAATTTAGAAAAATACAAAAACATTTGTTCAAAGAAACCAAAAATGTATGTAGCTACTACAGATTCACCTTTAAAGCTAGAATCCGTAGTTGCTACATCAATTTTTGGACTTATATACACATTTATTGTTGGAGAATATAAATGATAAATGCCTCATCAGCATAGTTCAATTGTTGTACACCATCTGAACCGAAAATATAAGCTCGTTTTACAACAATGTTTGTAAACAATGTTCATGTAAACAAACACTGTATAGCCTCTAACCTTGGTTAAAGTTATTATTTTGATATCATGGATGGTCAGTCCTCACATCCAATAGCTCTGTCTATCAATTTGAGAGTGGTTACATTATTCTAGACCCATCCCTCAGGTTTTCACCAAAACAGGTGGGGTGTCCACTTTGTATTGTTTCAACTAAGGAATCTAGCCTTAATGTGATGAAGATTCCAAACGTTTTTTACAGATTTATATCAAAAGACTGAACAAACAAGAATCTGTATTAGTGAAAACGGTTTCCCTTCTTTACTTCCTCCAGTCTAAACCGTGTGGATCCGTCCCAAATGGCTACCTTTTCACTATAGTGCACTACTTTTGTTTGAGAGCCCTATGGGTCCTGGTCAAAAGTAGTGCACTACATTGGGAATAGGGTGCCATTTAGGATGCATCCAGTGTATTAAAGCTCACATTGTGATGGCCACCCACGGGACCATTCCTTTGAACATGTTTTCCTATGCTTGTTTCTTGCATATTTCTCTTCTGGAAAAAAATGAGCAAGTGTGTCTATGTAATGACGTCCAAACAGAATGCACTGACTATGGTGGTACACTGCAGTATGCCTAATGTGCCTAATGTGACTACAGGGCTATGCAACACACCTTAAAAAAGAGAACAATCATCCCAGAGGTAATGTAGTGCAGCCATGTACCCATGATGTAGGATGTGAAAGTGGTCCATAAACTGAGATGACACACCAGGGCAGTGTCCCAAATGGAACCATTTTCCCTATAAAGGGCCCTTGTCAAAACAAGTTCACTATTAAGAGAATATGATGCCATTTGGGAAACAGAGCCTTTCCATGATGCTGGCTGATGCGATGGCTGTGTCTATTTTTGGTCAGGCCCCTGTGATTCATCAGGGATTGTTTGGCAGTCTGATGTGGCAGGATGTGTCATACCACTAATTGTCAGACTGGCTCATGGTGAGTTCTGACCGACCTCTGCGCTCTTGAACAGACCTGACCTGAGACTGATAACACTATGTCTGACACAGGAACAAACTAAACCAACAGGGGCAAACCAATTTTATATATGACTCATCTGAGGAGAAAAACATCAACAGTATACAGTAGGTGCAGCTCAGCTAACTGGTTCATATAAGTGCAAAAAAGAGCAGACTTCATAAGGTATAGTGTTTCAGGTATAATGAAGCAGTCTGATTTTCTTAAGTTATATGTGGAAAAAATATTAGCCCTAAATAAATGTCTGAAATGTCGGTTGTTTTCATCTACAGTAGGTGAACAAAATGGAATGAAATCATTACTGCATGTTTCCATCTGTATACAGTAATTAAACATTCCCAAAACCTTTCATCAAGGTATACAATGATGGAATGCAAAATGACAAATTGTTGGCACGCAGTAGAATTTTTTGTGTGGGATGCATAGGCCTACATTTAATAATTACTATTATACAACGGGTGGGTCTAATCTTGGATGCTAATTGGTTAAAACCTAATTTCATCCGGTGTCTATTCCACAAGTTGCCACCGGCTAAATCTATGACGTTAAAATGCCTATTTACTCTGTTCCATCTCACTGCGCAATCCACTGTCTCATCTGCCCAGCCAGACAATTTACAGTATAAACGTGATCTCCGCTATGAAAAACATCTAAAATTATCTCCCATCTATTTTAGACTAACATTTAGTTTTCAACAGGGGAGATTTGTATACACTTTGCTGTCAGTCTCTCTGACATTTGCAACATTGTTTCCATATTGAAATTCGATCTCCAGCTGTCCCATAGTAACAAATGTGCCGTGAGTAGGGACGACTAAGACAGGCAGGCAGCTTTTCTCCCCCAGTCAAACTCATGAATCAGCTGGCATCATTTTATGGATATAAAGTACCAGTCAAAAGTTTGGACACCCCTACAAATAGCACACCTCTAACGTTGTACTGTGCTAATGCAATTATTAAAATCAGTCACACTACTAAATGCTACCAAATAAACCACAATTCATTCATAATACTGTGAATATATAGTTTCACAGACACATGGTTGCATTTTTTTCTGGGAAATTGTTAAGAATAATATAAAACCAGTCTGCACACCACCAAGGTGAATTGGTTTAGTCTTGACTCTTGGTTGACAGTGTTGGGGGATGGGTAATGTATTGATGCTTGAGTACCAAATCAACACAAATGGATAAGAAAAAAAGGAAAGAAGAAGAGGAGAAATGTGCAAAAGATAAAGGTATGCAGCTATGTTTTTTGTTAGCAATAGGGTAATAGTGTAATAATTTGATTCTCTTTTTTATCTGTATATACATATACTACAATTTGTTTCTATTTGTCTTTGTTACTTCTTTTTTATATTTATGAGTCTTAAGTTGTATATAGTTTTAAATGTTCTGATTATTTATTTGTATTGTTCCAAATGTCTGAATAAAAATTACAGTTAATTGCAGTTTTGCGGGGGGTTCACCCTGGGAGCCATACAAGTTAGAACCGCCACTGTGTGGAAGGATGAAATAGTATGAATAAATGAATAAATTCGTCAAAATAATGTTTGTAATGAAAATGTCAATCATTATTTGAATATGTTGGTAACCCATTGTATAAAAGTGATAATGCCCTCAAAGCCAGTGTTTGGAGGATATATTGGCACGGATATATCTACTTAGTCTCGGGCCTAACAACACCCATGCCAATTTAACCTCCGAACACCAGCTTCTTGGGCATTATCACCTAAATTCATTATCAATTATTTATTAATGCAGATGTTTTAGACATATTATATTTTCTGAATGCTTGTAAAATGCAAGTCTTGTAATATGTTTCAATAGTCACTGTTTACACATTAGCAATGCATTATAGCCTAGCCCACACATGTTGTTTTTTACCCTTACAAAAAAAACAAATGTAAAATTTGCAGTTTCTCATGTGAAATCACATGTTCACATGTATTACATTTAAAGTGCACAAGTTAACACCACCTTTTCACATGCAAAGAACAATAACATGTTTCATATGTGAATTGCAGTTTCAAGTGTAAAACAAAACCTCCATATGTGAAGATCGTACTTTCACATGTGAAAATCATCACATGAAAATCCAATTTGCAAATTCACGTATAAAATATCACTTTCACATGTAGAATTTCAAGTTCACATGAAAAACAATCACATGTAAAAATCTAATTAGTAGTTTCATGTGAAAAACGTTTTCTTTTTTACATAAACTTTTTTTTCATTTCTCCATCCCCAACCCTCAGATTTTTACCGACGCTGTGGCAGGGAGTACACTGTTTCAATTAGGGATTGCCACTTTAAACACCTTTAATATAGCAATAGTGTTATTATATGGTGAAATCCTAGTAGTGAGTTACTTTTGTGCCATCAATATCAAGTAAAGAACAATATTCTTAGTATTGCAAACAAAATATGATGATATTGAAAGCACAACATCAACTTAAAAATATTGATAGCAAAACTAAATAATGCAAGGACATTTTAAAATGCAAGAGCAAATGAATTGTACATGGATGCATAAAAATACACTATATATGTGGACACCCCTTAGTAGTGAATTCTGCTATTTCAGCCACACCTGTTGCTGACAGATGTATACAATTGAGCACACAGTAATACAATCTCCACAGACAAACATTGGCAGTAAAATGGAATTACTGAAGAGCTCAGTGACTTTCAACGTGGCACCATCATAGGATGCCACCTTTCCAACAAGTCAGTTTGTCAATTGTCTGCCCTTCCAGAGCCTCCCGGTCAACTGTAAGTGTGGTTATTGTGAAGTAGAAACATTTAGGAACAACAACGGCACAACCACGAAGTGGTAGGCCACACAAGATCACAGAACGGGACCACAGAGTGCTGAAGCGCGTAGTAAAAATCATCTGTCCTCAGTTGCAACACTCACTACAGAGTTCCAAACTGCCTCTGGAAGCAACGCTAGCACAATAATTGTTCATCGGGAGCCTCATGAAATGGGTTTCCATTGCCGAGCAGCCGCACACAAGCCTAAAATCACCATGCGTCGGCTGGAGTGGTGTAAAACTAGCCGCCATTGGCCTCTGGATGAATCACGCTTCACAATCTGGCAGTCGAATCTGGGTTTGGCGGATGCATTGTGCAAACTGTACATTTTGATGGAAGAGGAATAATGGTCTGGGGCTGTTTTTCATGGTTTGAGCTAGGCCTCTTTGTTCCAGTGAAGGTTTTTTTATTTTGTATTTTATCACCTTTATAAATTACGATCTTGTCTCATCACTGCAACTCCCCAACAGGCTCGGGATAGGCAAAGGTCAAGTCACGCTTCCTCCATAACATGATCAACCAAAGCTCCTTAATCAACCAAAAGCTCCTTAACACCCACCCACCAACGTGTCAGAGGAAACACTGTTGAACTGACAGAGTCAGCCTGCAAGCGCCCGGCCCACCAGAAGGAGTCGCTAGAGCGCGATGAGCCAAGTAAAGCCCCCCCGGCCTAACCCTCCCGAAACCAATTGTGCACCAGCCTATGGGAATCCCGGTCACAGCCGGTTGTGACACAGCCTGGGACCGAACCCGGGTCTGTAGTGGCGCCTTAGACCGCTGCGCCACTCAGGAGGCCTAAGTGAAGGGAATTCTTAACGCTACAGCATCCAATGACATTCTACACGATTCCGTCCTTTAAACTTTGTGGCAACTTTCCTATTTCAGCATGAAAATGCTCCCGTGCACAAAGCAAGGTCCATACTGTACAGAAATGGTTTGTGGAAGAACTTGACTGGCCTGCACAGAGCCCAGACCTCAACTGCATCGGACACCTTTGGGATTAATTGGAACGCAGACTGCAAGCCAGGCCTAATCGCCCAACATCAGTGCCCGACCTCACTAATGCTCTTATGGAAAGCAGGTGCCTGCATACTTTTGGTCATGTAGTGTCGTTTTTAGTGATGATGCAATTAAATAAAACGCCTCACTCTTTCCTACAATTTCCCCTATCTTTGGTTATGTTACCTTGGCCTTTGCTTTCGCTGCCTATTATCCAGCGGTGGAAAAATTACTCAAAAGTCATACTTGAGTAAAAGTAAAGATACCTTAATGGAAAATGACTCAAGTAAAAGTGAAATTCACCTAGTAAAATACTTATTGAGTAAAAGTCTAAAAGCATTTGGTTTTAAATATACTTCAATATCAAACGTAAATGGAATTGCTAAAATGGACTTAAGCACCAAAAGTAAAAGTATTACTCATTTCAAATTCCTTATATTATGCAAACCAGACAGCACAACTTTTTAAAAATGTATTTACGGATAGCCAGGGGCACACTACAACACTCTGATATTAATTTACAAACAAAGCGTTTTGTGTTTAGTGAGTCCGCCAGATCAGAGGCAGTAGGGGTGACCAGGGATGTTCTCTTGATAAGTGCGTGCAGTGGACCATTTTCCTGTCAAACTGTAACAAGTACTTTTGGGTGTGAGGAAAAAAACAACGACTAGAGTGGTTTAAAATTATTTCTACTTAAGTACTTTACATTCTATTTGTATCCAGTTGCAAGTGTTGATACATTTATTCGAGCAACATAGCACCCTGCATCCTACTGCTAGTTTACCAATGAAACTAAGCAGGTTTTGTCCTATTCGTCCCTGGATCGGGGACAAGATGTTGCTGGAAGTGGTGCAAAATAATAATTTAGAGTTTGTCAAAAATGTTTTCGCAAAGGTAGAAACTGTTACAAAGGACGAGATCGTATTACGACATTCTCCTGTCTGAGCGCGCGAAGCATCACTGGTCCACGCGCCGCCTTCAGTTTATTCGCAGTCGAAGGGAGGAGAGCTAGATAATACGCAGCAGTGTATTGTAGTGGTGCTAGTGTAGCAGACTATTTGGGTTTCAGATATTGTATAATTCTCGAATTCCTCCTGAGAGATAGAGAATGTTTGGACACTGGGAACACGTCGGCGCACCTAGCCTACGGCAGCAATGAATTCACGCGGTTTCCGGTTCTTCGTCGCTATCTCTGAGCTGAAGAAGACTCTAACATTATGTATAACGTTAGTAGCTAACTAGAGCAGTCGACTGTTTCCATACCTGGGTTTGCAGAAAAGTAAAGCATGACAACGTCCTCCGCGGGGTAAAACTACGACTGGCAATATTATGTTATGAGGTGAGTAACCTCTACATGTTTACTATAGCCGACAGTAATTGCTGCATTATTTTCCGGATTTAGGCATATGTTCCCACGTTGTGGATCCTAACTGTATAGCCTAATTCATTCTAAGATATAATGTAATAAGCTACCTTGATCCAATTGTCTACATACAATGTACACACAAATAGAGCTACAAACTTGGTTTACTTCATATCCCTGGTTTGTCCTTTCATAGAAAAACTTAAACTACTGTAAATTCAACTTCAACATGAATTCAAATGGCATTGTACATTTAAACGTTTGTGAATACATACTAGCCTACTGTATACTTCTACTATGCAGTTTCATTAGAAGAAGCAACCTGTAACAATGTTACATCAAAGTACTGCGTTGACAGATGTCAGGCAAACTGTTTTGAGAAATTATGAAAGGAAATTACAGAGAGCACAATGGTAACCGAAAAACTAAATATATTCATCATTGTAGTAAGCATAATAGTTCATAAACTGTCATAGGTTTTTCTAATCTTGTAGAACAGCTCCTGCCCTGGGGTGGGCATGACAGCTCCATGGGTCCACAACCTGGTCTCAGAGCATTTCGTATTATTCTGGTCGTAAATCCAAGACACTCCATTTACTACAATACGCTATATATACAAAAGTATGTGGACACTCCTTCAAATGAGTGGATTTGGCTTTTTCAGCCACACCCGTTGCCGACAGGTGTATAAAATCGAGCACACAGCCATGCAATCTCCTTAGACAAACATTGGCAGTAGAATGGCCTTACTGAAGAGCTCAGGGACTTTCAATGTGGCATCGTCATAGGATACCACCTTTCCAACAAGTCATTTGTCAAATTTCTGCCCTGCTGTTGTTGTGAAGAGGAAACTTATATGAGCAACAACGGCTCAACCTCGAAATGGTAGGCCACACAAGCTCACAGAACGAGGGACGATTATCTGTCCTCGGTTGCAACAGTCACTACCGAGTTCCAAACTGCCACTGGAAGCAACGTCAACACAAGAACTGTTCGTCGAAAGATAAATTAAATTAGTGTCCATGGCCGAGCAACCGCACACAAGCCTAAGATCACTAAGCACAATGCCAAGCGTTGGCTGGAGTGGTGTCAAGCTTGCCGCCATTGGACTCTGGAGCAGTCGAAACGCCTTCTCTGGAGTGATGAATAACGCTTCACCATCTGGCAGTCCAACGGACAATTCTGGGTTCGACGGATGCCAGGAGAATGCTACCTACCCCAATGCATAGTGCCAGCTGTAAAGTTTGGTGGAGGAGGAGTAATGGTCTGGGGCTGTTTTTCATGGTTCGGGCTAGGCCCCTTAGTTCCAGTGAAGGGATATCTTAATGCTACAGCATAGAATGATATTCTAGATGATTCTGTTCTTCCAACTTTGTGGCAACAGATTGGGGAAGGCCCTTTCCTGTTTCAGCATGACAATGCCGCCGTGCACAAAGCGAGGTCCGTTCAGAAACGGTTTGTCGAGATCGGTGTGGAAGAACTTGACTGGCCTGCACAGAGCCCTGACCTCAACTCCATCGAACACCTTTCGGATGAATTGGAACGCCGACTGCGAGCGACCTCACTAATGCTCTTGTTGCTGACTGGAAGCCAGTCCCCGCAGCAATGTTCCAACATCTAGTGGAAAGCCTTTCTAGAAGAGTGGAGGCTGTTATAGCAGCAAAGGGGGGACAAACTCCATATTAATACCCATGATTTTTGAATGAGATGTCCGATGAGCAGGTGCCCATATATTTTTGGTCATGTAGTGTATGGTATGTATTAATTTGTGGATGTCCATCATCCATTTTGTATGATATGTTACGAATCATAATTCTTATTATATGTTATGAATTGGCAAAATGTATGATATGTTATGAATTCTAGCTAGGTGGCTAACGTTAGTTAGGCTAGGGGTTTGGGTTAGGGGTTGTGGTTGTGGTTAAGTTTAGGAGTTTGGTTAAAGGGTTACGGTCAGGGTTAGGGTTAGGAGAAGTGTTAGCTAAAAAGGTTAAGGTCAGGGTTAGAAAAGGGTTAGCTAAAAGGGTTAAGTAACCGTCTGTCTTTTGTAACCATACCAAATGTAACATATCATACCAATTTGAGTTTTTCAAATTAACATTTACTATGTTACCTCTAGTCTATGAGACCAGGCTGGGCTTCAGGGCCTGTGGCCAAACAGCTACTCATTACCGCTACAGACCATACAGCAGAAGCAGCTCTGGTTTCTGTTGGCTGGAGAATGCATGTGGTCATTATTAGGGGTCACTGTGAGTAGTGTATCATGATACAACTTTGTTACTTAAACATACTGTAAGGTTAATGAAATAATTGTTTTATTCTTTATATATTACAAAAATCAATAAGAGATAATTGAAAACATCCAATACAGCAGTATTACACGTTTTCTAGAAGAGTTGTCTCTTAGTGCTGTCTCCTAGCCTGTGATTGATTATTAAGCTCCCACATAAACTGTTCAGTTAAGTGTAGCGTCAGGCAATGATGAACATGATGCCTCATCACAATTTCAATCAACAAAGCTTCTCACATTTCATGTCAAATCAAATCGAAACTATTCACAGAAATGTTGCAACACACTTCATATAAAAATATATAGTTAATTTAACACTAAAAGTTGCAGTTTCTCTATTAACACATTTTAGGAAGACATTTGTGTTTCCAAACAAAAATCAAGACTGACATTTTGTTCTACATATTCTAATTGTTGACTGTCCCAGTGTCCACAGACATTAGCCAGCTTGTGAGTAATCAAAGCAGCCATCTAGCTGAACTGGGTGGAGCACCAGTTATCCCGTATCTTTCCGTGAAAGGTTAGACAAAAATAAGTTTCGTTAAAATGTATCTTTCCATTGGCATGGCACTGTGATTATCTCAGGGAGATAAGGTCAGTGGGGCCAATTAATATCTAATCAGCCTTGCTTGCAGTGTTTGTGTGGACACCATCAAGCTTACTGTGACAGTAAGGATGTGAGACTGTGAGGCATAATCAATGGTAACTGAAGACTGTCTGTGACAGTGAAAGTGTGTTTCTGGTTGCACCTCTTGTTTCTGTGTAGCCAGCAACTGCTGCAAGTGTCTCAAATGACACAATTTCCCTATATAGTGCACTGCTTCTAGTCAAAAGTAGTGCAGCATATAGGGAATATGGTTCCATTTGGGACAAACAGTCTGTGTAAAGAGGCCTTAGAGCCAGCTGATGACAGACTGACTGTATGAAGGAATGGGCTGTGTCTGTGTGGACTCTGCCATGTTAAGCGGGATAGCTACATTAAGTGAAGCACCGATGCCAAGATGAGCAGCAGAAAGCAAGGCTGCATCCCAAATGGAACCATATTCCTTATTTAGTGCACTTCTTTTGACCAGAACTCTCAAACGTAGTGCACTTTATATAGGGTTTAGGGTGCCATTTGGGATCGCAGCCGTAGACTCGTAGTACTTTAGAAATGGATCCAGCTCCCATCTCGGTGGGATCAGAGATGCTGCTCTGATGGTGCTGGGTGGCCGTCAAATGCTTAGCTAGTTCATTGAGCATCTTGCTGATGCAGGGCTTGAATTTCATGTTTGTTAAAGAGGGAGGAATCGAAAAAGAAACAGCTGTATGTAGGCCCCCCCTCGTATTGCCGCTCATGCTTTTGTCTGTCTCGCTTCCAGTGTTTACTCAAGATTTGAGTCTTGAGTGGCGGTGTGGCGAAGCTTCCCAAAGCTGTATCCCTAGATGCAATATTTTGAATAGAACCCCCCCCCACACTTTTTCATCAAATCGGCTTTTCATTAAGGTAGCAATTTTATTCCAATGTATATTTACTGCTGCACATTGCATTTTCTTTGAAAGATTATCCTTTTGAATGAACCTTTCAACTGAAGACCTTCTTTTCAAACTTGTTTCGTGTTCTATTATCTAAAAACGAAGTTGTGAGCCACAAGGTGGAACAAGGTGTGAGTCAACTGGCATTTCTTTTGTTCCCATAAAACGGATGGAAGTAATTTTCTGGGAGATGCTATAGTGTTGGAGACATCCCATAAAGGGTGCAAGTGTTTATGGCCTCATAAAGTTCCTTTTCTTCTGCAGTTTGACATCAAACGGGTGTTTGTTGATATCGTCTGACAGGCAATTAACAGTGTGCTAGTCCAAGACATTCCAATAGAGAGAATGATAATTAGATGTCCATTTTGTTATCCACTGTAAATGTGATAGGAGGGCTCATAGTTGTCAAACTGCTGGCACTGGGGAATTAGGACGAAGTCTGCGAGGAATTGAAAGGAACATGTGGATTTTTTTCTGTTCTTCTGATCATTTTACTTTTCATCAGGCAGTCTGAGATTCGGAATATATTTTCAATAAAACAAAAATTGTTGTCCAACATCATTGGTATGCTCGATGGATCATTTTACATCTCGAAAAGTTGACTTTTGACCACTTTCACCCAAAATTCCCTAGTTTTAAAGTTCTCTCATCATGTCCTCCAGAGATCTTGTAGATCATGTGGCTCATGCTTATGGTAAAGACCGCTGTAGTTTATTCAGTCTTGCATAATTCTGTCACAAGAGAATTTAGCTTGAGTGAGAAAAGTCATCGGCATCAGCTGGAGCTGTGCACTAGATGAGGAAGAATATTTGGAAAATATCAGGAGTTGAGATAGTAAGATGGTGGCCAAATGTTCTCATTATTTTCTGTTAAAAATGAGTCTCTATCACCATAGAAGTGTCTTGTTGAACACGGGAGGCATTGCTGCATTTCTGCATTGAGCTGAGTGCTATTGTCATGAGGGAAAGTTGTTCTGAAGCTTGTGCTCTTTTACCATCGTTATAATGTAATGTGCTGTGAGTCACGGATGGGTTGTTATTTGTTCTACTGGCATCGTTGATGGCGTAGGGGGTACCGTAAGGAGAGAAGCTTGTTAAAAAAATATGGAGTGTGGATGAGTGAGAAATGAGAGGCAAGTCAATGAGTGGCAGGGAGGGCAGAAACAGTTAGTGACACTTTGGTGAAGAGTTGGGCTGTGAGAGAGTGAGATAGGGAGGGGATTGCGAGAGAGAGAGGATTCGCGAGAGAGAGGGAGAAAGAGAGATAGCACGGCTACCGATTGCCATTGTTTACAGCAGTTTTTTGAGAGCCAACCTAGATACCACATAACGTGAACCATATATTTTGTAGAGCTTGGTGAGTGTGTGGTTGTCCTATGGTTATTTTGTATACAGCCTTCCCACAACCTTCTGGAAATGGTGCAGGATAGTTGCTTGGCTTTGGAACATTCTCAGCACATTTAAAGAACATATTTTATTTTTATTTTTTTATTTTTTTTATCCCCTTTTCTCCCCAATTTTCGTGGTATCCAATCGCTAGTAATTACTATCTTGTCTCATCGCTACAATTCCCGTACGGGCTCGGGAGAGACGAAGGTCGAAAGCCATGCGTCCTCCGAAGCACAACCCAACCAAGCCGCACTGCTTCTTAACACAGCGCGCCTCCAACCCGGAAGCCAGCCGCACCAATGTGTCGGAGGAAACACCGTGCACCTGGCCCCCTCGGTTAGCGCGCACTGCGCCCGGCCCGCCACAGGAGTCGCTGGAGCGCGATGAGACAAGGATATCCCTACCGGCCAAACCCTCCCTAACCCGGACGACGCTATGCCAATTGTGCGTCGCCCCACGGACCTCCCGGTCGCGGCCGGCTGCGACAGAGCCTGGGCGCGAACCCAGAGACTCTGGTGGCGCAGCTAGCACTGCGATGCAGTGCCCTAGACCACTGCGCCACCCGGGAGGCCTAAAGAACATTTTATTGGTATTTCATAACTTTAAAATAACATTTCCTTAAAGTTCAAACATGGGTACATTTAATACATTTTTTTGGTAATGTTCTAGGAACGTTCTCCAACTGGTTTGACATTGGGAATGTTCTCAAATAGTTAAGAAACAACGTTCTTTTGTGGGAATTTCAGTACTTCAGCATAACGTTTCCTACAGGTTTCCTCATTGTTCTATTTAATGTAATGTTCTTATATCATTATGAAAATGTTCCATAAAAACCACAAGAAAACATTAGTAATGTTCAAAGAACTTTCTAAGAATGTTTAAAAAAACATACATTCTGTTCTCAGCGTCAACAAAACTCTTTATCCTCTATCTTGTTAAGTGTGTTCAGGTGTGTTGGCTACGCTCACTAATTGGCCACACCTGATCTTGATGAGTGCATGCTTCCTTTGAAATGGGGTCTGTTTGAATAGACTAAACTGAACAGCTTTGCATGAGTAAAAAAAAAAACATGGCAAGTTAGCTCCATCCTGGTGGTGCAGTGGACTAATTCCATGGATAGACAACAGCAGATCATAGATTCAAATCTCACTGTTGCTGAGCCAAAATAAAAAAAATGAATGTGTTTGCATGACTAATGCCTAAGCAAATTAATTTCCATGTGTCCTATCTGTGCTTGGAGTTCAAAACAGTTAATCCAAAGTTATTGAAACGTCCAGTGAAAGTTTTAAGGGAGTTATTCAAAAACCTCCAAATAACCTTAACATTTCATTGAAAACATTCACACAACTTTGAGAATTTTCTCAGAAAGTTATTTAATTACCTTCTAATAATCTAGAATTTCGGTTCTCAGAACTTTAATAAAACCTACCAAGAAAACTTTCAGGGGACCATAGTAAAATGTTCTCAGAACCTCCCTGCAACCTAAAAATGAACGTTCCCAGAACAGGAAAAGTTTTCATTTCGGTTCACAGAACGTTGAAAAAACATTCAGTTTTACCGGTCAGGAAACTTATGGCTTCCTTCCCAGAACCGATGAGAAACCAAAAACATAAGATCCCAAAACTTCCAAGGGACCAAATGTGCTAGCTGGGAATGATCAAATCAAATCAAATGTATTTATATAGTCCTTCTTACATCAGCTGATATCTCAAAGTGCTGTACAGAAACCCAGCCTAAAACCCCAAACAGCAAGCAATGCAGGTGTAGAAGCACGGTGGCTAGAAAAAACTGCCTAGAAAGGCCAAAACCTAGGAAGAAACCTAGAGAGGAACCAGGCTATGAGGGGTGGCCAGTCCTCTTCTGGCTGTGCCGGGTGGAGATTATAACAGAACAAGGCCAAGATGTTAAAATGTTCATAAATGACCAGCATGGTCAAATAATAATAATCACAGTAGTTGTCGAGGGTGCAGCAAGTCAGCACCTCTGGAGTAAATGTCAGTTGGCTTTTCATAGCCGATCATTAAGAGTATCTCTACCGCTCCTGCTGTCTCTAGAGAGTTGAAAACAGCAGGTCTGGGACAGGTAGCACGTCCGGTGTACAGGTCAGGGTTCCATAGCCTCAGGCAGAACAGTTGAAACTGGAGCAGCAGCATGGCCAGGTGGACTGGGGACAGCAAGGAGTCATCATGCCAGGTAGTCCTGAGGCATGGTCCTAGGGCTCAGGTCCTCCGAGAGAGAGAAAGAAAGAGAGAAAGAGAGAATTAGAGAGAGCATACTTAAATTCACACAGGACACCGGATAAGACAGGAGAAGTACTCCAGATATAACAAACTGACCCTAGCCCCCCGACACATAAACTACTGCAGCATAAATACTGGAGGCTGAGACAGGAGGGATCAGGAGACACTGTGGCCCCATCCGATGATACCCCCGGACAGGGCCAAACAGGAAGGATATAACCCCACCCACTTTGCCAAAGCACAGCCCCCACACCACTAGAGGGATACCTTCAACCACCAACTTACCATCCTGAGACAAGGCCGAGTATAGCCCACAAAGATCTCCGCCACGGCACAACCCAAGGGGGGGGTGCCAACCCAGACAGGAAGATCACGTCAGTGACTCAACCCACTCAAGTGACGCACCCCTCCTGGGGACGGCATGAAAGAGCACCAGTAAGCCAGTGACTCAGCCCCTGTAATAGGGTTAGAGGCAGAGAATCCCAGTGGAGAGAGGGGAACCGGCCAGGCAGAGACAGCAAGGGAGACACAAGACTCTCTTGTGTAAGTCTTGGAGACCATTTAAACTGGTGGCAGCATGCAGTACAGGGCATTGTCAGAACTCCCTCATGCTTCTCAGACAGACACAGACAGAAGAACAAGCAGAGAAAGATACTTCTTAACATACAGCAGTACAACAGGCAGGTGAGTGTAGCTGCCTGTAGCTGGGCTATTTCAGGGTTTGCTGTGTAAAGCTAGAGTATCATATGTGCTCTCTCTGCTACTAGCAACTTCAGGTGATCACAATCTCTCTTTTCAGCATGCTGTTTTGTGTTGTTGTTGTTAGAGGTAGACCTAGAGGCAAATCTCATGGTCTTTCTCTGCCACTCTCTGTGCATCTTTCTCTCTATCTCTCACTGTCACTCTCCCTCCTGCCTCTCTCGGTCTCATTCTTGCTGTCACTGTCTGTCATTTTTGTACCTGCCTCTCTCTTCCTCCCTCTCTCCCATCGCTGCACTCCTCCTTGACAGTGAGATGTCTCGCCTCATGTACTCAGGATGTGTTGTCTGGTTGAATTAACCAATTTCAAGTGTGGGGGGGGAGTCAGTCAGGACCGCTGCATGTGGTTCGCCTGCCGTGTGGTGTGTGCTGTACAGTACGCTACATGTGTTGTATTTCTCCAACTTTTGCTGTGTATTGCCACACAGCACTTAATTTCAAGGCTTTCTAACAGTAACTACCTACCCCGCCACATTGGCAGCCTCACAACAAAGCCATGTCTCATTCTAACCATTTAGGGCTGGGCGGTATCCAGATTTTCATACTGTTTCCATACCATACCGGGGTATACGGTATTACCCAATGTGCACATATCATACCTGATATTCCGGAGAGAGGTGCTGGCATTGAGAGCGCTGCAGAGCGGGCGTACTGAGGTGCGTGTCATCAGCCCGGTGCCACCTGTACCGGTCCCACGCATCAGGTCTCCAGTGCGCCTTTACAGCCCAGTGCATCCTGTGCTAGCTTCCCGCACTTGCCGGGCTGGAGTGAGCATCCAGTCAGGAAGGGTTGTGCCAGCTCTGCGCTCTAGACCAACAGTGCACCTCCACAGTCCAGTACGTCCTGTGTCTCCTCTCCGCACTCGCCCTGAGGTGCGTGTCATCAGCCCGGTGCCACCTGTACCGGTCCCACACATCAGGTCTCCAGTGCACCTCCACAGTCCAGTAGGTCCTGTGCCTCCTCTCCGCACTCGCCCTGAGGTGCGTGTCATCAGCCCGGTGCCACCTATACCGGTCCCACGCATCAGGTCTCCAGTGCGCCTCCACAGTCCAGTATGTTCAGTGCCTCCGGACTCGCCCTGAGGTGCGTGTCATCAGCCTGGTGCTACCTGTACCGGTCCCACACATCAGGTCTCCGGTGCGCATCCACAGTTCAGTACGTCCTGTGCCTCTTCCCTGCACTCGCCCTGAGGTGCGTGTCATCAGCCCGGTGCCACCTGTACCGGTCCCACGCATCAGGCCTCCAGTGCGCCTCCACAGTCCAGAGCTTCCGGCGACAGTTCCCAGTCCTGGTGCTTCCGGCGACGGGCCACAGTCCGGAAGCTCCATCGACGATCCACGGTCTGGAACCTCCTGAGACGGTTGGCCATCCGGAGCCTCTGGCGACGGTCGGCGGTCCGGAGCCTCGGTCGGCGGTCCGGAGCCTCCAGCGACGGTCGGCGGTCCGGAGCCCCCGGCGACGGTCGGCGGTCCGGCGCCGTCGGCAGTCCGGTTCCTCCGGCGACGATCCGCGGTCCGGAGCCTCCGGCGATGCGCCCCGCACCAGAGCCGCCCCCGACGCCCTGCGTCATCCATCCTAGATGCCCACCCAGACCCTCCCCTATTGAGTCAGCTTTTGCGGTCGGAGTCCGCACTTTTGGGGGGGTTCTGATGGTGATGGTGACTTGGGTGGGTTATCTAGGTGTATTTGTATGTCTTGGGTGGCCTGATATGGTTCCCAATCAGAGGCAGCTGTTTATCGTTGTCTCTGATTGGGGATCATATTTAGGCAGCCATTTCCCTTTTGTGTTTGGGATCCTGTCTATGTTTAGTTGCCTGTCTGCACTATTTGTATAGCTTCACGTTTCGTCCGTTGATTTTGTTGTTTTTTGTTAAGTGTTCATTCATTAAAAGAGAGTGTACGCATACCACGCTGCGCCTTGGTCTCACTCATTCGACGATCGTGACTATACCGTCGGTATTTTCAAATACCCCTGTATACGGTATAAACAGTATATCGCCCAAGCATATATTCGACATGCTGTTAAGCAGGGTTGGGGTCAATTCGTATTTTCTGAATTTACTTCAATTCAAACAATGAATTAGAATGGAACTAGAATTGGCCACACCCCACAGGAAGCAGCATTTGATTTGAATGAAACATGAAATTCGCATTAATTTGACAAATCTTTTATCAAAAGGATATGACACTTAATGCAAAGAATACACATACCATTTCAAATATTAGTTTGATTATAACTCGTAGATTTCAGTTTTTTTCTTTGTCGTGAGATTAGATTGTTTCCTTCCATACTGTAGCGTTTGATCTAATGCATTCTAGGAAATGTATTCTGATATTTAAAAACATGAAGGGAATTATGAATTATTATAGACAACCCACAAGATGATCTTAGAATATTTCCAGACCACTGTAAATATTTTAAATTGTTTTTGGAGCATGAGTTTTTTTTTTAAATTTCACTGAATTGAATCCTACTTCCTTTCATTCAAATTCAATTCAAATTCTGCTGACTGTGGGGTGTGGCCAATTTATTTCAAATTCGAGAAATGAATTCAAATTAAAGAGCAATTTGTTCAATTCAGAATTGACCACTGCTGTTAAGTTTTTTGTAAGGAGAAGGTGCATGTCACTCCAAAACCACACGCACAGCAATAGCCTCAACCTACAAAATTGCAGCTGCAGGTGGCATACAGTGCCATAGTCTCCTATTGTGACTCATACATAACATGCTGGTGTGCTCAAGACGTCAGTCTACACCCACTGGGCACAGAAGTCAATTCAATGTCTATTTCATTTTGGTTCAACATAATTTAATTTAAATGACTTGGAAACAATGTTGATTCAACCAGAGTGTGCCCAGTGGGCAGTTGGGACTAGAGCTGTCGAGATTGCTCACAAGTAAACAATGAATGCACTGTTGGCGTGTTTTAATGGCTGGAATGAATGATGCTTTGCTTAGCATTATCGCATACTATTGTCTGTCTGCTCATTGTGATGAACTACCATGCCTGCAAGGGCTGGAAATTGGCAGGGACCTCACGATACGATATTATCACGATACGAAGGTGCCAATATGATATGTATTGCTATTCTCACAATTCTATATGTATTGCGATTAGGGTTGTCCCCGACAAAAAAACTATTGGTCGACCAAGAGTCATCTGTTCTTTCGACCAATAGATTGGTTGAAATTTGAAAACGTGTGTGTTTTAATCAAATCAACTATATGCACTGAGCTTGTCTGATGCTTTAAGCGAACTGTTTGATCAATTAATTAAGACACTGGAGGGAATCGGACCGCAATTGATTTGATTGTACCGGGCCTGGCTCAGACTTGCTGCACTGTGTTTAAAAGAAAAAACTGAGTGACTGTGTGACTAGCACCTGTTGTCTCTCCTCCCTTCTGCAGCGACCACCATAGAACATCAACAGTGTGTATCACACTGTCTGTGTTGCTGAAGCTGCAACATAATTACAGCCATTTTTGACTGAAAAGTTATGTTACCGAAATCTCTCATTTGTCTAGGAAAAGCATTCCCTATTCCCTCAAACCTTGCTCTATTTATGTGAAATATGTACAGTATGCACGTGAACAATATGGCCTGACCTATAGCATAACATATCATAATCACATCAATAAATTGGTTAGAACAAACTTTGAACACCGTAACGCGTGACAGCAAAATGGATGCAGAGGATGTGACAAATAAATTTGAAATGGGGGAATGTTTTCTGGTTGCTCAGCAGGTAACGGGGAAGTCAGATGTGTCAAATAAATCTGACTGTGGAAAATACTGGAGATCAAGATAAATACGGTAAAGAGAAAGCACTGCGTGCATATTATGTGTGCCAAACAGGTGCTGTTAGATTACAATATCATTTTTCTGAATGTTTGGAACAATGTAAACAACACTAAATAAATTATAAATAATACCAGAGATGTGTAAAGTCTTTAATACAGCACAGCAAAGATTAAAAACGGCATAATTTGTTTATTCGACGTGGTAGCGTGAGGCTTGGTGCTCACGGAATCAGTAGGTTATTAAACAAACACTAAAACAGGCAACAGAAGCAGGATCTGTCTTATTTCTGTTGATATATATGGTTGATTTATCAATCCAGGCACATTTAACAGTTAGGCTATTGATTATACAGTAGACATAAATAAGTTGGGGTTTCCTCTCTCCTCACTTTTCTTAGACAATTAAGGCAAGGGCTGTTTTCTCTTCTCCTAACTCAGCCGCATTGTTCTCAACACCAATATGCGGGTTAACTTTGCTATTATGCACATAGCAGCATGGTCTAGGAAAAGGCGCCAATTCGACAGCACTGATGTGTTTCAGAACCGCGGACAGCGACCGCTATCCAACACGGGAGAAAGCGCATTTGTTATAAAATAATATAACTTATTTGTGTTGCACCATTGTTCTTATATAATATAACCATATACAATTTCAGTAGCACATCTTAGACTGATGGACTGCGCCATCCCCACGACCTCCACAATGGATCAGTCCATTCAGACAGGCTTGAATCAGACAGGTGTCTTGTACACCATGAATTATTATTATTATTATTATTTTTTGCTACTGCTCGACTAAAGAAATCTTGGTCGACCAACAGCCTATCGAGCAAACAATTGACCAGTCGACCAAACAATTGATGGGGTCAGCCTTAATGGTGATTAGATACTGCAATTTTATTACAAATTTGATGTTCCAAACATATTGCTCTCTGTATGTCTGCTGCAGAAAGACAAGAAAGAGCATGAGAAAATTTGTTTTGATCAGTCATGGAGTAAACGTGCTGAAAACATGTTGGTTCACTGTTTATGGAGGGGGCCTCCTGAGATGGAGGGGGCCTCCTGAGTGGCGCAGCACTCTAAGGCACTGTATTGCGGTGGTTGAGATGTCAGTACAGACCCGGGTTCGATCCCAGGCTGTGTCACTTCCGGCCATGACCGGGAAACCCATGAGGCGGGTCACATTTGGCCCAGTGTCGTCTAGGTTAGGGAAGGGTTTGGCCGGCTGGGATTTCCTTGTTCCATTGTGCTCTAGCGACTCCTTGTGGCGGGCCAGGAGCCTGCAAGCTGACTCCGGTTGCCAGCTGGACGGTATTTCCTCTGACACATTGGAGCGGCTGGCTTCCAGGTTAAGCGAGCAGTGTGTCAAGAAGCAGTGTGGCTTGGCAGGGTCGTGTTTCAGAGGACTCATGGCTCTCAACCTTCGCCTCTCCTGAGTCCGTACGGGAGCTGCAGAGATGGGACAAGACTGTAATTGCCAATTGGGTCAAAAAGGGGTAAAAGTTTTTTTTTTTATTAAAAAGAAGATGGAGAACAAGATATAATGGATATATTGGGTTCCCGAGTGGCACAGCGTTCTAAGGCACTGCATCTCAGTGCTAGAGGCGTCACTACAGACACCCTGGTATGAATCTAGGCTGAATCACATCTGGACGTGATTGGGTCCCATAGGGCGGCGCACAATTGGCCCAGCGTCTTCCGGGTTTGGCCGGTGTAGGCCATCATTGTAAATATGAATTAGTTCTTAACTGGCTTGCCTAGTTAAATAAAGGTTAACCTTTCTAGGACACACGTTCCGCTAGCGGGAACCCCTGACAACATTCCGCTGAAAAGGCAGCGCGGGAAATTCAAAAATATTTTGTGGAAATATGTAACTTTCACACATTAACAAGTCCAACACAGCAAATGAAAGATAAACATCTTGTTAATCTACCCATCGTGTCCGATTAAAAAAATGCTTTACAGCGAAAACACAACATATGATTATGTTAGATCACCGCCAAGTCCAAAAAACACAGCCATTTTCCCAGCCAAAGATAGGAGTCACAAAAAGCAGAAATAGAGATAGAATTAATCACTAACCTTTGATGAGCTTCATCAGATTACACTCATAGGACATCATGTTACATAATACATGTATGTTTTATTCGATAATGTGCATATTTATATCCAAAAATCTCAGTTTACATTGGCGCCATGTTCAGAAATGCCTCCAAAATATCCGGAGAAATTGCAAAGCACCCCCACACCATCACACACATGCAGAGATCATCCGTTGACCTACTCTGTGTCTCACAAAGACACGGCGGTTGGAATCAAAAATCTCAAATTTGGACTCATCAGACCAAAAATACAGATTTCAACCGGCCTAATGCTCATGCATATTGGTGTCCTTTAGTAGTGGTTTCTTTGCAGCAATTCGACCATAAAAGCCTGATTCACGCAGTCTCCTCTGAACAGTTGATGTTGAAATGTGTCTGTTAATCTGAGGTGAATGAACTTATCCACTGCAGCAGAGTTAACTCTGGGTCTTCCTTTCCTGTGGCTATCCTCATGAGAACCAGTTTCATCATGGCGCTTGGTGGTTTTTGCGACTGCGCTTGAAGAAACTTTCACAGTTCTTGAAATTATCCGGCTTGACTGACCTTTATGTCTTAAAGTAATGGTGGACTGTCTTTTATATTTGCATATTTGAGCTGTTCTTGCCATAATATGGACATGGTATTTTACCAAATAGGGTTATTTTCTGTATACCACCCCTACCTTGTCACAACACAACTGATTGGCTCAAAACACATTAAGAAGGAAAGAAATTCCACAAATTACACTTTTAACAAGGCACACCTGTTAATTGAAATGCATTCCAGGTGACTACCTCATGAAGCTGGTTGAGAGAATGCCAAGAGTGTGCAAAGCTGTCATCACGGCAAAGGTTGGCTACTTTGAAAAATCTAAAATCTCAAATATATATTGATTTGTTGAACACTTTTTTTTGGTTTCTACATGATTCCATATGTGTTATTTCATAGCGTTGATGTCTTCACAATTATTCTACAATGTAGAAAATAGTAAAATAAAGAAAAACCCTTGAATGAGTAGGTGTGTCCAAACTTTTGACCGGTGTGTGTGTTTGACCGTGTGTGTGTTTGTATGTGTATGCAGATGCATGTGTGAATGCTAAGAGGTGTAATGGGACTAAGTGAAGCGTATGGGTGTCTGCTAGCCTGCCAAGGACTGGGTGATCAGCTGATCTGCTTGGAGGTGCAGGAGATTTATGACCCCCCAGAACAAAGCTGTGTCTGCCGTGGAACTATAAACCATAAATCACACAGAACTGGGTCAGACCGGGTCAGCAGCTCCTCTCATCTGTGTGTGTGGCTTATACCTGTGTGCGTGTGAGCATGCGTGTGTGTGTTTTAAGTGTTTTTAATGCTTTCCTCTGAAAATTGCTCTCCCTGTCTCTGATGTTTGTTGACATACACTACCGTTCCAAAATTTGGGGTCACTTAGAAATATCCTTGTTTTTGAAATATACTGTATATATTTTTGGGTCCATTAAAATAACATAAAATTGATCAGAAATGCAGTGTAGACATTGTTAATGTTGTAAATTACTATTTTAGCTGGAAACGGCAGATTCTTTATTGGGATATCTACATAGGCATACAGAGGCCCGTTATCAGCAACCATAACTCCTGTTTTCCAATGGCACGTTGTGTTAGCTAATCCAAGTGTATCATTTTAAAAGGCTAATTGATCATTAGAAAACCCTTTTGCAATTATGTTAGCACAGCTGAAAACTGTTGTTCTGATTAAAGAAGCAATAAAACTGGCCTTCTTTAGACTAGTTGAGTATCTGGAGCATCAGCATTTGTGGGTTCGATTACAGGCTGAAAATGTCCAGAAACAAAGAAGATTCTTCTGAAACTCGTCAGTTTATTCTTGAGGAATTAAGGCTATTCCATGCGAGAAATTGCCAAGAAACTGAAGATCTCGTACAACGCTGTGTGCTACTCCCTTTACATAACAGCAAAAATAAAAAAAACTGCAAACTGGCGCTAACCAGAATTGAAAGAGGAGTGGGAGGCCCCGGTGCACAACTGAGCAAGAGGTGTCTAGTTTTAGAAACCGACGCCTCACAAGTCCTCAACTGGCAGCTTCATTAAATAGTACCCGCAAAACACCAGTCTCAACGTCAACAGTGGAGGCGACTCCGGGATGCTGGAACACAGGAGTGATTGTTGCTGATAATGGGCCTCTGTACGCTCATGTAGATATTCCATAAAAAAATCTGCCGTTTCCAGGTACAGTAGTCATTTACAACATTAACAATGTCTACACTGTATTTCGGAACAATTTCATGTTATTTTAATTGACAAAAAAATGGGTTTTCTTTCAAAATCAAGGACATTTTTCAGTGACCCCAAACTTTTGAATGGTAGTGTAGATTCAAGTGGTTTCTCGAGTGGCTTCTGAATTTTCCAGGGGAAGATTTTAGCTTTTGTGTGTATTATGGACGTATACGATGCTGTGTTCCATGTGGATCATAGTGGTTCATGTTCCTTGAATTAATATTGTAACCTTGCTTCCCTGAAGTCTTTGCTGTCTATATGTATTCTGTGTAATAATTGCAAAACGTTTAGGTGTCAATCAAAGCTGATTATTTATTATCTTGTTCTAAAGCCTTTTTTAATTTTTATTACCTCAAACTATTCTCTGCTAATTCCATTATTAACCTTCATTCATCCAGCCTTTATCGAGGCAATTCATTTCTAGAATTGGTGTAATTTCAGGAAGCTATTTCAGTAAGTAATTTTTTTAAAGCTGGGATGAATATAGAGATAAATAATCTGTGTCAGGAATAGGAAGTGAGGAGAGAAAAAGATGGATCTTAATTTAGTTGTGTCTGTATTGTTGCTCAAAGAGGCATCGAGTCGCTGCTGGAAATCAAACAATTGCAAATGCCTACTGTGTTTAGGAATGGAACTTCAATTGTCAAATTGATCTCCAAAGTCGAGCACATGTGAGGTGGCGCAGTCGAGCAAAATGAAACATTGAGCAAGCGAATACTGAGTCGAGAGCGCAGAGGATGGGTCCCGTGAGCAGAGGATGAGTGCTGCGAGAGCACAGACCAGTCGAGAGCACAGAAATTTGGTAGAGAGAGCAGAGGATGTGTTCCGCGAGCAGAGAAGCCAAACTTGAGAGCTCGCAGGTGTGACTTTATTGTTGCAGATCAAAAAGAAAATGTCTGAATCCAAAAATATTGAGCCGTAAGCAAAGAAACATGGTTCAAACATGTAAAAATTATTTAAAGCATAACATTTTTCACCAAAAGTAGTCACATGGCTTTGTCCAGTTTTCTCTCTCAATTTCACAAGTTGCTCTCTCAAGTCTTTGCACCTTCGGGTTTCAATTATTTATTTTTTTGATTGGATTTCAGGCTGGTGTGGTTGGGCTAAGAGGCAGGTGTTTTTCTAGAAACCTTAGATTGTTCACTTTCACTGGAGTGATGAACGAACTAACAAGTACTTTCCCTTGACCAGTCCAGTGTTGTGTTGTGTGATTGGTCTGCATGGCGTCTTCTTTGGTGCATGACGTCAAACAGATTTGCTTCAGAGCCGTCGGTTTAGCTAGCTACATACTCTCATTGGCTAGCTAGCATTCTGTTTTGTAAGATATGTTTGTATATTGTGTTAGATTAGTTGTTTTTAAAAGTAAATAAACATGGTTAGCCAACTAGCCGGCTTGAACAGTAAGCCCCGAACGACTTGGGAAACCCAGCTTCAACTTGATATATAAGCAAAGTAATTGGGAAATAAGTTAAATATCTACTATACATTGAGTGGACTCTACTTGCTGTAGTTAGCTAGATAGCTAATTACTTGTTAGCCAGCAAAGTTTGTCTGTATGACGAAAAGCAAACAGTCAGCTCTAGCTAGGTAACACCATTTTTCTTAACTTTTCCACAAAGTGTATGTTATGTGTTTTCTTGATATGAGGGAGTTATCCCCAATGCATTAAAGAATAGGTGGAGTATGGGCATAATGGGTCTGTGATCAAACACGTTCATTCATCATACACTAGGGCCTGGACATCATTTCGTATAGCTAAATATAATTACTCCATTGTTGGGAATAACATGTGGGTACACACATAATAATGACATAACAATGATAACATTGAAATAAAGGAAGGACTAGTGGGCTAATTTACAGAAAGTGAAGGAAATTAAATGAAAGCAGGATCCAATATTTACGGTATTTATTCCTCCCAAGGGCACTCACAGCATATGGGGATTTTGAATTATATGGAGACATGAAGGGGAGAACCTGCTACATTAATACAATACATAACCAGTGCCAAATAATATAATGTAAACTGAATGTATCTGATTAACCAGCTAAACGCAGGTTAACATGTCATCATGGTACACACAGAATTCAAAGGAGGACTGAGGAGAAAGCAACATCATGCATTCACCAAACATTTAACTGAGGAAAACATATTTGTTTTATAGTAATTATCTGATTGGGAACTACCATTGTCTATCAAATTACAGTGTAAAATTATTTCCATTTGGCATTGGAAGTTTTATTGAGTACAGGCAGTAATACAGGAATCAAATCGCATAGGAAGTCTCATCGGATCAGATGTTAGCCATCTGTGGAAAGAGCACAAGTAGAACAAAGATAGAAGTGCAACCAGATAACAAATGCATCATTCAATATAAGATTCCACCTAAAACAATGACACTGTACCGCTTGCCTGATGGTAGGAGGGCAAACAGTTTGTGGCATGGATGTGAAGGGTCCCTGATGATGCCATGCGCCCTACACAGACACCACTTGCGCTGGAGGTCTACGATGGCAGGGAGATGGGCACCAGTCATATGCTGTGCGGTTTTCACCACCCGTTGCAGGGCCTTCCAGTTGGCCACGGAGCATCCGCCAAACCACACTGTGGCGCAGTTAGTCAGAATGCTGTCGGCTGTGCAGTGGTAAAAATTCACCAAGATCTTGGGAGACAGGCGGGCCTTCTTCAGCCTCCTCAAAAAGTACAGGCGCTGCTGAGCCTTTTTGACCAGGGTTGAGGTGTTGAAGGTCCAGGAGAGGTCCTCGGAGATGTAGACACCCAGGAACTTGAAGCTGGGCACACGCTCCACCTCAATTTCATCTATGAGAACTGGGGCGTGGCTGCAGCTTTTAGACTTCCTGTAATTCACAATGAGCTCCTTGGTTTTCTTTGCATTGAGAACCAGGTTGTTGTCAGCGCACCATGCAGCCAGGTGCTTGACCTCCTCCCTTTAGGCTAACTCGTCATTGTCATTGATCAGGCCTACCATGTGGTGTTGCCTGCGAACTTAACGATGGTGTTGGAAACGTGTACAGGAACGCAGTCGTAAGTGAAGAGGGAGTACAGGAGGGGGCTCAGCACACAGCCCAGTGGCACACCGGTGTTCAGGTTCAGGGTTGAGGAGGTGAGGTTGTCTAACCTGACAGACGGGTCTGTTGGATAGGAAGTCCAAAGTCCAGTTACAGAGAGGGGCTGATCCCTAGGTCATGGAGTTTGGTAACCAGCCTAGAGGGAATGTCCGTATTGAATGCTGAGCTAAGTCTATGAACAGGATTCTCAAATAGGTGTTGGTTTTGTCCAGGTGGGTCAGGGCAGAGTGTAAAGCTGTGGAGATGGCGTCCTCTGTAGACCTGTTCGGTCGGTAGGCAAACTGGTGGGGATCCAGTGTTGGAGAGAGGCAGGACTTAAGTTAGGCCAAAACCAGTCTTTCGTGGGGGTGAGTGCAACAGATCGGAAGTCATTCAGGCTTGATGCGGTCGACTGCTTCGGCACTGGCACAATGGTTAGGCATTAGGGTTATCAGTGTGGTTAAGGTTAGGTTTAAAATCAGGTTTAAAATTGTATGATTTTATGACTTTGTGGCTCTGCCAGCTAGTGACCACTTTGCACAGCTGGCTCTAGTACATAAGTCATCTCCATAAATCCCAACCTGTGTCTGTGAAGGGGGTCTTCACTACGCACTGGCTGTTTTCCAGACATCGGTAACGCTGGAACGTGTCCCAGGCACTGTTGGTGTCAAGGTCACCTCCCTCAGAACCTGTGAAGTTCTCCTAGTTCTTACATTGGGGCATCAGCCCAATCTATAGAGAGGACAGAAAGATAAAGAAGATGGAATAAGATTTTGTATGAGTCGATGAGTGTGTATGGGATCTGGACATTGCTGAGTACAGAGTAGAGGGGCAAGCTCAGATGAACAGTGTAGTCCATCCCTGCCTCGAAACACTGGTCTAGAGAGCACGACATATCTGAGGAGACAAGAGAGAGAAGGATGTCACAGAACATTGCACTAAATCACACACAACGAAAGTGTGTGCAAAAAAAACACGAGCATAACATACAGAGCGTGCACAGACTCAAAGAGCGTGCACGGACAAAGTAGACTCATCTACATAAAAAGGATATCCTGCACTACACCAGGGTCGCGTTAGCTTTCAAAAGTCTGCATTTTCAAAACGTAGACACTCCAAAAATCTGTGTTTTAATACACGGAACAAAAATATAAATGCAACATGTAAAGTGTTGTTCCCATGTTTCACGAGCTGAAAAAAAAGATCACAGACATTTTCCATACACACAAAAAGCTAATTTCTCAAAAATGTTTTTGTGTTTACATTCCTGTTAGTGAGCGTTTTTTCTTTACCAAGCTAATCCATCCACCTGATAAGTGTGGCATATCAAGACGCTGATTAAACAGCATGATCATTACAGAAGTTCACCTTGTGCTGGGGACAATAAAAGGCCACTCTAAAATCTGCAGTTGGCATGCTGACTACAGGAATGTCCACCAGAGAATTTGTCAGTATGTACAACCGGCCTAACAACCACAGACCATGTGTATGGTGTGTGGGTGAGCGGTTTGCTGATGTCAACGTTGTGAACAGAGTGCCCCATTGTGGCGGTGGGGTTATGTTATAGGCAGGCATAAGCTATGAACAATGAACACAATTGCACTTTATCTATGGCAATTTGAATGAGCAGAGATACCGGAATGAGATCCTGAGGCCTGTTGTCGTGCCATTCATCCGCTGCCATCACCTTATGTTTCCGAATGATAATGCACGACCCCATGTCACAAGGATCTGTACACAATTCCTGAAAGTTGAAAATGTCCCAGTTCTTCCACTTGCCTGCTTACTCACTAGACATGTCACCCATTGAGCATGTTTGGGATGCTCTGGATTGACATATACAACAGCGTGGTCCAATTCCCGTCAATATACAGCAACTTCGCACTACCATCAAAGAGGAGTGGGACAACATTCCACAAGCCACAATCAACAGCCAAATCAACTCTATGCAAAGGTGATGTGTCACACTGCATTAGGCATATGGTGGTCGCACCAGATACTGACTGTTTTTCTGATCCACGCCCTACCTTTTTTTAAGGTATCATATCTGTATTCCCAGTAATGTGAAATCCATAGATAGGGCCTAATTAATTCATTTAAATTGACTGATTTCCTTATATCAACTGTAATTTAGTACAATCTTTGAAATTGTTGCATGTTGGTTTATATTTTTATTCAGTATAGCTGGAACACTGAAACACACTGTTCCAAGCAGCAGCAGCAGCAGCAGCGCTAGCTTCAGCTCAAGTGAAACCGTGGAAGAAAGTAGATAGGTCAAAATATCCTCAATTTCATGAAACGCTTTGGTTTCACCTCAACACCGCCTTAGCCAATGCTCTCAAATAATAGCACGAAACCAGCTAATTTACAACCACACCTCAATACCAAGTATCTTTCCTGTGTGGGTAAGACAGCAGAGTTTTTCTATAGAAAGCTGTCACAATTTAAGGGAAGTAATGAGAAATTAAAGAAAGTGACAGTCAACCAAATCATTGAATGCTTCATATGCTGTGTTGCTACTTGCGGCTAAGTCAAAAAGCCATTCATAAAGAAGGTAAACCCCGACATTGACTTTATCCTGTCCAGTCAGACCTCTGTATCACTGACTGTTTGTAAGGCTCTGTGATGACAGTAGGACTGAGTATCAGCAACTACTGCTTCACACCGATGTCAGTTGGCTATCCAGAGGGAAAACACTACAAAGGTGTTTTGAGCTGTGCGCCGAAGTAAGGGATTTTCTGTCTGAGCACTCACACGCCTTGTGGATGTGTTCGAGGACACAGACTGTGAAGCCTGCCTTGCCTTTCTTGCTGATGCGTTCAGCGAACTGCACGACCAGAATCTAACTCTGCAAGGTAAAGACACACATTCTAAACATGTATGACAAAGTGTGTGGATTCATGAAGAAGATCAAACTCTGGGGGAGGAAATGTGAAGCTGGGGATATAAGTTGTTTCCTGCAGCAGCACCTACCGTTCTATAGCTGATGTTGTAAGAGATCCTATGGTAAAAATAGTAAGCTCACATTTATCCAAACTCAACAGTGAGTTACAACTCCTACTTCCCTGGCATTGAAAACAAGTCTGCCAAACTTGACTAGGTGCATCATTTTTTTCACGATTGACAGTACCAACAACAACACACAGAAGAGTTAGTGCAAAAAGGGTCAATGCAGATAGTCTGGGTAGCTATTGGTTAACTATTTAGCATTCTTGGAGGTAGAAGCTGTTCAGGGTCCTGTTGGTTCCAGACTTGGTGCATGGGTACCGCTTGCCATGCGGTAGCAGAGAGAACAGTCTGACTTGGGTGGCTGGAGTCTTTAACAATTTTTAGGGCCTCCTCTGATACCGCCTGGTATAGAGGTCCTGGATGGCAGGGAGCTTGGCCCCAGTGATGTACTGTCACAGTTCTGGTGTGATGTGGAGAAGGAATATCCTGATTTGGGGGTTACATGCACTGAATGAACTGCTGCCCTTTGGATTTTCATACTTCATAACATTTTCATTCATGACCCTAATCAAGACCAAGCACAGGAACAGACTCGTCATTGAGAAAAGCCTGATCACTGCGGTTGCCTCACTTCCCCCAAGACTGACAGAGCTTATGAGTGAGAGACCGAGTCAAGTTTCTCATTGATTGGTGAGTTATAATGTTTCATAAATATGTGTTACACGTATTGGGCAGTGGTGTAAAGTACTTAAGTAAAAATACTTTAAAGTACTACTTGAGTAGTTTTTTTGGGTATCTGTACTTTACTATTGATATTTTTGACAACTTTAACTTTTATTCCACTACATTCCTAAAGAAAATAACAGTACTTTTTACTCCCAAAAGTACTCTTTACATTTTGAATGATTAACAAGACAGGAAAATGGTCAAATTCACGCACTTATCAAGAGAACATCCCTGCCCATCCCTACTGCCTCTGATTTGGCAGACTCACTAAACACAAATGCTTCATTTGTAAATTATGTCTGTGTAGGAGTGTGCCCCTTACTATCCGTAAATCTAAAAAAACAATTTTGCCGTCTGGTTTGCCTAATATAAGGAATTTGAAATTATTTGTACTTTTACTTTTGATACTTAAGTATATATTTGAAATTACATTTACTTTTGATACTAAAGTATATTTAAAATGAAATACTTTTAGACTTTTACTCAAGTAGTATTTTACTGGGTGACTTTCACTTTTACTTGTGTCATTTTCTGTTAATGTATCTTTTTATGACAATTGGGTACTGTATGTGTATAAAATGTGATCTTTGTTTTTGTATAATTTGTCTTGACTCTTAAAGATGTGATCAAATCCTATAAAAAAAGATTCAACTGATGTTAAGAGTACACAAGTATTATTATAGTAGTACATTATAATTATTAACAGTTAAATGACAGACATAAACAAATAATATTGATATTAAACCTAATTTTGTCCAATTTACACCTAATCTAGGAATCACATACTTCAGGCAGGCCAAAGTGTTTTAGAGGTACAGTACCCACTGGTATAGATGTCTGGCTATTGGGCCTATGTTATGAGGCCCTGTTGGTTGCTTGCTTGCTTCAGTGCATTACGAATTTGTCCATCTGTCTTTGTCAAGACTAAACATACAAAAAAAGTACATTTTACTTTGGAAAACATCTATGAATTGTGACTATAGCATCATTCTTACTTTTGCACATCAAGCCACCGTATTCATCTTTTATTTTCACACATCTTTATAGAAAAACATGTTTGTGCTCTCTTGTGTGTTGAAAAAGGCTCCATAATTCATAGTTTCTTTCAATATTCTAAAAGCAAAAACCCCAGTGAGAGTGAAAAAGCAACAATGACCTTTAACGTTTACACTGTATGAAAAGAGCATGTACTGAATGGTTAGCTAGCTATTGAATCCAGAGCAGCATTATTCCCCTGGCTGCCTTATGTGGTTGTTTACATGAGGATTATGTACACTTCAGAGTCACTAAGTATCTATATGCTGGGTACTTAGTGGTGGCTACCGCATTCAAATGGCCTTATCAAGTCCCTATAGGGTCAGTTATGATTAGTGGTTTACCGGTATATTCTTGGCTTGTGCTATGGTCTTAGTTATAGCCTGTTTGTAGGTCGCTCTGCTCAAGACTCTCTCTCTCCTGCCCTTGTCATTCTGAGGGAAGCATAAATGAGCTTTGCATTTCTCCTGTCGATGCCAGCAATTCATCATTGCTAATCAGCTGTTCCCAGTAAAATGACTGCTATTAAAACTATAATCAGCTGTTGAAACAATAACAAAGCGTACTTACTGCCCCTGTTTTGTGTGTGGATGTTTTGTTTGTTTAGATTTACTTTCTTTACAAACATTGGAGTAAAACAAGCTTTTATTTTGGGTTTTGATGGGATACGACAGTTCAACTGAGCTCATGAGGCATTTATAAGTTATATTCTTCAAGAATCAATGGGTACATATCATTAATTTATAAGTCCAAAGATGGATGTAGCAACTGCAGATTGCCACATTAAATTAATTATTATTTTATAATCACATCATGTTGTTTTTTATGGTTGCTTTTATTGCTCTCTGAATGAGAATGGCAGTTAAATGTACTGTATATGCTTCAACATATGTCTACTAATTACCGCCTAAGGTTAGCGGATTCATTGTTTCTTAGATGATTCATGTCTAAAAGGGATGTCTACTCTCGTTGTCTCTCTGACTGAATTCTGCAGGAGATACATTTTCCTTTTGTCACAGTCAGACACTAATATGTTCATATTCCACATAAAGTGCCTTCAGAAAGTATTCATACCTCATTACTTATTCTACATTTTGTTGTCAAAGTGGGATTAAAATGGATGTAATTGTAATTTTTTGTCAACAATCTACACAAAATACTCTGTAATATATTAGTTGAAGACAATTTGTACCATTTGTCAAAAAAATATGAAAATAAAACACTAATATCTTGATTAGATAAGTATTCAAACCCTGTGTCAATACATGTTAGAATAACCTTTGAAAGCGATTACAGCTGTGAGTCTTTCTGTGTAAATCTCTAAGAGCTTTCCAAACCTGGATTGTGTAACGTTTGCCCATTATTCTTTTCAAAATTCTTCAATCTGTCAAATTGGTTGTTGATCATTTCTAGACTGCCATTTTCAGTTCTTGCCATGGATTTTCAATCAGATTTAAGTCAAAACTGTAACTTGGCCACTCAGGAACATTCACTGTTTTCTTGGTAAGCAACTCCAGTTTAGATTTGGCCTTGTGTTTGAGGTCATTGTCCTGCTGAAACGTGAATTCATCTTCCAGTGTCTTATGGAAAGCAGACTGAATCAGGTTTTTCTCTAGGAGTATTGCCTGTTTCAACAGTTGAAGTCGGAAGTTTACATATACTTAGGTTGAAGTCATTAAATCTCGTTTTTCAACCACTCCACAAATTTCTTTTTGACAAACTATAGTTTTGGCAAGTCAGTTAGGACATCTACTTTGTGCATGACACAAGTAGTTTTTCCAACAATTGTTTGCAGACAGATTATTTCACTTATAATTCACTGTATCACAATTCCAGTGGGTCAGAAGTTTACATACACTATGTTGACTGTGCCTTTAAACAGCTTGGAAAATGCCAGAAAATTATGTCATGGCTTTAGAAGCTTCTGATGGTCTAATTATCATCATTTTAGTCAATCGGAGGTGTATCTGTGGATGTATTTCAAGGCCTACCTTCAAACTCAGTGCCTCTTTGCTTGACATCATGGGAAAGCAAAGGACCTTTTGAAGATGCTGGAGGAAACAGGTACAAAAGTATCTATATCCACAGTAAAACGAGTCCTATATCGACATAACCTGAAAGGCCGCTCAGCAAGGAAGAAGCCACTGCTCCAAAACCGCCATATAAAAGCCAGACTACGGTTTGCAACTGCACATGGGGACAAAGATCCTACTTTTTGGAGAAATGTCCTCTGGTCTGATGAAACAAAAATAGAACTGTTTGCCATAATGACCATCGTTATGTTTGGAGGAAAAATGGGGAGGCTTGCAAGCCGAAGAACACCATCCCAACCGTGAAGCACAGGGTTGGCAGCATCATTTTGTGGGGGCGCTTTGCTGCAGGAGGGACTGGTGCACTTCACAAAATAGATGGCATCATGAGGAAGGATATTCTTTGGATATATTGAAGCAACATCTCAAGACATCAGTCAGGAAGTTAAAGCTTGGTCGCAAATGGGTCTTCCAAATAAATGGACAATGACCCCAAGCATACTTCCAAAGTTGTGACAAAATGGCTTAAGGACAACAAAGTCAAGGTATTGGAGTGTCCATCACAAAGCCCTGACCTCAATCCTATAGAACATTTGTGGGCAGAACTGAAAAAGCAAGGAGGCCTACAAACCTGACTCAGTTATACCAGCTCTGTCAGGAGGAATGGGCCAAAATTCACCCAACTTATTGTGGGAAGCTTATGGAAGGCTACATGAAATGTTTGACCTAAGTTAAACAATTTAAAGGCAATGCTACCAAATACTAATTGAGTATGTAAACGTCTGACCCACTGGGAATGTGATGAAAGAAATAAAAGCTGAAATAAATCATTCTCTCTGCTATTATTCTGACATTTCACATTCTTAAAATAAGGTGGTGATTCTAACTGACCTAAGACAGGGAATTTTTACTAGGATTAAATGTCAGGGATTGTGAAAAACTGAGTTGAAATGCATTTGGCTAAGGTGCATGTAAACTTCCGAATTCAACTATAGATTGAAATCTAATTGATCAACATCTCAACCAAATTTGACCCTATTATCCACATTAAAATGATGTGGTCTGCCCAGTGAGTCGATTGTGGCCATTAGTTCTTCCAATTATACCCCACTTTGATTGGCTCTGTTCTTTCTGTGTAGGCTATTTATAAGGCTGTGCTCTTGAGTCTCATACTGTACAGTACCACCTGCGGTATTTTTCTTTTGTTAGTGCTGGGGCCTCGCCCTGGTACTCGAGACCTAGTACTCTATGGTCTCAGTTTTACCATAACCTTTTAAAGCTTTATAATGGGCTTAATTAACTACATTGTACACCATACATTTTTTATGACATGAGGAAGACAGAGCTATCAAGGCGAGACCCAAATGCAGACACAGGAGGCAGATGGTTGGAGTCTAACAATGTTTATTAATCCAAGGGGGTAGGCAAAAGAATGGTCGAGGACAGGCAAAAAGGTCAAAACCAGATCAGAGTCCAGGTGGTACAGAGTCCAGAAACAGGCAAGGGTCAAAACCGGGAGGACTAGAAAAAGGAGAATGCAAAAAGCAGGAGAAAGGGAAACCGCTGGTTGACTTGGAAACATACAAGATGAACTGGCACAGAGACACAGGACACATGGATAAATACACTGGGGAAAGTAAGCGACACCTGGAGGGGGTGGAGACAATCACAAGGACAGGTGAAACAGATCAGGGCGTGACAAGAGCAGGCTAGTCATTACACTGTGTCAAAACAAAGCTTACTGTTAGTAGAAACAGTAGACAGGGCATGTTAGACAATATTATGTTTTGTCATTTAATGTTAATTTTATTTTTTACATTTAGTCATATAGCAGACACTTATCCAGAGCGAAATAAATAATAAAAATTGACAAGTCTCCAAATAAGACAATAAATTCACCAATACAAATATTTTTCTAATGAAGAGTAGACCTAGTAAAACTCACTTTTCTCTAACGAAGCCTTGCAGCCCCACTGTCCTGAATGATGGCTCTATAACCCAGGTTTTATCATGGCTTTGCCTGGTGAGTGCTCAACGCTGCAGCTCAGCCTCTGATACAAATTCGCCTCCTCTCAGCCTCCTCAACGGATTTTAAAAAGAATTGACGGTATTTGACAGTATTTGATGTTTTTTAATAATAAACGTTCAAAATTTGCTTCATGAGTAGTGCGTGACCCTAGGGTGGCAGAACATACATTCTAAGTGATTTCAATGGGTCCTTCTCCATTCTGATTGTTTTATACTGTTCAATTCAACTTCAACCCCCAAAAAGTCTGAATTTTCATCAATGTCTCCATTTGTGATCATTTCCGTAGGGCTGCATGATATGGGCAAGTAATCTGGGCCTTATTTTGAACCAAATGTTGCAATTTGACTTGTGATTTAGAGCAAAACACTTGGGTTAACTGTTGGAATCATGGGAATAGAATGTCTATTCTAATTATATAGTTAGAATATAATAGTGGGCACTTTTAATACAGTGTTGTTTTGACATGACAACAAATGGAAATGCCATGAAGGAGTTATTGTGACAGGGTAGGAACTAATGTGTTGAACGGTGTTTCCTAGGAGACCCTATAATCTTTGGCTTCATTGAATGTTTTCTCTTAGCTACTTCATGTAGCTGACATATTCTTGCTTTGCGTTTACCTCTTTAATTTAGAAGACACTGTTGCACAAACAACATGCTGATTTAGGTCTACACAATCACTGGTATTATCAGGCTGTATAGTGAATTACCTTGCTCTTACTCGGTACATTTATTAGCTAGATAGCTAGCGATTAGCATTAGTGGCTAACAAGATAAAGGCACAACTTGCTAAGAAAATACAAACTAGCTGTTTGCAGATGTAAGAAACACAAGCTAATAGTGTAATTATAGAATGCTAGTATATTTATATTAAGAAGCAAAGTGACAACTGCATCGTTGTCATCAACAGTGTTGCATTTTTTTTTCTTGGAGAAAAATCTGTATACATATAAGTATCACACCCTGACCTTAGTGAGCCTTTTTATGTCTCTATTTGGTTTGGTCAGGGTGTGATTTGGGGTGGGCATTCTATGTTTTTGTTTTCTATGATTTTGTATTTCTATGTTTTGGCCGGGTATGGTTCTCAATCAGGGACAGCTGTCTATCGTTGTCTCTGATTGGGAACCATACTTAAGTATCCCTTTTCCCTCCTTTCAGTGTGGGAAGTTGTCTTTGTTTGTGGCACTATAGCCTTAAGCTTCACGGTCGTTTTTGTATTGTTTATTGTTATTGTTTATTGCATCATCCAAATAAAAGGGAATATATGCTGCGCTTTGGTCTACTTCATTCGACGGTCGTGACAATAAGAAGTATACAAACAGACAATGATAACATATGCTAGGGGGTACAGTAAATGACAGATTATACAAAAGTCCTTAAAAGATGCTCACATATTGATTGTTTTAACAGCTTTCTTATTAGAAGAATGTATAATGGTCTTAATGTACTGCTCGAATTCGTGTTTTTTTATTAGTGAATTTACATTTATGAATATGACATTTTGCCATTAGCACAATTAGATTTATAAGGTAAAATTGTTTTTCTTTATCTTTATTATGGTTAAGGACACCGAGCAGCACATTCTCCCATAAAAAAACAAAAGTCATCAAGAATATTAACAATTATAAAACTGTGAATATCTTTACATAATTGTTTTACATGTAGACAATGCCAATATAAATGTGAAACTGTTTCTGGATGCTCAACACAAAAAGTACAATCAATGTTAATGTCTTTTTTAAGTTTCTTCAGGTAATGATTCGCAGGGTAATACTTATGGATCATTCGGAAAGAGACCTCTTTGACCTTGTTAACAAGCAAGTATTTGTGTGGTAATAACCAGACTTTTTCCAACAGATATTAGTGACCAATGTAGTCCAGTAACTTGTGACATAAGGAATGGATACAATATCCCTTTGAAATAAAGCACGTATAGACCTATTGTTCTGAGGGAGCAAGGAGAAACATATTTTCCCTATTGGAGAGTCAACTGGATTAAGTGAGGGTAGGTCAAGAAGGTGAGGTCTGGCTACACCTCTAAATAACATGAGAGTTCCAGATGGAATAGCATCAAAGACTGGCAAACTCTCTAGGTTTTACAGGGATATTGTAACGAGATAAAAATTACTCATAATTGAGTAACAATCCTTCTGCATTAAAAAGTTGACTCACCAGTAGGATATGATTATTGAACCAGTTCTTAAAAAATAAAGACTTGTTTCTATATAACATGTCCTTATTGTTCCAAATGAAATACCTATGCGGGGAAAAATTATGTTTATATATTAACGACCACGCTAAGAATACTTGTCTATGAAAAGCAGATAATTTTGCAGGAATCTTATCAATGTTATAGTTACAAAGAAAGTGACCAGAAGGGTCACAGTCGGAGTACAAAACACTAATGATTCTTTAGTGATAACTCCAGCAGAGCGTTCCGAACCATGAGAGAGCCATACATCATTACCCTACTATCTCCAGAAGTTGACGTCGGTAGCAACTGAATGAAACTCTTGAAAAAAACATAAATCTGTTTTAAGCTGTTTGGCAAATAAAAATAATGGTTTGCGCTTTACATTTTTCTTAATTCTTAACCCCTAGCATTGCGTGACACAATAGACAACGACAAAGTGGAATATAGAACAAAGTACTATGAACTAAACAACAATCGCAAATTGAAAAAGAATATAAGGAAACCAGCGTTGCATACCATATAGATATAAATGATTGAGTGAGAATAGTTTAGCATAACAAAGCTAACTGCCAGAACAAGAAACAACAAAGAGCTTGCTCACTGCGTATACTGCAGGTAAAAATATCAGAAGTGAGAGCACAAATAAAATAGCAAATATCCATTACTCCAGTAGTCCTGTGCAGTTAGAACGAAGGTTAAATCAGCTTAGAGCCGGGAGTGGGATCTGCTCACATCAGAGGTAGCTATCTAGGTAGCCTATGTTGACCACCAGGCACAGTCTATGACAGTCCTCAAGGAGGAAGGTTGATTTCGGATCCGTTGATGAAAGCGCGCCCTCCGATGAAGTAAACTGCTTTCCCTTCTTTTCGTGCTTTTTCCACAGCTGGCCACAGTTTCTCTCCTTTCTCTGTCTGCTTTCGAGAGGTCTTCAGCAAAACGTAGATTGTTATCGCGTAGGAAAGTAGATTTCTTGGCTGCTTTCCAAATGAAGTGAACTGTGAACAAGTGAACTGGAGAATGACACCTCTAGGCTTGGAGTCACCCCGCCTTCTCGTGCCAAGGTGATGTACAGTGTCGACAATATCTGCTAGCTTAGCCATCTCCACAAGTAGGATAGCTTGGTAGACTTTGATGGTCTCTTGCCGCACATTCTCCCCATCTGCTTCGGGAACTCCATACAGTCTCAGATTCCACAGTCTGGAGTAGCTGTCGAGTTCCGCGATTCTTCTTTGGCACAAGTCCATCTTTCTCCTTTTCGACACGCTTTTCGATGTGGGCGACCTTCTTCTTAACATCCTTGATTTCCATGCATGCAAAGTCAACAGTTTTTTAAGCCCTCGATTTTCATTGAGTTGTCGCCAACCATTTTTTCTTAGGGATCGCACCTTACATTGATGAGCCTGGAAAGAGTGGCAATAACATCATTCAAACATGCCTTTCTTAGAAGCGGAAGGTTTGCTTGGGGTTATAGGCAAAGAAGGAAAATCCTCGTCTGACCCGGTAAGTGTCATAGAGTCTGTCAGACCAGTATAGTTGTGGCAGTTGTCAATCAAAGCATTTGCCTCCTGTGTAACGATATTGGATGATGCCTGAACATTGCTAGCTGAGGAGTTAGCCATAAGATTTCTCTTTCTGTCTGTGCGCTGTGACATTTTGGAAAATATAATCTTAAATCATCAATAACCTGGTGTTTTTTGCAAGCAAAGTATTAGTTTGGTAGTTCAAAATAATACACTTTTCACCATCTTTCAAAAGTTGGTATGCAGAGCTCAGTAGGAAGCGTGCGTTCAAGCTGCCATCATGGAGCCTCCTCATCAACAGTGTTGCATATGCTGCATTGACCATGCAGACTGAACGCAAGTGTCTTGTGGTTGAGGAACATCAAATACGCTCCTTGAGTGACAGGGGGCGTGGCTAGGTCTGTGTGGAAAACGGCTTAGAGAGAGTGGAAAGAGATGACTCAAGTAGAGAAGTAAACTAGAAAAATGGACGTTACACACTGCGTATCACATTCAAATACCAGTATAGAAGGTAAAGTAAAAACCCAAACCGGTTGGTGCATCAATACCAGTACGCTGGAGTTGGCCCAGATTGTGTGGCCGAGGGTAAGGCTCGAGATAGACACATTTCTTAACTTGATTTTGTCTCTGATATGGAATGTATTGTGAGAATGCAGGAGCTGAGCAGAATGAATGGAAGGTAGTATGGGTGAGCTAGCTAACCGAGCACAGAGGTGGACCTGAGAGATTAGCTGGGAAGTTGACATTGACACATCTCATACATTAACAATAGAACTGCCATAGGCCAACGGCCACTGACGTTTGATTTTGTAAATAAAAAAACTCAGCCCACAAGAAAAGCTATGTCCTGTTCATTCCCTGACTAAATGTTTGTTTTTTACACTGCTCATTTGTCTGAATTTTGAAGTCACAAACAGAAAAGTATTTAGAGCCTTTTACCTTTTCACACCTATTCCTAACTTAACCCGCCAAGACAATGTGCTGTAGGACGTTGGTACCCAGCCAGGCGCTAATGCGTCTCTCTGTCCTCACTGATTATTGTGCACCTTACTTCACAATTGAAGAGGTTGATAAAATTTGGAAAGACAGTAGTGTAATGATGAGTCTGTATTTCGTGATGGTGCCGACAGAGATGGTCGCCTTGCTTCACGTTCTTAGGAAACTATGCAGTATTTAATTTTTTTATGTATTATTTCTTACACTGTTACCCCAGGAAATCTTAAGTCTTATTACATACAGCCGGGAGGAACTATTGGATATAAGAGCAACGTCAACTTACCAACATTATGACCAGGAATACGACTTTCCCGAAGCGGATCCTCTGTTTGGATCACCACCCAGGACAACGGATCGGATCCCAGTAGGCGACCCAAAACAACGGCGCCGCAGAAGGGGCAGACGGAGCGGTCTTCTGGTCAGGTTCCGTAGACAGACACATTGCTCACCGCTCCTGAGTATACTACTCGCCAATGTCCAGTCTCTTGACAACAAGGTAGACGAAATTTGAGCAAGGGTTGCCTTCCAGAAACATGGCTCACTTGGGATACGTTATCACAGTCGGTACAGGCACGCATCGCGCTGACAGAAACAAACATCTCTCTGGTAAGAAGATGTATGCCTTATGATTAACAAGTCGTGGTGTGATCATAACAACATACAGGAACTCAAGTCCTTTTGTTCACCTGACCTAGAATTCCTTACAATCAAATGCCGACCGCATTATCTACCAAGAGAATTCTCTTTGATTATAATCACAGCCGTGTATATTCCCCAACAGCAAATAATTTGACCGTGGCCTTACCATTCTCTTTTAGGTTTTACTTTACTATAACTCTATTACTAATTTCATTTATTGTAAGGGAAACGAAAACATGCTCCATGTTGCAGTATGCTTTTAGAATAATGCAAAACATATCGTTGACTCTATCCAGCGAAGCAAATGATGCCAGCCCACTGAATGAATGACAAATGGGCGATAATTGTGCAAGTTAATTCCCAATTTAAATTAGGCCTAACTGAATGATGAGGGTGAAGAGGTTCATTTAGTTTAGAACAGCAATAGTGTAAAGATGAGTTTGTGTTATGCCTATTTATCAGCGTTGGCGCTCATGTTAATACCGCGTGCCTTGCAGGTTGGTACCATTCTCTATTCAGAAAGAGCATGTTCTGCAGTTTCTATTAGACTTACCTTTGTAAAGTAACTTTCATAATTCAAGAGTGCAGCTCTATTTCCAAAGGCAGCATTGCTCTGGCTACTAAATAAAAACTAGTAATATAATAGCCATTATTCAGTAAAAGGCACATGACAGCCCGCTTGGAGTTTGCCAAAAGGCAGCTAAAGACTCTCAGACCATGAGAAACAAGATTCTCTGGTCTGATGATACCAAGTTTGAACTCTTTGGCCTGAATGCCAAGCGTCACCTCTGGAGGAAACCTGGCACCATCCCTACGGTGAAGCATGGTGGCGTCAGCATCATGCTGTGGCGATCGAGGCAAAGATGAACAGAGCAAAGTACAGAAAGATATTTCATGAAAACCTGCTACAGAGCGCTTAGGACCTGACTGGGGCGAAGGTTTACCTTCCAACAGGACAATGACCCTAAGCACACAGCCAAGACAACGCAGGAGTGGCTTCGAGACAAGTCTCTGAATGTCCTTTAGTGGCCCAGCCAGAGCCCGGACTTGAACCTGATCGAACATCTCTGGAGAGACCTGAAAATAGCTGTGCAGCAACCCTCCCCATCCAACCTGACAGAACTTGAGAGGATCTGTAGAGAAGAGTTGGAGAAACTCCCCAAATACAGGTGTGCCAAGCTTGTAGCGTCATACCCAAGAAGACTCAATGCTGTAATCGCTGCCAAAGGTGCTTCAACAAAGTTCTTAGTAAAGGGTCTGAATACTTCTGTAAATGTGTATTTTCATTTTTTTAATCTTTAATAAATTTGCAAAAGTTTCGAAAAACCAATTTTAGAATAAGGCTGTAACGTAACAAAATGTGGAAAAGGTCAAGGGGTCTGAATACTTTCCGAAGGCACTGTATAGGCTGAATGGCGGTTTTGGTGTTAAGGCTTCCTGGGTGGCCAGCAGCTATCACTAGAGGAGAAGAAGGAAGAGGAGCAGGAGGGGGAGGTAGCCTATTACTGCACCACATCCCATGAATGGCACTGTTTCTGTTTCTTTAATACTCTGCCAACCAGCAGGATATTAGAAAGCAAAGTGAAGACAGACACCACAGTGACACAGTGGTCCCGTGTGGCTCAGTTGGTAGAGCATGGCGCTTGCAACGCCAGGGTTGTGGGTTCATTCCCCACGGGGGGACCAGGATGAATATGTATGAACTTTCCAATTTGTAAGTCGCTCTGGATAAGAGCGTCTGCTAAATGACTTAAATGTAAAAAATGTAAATGACAAGAAAGAAATTAAGTCAGATTTGCTCGGAGACTCTTCATTTGACTAATGTGTTTATAGCCAGAGTAATGAATCAAGTTAAGGAAACAACAGAATAATTAATGTGAGCTGTTCATGCTAAATAACAAAGCAAATACGGGCAAAACTGTTTTATTTCCCGTTGGAGTGAGCTGGTAGAGTTTTTCTCCTCTCAACTAATTTAATTAGCTAAAACCAGACATCTTCGGTCAGGAGACCTACTTATTGTTCTGTTCTGCTTTATGCTTATTTTTTAGTTTTGTTACGTTTTCTGAGGGGGTTTGCTTTAAAATGTTGTTAATTATATTTTAACATAATCAAATAAGAGAGTGGAAGTACTGTAAAGTAAACATGATTTGTAAACTAAACTTAATTCCCTAAATTGAATGACCCCCTCTCAGTATTCATGCTGCTACACAAAGGGAGTTATTGGAAGAGAGCGTCAAGTTGCTTGCTTCTCATGAACTCAATACTAATGCAAAATCCCTGAATAGATACCATTACACAATATATGAATAATAGTTCCTAATAGACCTGGGGAATCATGATAGGCACTTTGGAGCTGTTGCATTGACCCACATTACTTCTGGAATAAAAGGCCCGTTCAACATAAACTATCTATTTTTCCACTTAACTTGCTTTTTAGTCCAGAAGTAGGCTTATAAACTTAATCTTGGTCTGTGTACAAATGCCCTTTAGTGTTGCGTTGGGTGATAGTGTTTTGGAAATGCTGTCGTTCTGTGCCGTGTCATTAGTTCACAAGGTTAGACTAACATTTAGTTTTCAACAATGGAGGTTTGTATAAACCTTGCTGTCTGCCTCTACGACATTTGAAACATTTTGTCAATATACAAATTCAATCTCCAGCTGTCCCATAGTAATAAATGTGTGGGAAGTCGGAACGAGATAGTGTTTTATGGATACATACAAAGAAATGTCAGTTGAAAAAGGTCAAACGAAACAAAGTGCAGCTAGTTTGCAGTCTTTCCAGCTTCAGTTTGAAGTGATTGTGTTAGCTATGTTGTCGTCTATGTTGTTAAATTATGGCCTTCCACGTCGTTCATTATTTTCCATAGAACGCATATCCACTTGTTGATTATCCCTTACTTATTTGTTTTGGACACTGAAGTTGTTTCCCTGAAAGAAACATGGTTGCCACGCTCGCTGTTGCCAAGCAACGTAGGTTTGCTCCATGTAACTTGCCGAGCCACCTTGTTGGATCGGATCCACATAACAGCTGCCTTGGAAAAATGTCCACCTTACACATGTTTGTTTGTAGAGTTTGTTTTAATAGAGAGTCCAATAGAGTTCAGGGCAATTGAAAAACAATAAAGTCATGCACAGAAACACATTTGTTTTCTATCTGTGAATAAATTCATTACATGTGTTGGCATGTCTTTGTTTGTGATGATGGTGGCGGTGATTGTGTGTCTGTGGGTGAGTGTGTGTGTGTGTGTGTGTGTGTGTGTGTGTGTGTGTGTGTTTAGCCAAAACACTGCTATACATGGAGGAATTGTGATGAATCCACTGAAACATAAAGAATGCATTACACTTTAAAAAAGTGTTTTTACACAGACCATTAAATTCATCAGATTTTTTTGGTGGTTCATCAAGGAGCCAAGCTGTTGAATATTCATCATGGCCGCTGCTTAGCTCTTGTTCTTAAAATAAGGCTCATTAGCACTCCCAGCCTCTCTCTCTCGCAAAAGTTCTTCTTCAGAGCTGTCAAACATGTTATTCATCTGAATTCACTGTCTGTATATCAGTGAGCTTCTTCTGTCTTTGTATCTTTTCAACATAGTTATTGTTCGTTGTGCATAGGCTATTGCGTGTTGTGTACCTATTACCATATTTACATGAATAATGAAGATATTTAATTAATTAAAATATATACAGTACCAGTCAAAAGTTTGGACACACCTACTCATTCAAGGGTTTTTCTTTATTTTTACTACTTTCTACATTGTAGAATAATAGTGACAACATCAAAACTATGAAATAACACATCTGGAATCATGTAGTAACCAAAAAAGTGTTAAACAAATTCTTCAAAGTAGCCACCATTTGCCTTGATGACAGCTTTGCACACTTAGCATTCTCTCAACCAGATTCATGAGGTAGTTACCTGGAATGCATTTACAACTACTTGAAGGAGTTCCCACATATGCTAAGCACTTGTTGGCTGCTTTTGCTTCACTCTGGAGGCCAGGTCGTTTGATGCAGCACTCCATCACTCTCCTTCTTGGTCAAATAGCCCTTACACAGCCTGGAGGTATGTTTTGGGTCATTGTCCTGTTGAAAAACAAATGATAGTCCCACTAAGCGCAAACCAGATGGGATGGCGTATCGCTGCAGAATGCTGTGGTAGCCATGCTGGTTAAGTGTGCCTTGAATTCTAAATAAATCACAGACGGTGTCACCAGCAAAGCACCCATACCATCACACCTCCTCTTCCGTGCTTCACGGGGGGAACCACACATGTGGAGATAATCCATTCCCCTACTCTGCGTCTCACAAAGTATTGGCGGTTGGAACCAAAAATCTCACATTTGGACTCATCAGACCAATGGACAGATTTTGACCGGTCTAATGTCCATTGTTCATGTTTCTTGGCCCAAGTAAGTCTCTTCTTCTTATTGGTGTCCTTTAGTAGTGGATTCTTTGCAGCAACTCAACCATGAAGGCCTGATTTCATGCAGCCCATTTATTTGGGCTGCAGTCTGTAGTGCAGTTAATTGCTGATTTCTGAGGCTGGTAACTGTAATGAACTTATCCTTTGCAGCAGCGGTAACTCTGGGTCTTCCTTTCCTGTGGAGGTCCTCATGAGAGCTAGTTTCATCATAGCGCTTGATGGTTTTTGTGACTGCACTTGTAGAAACTTTCAAAGTTCTTGACATTTTCCTAATTGACTGACCTTCATGTCTTAAAGTAATGATGGACTGTCATTTCTCTTTGCTTATTTGAGCTGTTGTTGCCATAATATATATATATATTTGTGTGTGTATGTCTCACAATATATACATTGTGAGACATACACTGTGGGATATAGATATGTTTTCAACATTTGTTATGTAGCCTACATTACATACAAAAGAGATAAATATAAATAATTCATATCACTGTGAATAAATAAATGTAAATTATAATATCAGTAACATTACATTTTAATGCAACGTACATACTTGAATTGTGTACATATTTATTTTGGGTATGAGGAGTTTTAATGTAGTACTCCGCTCTGCTCACTCCTCCATTCCCAAAATCTTGTGTTCAGCACAGCAGGTAGTTTCACCTCATCACAGACTCTGCATGGTGGGGTCTACCCATGGGCAACCCATTAATGTCCACTTCATAACGGCCTCCATATTTTATGACCTACTTCATCAAAGTTTCATAGAAGACTTCACTTGGCACTTCAAAGTTTTTAGAGCAAAGTCATGTTCAAATTGAAAACTTTACCTGCATGTGACTCCTTTGCTGTTGGTTGATGGTTGGACAGTCACAGGAAACTATCTTCGCCACTGCCTTAGGCGGAGTTACTGGAGTAGTACTGTACTGTATGTGATTCATCATCATTGATTTGAAGAGAGGGATTTTTCAGTATATAGATGGTCTTTTCATATACTGTACATCAGTGGAGGCTGGTGACCTGAAACATTGAGGAGGATGGGAGACCCACGGTATATGCGCAGAACACACGGAGATGACAAAGTGTGTTTCAAAAATCGTCAAAGACTGACTATTGTAACCTACAGCATTTAATAAATACATTTATAGTACAATATTATGGGGAATGGGAATGAGAGGGCTACTTACATAGTGTTGGGAAGGGGTCACAGCAGTAATTGAATGAGGGTATGAGGCATGTTCAGGGCAGGACAGGATTTGACTGAGGAGAAAAAAACTATGACACAACACACTACACAGTTAGACAAAAGAGCTAAGAATTAGTTAGTCCAAGCAAGAAGTAAAATCATTGATGTGTAATAATGTGATTGTGTATGTAATTCACTCTACATACAGTAATGAGAGACAATTGATAGGGGCACTCACAGTGATGGAGAGGAAACATTCAATGGGCCAGTGGATGTGCGAGTACATGAGACGTGGCTTCAGTTCATGTCAGGAGAGAGTTGACAATGGTAGTGGAGTGGAGTGGTCCTCACCTCTCAATCAGGGAACAAGAGGGGTTTTAGCTGTGAACACAAATAGCAGATACATTCCATTACAGCTGTGCCATCGTAGGTTTGAACCTCAAGTTTCTCCATGAAGTTAAACTCAAAATTCACAAAGTCAAACACAAAGCGCATCTCACCCACTTGACAGATCAAAGTAGCACAATAAACGTTCCCGAATGAAGCCCTGATCATCCACATATCTGACCATAACTGAAAACTGCAAGCAGACTGGTGGTACCATAGGTCCCCGAGTGGTGGGGCTATTTTTACCCCCTGTGGCCTGGAGTTTTATCTTATCTGTTAACCTAACCAGGAAATCTCTGGACCCTATAAGGTATGACAGTGATTAATCAGTTGTAAAAAGGTTTTATAAGGGCTATGATGGGACCAGTTTTTCCTAATCGGGTCATATGGTTTAAAAAACTCCTGGCCAAGGGGGGGATGAAAACCCTGTCAAACTGCAGCTACCTTATATTTGTTCATATGAATTATATTTAGACAAGATTATGAGGGGGATTTCCTCTACCCAGACACAGAGACAGCAACTGATGGACAGTAGAACTCACAGGGCTGAGCTTGCTTTATGCATGTTTGCATCATGCAGGCCTATGCAACTTTAGGCTTTATAAAAAATGTACTAATATCAGTCATCACTATTATGTTGATTGATTCATTCCAGTTAATAATTTTGGATTGAAAACATAGGCAGCCTAGCCAGCCCAATTTTGAATATAAACCAAATTTGATCCCATTCACATTTTCTCCTGACACACAAATGGACTATAAATAGATAACGTTATCAATTAGTTTACCCTGACCAAATAGACAGGGCGCATAGGCCGTATGCAGCTGCTCTTATTAGTAGCCTAGTTGATCAGACTGAAAAATAGTCTAGTTTTCATCCCATACAGCATGTCAGAGCTCTCATGTTTAGGTGTAGCCTAGGCTGCTGCAACATTTATTACATTTGTTTTTGCTTGGGTCTGTCTGGAGCGATTATATGTTATCACCTTTGCTAAATAAATACAGGAGGAAAGTGGAAAGCCTACTTGAACAGCACGAAAAAAAAGTATATTTTTAATCTAAATCTATGACGCGATGGAAGTTATCAAATCATTCTGAATTGATTTCAACATCCCAGAAAAGTTCCATATGTTCAGCAAGTAAAGCATCGTAAAGTGCAACTACCACTGCAAGCTCCTTGTTGTTGCCCATGTTAGCAGAACTTTCTCTCTTGGCATGTCCTCTTAAAGTCAATACTTGCATGCACCAAAACGCAGTGGTGTGGATAAGCTGCTTGAGAACATCCCTGTTTCTTCTTACTTTCTCATTGTGTTGCGCAGTTTGAATACACAGATCTTCATCATGATCGATGCGTCTTTTTCCCAGAAGCTTGAATCTGATGTGGGCATTTATATGCTCCCTGCTTTTGTTTTTTTTCCCGTTTAGCTGAACAATTTTTGTTCTTCAGGTCACTGTACCCCTCTTTCACCCAAGGCTCAGACTTTCCAAAAAGCAGGCAAGGCCAGAAATACAAGCTGCTTGATGAAAAGTTCCCTGTTAACCAGCTATACTTTTGATACCAATTGGTATTGAACTCCCTCACCTTTTCATCCTTCATGAAACTGATCTCAGGCAGAGGTCGACCCTCGGTTTTAATTTGCACCTTTTCCGTGTACCCCAGAGAATTAAATCGGTTCTTCAATAAAAAGTCAACAACATTTTCAGTAGCGTTGGCAGCGAAATCTGCACATTCGAGCTGGTAGTTAGCAAGGCAAATTAAAATCAATTGCGCTAATTGGACACAAAAATAAAGTTCTAAAACCAAGAAAACGATTTATTATCTACCTCCTCCTTCTCCTGTAATTTGAAGAAACTAATTTGAATGGAATAAAAATTCCCAAAAATTCTCAACTATCACTTTTCAATCTCTATCCAATAATGTCACCAACTCACCAAGCTTATCAACACATAGAACCCCCCCATAATGCTCTACGGCACAACCCCAATACATCACATTAGTTTAATTCTCTGATTCTAATCCTATGATTGGATGGACAACATGTCAGTTCATACTGCAAAAGCTTTGATGGGAGGACAGAAGCTAGCTGTCCTACGGCTACACCATGGTGCTTTCCCAGAGAGTGCTGTTGAAGTTACTATAGACCTTTCTTGCTTTAATCAATTATTTGGTGACATAGTATAGTTTTATCTAAAAAGGATAACTTCTTTTTGTGTTTCACTATTTTTATTTTCATTAAATTTCACTGAATAGGATGGTCCTCCTTTTCCGAGGAGCCTCCACTGCTCTACATCCAGTTTTACAAGAACAAACAGAAATCCTAACATGGCACATGGCACAAAATCATCAATGCCTTTTATGTATAGTTGAAATCAATCAAGAAATCAAGTAAATTATATTTGTCACGTGCGGCGAATACAACAGGTGTAGACTTTGCCGTGAAATGCCATACTTACGAGCCCTTTCCCAACAATGCAGAGTAAAAGAAAGAAATACAATTTAAAAAAGAAATAGTAACACAATAAAATAACAATAATGAGGCTATATACAGTGACTATTTTTGCTAGCTAGGGCCATCTACTTTAAGGGCTGCTTGTCTTCCCAGTAGCCTACATGGTGTGTGAACTGCTGACTGCTCATAACTTGCAGATGTTTGATGGCAATTTGGAACTTGTTTTGGTAACCAGTGGCTGTATTGGTTTCTCCTGTCCTAAGCATTCAGCAATTAGTACAGGGAGGTGTGCTCTTCACCTCTGCTATCATTTAACGTTAGAGTCAAATTAGCCACCATGTTGGAGTCAACAGAAACCAGAAATTACATGATAAATATTCCCTTACCTTTAATGATCTTCAACAGAATTCACTCCCAGGAATCCCAGGTCCACAATAAATGCTTGATTTGTTCGATAATGTCCGTTATTTATGTCCAATTAGCTACTTTGGTTAGCGCGTTTGGTAAACAATTCCAAAGTCACAAAGCGCGTTCACTAAAACGTGACGAAATGTCCAAAAGTTCCGTAACAGTCAGTAGAAATATGTCAAACGATGTATTGAATCAATCTTTAGAATGTTGTTCAAATAAATCTTGAATAATGTTACAACCGGAGAATTACATTGACTTCAGATGAGCGATGGAACGGAGGTCCTCCTCATGTGAATGCGCGTGGTCAAAGAATGTTCACCTCATGGCAGTGGTGACTCATTCCTGTCTCCTTCGGCCCCCCTTCACAACAGAGACATCAGACAAAGTTCTACAGACTGTTGACATCTAGTGGAAGCCGTAGGAAGTGAATACTCATTCATATCTCACTGTGATTTCAATGGGATCTTGGTTGAAACTCTGCCAGCCTCAGAATTTCCACTTTCTGTTTGGATTTTTTCTCAGGTTTTTGCCTGCCATATGAGTTCTGTTATACTCACAGACATAATTCAAACAGTTTTAGAAACTTCAGAGTGTTTTCTATCCAATACTAATAATAATATGCATATATTAGTAACTGGGACTGAGGAGCAGGCCGTTTACTTTGGGCACCTTTCATCCAAGCTACTCAATACTGCCCCTGCAGCCATAAGAAGTTAATCAGCTTGACACCTTGATAAGCTCATTTCCTGATAAGGGCTCACCACTCTTCGTACTTGGCGACTTCAACCTCCCGACGTCGGCCTTTGATTAATTTTTTTCCAACTTTCTCTTTCCCCTCCTTGCCTCTTTTGCCCTCACCCTTTCCAAATCCCCTCCAACTCACAATGCAGGCAATATGCTTGACCTCATCTTTACTAGAGGCTGTTCACATACCAATCTCACTGCAATCCCCCTCCAGGCCTCTGATCACTACTTTGTTTCTTTCTCTGTCTCGTTTTCCTCCAACCCTAGTCATTCAGCCCAGATGGTCATGTGCCATCACAATCTTTGCTCTCTCTCTCTCCCACTACTCTCTCCTCTTCTATCCTAACATCTCCCCCTTCTGCTAAATCCTTCTCCCTCCTGTCTTCTTATTATGCCTCTTCGACCCTAATCTCCTCCCTTGACTCGCACTGTCCCCTTTCCACCCGGCCGGCTCGGCCCTCCCCTCCTGTTCCGTGGCTGAGTGACTTATCGCGAGCTTACAGAACAGGGCTGCGAGCAGCTGAACGAAAATGGAGGAAAACTAAACTTCCGGAGGAACTATCATCCTTTCACTCTCTACCTTCTCTTCTTCTGTATCCGCTGCTAAAGCCACTTTATATCACTCTAAATTTCAAGTTTCTGCCTCTAACCCTAGGAAACTATTTTCTACCTTCTCCTCAACCCTCCACCCCCTCCCTCCTCTCTCTCTGTGGACAACTTTGTCACCCACTTTGAAAAGAAGGTTGACAACATCCGCTCCTCATTCATTCAGCCTATTGAGTCCACACATAACTACCCTACCCCTTGACCTCTTTCTCCCCTCTCTTTCCAGATGAAATCCTGCGACCAGTGAGGTCTGGCCGCCCAAGAACCTGCTCATTCGACCCCATCCCCTTCTCCCTTCTCCAGACCATCTCTGGAGACCTTCTCCTATACCTCACTTCCTTCATCAACTCATCCCTAACCACTGGCTGCGTCCCCTCTGACTTCAAAATGGCCCGCGACGTCAAAAACTATAGACCGGTATCTTTTTATTTTCTTTCCAAAACACTTGAATGTGCTGTCTCTGATCAACTCTCTCGTTATCTCTCTCAGAATGATCTTCTTGACCCTAACCAGTCAGGCTTAAAGATGGGCCAGTCAACCGAGACTGCTCTTCTCTGTGTTATGGTGGTTCTCCGCACTGCCAAAGCTGACTCTCTCTCTGTTATCATCCTCCTAGATCTATCTGCTGCCTTCGATACCGTGAACCATAAGATCCTCCTCTCCACCCTCTCAGGGCTGGGATCTCAGGCTCTGCACACTCTTATATTGCATCCTACCTAGCAGACCGCTCCTACCAGGTGATGTGGAGAGGATCTATGTCTGCACCACATACTCTCACTACTGGTGTCCCCCAGGGCTCGGTTATAGGCCATCTTCTCTCTATACACCAAATCACTCGGCTCCGTCATATCCTCACATGGTCTCTCATATCATTGCTATGCGGATGACACTCAACTACTTTTTTCCTTCTCCCCTTCTGACACCCAGGTGGCAACACACATCTCTGCGTGCCTGGCAGATATCTCAAATTGGATGTCGGCCCACCACCTCAAGCTCAAACTCTACAAGATGGAGCTGCTCTTCCTTCCGGTAAGGCCTGCACGCTCAAAGACCTATCCATCACGGTTGACCACTCCACAGTGTCACCCTCCCAGAATGCAAATAACCTTGGCTTGACCCTGAACAACACACCGTCATTCTCTGCAAACATCACAGCAGTAACTCACTCCTGCAGGTTCATGCTCTACAACATCCGTAGAATGCGACCCTAACTAATACAGGAAACGGTGCATGTCGTAATCCAGGGACTTGTCATCTCCCATATGGACTACTGCATCTCACGGTTGGCTGGGCTACTAGCGTGTGCCATCAAACCCCTGTAACTTATCCAGAATGCTGCAGCCTGCCTGGTTTTCAACCTTCCCAAGTCACCCCAATCCTCCACACACTCCTCCACACACCTTCAGGCTATGCTCAAACCCTACGCCCCAACCTGAGCACTCTGTTCTGCCACCTCTGGTCTCTTGGCCACTCTGTCGTGGCACCCCAATTGTGGAACCAGCTTCCCCCAGAAGACAGGACAGCAGAGTCCCTGCCCATCTTCTGAAAGCACTTGGAACTCTACCTGTTCAAAGAGTATATTAAATAATCCCCCTCCACACCTTGACCCCCCCCCAGCCACAACATGTGTAATAATTTCATAGAGTCGTACAAGAGCGCGGTGATATAAATCATTTGAAATGTTTTCATTTTTTAATGCCAGATGCTCGGGAATCCAAACATTTTACGATGAGTTTCACGTCCTACAGAACAGATCGGTTGCGGGACGAGCGCTGCAAAGGAGTGACGCGATCTGACTTAAGACAATGATTGGCCCTATCATGCCAGGCCAGCTCAATCAAGCTCAATCTAAAATATTTTAAATAAATGAACACTATTTGAACCCAAGTCATGGACATGGCCTGCAAACTGCTGTTCTGTGAGCAGCTACAGATGGGCCCGTTGCCAGCCGTCTCTTTCTGTGGGCATGGCGGTCAGGTAGGCAGGCTGCAGTGTGTGCCAGACGACAGTATGTCTGGGGTAATGGGCATGCTGGCCAGCCTCAGATTGCTGCTGGAGCCCGGCTGGGGCTCTGGGACAGGAGATTAGCCCGGTGCCCAGACCTGATATGCAGCTAACGGTTAGGGCCAAGCACTGATAGATAAATGGACAGAGAAGGGAGGGAGATTGAACCGGTAGAACTGCCTGGATATCCACATTATCTGAGAAGGAGGACACTGATATACAGTATGCATGAATCTTTTGGGAATTATTTATTGGAGGAAAAACTGGCGCAGCTCTTGCCTTTTAGCCATCTTGGCATTCATCAGAATCAGTTTTCTTACGTTTGGCAGAGGAAGCAAAGTAGACTGACTCAAGCGGTGACGTCACCTTCAGATGAGGGGAAAGTAAATCTTGTTTACATCACAACAGAGTGCTGGTAGAATTCTAAGAGTCAAACTCATGTTTTGTTGGTCCATATTGAAGCGGCTTTCAAAAGAAGGGCATTGGCATGTGTTAAAATAATTTGGATTGCTGCCCTACGCTCCTGTCTGTTGTTGTAAAAATTGTGCTGTGGTCCCCCATACAACAAATAATCTGTCTATCCTTTTCCCCAGCAATATCTTCACTTATTGCCCTCCTGCATTTCTTACTGTCACTCTGTCCTCGTCAGAGTCCTGTGACTTGTGTGGCATGTTTGCGTTATCATCACAACACCCCCGAGTAGGGTCGCCCATAAATCATAATAACACTTCTGAAATAGAATGAGGCCTTATAGGTAACGCAGGGCACATACAAAGAGAGTTCCCTCAGGGATCTCAGGGGAAGGGCTGTTAAATGATGTGGCCTCCTTCAGGACATGCCTCCGCTCATTCACTCCAGACATAACAGCCTGGAGGGAAGAAGGAAATATGCAACGTTGTTGAGGAGAGAGAAAGAGAGAGAGAGAGAACGTGAAGAAAGAGAGGTGGAAATACAGAACAAGGGGCTTGACAAACAAGGTTTCCCCCTCAGACCCGGGTTCAAATACTATTTTAAATAATGTTGTGCTTGATTGAGCTTGCATGGCTTGGTGGACCAATATAATCTTTCTGTAACCATAAACCCCACCAAGCAGGTATTCTAAGCAGGCTAGAGCAAACACTCAAAAATGTCAAATAGTATTTGAACCCAGGTCGGATCCCAAATTACCCCGTTCGGTATGCTCCTATCCCTCCTATCCCCTGCTCATTAATTATCCATGTGAAGTCATAACATGCCTGATTACTGCCTTAAATGATCTGTACAGCTGAACGGCTATAGACAAAGGCTCTTTTTCATGGGGAAATTATGAACCCAATGAAAAGCCTGGCAATCATGATGATTGATGGTGTTTGTTTTAATAGTCTAGAGCTTCATCCCTAGTCGGTGTACTGGCAGCAAGGCCCTGAGAGAGTGGAGTGGCGATCAGTGTGATGGGTACAGTGCAGTGTGCACAGTACTCTCTTAACATGAGTCAGCCCAAAAGCACATATTGAGAGTGTACTTGTGCAGTACAGATAATGACACAGTAATGATAGTTTGTTATGTAAGACTCTGAAGTATTGCTCTCTGAGGTTTTTGCCTTTGACATAAAACCCATGCCTGATAATGCCTGGTTCTTCGTGTTTATTGTTTCTATTGAACCATTGACTTAACCCCTAACCTCTGAAGACTGCACCAAAGAAACTCTGTCAATAAATGTTGAAACTCCTAGAAAAAGCATCAATAACTCCTATACATCCCTTTGTTTCTCTTCTATGCACATACCATTCCTCTGTTCTCTTCTGCTTTACTCTAGTCTACTCTATTGCACTATTGTGATCTCCAGGCCTGTTTGCTGCCGCTGAGACAGATCAGACCTGAACTGCTGATGGGGGTGATTGGGTAGCCTTCTGCTCCCGCTGGTACCTCTCTGCCACCACCGTGCCCCCTCTTGGTGCCACTACATGGCTCATTGACCTATCACACAGCAACTGGCTGGCCTGGCCCACTGTGAACACCGAGTCTGCGTGCCAAATGGCACCCTATGCCCTACATAGTGCACCAGGGACCTCTGGGCTTTGGTCAAAAGTAGTGCACTATATAGGGAATTTGGGACACATCCAGGGACTCTTCTGGGCCGCCACTTTTCTACCTCCTGGTATCCAGCTGTGGGGTGATTGAAACAAGAGTGAGCTCTTGTCAGGGAGTCTCGCCACCATGTAATTGAATTCGGCCATGTTTCACAGGGTGCACCAAAGCATATCCCCATGGAAAGAGCTAGGGTACACTCAGCACTTAACTGACAAAGCCCTGGCCTCACACACATTGCACAACAAGCAAACAAACACATGCACACAAGGAAACAAACAAGCTCAAGTAGTGGTGCTACTGAGTGTATCGCTAACAGATACAAACCCTGACTATAGTAGAACGGGCAATGACTCGATCAGTTTACGTTTGGAGTGCGTTGGAGAAATGTCCTATTAAGATGTTTCAAGCAGGTATGGCAGTACTTACTTTTAAATGTGCTGGTTTGGCAATTTTCCCAGGACAAATCAACCAGATAAATATTTTCCAATTTGTGCTTTTTTTCCAAAAAAGCTCATTTTTGTGTAAGCTAACAAATAGAGGCAAAATCATTTAAGAAGATATTGTTTAAGGAGCAGTATTGAGGTACGCTGCAATTAAAAAACCATAATGAGCCAAGATAGTAATGTACTGCACTGTACTGTTTCTTTTTAAAGATAGTTTTTATTTTTTTGGACTGCCTGCCTCTGAGTCACTATCCTAACACACTGGAGGGGTGCACTCAGTCCCTTTCCTAGCCCAGCGGTCACACACCATGTGAATACTGGCACCCATTGTTTGGTGCCGCAGCTCCGACCTTGGCAGTGGCAGAGGCTCACCAAGCTACAGATGAGATGCTCCACAAAGTAGCTGCCTGCCTGGCTGTGAGTCGTTCCACTAATTAGAGAAGTGTACTGAAGTGTAACTTGGTCAATAGATTTTTTAACATTCTGTCATGAAGAACACATGTTCAACTTAATAAAAAAACATGTTTTCTCATCTCAAGAGTTTAAATAAAAATAGACTATGGTATGTACATATTAAGTGCCAAATAAAGTAACAGGGTGGAACGTAACAGGGTTGACGATTTCATCTTAAATTAGCCATAAATCCCCGTGTGATAGGGGGAATGGGAGCTTGTTGTGTTCAACAGGGAGTGGCAATTGAATGCAAGACTCACAAAAAAAAAATGAAATTGTTAAAACATTTCTAACTCAGTTTTCCACCACAAAACACCAGAAAATTGCCAAAAGAGTGAAACCAGCTCACCTGCCTTTACACTATGATTTGACTGTTAAATGTTTTCCTTTTCTTTTTTCTTTTATTGAACCTTTATTTAACTAGGCAGGTCAGTTAAGAACCAATTCTTATTTACAATGACGGCCTACCAAAAGGAAAAAGGCAAATGTTTTCTAATATTAGTTTCTGGTGGAGGAGCTTCAGCATGGAGCAGGTTCATGTGTCTGTGTGGGTGTCTGATGTGTGGTGTGCTGTGATGGAGGGTTGGCTGTCTGATGAAGAACGGGCTGTCTTACCATGATGACATCATGGGCTGGATAGAAGCAGTCTACAGTTTTCAGAACTGAATAATAACTTTATTTGCCTCAAAATAATTTGAAAAGAAATATTGTTTGATCAATCTACTGTATCTAGCATAAAACTGCGATTGAGAATAGCCTATGCCTAGGCTTAGGCTATAGACTTTCATTTTTGTTATTTTTGAAAGCTTGAACAACACCTTCGTAGGCTAGAATATTTGAGAAATAAGCTACTCTTAATAACTTGAACTTGTCTTAAAGCTTTAATGATAGGCTAGTGTGAGGAATGAGGATAGGTTATTGGTCATTTGATTGTTCTATAGGCTATTGATATTGTTTGTTTGTTCTCTCTCTCTCTCTCTCTCTCTCTCTCTCTCTCTCTCTCTCTCTCTCTCTCTCTCGCTCTCTCTCTCGCTATTCGAATAACTTTTTGATCAAATGATCACGGGAGAAGGCCATGCGTAAAACGATGAAGCATAGCCTTCATATTCATATAACCTATCGAATGGAGAGAGAAGGGAATATGGGCAATGTTTTTTTTAACAGGTACACAAGATAGTTAAGGAGTGTTCGTTATATATTTTTGTAATATACTGAACAAAAATATAAACACAACATGTAATGTGTTGGTCCTATGTTTCATGAACTGAAATAAAAGATCCCAGAAAAGTTCCATACACACAAAAACCTTATTTCTCTCAAATATTGTGCACACATTTGTTTACATCCCTGTTAGTGAGCATTTCTCCTTTGCCAAGATAATTCATCCACCTGACAAGTGCGGCATATCAAGAAGCTGGTTAAACAACATGGTCATTACACAGGTGCACCTTGTGCTGGGGACAATAGAAGGCCACTCTAAAATGTGCAGTTTTGTCATACAATACAATGCCACAATTAATCAGGTTTTGAAGAAGTGTGCAATTGGCATGCTGACTGCAGGAATGTCCACCAGAGCTTTTGTCAGAGAATTTAATGTTAATTTCTCTACCATAAGCCTCCAACATTGTTTTAGAGAATATGGCAGTACGTCCAACCGGCCTCACAACCATGTGTAACCACGTCAGCCCATGACCTCCACATCTGGCTTCTTCACCTTAGGGATCTTCTGAGACCAGCCACCCGGACAGCTGATGAAACTGAGGAGAATTTCTGTGTGTAATAAAGCTGTTTTGTGGGGGGGGGGAAACTATTTCTGATTAGCTCCCCTGGCTCCCCTCTGGGTGGACCTGGCTCCCAAGTTTGATGACCACCTGTGATCAAATCAAATCAAGTTTATTTTATATAGCCCTTCGTACATCAGCTAATATCTCGAAGTGCTGTACAGAAACCCAGCCTAAAACCCCAAACAGCAAGCAATGCAGGTGTAGAAGCACGGTGGCTAGGAAAAACTCCCTAGAAAGGCCAAAACCTAGGAAGAAACCTCGAGAGGATTGCATCAAAAGTCCAAATACAAAGTTACACCTCACTTTTCTGTTTTTCAAATTATTACATAAAACTGACTGATCAGAATTCAGAAGAATGCCGAAGTTATTGCGGGGTGTGACATAATATGGAGGACCTGGCAAACCAGCCTATTCCCTATAATGTTAGCTCCAACAGAAATAACTTCAAATGTATAACTTCCAATTAAACCAAATTGTTTGCACTCATGACTACTGGTTTCAAAAACATTTTCAGCCAACTTACAATCAAATACTTTAGGGCCTAGCTTACAGCTATATTAAAGTAAACCAACGTTTTTGAAATACATCTAACCACTTATCACACACGTGGTCCCGTGTGGCTCAGTTGGTAGAGCATGGCACTTGCAACGCCAGGGTTGTGGGTTCATTCCCCACGGGGGGACCAGGATGAATATGTATGAACTTTCCAATTTGTAAGTCGCTCTGGATAAGAGCGTCTGCTAAATGACTTAAATGTAAATGTTATCGAAGAATGTTATATGCAGTCAACATTATCTTAGCCAGCTATCTAGCCTTGCCAGCAAATGCTACCAATCAAATCAAATGTTATTTGTGACATGTGCTGAATACAACAGTAGCGTGGCTATATATGGGGGTACCAGTACAGAGTCAATGTGTCAATGTGCGGGGCCACCGGTGTCGAGGTAATTATGTACATGTAGGTAGAGTTATTAAAGTGGCTATGCATAGATAATAACAGAGAGTAGCAGTAGTGGGGGGGGGGCAATGCAAATAGTGTGGGTAGCCATTTGTTTAGTTGTTCAGGAGTCTTATGGCTTGAGGGTAGAAGCTGTTTAGAAGCCTCTTGGACGTAGACTTGTTTACATCCCTGTTAGTGTCAGGGTAGCCATTTGTTTAGTTGTTCAGGAGTCTTATGGCTTGAGGGTAGAAGCTGTTTAGAAGCCTCTTGGACGTAGACTTGTTTACATCCCTGTTAGTGACGGCAAGCGCTTCGGTACTTGCCGTGCGGTAGCAGAGAGAACAGTCTATGACTAGGGTGGCTGGAGTCTTTGACAATTTTTATGGCCTTCCTCTGACACCACCTGGTATAGACGTTCTGAATGGCAGGAAGCTTGGCCCCGGTGATGTACTGGGCTGTACACACTAAATCAAATCAAATGTATTTATATAGCCCTTCTTACATCAGCTGATATCTCAAAGTGCTGTACAGAAACCCAGCCTAAAACCCCAAACAGCAAGCAATGCAGGTGTAGAAGCACGGTGGCTGGGAAAAACTCCCTAGAAAGGCCAAAACCTAGGAAGAAACCTAGAGAGGAACCAGGCTATGAGGGGTGGCCAGTCCTCTTCTGGCTGTGCCGGGTGGAGATTATAACAGAACATGGCCGAGATGTTCAAATGTTCATAAATGACCAGCATGGTCAAATAATAATAATCACAGTAGTTGTCGAGGGTGCAGCAAGTCAGCAACTCAGGAGTAAATGTCAGTTGGCTTTTCATAGCCAATCATTAAGAGTATCTCTACCGCTCCTGCTGTCTCTAGAGAGTTGAAAACAGCAGGTCTGGGACAGGTAGCAGGTCCGGTGAACAGGTCAGGGTTCCATAGCCGCAGGCAGAACAGTTGAAACTGGAGCAGCAGCACGGCCAGGTGGACTGGGGATAGCAAGGAGTCATCATGCCAGGTAGTCCTACGGCATGGTTCTAGGGCTCAGGTCCTCCGAGAAAGAAAGAGAGAGAGAGAGCATACTTAAATTCACACAGGACACCACATTAGGAGAAGTACTCCAGGTATAACAGACTGACTCTAGCCCCCGACACATAAACTACTGCAGCGTAAAAAATGGAGGTTGAGACAGGAGGGGTCAGGAGACACTGTGGCCCCATCCGATGATACCTCCGGGAGACGACACTACCCTCTGTAGTGCCTTGCGGTCGGAGGCCGACCAGTTGCCATACCAGGCAGTGATGCAACCCGTTAGGGTGCTCTCGATGGTGTAGCTGTAAAACCTTTTAAGGATCTGAGGACCCATGACAAATATTTCTGTCTCCTGAGGGGGAATAGGTTTTGTTGTGCCCTCTTCACGACTGTCTTGGTTTGCTTTGACCATGTTAGTTTGTTGGTGATGTGGAAGCCAAGGTTTGAAGCTCTCAACCTGCTCCACTACAGCCCTGTCGATGAGAAAGGGGGTGTGCTCGGTCCTCCTTTTCCTGTAGTCCACAATAATCTCCTTTGTCTTTATCACATTGAGAGATAGGTTGTTATTCTGGCAACACCCGGCCAGGTCTCTGACCTCCTCCCTATAGGCTGTCTCGTCGTTGTCGGTGATCAGGCCTACCACTGTTGTGTCGTCTGCAAACTTAATGATGGTGTTGGAGTCGTGCCTGGCCATGCAGTCGTGGGTGAACAGGGAGTACAGGGGGGGACTGAGCACGCACCCTTGGGGAGCTCCAGTGTTGAGGATCAGTGTGGAAGATGTGTTGCTACCTACCCACACCACCTGTGGTGGTCTGCTTGAAACATGTTGGTATTACAGACTCAATCAGGGACATGTTGAAAATGTCAGTGAAGACACCTGCCAGTTGGTCAGCGCATGCCCGGAGTACACGTCCTGGTAATCCGCCTGGCCCCGCAGCCTTGTGTATGTTGACCTGTTTAAAGGTCTTACTCACGTCGGCTACGGAGAGCGTGATCACACAGTCGTCCAGAACAGGTGATGCTCTCCTGCATGCCACAGTGTTGCTTGCCTTGAAGAGAGCATAGAAGTGGTTTAGCTCGTCTGGTAGGCTCGTGTCACTAGGCAGCTCTCTGCTGTGCTTCCCTTTGTAGTCTGTAATAGTTTGCAAGCCCTGCCACATTCGACGAGCGTCAGAGCCGGTGTAGTACGATTCGATCTTAGTCCTGTATTGTATTTATTATATATATTATATATATTGTATTGTATTTGCCTGTTTGATGGTTCGTCCGAGGTCATAGCGGGATTTCTATAGGCTTCCGTTTTAGAGTCCAGCTCCTTGAAAGCGGCAGCTCTACCCTTTAGCACTGTGTGAATGTTGCCTGTAATCTGTGGCTTCTGTTTGTGGCATGTATGTACAGTCACTGTAGGGACGACGTCCTCAATGCACTTATTGATAAAGCCAGTGACTGTTGTGGTGTACTCCTCAATGCCATTGGAAGACGCCCCGAACATATTCCCATCTGTGCTAGCAAAACAGTCCTGTAGTTTAGCATCTGCTTCATCTGACCACTTTTTTATAGACCGAGTCACTGGTGCTTCCTGGTTTCATTTTTGCTTGTAAGCAGGAATCAGGAGGATAGAGTTGTGGTCAGATTTGCCAAATGGAGAGCGAGGGAGAGCTTTGTATGCGTCACTGTGTGTGGAGTAAATGTGGCCTAGATTTTTTCCCCCTCTGGTTGCACATTTAACATGCTGATAGAAATTTGGTAAAACTGATTTAAGTTTCCCTGCATTAAAACTTCTTCGTGATCGGTGTCTCATCCATGGGACGGTTGAGCTAACGTAGGCTAATGTGATTAGCATGAGGTTGTAAGTAACAAGAACATTTCCCAGTACATAGACATATATGATATTGGCAGAAAGCGTACATTCTTGTTAATCTAACTGCACTGTACAATTTACAGTAGCTAGTACTGTTTGAGGAGAGTGCACAGTTTTGAACTTAAAAAAATATTATTAGGCACATTTAGGCACATTTGTAGGCACACAAATTTTTAGGCACACAAATTAGGCACATTTGGGCAGTCTTGATACAACATTTTGAACAGAAATTCAATGGTTCATTCGATCAGTCTAAAACTTTGCACATGCAATGCTGCCATCTAGTGGCCAAAATCTAACTTGCAGCTGGAATAATACATTATGGCTTTTCTCTTGCATTTCGAAGATGATGGTACAAAAAAATACAAAAGGAACCGTTGTTTTTTTCTTTGTATTATCTTTTACCAGATCTATTGTGTTATATTCTCCCACATTCCTTTCACATTTCCACAAACCTCAAAGTCTTTCCTTTCAAATGGTACCAAGAATATGCATATCCTTGCTTCAGGTCCTGAGTTAAAGGCAGTTAGATATGGGTATGTCATTTTAGGCGAACATTTTTAAAAAGGGGTGGCGCCTCTGGATGAGCGTTTTTCTGTTTGCTTATGGCGGAATACTGTTCATTGAGTGCGGTTTTAGTGCCAGCCTGAATGAAGACCAGTGAGCACAGGCAGTAACCCACAGAACATAATTAAAGCAAAACTGCATTCCCCACGGTCTGCCTCGATGTCAATGTGCTACTCACGGCCTACAATACCTACCGGTAGGACTACGAACAGGATGCTGACAGAGTCAAAGAGTTAGTTTGCTCTATACATAGAATCCTCACTAATAGAATGAAATAATGTTACCCTCCAGCAGATAAAAAAAAGCTAAGAAAGAGGAGTGACTTACATATTGACGGCTGGGGCACATCACGGTAAGGTCTGTAGGCTGAGTTAGCTCCTAAACAAAGCGAGAGCCAAGGCCTTTCCTTGTGATCAAATGTTTATTTAATTGAATTTACATTGACAGAGGAGTACAAAGAAAACAATAAGGAGTCACATTAACCTTCTGTCCCCCCCACCCTCCCCCCATCCACACTCAGTCATGAACTTAAACAAAAAATAAAAGAGTAGGATGCAGGACCTTTACCCTCAGGACCCCGCTCCCTCCCTTCCTTCTTCCCTCCCTCCTTCAGATCGAGCCCCCTGGCACACAAATCCAATGCAAGAGAAAAAGTGTAAAGCTCAGTAGATGCTCGTGCAGCAGGTATATTCCCATGCCGACAGCCATGGAGTCTGTTTGCTGTCAGGAATACCAGCAGACAACGTCCACGATGACAGAGGAAGGAGTGAGTTGTACAGTACCAGTCAAAAGTTTGGACACACCTACTCATTCAAAGTTTTTTCTTCTTTTCTTTGAACTATTTTCTACATTGTAGAATAATAGTGAAGATATCAAAACTATGAAATAACACATATAGAATCATGTAGTAACCAAAAAAGTGTTAAACAGATCAAAATATATTTTACATTTGAGATTCTTCAAAGTAGCCACCCTTTGCCTTGATGACAAATTTGCACACTCTTGGCATTCTCTCAACCAGCTTCATGAGGTAGTCACCTGGAATGCATTTCAGTTAACAGGTGTGCCTAGTTAAAAGTTAATTTGTGGAATTTGTTTCTACATGAGTACTGTCTCAAGCTGTTCCAGAGCAGGCCGGAGAAGCTGAGGCACAAAGAGAGCCACCAGCATGTAAAAAAGCCCTACATTTTCCTTCAGGATCAAGGCCCCATGTGGCATCTTCTACAACCCCACTGAGGTACCAGTCTGGAATTAAATTGAAAAACAGAATTAACCAATATATTCTAAGATTGGATGTTCTGTAAAAACAAATGTACTACATGTAGGATATGGACACTTACTTGGTTCCAGCCACTCCTTTGTTTGTTTCTCTGCTTGCAGTGGCGTATGAGGACACGAAGGCATGGGTGGCATCGGTAGGTTGGTGTGTTGGTTCTGTATGTGTTAAAGTGCAGCTTTCCATTTTGGCACAATCATTTCTCTGCTTTCCTCAGGAGTCCTTGCATATGACTAGTAGAAGTGGTTGATAATGGAGTTCCACCACAGCCCAACATCAGCACAACCTCTCTTGGAGTTCTGCCACAGCGCAACATCAGCACAACCTCTCTTGGAGTTCTGCCACAGCGCAACATCAGCACAACCTCTCTTGGAGTTCTGCCACAGCGCAACATCAGCACAACCTCTCTTGGAGTTCTGCCACAGCGCAACATCAGCACAACCTCTCTTGGAGTTCTGCCACAGCCCAACATCAGCACAACCTTTCTTGGAGTTCTGCCACAGCGCAACATCAGCACACCCTCTCTTGATCGTGTCGATTTTCTTGCGGAAAGCTGATCACAGTAGAAAACAGCTAATACAAATGTACACATAGATGAGTTACAGTTACATAATGACACAAAGTTAAGTGTTTCTTACATTTAGCCAAATGCCAAAGTGATGCTGTTCTCCTGGATCAATTTAGCGATCTTCGGTCAGTGATGAGGGTTCCAATCACCAGCTCAGCACTGTCAATGAACAGCTTAGTCCTCTTCAACCCCTCCACACAATGTATCACTCTTCACTTCGTTGCTCTAAGATACAAACAAAAAAAGAATACAAGTCAATGCAATTAAGCAAATCAGATTTGATACATCAATACAACAAATTGTTGAATACTGAAAGTGAATAAAATACTGAACATGTCAGACATTATTATAACGTCAGACATTTTAACAGACGCTGTAGGGCAAACCAAGTTGTGTTCACAATTCAAAATATGCACAACACGACTCACCCAAGCATCACGTCATCTTCCTCATCCTCAGCTGGGATGTAGTTCTCATCCTCCACATCTTCTCCATCACCACAGATTTCCTCATTCTCCTTCTCCAAACCCAGGTCCATCCCTTCATCTTCACCAATTTATGTGCATTGCACAAATTTGGATTGCACCATAGTGTTGATTGTTTGACTGGTCGAACTCAAGGTGTCATAAAAAATCCCCCCCCCCAACGTTTCAATTATTTTCACATGACCCTCCCCTTGTACTGTAAAATAAATTGAACTCCCTACCTGTGTTTATAAATGACGAGCTCAGAGACAGCAGGGGTTCAAACTGTAGAACCCAGTTCCTACATTTGAATATAAATGTATTTTATCAAACAAAACAATGCTACATTTTATCTCTGGGACCCTCAGGATGACAAATCAGAGCTGAATAATTACTGAATGTAAGTACATTATTTACCTCCAGGGGTGAATGTATCAAACCAGTTACTGTGATAAAAGTGTTTTGTTGTTTTGCACTCTCCTCAAACAATAGCATGATCTTTTTTCACTGTAATAGCTACTGTAAATTGGACAGTGCAGTTAGATGAACAATAATTTAAGCTTTCTGCCCATGTAAGACATGTCTATGTCCTGGAACGTTTTCTGTTACTTCAACATCATTCTAGTCACATTAGCGCAAATTAGCAACAACCTTCCCGGTATAGGGACACCGATCCCGTAGATCCTTAAGAGGTTTTAACCCAAACTGGTGCGCCTGGCACCTACTACCATAACCCGTTCAAAGACACTTCCATTTTTTGTCTTGCCCATTCACCCTGAATGGCACACATACACAATCCATGTCTCAAGGCTTAAAAATTCTTATTTAACCTGCCTCCTACCCTTCATCTACACTGATTGAAGTGACATCAATAAAGGATCATAGCTTTCACCTGGTCAGTCTATGTCATGGAAAGAGCAGGTTTTTGTAATGTTTTGTACACTCAGTGTATAGGATCCTGAGCTAAACCATTGTCTGTCATCAATCATCATCAATAGACGATGCTATCCTAATATCGCCCAACCCTTATTGGCAGAGAGGTTTGGAACTCTCTCTTATTGGTCTATTAACTAATTTACCGCCTGGTCACCAGGTAGGCCAAAACTCCATCCCACCAAAACAGACTGAAATTTCAGGCGTTTTTTTAAACAGCTCTTACACAAAAAGCATTATTATCCTTTTCACAATTTCACAGTATTATTCCAACGTCATAGTGTGGAAATATATATAAAACACAGGAATATGTGTTTTTTTGACTGCACTGGGCCTTTAATATAGCAGGCTTTTAAAAGTCAATATTGGTGAACAATTTCTACTTAAAATATCAAAGGCACTTATTTCGTGGAACGACCCCTGTAATTTATCGAAGGGATTTATTGCGCAGCATATTTTTTGTTGTTTGAGCAGCGAACCATTAAATTGGCGCTTTCATTGAGAGCGGGTCGTATGCAGGGGACATCAAAGCAGTAGCCGACTGGTGGCTTCTATGGAGAAGGAAGCAGAAGGAAGCAGTTGTTGGGGGGAAGCTTGGTCTGTAATAAGTGTCGGCTGTAGCAGTCAGAACACCTTGGGTCGTCATGGCATCCCTTCGTTGTCTTTTTAAAGTCAGTGATTGGCTGCAAGATTAGGTAAACACACCACTCATACAGTACTGTAGAACCAAGAGATAGCCTATTAGCCTAGAGAGGGTGGGTATAATTTATAAAAAGATCTATTGCCATTTATTTGACTGTTTGATCATGTATAGCCCATCCCATCCCTTACAATTACATAATTTTACTCCCTATTGAAAATAAAATGGCAGACAGCTTCAGTAGAGAAATAATTCACTTGTCCCATAAAATGTCATTTTCTGATATAGAGTATTTTATCATATTTTTCAGACACTGAAAAATGAGAGTGCACAAGAAAATGATTAAATTGGTATGTGAGAGAGAGAGAAAGAGAGATAGTGACAATGTAGTACAGGGCTGTGAAATCCCATGTATTATGCATTGTCAGACTGTCTAGTTTCTCCACTTGCTGACTTCAGGAAGGCTCTGCCGCTTGGGCTTTCAGTGCAGTGCAGCCTCTCCCCGTACAGTGCCTCTTCTCTCATACTGTAGCCCGCAGACCTGGGTTCAAATATTATTTTAAATCATGTAAAATACTTTATCTGGGCTTGATTGAGCTTCCATGGCCTAATGGACCAGTGGAATTGTCCCAAAACTGTAAAACCCACCCATTTGGCACTCTGGCAGGCTAGAGCAAATGTTCAAAAGTATTTTAAAGATTTCAAATAATATTTGAACCCAGGTCTGGTATCGTGCATCTCCTACTGTACTGTATAGCACGTAGTGGTTTCACTGAGAGACTGCAGCAGATTAGAGCAGTGTGTCTTACTTTCCAAATAGCTCTCCAAATTATCCATTGGGACAGAAGAGAGCAGCCCAGTACATCTGTGGGCACTGGAGAGCACTTTTCTGCTCTGTGGATAGTCTGACTCTAAAACATTTTTTATTTTCAAACAGTTTTGAAGAACATCAATAGACAGAAGATGTCGGTTGATGTCAGTTATCTCTTTTCAATAAAAAAAACAAGAGAGCGAAAGAGGACTATATTTTTTTACGAATCCCTTTACTATGGTTTAGTTTGAGTTTACTCTTGCTCACAGATAAAACTGAAGAAATGCAGAATTTACATGACTAATAATAGCAAAACACTCATTTAAAATACATAACACATAATACGTGACATTAAAAGAATACTCCTTATTCCTTACATCTGTCGTTCCATTAATCAGAATATATATTTTTAGTTTTTATAATTAATTTTAATTATGTTTTAGCTAAGCTTAGCAAAAAAACAATGACAGGGAAGGGATTTCCAAACACTCATACTGTATTGCAGTGGATGGATATGGAGCATTGCATTGTATTACAAGAGGTGCTCACATAAAGCATTTATACATCACATTCACAAGTGCCTTTTCAAAATGAAGTGCAATCAAGGGGAGATGGGAGAGCATTTTATTTTTTTCGATCATACACTCACTCACCCAACACACCCACACACATATGTCTTTGTAATACACAAGGCAGTAATGGAGAAGATAATTGTCTGAGGAAAGAGATTACTGTGCATTATTGGTTCACTTATAAAAGTGGCCAATGTACTGTATTTATCAGTCTGGTAGCAGACAGCTCTCCCACACAGGTCTTAATGGAGAATTGTGACCTTCATAATGAGATGTGAGAGGGGCTGTGTGAAGTTGAAACACTGTTTGTCCTAAATGGAATTCTATTCACAATTTGTGGCATGACTTTTGAGCAGGGCCCATAGAACTCTAGTAAAAAGTGGTGCACTATATAGGGAATAGGATTTCATTTGGGACACAACCACTCAACCATTCAAATCAAGGCTTTTCTTTCATATTGTCATAAATGCTTTGAAAACAGTTGTGTCAAATCGTTGTTGGATTTATGCATCCATCCATTGTAAAGTGAACTGCAATTTTAACTGCCATAACAAAAGGAAATTGGGGTTGGCATGTAATGTAATGTCTAGATGGGTGAAGGTGGATTGACTGTGGTATGTACCACGTTCACATTGGCAATGTAGATGGCATTTCGTGTTGTTTGAAGGAGAGGAAATTTGATGGTTGTGTGAATTCTGTCTTACAAATAAAGCTCTGAAACTTGTACTACATTTGTAGGTATGGGACTAGTTTATAGCCTGTTATAGTAATGTTTTTCTCAGCTTGTGTAACCTCGGACAATTCCTGAAAGCAACACTCTTAGAAGTGTCTAGAACCCTATTTTTTACTCCAGCCTTTTCTTTGGAAAGAGGCCTCTGAACTACCTACCTGGCCTCCCTCATTTCTCCTTCTCACCACCACTGGAGTAGAATAGAATAGAACAGACAGTGGTTCTGTGTAGAATAGATAATAGTACTTTGTGGGTCCTGATCCTGAAGACATGATGAGACATGTTATTATTTGCCTCCTCCATTTTAATGAGATATTGCCCTGTGTGAAACAAACAGATGGTGCATTAGCTGTAATAAACCTGAGCTGACTTCAGTGGTTTTCAGTCTGAATACTGAATTAATACAGAGTTGAGCTGTTAAAGCCGTTGCTGTTTTACACTGAGATTTAGAGGTCGAAGATGTGTAATGTGCAACACAGTGCATTCGCTTGGCTGAGTTGGCTCATGCATACCAAAAAATAACAGATCCCTTTTTATAACTTTGGTCAGGTTTTCATTGCCCCAGAGAAGCTGTGAATATCGATGCGGAGAAGTGAAATTTCTGTAAGCTCTGACCCCTTTGTTTGCGGCGCCAGCATTAAAGTTGCTGAGTGAGTGCTTCACATTGAGCTACTCTTTATTGTTACTCTCAGCAGAAGTGTTGTTCCAACACACACACAACCACAAGCATAGTACACTCACACACACATGTCTGCACACACACACGCACGCACACACATGGGTGCACACATGCACACACAATCAGACACAATTTGCACAGTGCGGCTACTACCAGTGCTCAGTGCGGCTACTAACAGTTATGTAAAACATGACAGTTAATGGGGGGGAAAAATTGTCCAAAAATAAATTCTAAACTGAATACTGAAAGCACTCAAATCAAATAAAGCAATGTGCTCTTTGGTAACGAAGGCAGACCGACGTTTGAACAACACTTCCAATAATACCCCCATCTGTTTATACACATTAATTCCCCAGATTTAGCAGCACTGCGTTAAGAAATTATTCAGATTGCTTACCCCTCAGCTGGGGGTTCGGCTGGGGGTTTGGGACAGAGGAGCAGAGCGTGTGGTGTGTCTGATGTTCCATGTCCTACACCCAACCCTCTCCCTCTCTGGAGCCCCAGCAGAAGGTGGCAGCTGTTTGTGGCATGCAGTGTTTGCTGCATTGTTTAGTGGCTGCTCTGTGCTAGGTGTGTGTCAGTGGAGGCTGGTGACTTGAAAAATGTAGTAGTTTGGGAGACCCACGGTATAGGCGCGGAACGCACGGAGAGACAAAGTGTGTTTAAAAAATAATCAAAGACGAATTATTTTAACATAAAGCGTTTAATAAAGACATTTATAGTACAATATTATGGGGAATGGGAACAAGAGGGCTACTTACACAGTGTTGGAAAGGGATGAGGTATAAGTTGAGGTGTTCAGAGGCTTGACCAGTGTAGGACAGGATTTGACTTGGAAGACAAAAACAATAACACAACACACTACACAGTTAGACAAAAGAGCTAAGAATTAGTAAGTCCAAGCAAGGAGTAAAATTATTGATGTGTAATAATATGATTGTGTTTGTGTATGCGATTGACTCTACATACAGCAATGAGAAAACATTGATAGGGGTACTCACAGTGCTTGATAGGAAAACATTTGTGGCTTCAACGTGGCTTCAATTCATGTCAGGAGAAAATTGACAATGGTAGTGGAGTGGAGTGGAGTGGTCCTCACCTCTTAATCAGGGAACAAGAGGGACATACTGTAGCTGTAAATACAAATAGCAGATACATTCCATTAAAGCTGTGCCATCGTAGGTTTGGACAACAAGTTTCTCTATGAAGTTAAACTCAGACATCTCAAAATGCATAAAGACAAACACAGACTGCGCATCTTGCCCACTTGATACAACAAAGTAGCCCAAGAAACGTTCCTGAATAAAGCCCTGATCATCCACATACCTGACCATAACTGACAACTGCAAGCAGACTGGTGGCACCATAGGTCCCAGAGCGGTGGGGCAATTTTTACCCCCTGGGGCCTGGAGTTTGCCTTATATGTTAACCTAACTAGGAAAATTCTGGATCCTATAAGGTACGACAGTGATTAATCAGTTGTAAAAAGGTTTTATAAGGGCTATGATGGGATCAGTTTTTCCTAATCAGAAAACCTGAAAAAAAACTCCTGGTCAAGGGAGAGGATTAAAACCCTGTCAAACTGCAGCTACCTTATATTTGTTCATATAAATTATATGTCATTCAGATTAGGAGGCGGATTTCCTCTATTCAGACACATAGACAACAACTGATAGACAATAGAACTCACAGGGCTGAGCTTGCTTTAACCATGTTTACATCATGCAGGCCTATGCAACTGTAGGCCTTAGAAAACATTTACTCACATCTGTCATCCCTATTATGTTGATTGATTAATGCCAGTTAATTGTGGATTGAAAACATATAGGCAGACCAGCCAGCCCAATTTTGAATATAAACTAAATTTGATCACATTCACATTTTCTACTGACACACAAATGGACTATAAATACATAACATTACCAATTAGTTTATCCCGACGAGATGGACAGGGCGCATAGGCAGTATGAAGCTGCTCTTATTAGTAGCCTACAGTTGTTCAGACTGAAAAATAGTCTCGTTTTCATCCCATACAGCATGTCAGATTTCTAATGTTTAGGTGTAGCCTAGGCTGCTCCAACATTTATGTCATGAGTTTTTGCTTTGGTCTGTCCGGAGCGATAATGTGTTATCATCTTTGCTAAATAAATACAGGAGGAAAGTGGAAAGCCTACTTGAGCGTATGTGAAAAAATGTGCTGTGTCAACCGCTCTCTTTAATCTAACTTTTAATTGATGATGCGGTGGATACTATCAAATCATTCAGAATTGTTTTAGAAGAAAACTGTCTTGTTCAGCAAGTAAAGCATCGTAATGTGCAATTTCATCTGCAAGCTCCTTGTAGTTGCCCTTGTTGGCGGAACTTTCTCTCTCGTCGTGTCCTCTAAAAGCAAATTCTTGCATGCCCAAAAAAGGCTCAGACTCTTCAAAAAGCCGGCAAGGCCAGCAATACAGGCGGCTTGATGAAAGGCTCCCTGTTAACCAAATTGAATTTGTCACATACACATGGTTAGCAGATGTTAATGCGAGTGTAGCGAAATGCTTGTGCTTCTAGTTCTGACCATGCAGTAATATCTAACACGTAATCTAACAATTTAAAACAACTACTTTATACGCACAAGTGTAAAGGAATGAATAAGAATATGTACATAAAAATATATGGATGAGCGATGGCTGATCGGCATAGGCAAGATGCAGTAGATGGTATAGAGTACAGTATATACATATGAGATGAGTAATGTAGGTTATGTAAACATTATATTAAGTGGCATTGTTTAAAGTGGCTAGTGATACATTTATTATATCTAATTTTTAATTATTAAAGTGGCTAGAGATTTGAGTCAGTATGTTGGCAGCAGCCACTCAATGTTAGTGATGGCTGTTTAACAGTCTGATGGCCCTGAGATAGAAGCTATTTTTCAGTTTCTCGGTCCCAGCTTTGATGCACCTGTACTGACCCCGCCTTCTGGTTGATAGCGGGGTGAACAGGCTGTGGCTCGGGTGGTTGTTGTCCTTGATGATCTTTTTGGCCTTCCTGTGACATTGGGTGGTGTAGGTGTCCTGGAGGGCAGGTAGTTTGCCCCCGGTGATGCGTTGTGCAGACCTCACTACCATCTGGAGAGCCTTACGGTTGTGGGCAGAGCAATTGCCGTACCAGGCAGTGATACAGCCCGACAGGATGCTCTCGATTGTGCATCTGTAAAAGTTTGTGTTTTTGGTGACAAGCCAAATTTCTTCAGCCTCCTGAGGTTGAAGACGTGCTGCTGCTCCTTCTTCACCACGCTGTCTGTGTGGGTGGACCATTTCAGTTTGTCCGTGATGTGTACGCCGAGGATCTTAAAACTTTTCACCTTCTCCACTACTGTCCCTTCGATGTGGATAGGGGGCTGCTCCCTCTGCTGTTTCCTGTCCACGATCATCTCCTTTGTTTTGTTGACATTGAGTGTGAGGTTATTTTCCTGACACCACATTCCGAGGGCCCTCACCTCCTCCCTGTAGGCCGTCTCGTTGTTGTTGGTAATCAAGCCTACCACTGTAGTGTCGTCTGCAAACTTGATGATTGAGTTGGAGGCGTGCATGGCCACGCAGTCATGGGTGAACAGGGAGTACAGGAGAGGGCTGAGAACGCACCCTTGTGGGGCCCCAGTGTTGAGGATCAGCGGGGTGGAGATGTTGTTTCCTACCCTCACCACCTGGGGGCGGCCCGTCAGGAAGTCCACGACCCAGTTGCACAGGGCGGGGTCGAGACCCAGGGTATCGAGCTTAATGACGAGTTTGGAGTGTACTATGGTGTTAAATGCTGAGCTGTAGTCGATGAACAGCATTCTTACATAGGTATTCCTCTTGTCCAGATGGGTTAGGGCAGTCTGCAGTGTGATTGTGATTGCGTCGTCTGTGGACCTATTGGGGCTGTAAGCAAAATGGAGTGGGTCTAGGGTGTCAGGTAGGGTGGAGGTGATATGGTCCTTGACTAGTCTTTCAAAGCACTTCATGATGACGGAAGTGAGTGCTACGGGGCGATAGTCATTTAGCTCAGTTACCTTAGCTTTCTTGGGAACAGGAACAATGGTGGCCCTCTTGAAGCATGTGGGAACAGCAGACTGGGATAAGGATTGATTGAATATGTCCGTAAACACACCAGCCAGCTGGTCTACGCATGCTCTGAGGACATGGCTAGGGATGCCGTCTGGGCCGGCAGCCTTGCGAGGGTTAACACGTTTAAATGTTTTACTCACATTGGCTGCAATGAAGGAGAGCATGCAGGTTTTGGTAGCGGGCCGTGTCGGTGTCACTGTATTGTCCTCAAAGCGAGCAAAGAAGTTGTTCAGTTTGTCTGGGAGCAAGACATCGGTGTCCGCTACGGGGCTGGTTTTCTTTTTGTAGTCCGTGATTGACTGTAGACCCTGCTACATACCTCTCGTGTCTGAGCCGTTGAATTGCGACTCTACTTTGTCTCTATACTGACGCTTAGCTTGTTTTTTGTTTTTGTTTTTTTTGAATATTTTATTTTTGCATTTTCCAATTAACAACATTCAAGACAAACGTGAAAAGATATTAGACAACAATAGGACAAAGTGACAATAACAGATGAGCGTAACAAAGAAAGAAAAAATTAAACAAATTATAATTATATATACAGACATACAATTAAAAAAAAAATTATAATGAGACATTGGATCATATGGTCACCTGCCGTAGGCTACATTTTATACGTTACGTGTGAAACATTATATAAGGATAATATAGAGATTCATTCAATGTGATGTGGGGGGAGATTCTCCATATAGTCAATAAAAGGTTGCCAAATTCTGTAAAATGTATTTAACTTATTCCTCAAGCGGTAAGTAATTTTCTCCAGTGGGATACAACTATTAACTTCTGATAGCCACATTGCAACTGGCAGGGGGGAATCCAATTTCCATTTCAAGGCGATACATTTCTTGGCAATCGCTAGCAATATTTCTGTTAGCTTTATAGTATGGCTTTGCCTGAGATTGGTGTTAGTAAAGTTGCCCAGTAGACAGACCTCCGGGTCTAAAGGGAATGCAACCCCATGAATTGAGGATATGGTATCGCATACCCCCTGCCAGAAACCGTGTAGTTTTGAACACTGCCAAGTGGAATGGAGGAATGTTCCTTCATCTGAGCCACATCTAAAACATAGGGAGGAGATATCAGGGTTGAACGTGTGCAGTCTAGATGGGGTGATATAGAGCTGATGGAGGAAATTAAACTGGATCAGTCTGTATCTGGAGTTCAATGTGGATGTAACACCATCCCTGCATAGGTCACTCCATAGACCCTCATCAAGATCAATACCCAGATCTTTTTCCCATCTAAGTCGGGGTTTATCTAGCCCAGGCAGTGTTAGTCCTGACATAAGAGCATCGTAAACACGGGAAATGGTCTTGAACAGTGGTTGGTCTGCGTGGCAGAGTTGTTCAATAGGTGACATCTTAGGTAGGTTCCATTGTCCCTTGAGAGACACCCTAATAAAGTTTCGTAGTTGTAGGTAGCTAAAGAAGTCCCTGTTAGGCAAGTGGTATTTCTGTTTCAGCTGATCAAAAGACATAAGAACTCCCTCCTCGTAACAATGTTCCAGAAGAGTGATCCCCTTATCAGACCATGGTCTAAAGTTACTATTCTGGAAAAACATAGGAATCAATCTATTGTTCCATAAAGGGGTTTTAGGGGAAAGGAATCCCCCTCGTCCGAACAGCTCATGCAGTTTGCACCATGCCAGGACAGAATGTATGATTAAAGGGTTGTCTGTGATGGTTTTTATAGATTTTCTGTCCCATTTGTAAAACAATTCTGCCCCAGTGTCATCATTTACCTCAAGCTTTTCAATGTTCAACCATGAGGGAGAGGGACCCTTGTCAAACCTCTGAGCCAGAAACCTAGACTGTGCTGCCCAGTAGTACATTCTAAAATTGGGGAGGTTTAAGCCCCCTTGACTGTAATCCAGGGTCAGTTTATCCAGGCCAACCCTAGGGGTTTTGCTGTGCCAGATAAACCGTCTGGTCATCTTGTCGAGAGAGGAAAAGAATGCTGCGGGAACAGGGATAGGGAGAGATTGAAACAGATATAGAAATCTGGGCAGGACATTCATTTTAATTACATTGATTCTACCCAGTAGAGTGAGAGGTAAGTCCATCCATTTACAAAGGTCACCCTCCACCTTTTGCAACAAATTGGCCAGATTGAGTTTATAGATGTTGTTCAGGTTACCATCCACCATTATGCCCAAATATGTGAAGCCCATAGGCGACCATCTAAAAGGAAACTTGTGCTTGATGGTATGATGGTCAAAGACAGACAACGGTAAGATTTCGCTTTTATCTAAATTGACCTTATATCCAGAGAAAGAACTATAACAATGTAGTAGGATCTGCAAGTGAGAGAGGGAGTGTTCTGGGTTTGTTAGAAATAAGATAAGGTCGTCCGCAAAGAGTGATAATTTATGGGTATGGGGGCCCACCTCAAAGCCATGTATGTCAGGGCACGTTCTAATAGCCTCAGCCAACGGTTCGATGGCGAGGGCAAAGAGGTGGGGGCTAATTGGGCAACCTTGTCTGTTCCCCCTATGGAGAGGGAAAGAGGAGGAAGTAATCCCGTTGGTAGCAATCCTAGCTTTAGGAGATTTGTAGAGTGATTTTATCAAATTTACAAACCCGGTACCTAAACCAAACCTTTCCAAGACGCGAAAGAGGTATGGCCATTCAACCCTATCAAAGGCCTTTTCAGCGTCGAGGGAGACTGCGACACTAGGTATTTTGTTTTTGTTAGCAAGGTGAATTATATCAAAGAACCTTCTGAGGTTATTGGAGGACAATCTATTAATTATGAAGCCAGTCTGATCTGGGTTGACCAACAGGGGAAGACATGACTCCAGTCTCTTAGATAGCATCTTGGTGACCAGTTTACAATCTGTGTTAAGGAGAGAGATTGGTCTATATGAGGCGCACTTTAGTGGATTTTTCCCTTTCTTGTGGATTACAGTAATCACTGCTTGAGAGAAAGACTCTGGAAAGCAGTTGTCTTCCCTGGCTTTTTTAAGTACCTCCATAAGGTAGGGGACCAACAGCTCCCTAAATTCTTTATAGAACTCTGGAGGGAAGCCATCCTCCCCAGGAGATTTATTAGAAGGTAAGGATTTAATGGCCTCCAACAATTCAGGAACTGAGAAGTGTTCACTCAGGCGCTCGCTGTCTTCCCCTGACAGGCATGGGAGGTTGAGAGAGGAGAGAAAGGAGTCGATCTCTGATAGATCATCGCTTGATTGGGAAGTGTAGAGGTCTTCATAGTATTTCTTAAAAGTATTATTAATTTCAGTAGGGTCGAAAGATATCTCATTAGTAAGAGTTTCTATAGCATTAATTGTCCTCTTACTTTCCTCTGCTTTCAGTTGCCATGCCAATACTTTGTGTGCTTTCTCTCCAAGCTCGTAATAACGCTGTTTTGATTTAGTGATGGCCCTCTCAGCTTGATATGTGTTCAGAATATTATATTTCAGTTTTTTATTTACCAAAAGCCTGTATAGATCTTTAGTTGGGCCTCTTTGGTAGGTTTTCTCTAGCTCTGAGATTTCAGATTCAAGGGCACTCAGTTCCGCACCGTGTTTTCTCTTCAGCCCTTTAGTATAGGAAATGATCTGTCCCCTCAGATAGGCCTTCAATGTGTCCCAAAGAATGAAACTGTCAGGAGCGGAGGGTTTGTTTGTCAAAGTGAAAATATTGATCTGCTCTTTGATGAATGCACAAAATTCAGGTTGCTTTAGGAGTGTAGAATTTAGTCTCCATCTATATGCTCCATTTACCTTGGTAGGAATGGAGATTGATAATACCAGGGGAGAATGGTCACTAAGCAATCTGGGGAGATACTCGACATCTAACACTCTATGAAACAGTTGTGTCGATATTAAAAAGTTATCTATGCGTGTGTGTGTCTTGTGTGGGTGTGAATAAAAAGAGTAGTCCCTATCCTGTGGGTGCAACTGTCTCCAGATGTCTAGTAAATTGAGATCTTTCATGAATGACATGGTGAGCTTGCTGGCTTTGGTAAGAAGTGAGGGTTTATCAGAGGACCTATCAAGAACTGTATCTAAACAAAAATTAAAATCTCCTCCAACCAGTAACCATCCTGGTGGTGCTTGAGCGACCTGAAGGAAGACATTCTGAATAAACATATGGTCATCGAAGTTAGGAGCATAGATATTCAATAGGGTCCAAGACTCTGAAAACATATGCCCCTGCACCAAAACAAACCTGCCAGATGGATCAGAGATGGTGTTGCTGACGCAGAAGGGGATGTGTCTACTTATCAAAATTGCAGTTCCTCTTGCTTTGGAGTTAAAAGAGGACGCAAAAACTTGTCCTACCCATTCCCTCTTCAATTTCTTGTGTTCACTGGCTGTAAGGTGTGTTTCTTGTAAAAACACAATGTCAGCCTTTAATTTCTTAAGGTATGTATAGACTCTCTTCCTTTTAATCGGGCTGTTAAGACCTTTTACGTTGAATGTGACATATTTTAGTGGATTAAGCATAGTAGGGTTTCAAATATGTAACTGAATGGAAATCTATCATATGTGGATAGTTAGGAAATGTTTCAACTTTGGTTTGAACACAGAAGTGACCTATGTGTCTCTTTAGGAAGGAAACAATAAACATAGAAAAAAGGGGGAAAAAATAAAGAATCCCACCCACCCCGATTGTTAGACTAAAACCACAATCCCAACAATCAAACATGAATACACTTGTAGAGATACGTTGCTGCTCGCTTTCCATCTTGCTCTTACTAGCTAAACCTTGGCGTAAACTAAAACCTGCGAGCTCTCTAAATTGAAAACAAACGTTGTGAATAGATATTTATGGCTGAATATTTACTGCCCACGGTAAGGGCTGCTTGAGTCTCTTTTCGAAAGATTAACATAAATGAGGGGGAAAGCAGTGGGCCTAAACCCACTTATTTGCTTCGCCCAGTGATATGTACTAAACCAAAATATACTCTCCTGTAAATGTAATAGAACTCACCCCGGAAAGATACGGTTAGTTGAAAATGTACAAATCAATTATAGCGACCGGAGGATATCAGCGGTTCAGTCCGGATAAGAGAAAACAAACAAACTGCATCTTATCCCCCAAAGAGACCGTCCTGGCTCAGACGTTGCTCAGTTCTTTGAGAAAAGTGTACACTTCTCCCGGCGTGTTGAAGAGATGGCTTCGGCCTTTGTACTGGACTTTCATCCGCGCAGGGTGGATGAGGTAGCCGATGATGTTCTTCTCCTTCAGTGCTTTGGCGGCAGGTCTGAACTGCTTGCGACGTCTTGCGAGATCCGCGCTCATATCCGGGAAAAGGCTGACCCTCTTGTCATCAATGGTTATGTCCCCTTTGGCTCTTGCGAGTTGCAGTACCTTCTCTCTGTCTTGGAAACGGAGGAATCTGATCAGGACGGCCCGTGGGGGCTCATCTGGCCGGGGTTTCGGCGCTGATGTTCTGTGGGCGCGTTCGATTTCCAGTGGCTTGGTGAAGTTGATTGTGCCTAGGACATCCGGGATCCATTGAGTGAAGAAACGGACCGGGTCACGGCCCTCGCTGTCCTCTTTCAATCCCACCACACGGATATTACTACGTCTGCTCTGGTTCTCCATCTGATCTACCTTGTTTTTGAGGTAGGCATTGTCCTTTTGCAGTTGTATCAAGACCTGGTCATGTCGAGCGATGGTGTCTTCAACTGTGCTAATGCGCAACTCTGCCTCAGTCGTTCTCAAAAGGAGATCATTCATGGAGGATTTCAGGTCGTCAATGGAAGAATGGAGTTCAGCCGTTCTCTTATCGATTTTCATAGAAAGACCTTTGTTACCATCCTGAATTTCCCGGAGGAGGGTAGCCAGCATGTCGGCAGGCTCGCAAGAGGCCGAGAGCAACAGACTGGAACTGTCGTTTGAGTTATGAGGGCTAATGCTAATCTTGCTAGCGTTATCGTTATCTTGGGAATCAACGACGTTTTGGTCGTCCTTCTTGCCTCTCTTTCGGCGGTCCATGGCTCTTTGGGAAGGTAAGTACTTGACAATTTATCAGCCGATGTTAGAATATTGTTTCAACGTTGTTATTTAGGTAATAATAGAATAACTTTGAAGAGCTCGGTTTGTCAACGTCTGCTCAGCTCCGCGGCATCACGTGCTCGTCACGCTTAGCTTGTTTGATTGCCTTGCGGAGGGAATAGCTACACTGTTTGTATTCGGTCATGTTTCCGGTCGCCTTGCTCTGGTTAAAAGCAGTGGTTCGCGCTTTCAGTTTTGCGCGAATGCTGCCATAAATCCACAGTTTCTGGTTGGGGAAGTTTTTATTTATTTATTTATTATTTGTACCCCCTTTCTCCCCAATTTCGTGGTATCCAATTGGTAGTAGTTACAGTCTTGTCTCATTGCTGCAACTCCCGTACGGACTCGGGAGAGGCGAAGGTCGAGAGCCATGCGTCCTCCGAAACACAACCCAACCTAGCCGCACTGCTTCTTGACACAATGCACATCCAACCCGGAAGCCAGCCCCACCAATGTGTCGGAGTAAACACCGTACACCTAGCGACCTGGTCAGCATGCACTGCGCCCGGCCCGCCACAGGAGTTGCTAGTGCACGATGAGACAAGGATATCCCTGCTGGCCAAACCCTCCCTAACCCGGACGACGCTGGGCCAATTTTGCGTTGCCCCATGGACCTCCCGGTCACGGTTGGCTACCGACAGAGCCTGGGCTCGAACCCAGAATCTCTGGTGGCACAACTAGCACTGCGATGCAGTGCCTTAGACCACTGCGCCACCCAGGAGTCCCGGGGAAGGTTTTAATAGTCGCTGTGGGTACAACATCACCGATGCACTTGCTAATAAACTCTCTCACCGAATCTGGGTATTCATCAATGTTATTGTCCGACGCTATGCGGAAAATATCCTAGTCCACGTGATCAAAACAATCTTGAAGCGTGGATTCCGATTGGTCGGACAAGCGTTGAACAGACCTGAGCACGGACGTTTCCTGTTTTTGTTTCTGTCTATAGGCTGGGAGCAACAAGATGGAGGAGTGGTCAGACTTTCCGAAAGGAGGGCAGGGAGGGCTTTGTATGTGTCGCGGAAGTTAGAGTAACAATGATCCAGGGTTTTGCCAGCCGGGTCAAGCATTCGATATGCTGATACATTTTAGGGAGCCTTGTTTTCAGATATGCCTTGTTAAAATCCCCAGCTACAATAAATGCAGCCTCAGGATATGTGGTTACCAGTTTACATAGAGTCCAATGAAGTTCTTTCAGGGCTGTCGATGTGTCTGCTTGGAGGGGATTTACACGACTGTGATTATAATCGAAGAGAACTCTCTTGGTAGATAATGCGGTCGGAATTTGAATTTAAGGAATTCTAGGTCAGGTGAACAAAAGGACTTGAGTTCCTGTATGTTGTTATGATCACACCATGTCTCGTTAATCATGAGGCATACACCCCCACCCTTCTTCTTACCAGAGAGATGTTTGTTTCTGTCGGTGCGATGCGTGAAGGAACCAGGTGGCTGTGCCGACTCTGATAACGTCTCACGAGTGAGCCGTGTTTCCGTGAAACAGAGAACGTTACAATCTCTGATGTCTCTCTGGAAGGCAACCCTTGCTCGGATTTCGTCTACCTTGTTGTCAAGAGACTGGAAATTGGCGAGTAGTATACTCGGGAGCGGTGCGCGATGTGCCCGTCTACGGAGCCTGACCAGAAGACCGCTCCGTCTGCCCCTTCTGCGGCACCGTTGTTTTGGGTCGCCGGCTGGGATCCGATCCATTGTCTTGGGTGGTGGACCAAACAGAGGATCCACTTCGGGAAAGTCGTATTCCTGGTCGAAATGTTAATAGGTTGACGTTGCTCTTATATCCAATAGTTCCTCCCGGCTGAATGTAATAAAACTTAATACATAAAAAAACAAAATACTTCATAGTTTCCTAGGAACGCGAAGCGAGGCAGCCATCTCTGTCGGCGCCGGAGCTATACTTTTGATACCAGTTGGTATTGAATGCCCTCACCTTTTCATCCTTCTGGAATGAAACTGATCTCAGGCAGAGGTCAACCCTCACTTTTAATTCGCTCCTTTTCTGTGTAACCCAGAGAATGAAAGGGGTTCTTCGACAAAAAATCCACAGCATTTTCGGCAGCGTTGGCCTTTCTACCATTCTTGCGGAGAAAACTGCACACTCATGCTGGGAGATATCTACCTACTGAAGTTAGCAAGAAAAATGTAAATACATTGCACTAACTGGACACAAAACAATTTATAATATACCTTCTCCGTCTCCTGTAATTTGAAAAAACTAATTTGAATTGAATAATTTTATAAGGGCACAAGGCGAGACCCAAATGCAGACACAGGAGGCAGATGGTTGAGCTCTGATATTTGTTATAACATAGGGAGTAGGCAAAGGCAGGCGAGAGTTCATAAACCAGGTCAGAGTCCAAACAGTACCAGGCGATAGGCAGTCTCGAGGTCAGGCCAGGCAGGGGTCAGAAACCAGATCCGAGTCCCAAACAGTACAAGGGGATAGGCAGGCTGGTAGTCAGAACAGTCAGAGTGGTCAGGCAGGCAGGTTCGGAGTCAGGACAGGCAAGGGTCAAAACCAGGAGGACTAGAAACAAACAGACTGGGAAAAATAGGAGCAAGGAAAAACGCTGGTTGAATTTGCAAACAAGATGAACTGGCACAGAGAGACAGTAAACACAGGGATAAATACACCGGGGATAATAAGCGACACCTGGAGGGGGTGGAAACAATCACAAGGACAGGTGAACCAGATCAGGGTGTGACAAATATCCCAAAAATGCTTCACTGTTAATCTCTATCCAACAATGTCACCAAGCTTCTCAACACATAGAACCCCCATAATTGTCTGTGGCACAATCCCAATACAACACTATAGGTTCATTCTCTGATCCTAATTCTTTGATTGGATGGACAACATGTCAGTTCATACTGCAAAAGCTTTGATTGGATGGAGGACGTCCGGAAGTGGTCATAATTACCATGTATGTCTATGGAAGCGGGTGAGGCCTACGAGCTTCCAGGATTTTGTATTGAAGTCAATGTAGCCAGAGGAGGACGGATGCTAGCTGTCCTCTGGCTTCACCATGGCGCTACTGTAGCCCTTCATTGCAAAACAGTTTATTTTAATCAATTACATATTATATTTAGTATAGTTTTATCTAAAAATTATAACTTTTTAATGTTTCACTATTTTTATTTTTAGGAAATTTCACTGAGGAGGATGGTCTTCCCCTTCCTCCTCTGAAGAGTGTCCACTGGTGTGTGTGTCAGTGTGAGGGCACAGTGATTGTGCTATGTGTGTGGATATGTGAGTGCAAAACACAGTGGATGGAGCGCAGCTGAGTTCCAGGGGACCTATGTGATAAAACAGCAGCAGGGGATGACATGGAAATCATTTCAACTGTGCATTTTTTGTTTACATGGTTACTGTAACAGTTACACTGCCCTTGTACATTGACCTAGCCCTAGAATTTAAACTACACGTAATGATGATGCAATGACCTGTTCAGATATCAGCATGCTTCCAGACCTCTGCTCTGTCCATCAGTGGAAGCTCCTCAGAAGAGGAAGGGGAGGACCATCAGTGAATTTCATGAAAATAAAAATTGTGAAACATTAAAAAAGTATATTCACGTCACCAAATAATTTATTCAAAACACACTGTTTTGCATTCACGGTCTACAGTAGCCTCTACAGAACTCTCTGGGGTAGCACCATGGTGTAGCCGGAGGACAGATAGTTTCCGTCCTCCTCTGGGTACATTGTCTAGGAGGTGCATGGTACTCACCCCCCTTCCATAGATTTACACAGTAATTTTGACAACATCCGGAGGACGTCCTCCAACCTATCAGAGCTCTTGCAGCATGAACTGACATGTTGTTCAACTAATCAAAGGATCAGAGATTGAATCTAGTACTGAAAGCATAAGCTACGGCTTGCTAGCAATGCAGTGCACAACATTTGGTGAGTAGCTGACTCAAAGAGAGAGAAAGACAATAGTTAAACTGTAAAAAATCGAAAGCGACAGACAGAGAGAGGAAAGCGGACAGAGGAAAGCGACAGACAGAGAGAGAGCTATTTCATTGTATTTTTTTCACTTTCACTTACTTATCTAGCTACAGTACCAGTCAAACGTTTGGACACACCTACTCATTCCAGGGTTTTTCTTTATTTTTACTATTTTCTACATTGTAGAATAATAGTAAAGATATCAAACTAAATTGCTGTGAATCAGCAATTTAGTTTCTGAAGGAGTGGGGCGCAGCACATCCCCAAAGCTCCTTATCTGCAGGGATGGAAACAGCAGAGAATCAAATCGGAGATGCTAATCCATAGATAACCAGAGAAATGGAGTAGGGCACCCTGTTGTTGCTTGTGTTTATTCTCATGAAAAGCACGAGGTAAACAGGCCGACGTAACTTTTTTAGGGACTGAACTTGCAGTGGGTATCAGGACATTTTACATTCTAATGGGCTGGATGCTGGGTAAACTAACACGTTAGTTATAGTAGCTTTGTTGACTATGACGATAGCTAATATGGTGACAACAATGTAGGCTGTGTGTAGCGGTTAGCGGTTTTGGTATGAAGGTTTGGCTTGCCATTTTTTTTTTTTCACCTGGTCACAGACAACTGTTGTGTTGTGCACTGAAGTCCACAAGTGAAGGGAATTCCGCCAATTCTGTTGAAAAACGTTTCTTAAACGGAAGCAAACGGAACGAAACGGGGATAAACGTACCTGAATTTGTCCAATAGAACACTTTAGATCAGCTAGATGTTGTCAAGTGTGCAAGGTGGTTTGAAACTTGTCACTTTCTGTAACCTCGATTACTTAAATTCTCTCGACCTGTCCACCTATGTTGTAAACTTGAATCTGTTGACTAGGTTGTAGCAACCTCATGATGGGTATTGGGAACATTCGAGTATCATGTAGTAGCCTAAACCTATCGATGTTACATTGAGCTGTGTGTATGGAATATTGATGACAGTCATCCAATATGGTATAATAGAAATAAAGCCATGCTCATAAAAAAAGAAAAAATCGTCCTCCATAATCTTAAACGACACCGACCGTCACTGCTGTCCACTTGTTTCCAGGCACAAGTCGAGCTCCTGGGTTAGAGAGATCTTAACTAAGGTCGATGTCCACACCCCGCTGAAATCCAATTAGCGTAATACACAAATCCCCATTAAAAATCTGTCAGTTTAAGCTAGACATATCAATCCACCGCATCTGCCTATGTCACACTTCTGCATCTACGGTGAAAAGGTGACAGAGCTAGAGAGGTGTTTGTCAACCATGACACACAAAATCGTCTGTAGTGTCCGAACGGTTTCCCTTACAAAAATAGGGCCAACAATTATTTTTCATCAAATACATTTTTGAATATATTTTTATACTTTAAGGGGTCTTAGAATTCCAAATGAAATAGCTGAATGATCCTTGGTATGACCTTCTTAAAACAATTCCATATAGTTTAGTAGAATCCCCGTCCCTCCTTCCTCCCGTCCCCGTCCCCCGGCTTAGACAGGGCTTAGACTGTTTGTGTTAAAAATAAGAAGTTAAAATCAAATAATAAAGTAAATATTATATGTCAAGGGGTATTAAAAATCAAATAGCTAAACGATCCTTTGTATGACCTTCTTATAGCAACTCCATATAGCTTAGTAGAACCCCCCCCATCCCCCAGCTTATACTGGGCTTAGACTCTGATGGGTTAACAAGCTAAAGAGACTCCTGAGAGGTAGACAGAGAAAGAGAGAGTAAACAGTCGATCACTGCAGTGTTTTAATTTGGGAATGAATAAATAAATTGTAGGTGATATCGATGCTGGTGAACCTCACAGCACTGAGAGATTATTGAGTAATAAAGAGAAAACATGTTCTTTATGTGCCATGGGAGCTTCTCTCTCTCTCTCTCTCTCTCTATCTATCCATCTTTCTCTCTCTGTTTCTCCCTCTCGTCCTACCTTTCTCTTTATCCCGCTCTCTTTATCCCGCTCTTAACCCTCTCTCTAAGGCAGCTGGAAAAGAGGCAGAAGAACAGAGGTTAAACCTGAACTGTAACAAATGCCTAGACTAGCCCAGCTCAGCACAGCAGCAGTGCCGGCGGTCTAGCGGGGGCCAGTCAACAACACTGGTTGGGGAGTCAAAGGCATGTCTCCACCATCTGCTTCTTTTGACAGAAAGCTGTGACTCAGCGATTTAGTTTCTGAAGGAGTGGGGCGCAGCACATCCCCAAAGCTCCTTATCTGCAGGGATGGAAACAGCAGAGAATCAAAACGGAGATGCTAATCTCCATAGATAACCAGAGAAATGGAGTAGGGCACACTGTTGTTGCTTGTGTGCTATTCTCATGAAAAGCACGAGGTAAACAGGCCGACGTAACTCTTTTGAGAACTGAACTTGCAGTGGGTATCAGGACATTTTACATTCTAATGGGCTGGGTGCAATTTTTCGCAAGGTTGGACAAGGTTTTATTAATCTAAATTCTTAGCACCATCTGTAAAATGTTTACCTGCAATATTGAATGCAGTAATGTAGTCAGTGTGTGTGTGTTTCCTTGTTCGCGTGTGCGTGTTTGTGTGAATTACGGTGAAGCTGCCAACTTGGAAGAGTTTGTGTGAGTATGTGTCGCCTGCCACGGTGCTGAGTGATGGCACTGCAAAATTATCAGCTCTTCATTTCTGGGCTGACACTGTGGGTGAAAGATTTGGAGGTGAGGTGGGGAGCTCTGGATTAAAGATCATATCAAAGCCAGGAACAGGAGTAAAGATTCAGAAGGAATGATGGGGAAGATAGTGGGTGAAGCTGCAGTTCCTGGAGATGGGGAGAGAGAGAGTACCAAGTTGCCTAGTTGATCAGAGAGTTGCAGGGTGGCAGAGATTGTGATCAACATCGTTGCAACATGTGTGGTACTGTATGTGCATCAGAGAAGTTGAATGTATGACTTTTACATCCAAGGACATCGAGAAACACTGCTTTACTTTACTGAGGGGAGTTGCTGTTGTTGAGGGGTATATAGCAACAAAACAGCAACATCTCGTCTTCTAAAAAATGCGAGGGAGTTTTTGGAGGGAGTGCATTGTATTGCATCTTTGGTGCCACAGAAGAAGAAATCCCTTTCATGTTTTAGAGCTTTACAGGGTTTAGAGGAAGGAAGAAATGTGTTGAATAGTCATATCCAAGAATCGCTTAGCAATGAAAAGATTAAGTGCACAGATTAATCCAGGAGTCAGAGCAATCATGTAATCCACTCAGTATGCTAATTGCCTGTTATTTTCCAGCAAAGGGGTTTACAGGCCATTAAATGGCACTGAGCAGTTGACAAAGGATAGCCAACATGGTTCACCACCCACACCCTCTCTATCTCTCTCTCTCTCTCCAATTCAATTCAAGGGGCTGTATTGGCACGGGACACATTATGTTAACATTGCCAAAGCAAGTGAAGTAGATAATAAACAAAAGTGAAATAAACAATAAAAATAAACAGTTAACATTACACTCACAGAAGTTCCAAAAGAATAAAGACATTTCAAATGTCATAGTATGTAATTATACAGTGTTGTAACGATGTGCAAATGGTTAAAGTACAGAAGGCAAAATAAATAAACATCAATATGGGTTGTATTTACAATGGTGTTTGTTCTTCACTGGTTGCCCTTTTCTGCTGTGATGGCACACTGTGGTATTTCACCAAGTAGATATGGGAGTTTATCAAAATTGGGTTTCGTTTCGAATTCTTTGTGGATCTGTGTAATCTGAGGGAAATATGTGTCTCTAATATGGTAATACATTTGGCAGGAAGTTAGGAAGTGCAGCTTACTTTCCACCTCATTTCGTTGGCAGTGTGCACATAGCCTGTCTTCTCCTGAGAGCCAGGTCTGCCTACGGCGGCCGTTCTCAATAGCAAGGCTATGTTCACTGAGTCTGTACATAGTCAAAGCTTTCCTTACGTTTGGGTCAGTCACATTGGTCAGGTATTCTGCCACTGTGTACTCTCTGTTTAGGGCCAAATAGCAATCTTGTTGGCTCTGTTTCTTTGTGAATTCTTTCCAATGTGTCAAGTAATTATCTTTTTGTTTTCTCATGATTTGGTTGGGTCTAATTATGTTGCTGTCCTGGGGCTCTGTGGGGTCTGTTTGTGTTTGTGAACAGAGCCCCAGGACCAGCTTGCTTAGTGGACCTTCTCCAGGTTCATCTCTCTGTAGGTGATGGCTTTGTTATGGAAGGTTTGGGAATCGCTTCCTTTTAGGTGGTTGTAGAATTTAACGGCTCTTTTCTGGATTTTGATAATTAGCGGTATTGGCCTAATTCTGCTCTGCATGAATTTTTTGGTGTTTTACGTTGTACACGGGATATTTTTCCAGAATTCTGCATGCTGAGTCAATTTGGTGTTTGTCCCATTTTGTGAATTATTGGTTGGTGAACGGACCCCAGACCTCACAACTATAAAGGGCAATGGGTTCTATAACGGATTCAAGTATTTTTTAGCCAGATCCTAGTTGGTATGTCACATTTTATGTTCCTTTTGATGGCATAGAAGGCCCTTCTTGCCTTGTCTCTCAGATCGTTCACAGCTTTGTGGAAGTTACCTGTGGCGCTGATGTTTAGGCCAAGGTATGTATCATTTATTGTGTGCTCTAGAGCAACGGTGTCTAGATGGAATTTGTATTTGTGATCCTGGCGACTGGACCTTTTTTGGAACACCATTATTTTGGTCTTACTGAGATTTACTGTCAGGGCCCAGGTCTGGCAGAATCTTTGCAGAAAATCTAGGTACTGCTGTAGGCCCTCCTTGGTTGGTGACAGAAGCACCAGATCATCAGCAAACAGTAGACATTTGACTTTAGATTCTAGTAGGGTGAGGCCGGGTGCTGCAGACTGTTCTAGTGCCCTTGCCAATTCATTGATATATATGTTGAAGAGGGTGGGGCTTAAGCTGCATCCCTGTCTCACCCCACGGCCCTGTGGAAAGAAATGTATGTATTTTTTGCCAATTTTAACTGCAGACTTGTTTGTGTACATGGATTTTATAATGACGTATGTTTTTCCCCCAACACCGCTTTCCATCTATTTGTATAGCAGACCCTCATGCCAAATTGAGTTGAAGGCTTTATTGAAATTAACAAAGCATTAGACTTTGCCTTTGTTTTGGTTTGTTTGTTTGTGATTTAGGGTGTGCAGGGTGAATATGTGGTCTGTCGTATGATAATTTGGTAAAAAGCCAATTTGACATTTTCTCAGTACATTGTTTTCACTGAGGAAATGTACAAGTCTGCTGTTAATGATAATGCAGAGGATTTTCCCAAGGTTGCTGTTGACGCGTATCCTACGGTAGTTATTGGGGACAAATTTGTCTCCACTTTTGTGGCTTGGGGTGATCAGTCCTTGGTTCCAAATATTGGGTAAGATGCCAGAGCTAAGGATGATGTTAAAGAGTTTTAAGTCAATTGGAATTTGTTGTCTGTATATTTTATAATTTCATTGAGGATACCATCAACACCACAGGCCTTGTTTGGTTTGGAGAGTTTTTATTTTGTGCTGTAGTTCATTCAAGGTAATTGGAGAATCCAGTGGGTTCTGGTAGTCTTTAATAGTTGATTCTAAGAGTTGTATTTGATCATGTATACGTTTTTGCTGTTTGTTCGTTGTTATAGAGCCAAAAAGATTGGAGAAGTGGTTTACCCATACATCTCCATTTTGGATAGATAACTCTTCAGGTTGTTGTTTGTTTAGAGTTTTCCAATTTTCCCAGAAGTGGTTAGAGTCTATGGATTCTTCAATTACATTGAGCTGATTTCTGACGTGCCGTTCCTTCTTTTTCCGTAGTGTATTTCTGTATTGTTTTAGTGATTCACCTTAGTGAAGGCGTAGACTCAGGTTTTCTGGGTCTCTATGTTTTTGGTTGGACAGGCACACTCTCTCTACCACCCTCGCTTTATCTCTCTCTATTTCTTACTCAGATGGAAGCTGCACTATTCTAAGACAATTACAGAATTGGTTTTAAGTAAGTCAGAATCATATATTTTTGTATCCTATTTCTGTCTCTAATAGCTTGGTAGCACTTAAAGTTGTCATTTCTCTTTAGAAAGCACTTTAAGGCTTTAAGTACTCTGTAGGTATCTGTGGAGTGTGGACAGTATTTCCTTCAGTTCTGATATTGTAACATTGGTCCATATCTGACAGCAGCACAAGTAAATAATGAAAGAGGAAGAGAGCCGAGTGCTATTGTGTCTCACACTATCCCCCTTTACATTTCTTCCACTAAGCCACTCTTCCTCTCATTCTATGTCTTGCTCTCTCTTAATAATACACGTTTATGCCAAAGTAAATAATGAAAGGGAAAGAGAGCCCACTGCCCAGTGGGGCTATTGTCTCAGACTATCCTACCCCCCCCCCCCCCCCCCCCCCCCCCCACACTATCCCAGTCTCTCTCAGTCCTTCTCTCTCTTTGTAAACCTCTAGTGTATGGAGCGAGTACTAAGTAAAGTGCACCATTCTTAGCGCTGCACCACTGCCTGCCTACTAGTATGTGGTCCTCAAGTGGCCTCCCTCAGCAGCAACGTCGACATGATGGATGTCATTTCAAACCAGGTTTCTTGCTACGCTGATAAATCAGCCATGTCAAAACAAGCAGGCTGGCATTGTAAGCTGATAACAATAGTAACAGATAATTAGAAGATTTGGGCTTTTGCGTCATTTGTGGTGCCAACTGCCAAAGAACAGGCCTGTGACAGATGACTCAAAATGATAATGCCGGCATGAAGCCTAGACTGCAAATGTGCCCATTAATGACCAGAGTGTGTTTTGGAAATGCAGCTAATGAGTGTGGCCATTAAGTACAAATTACATTTATGGCTGTTAGGGCTGAGTTAGGGCTGGGAGAAGTGGCAGAGGTTGGAATACTGAAGGCAACAAAATGGTAGCCACATTTTCGACCCTGGGTGTTACACTTCTTCATTGACTTCTTGGAGGACATCCATGGTCATAAACTAGTTGTCTCTCAAATTCATCAGAAACGTGCATTTTCAATACAGGCCTAGATAGAGAGAGATAAGATATACTGAAGCTAGCAGCAGCCAATGATTGTATTTGTTGGGTTCTCCTGTGCAAGGCGCTTCCTTCCATTTGTGATCTTCGTACTGTAATCTAAGAATCACCTTTATTCGCCAAATACATTTACACATACCCAGAATTTGCCTTAGTGAGAAGGTGCTGCCAGCAATAGAAAATAAAACCAACCCCATACTGTGTGACAACCAACCCTGTGATGGTGCTGATTGTCACACGTGGACAGTATGTTTAATGGCTTATAACTCAATGTTGGAATAAGATACACTACATGACCAAAAGTTTGTGGACACCTGCTCATCGAACATCTCATTCCAAAATCATGGGCATTAATATGGAGTTGGTCCCCCCTTTGCTGCTATAACAGCCTCCACTCTTCTGGGAATGCTTTCCACTATATATTGGAACATTGCTGTGTGGACTTGCTTCCATTCAGCCACAAGCATTAGTGAGGTTGGGCACTGATGTTGGGAGATTAGGCCTGACTCGCTGTCTGCATTCCAGTTCATCCCAAAGGTGTTAGATGGGTTAATGACCTAAGGCTCGTATTTCTGTGTGTTATTATGTTATAATTAAGTCAATGATTTGATAGAGCAGTCTGACTGAGCGATGGTAGGCACCAGCAGGCTCGTAAGCATTCATTCAAACAGCACTTTCGTGCATTTTGCCAGCAGCTCTTTGCAATGCTTCATGACTTCAAGCCTATCAACTCCCGAGATTAGGCTACTGTAACCGATGTGAAATGGCTAGCTAGTTAGCGGGGTGCGCGCTAATAGCGTTTCAAACGTCACTCGCTCTGAGACTTGGAGTAGTTGTTCCCCTTGCTCTGTATGGGTAACGCTGCTTCGAGGGTGGCTGTTATCGATGTGTTCCTGGTTCGAGCCCCGTTAGCGGCGAGGAGAGGGATGGAAGCTATACTGTTACACTGGCAATACTAAAGTGCCTATAAGAACATCCAATAGTCAAAGGTATATGAAATACAAATTGTATAGAGAGAAATAGTCCTATAATTCCTATAATAACTACAACCTAAAACTTCTTACCTGGGAATATTGAAGACTCATGTTAAAAGGAACCACCAGCTTTCATATGTTCTCATGTTCTGAGCAAGGAACTTAAACGTTAGCTTTCTTACATGGCACATATTGCACTTTTACTTACTTCTCCAACACTTTGTTTTTGCATTATTTAAACCAAATTGAACATGTTTTATTATTTATTTGAGGCTAAATTGATTTTATTGATGTATTATATTAAGTTAAAATAAGTGTTCATTCAGTATTGTTGCAATTGTCATTATTACAAATACATTTTTAAAAATCGGCTGATTAATCGGTATCGGCCTTTTTGGTCCTCTAATAATCGGTATCGGTATCGGCGTTGAAAAGTCATAATCGGTCGACCTCTAGTCTAAGGTCCTGAGCGCTCTGGAGCAACTGTACTTTGCTCCTTTCATTTTTCCCTCAATCCTGACCTGTCTCTCAGTCTCTGCCGCTGAAAAACATCCCCACCACATGATGCTGCCACCACCATGCTTCACCGTAGCGATGGTGCCAAGTTTCCTCCAGACTTGACACGTGGCATTCAGGCCAAAGTGTTCAATCTTGGTTTCATCAGACCAGAGAACCTTGTTTCTCATAGTTTGAGAGTCATTTAGGTGTCTTTTGGCAAACTCAAAGCGGACTGTCATGTGTCTTTTGTGGCTTCAGTCTGGCCACTCTACCATTAAGGCCTGATTGGTGGAGTGCTGCAGAGATGGTTGTCCTTCTGGAAGGTTATCCCATCTCCACAGAAGAACTCTGGATCTTGGTCAGTGACCATTGGGATCTTGGTCAGTGACCATTGGGTTCTTGGTCAGTGACCATTGGGTTCTTGGTCACCTCCTTGACCAAAGCCCTTCTCCTCCGACTGCTCAGTTTGGCCGGGCGGCCAGCTCTAGGAAGAGTCTTGGTGGTTCAAAACTTATTCCATTTAAGAATGATGGAGGCCACTGTGTTCTTCAATGCTGCAAAACAATTTTTGTACACTTCCCCAGATCTGTGCCTCGACACAATCTTGGAGCTCTACGGACAATTCCTTCGACTTCGTGGCTTGGTTTTTGCTCTGACATGCACTGTCAACTGTGGAACCTTATATAGACAGGTGTGCCTTTCCAAATCATGTCCAATCAATTGAATTTATCACAGGTGGACTCCAATCAAGTTGTAGAAACATCTCAAGGATGATCAATGGAAACAGGTTACACCTGAGCTCAATCTCGAGTCTCATAGCAAGGGGTCTGAATACTTACGTAAATAAAGTATTTCTGTTTTTTATTTAAAATAATTTTGCAAACATTTCTAAAAACCTGTTTTTGTTTTGTCTTTATGGGTTATTGTGTGTAGATTGATGAGGATTTTTTTAAATCCATTTTAGAATAATGCTCTATAGTAAAAATATGTGGAAAAACGGAAGGGGTCTGAATACTTTCCGAATGCACTGTATATATTCGCCACGACAGCATCCATACCTCTGCTTATATTGACATATCCCTTCTGTAAATGTTATATTTAAGCAATAAGGCCAGAGGTGTGGTATATGCAATAAGGCCAGAGGTGTGGTATAACGTGTGGTATATGGCCAATATACCACGGCTATGGGCTGTTCTTAAGCACGAAGCAACGTGGAGTGCCTGGACACATTCCTTAGCTGTGGTATATTGGCCATATATCACAAACCCCAGAGGTGCCTTATTGCTATTTTAAACTGGTTACTAACGTAATTAGAGCAGTAAAAAAAAAAGTTTGTTATACACGTGGTATACTGTCTGATATACCATGGCTGTCAGCCAAACAGCAGTCAGGGTTCAAACCACCCAGTTTATAATCCCACTTTAATCAGCCTATACTCCATTGTTATATGTTTTATGTTTACTGTTCCAATGTTGTATATTCTGTATGATGTCTATGTGGACTTACACTACACAGCCAAAAGTATGTAGACATCCCTTCAAATTAGTGGATTTGGCACCTGTTGCTGACAGGTGTATAAAATCAAGCACGCAGCCATGGAATCTCCATAGACAATCATTGATAGTAGAATAGCCCGTACTGAAGAGCTCAGTGACTTTCACTGCCTGGAAGGAACTTCAGGACAATAACTGTTAGTTGGGAGCTTTATGAAATTGGTTTCCGTGGCCGAGCAGCCTCACACAAGCCTAGGATCACCATGCGCAATGCCAAGCATGGACTGGAGTGATGTAAAGCTCGCCTTCATTGGACTCTGGAGCAATGGAAACGCGTTCTCTGGAGTGACGAATCAGACTTCACCATCTGGCAGTCAGACGGACGAATCTGGGTTTGACGGATGCCAGGAGAACGCTACCTGACCAAATGTACATTTTGGTGGAGGAGGAATAATGGACTGGGGCTGTTTTTCATGGTTTGGACTAGGCCCCTTAGTTCCAGTGAAGGGAACTCTTACGCTACATCATACAATGACTTTCTAGATGATTCTGTGCTTCCAACTTTGTGGCAACAGTTTAGGGAAGTCCCTTTCCTGTTTCAGCATGACAATGCCCCCGTGCACAAAGAGAGGTACACACATAAATGGTTTGTCGAGATCGTTGTGGAAGAACTTGATTAGCCTGCACAGAGCCCTGACCTTAATATGGTAGAATCCGGAAACTATCATCTCTAAAACAAAACGTTTATTCTTTCAGTGAAATACGGAACCGTTCTGTATTTTATCTAACGGGTGGCATCCATAAGTCTAAATATTCCTGTTACATTGCACAACCTTCAATGTTATGTCATAATTACGTAAAATTCTGGCAAATTAGTTCGCAATGAGCCAGGCGGCCCAAACTGTTGCATATACTCTGACTCTGCGTGCAATGAACGCAAGAGAAGTGACACAATTTCACCTGGTTAATATTGCCTGCTAACCTGGATTTCTTTTAGCTAAATATGCAGGTTTAAAAATATATACTTCTGTGTATTGATTTTAAGAAAGGCATTGATGTTTATGGTTAGGTACACGTTGGAGCAACGACAGTCCTTTTTCGCGAATGCCCACTGCATCGATTATATGCAACGCAGGACACGCTAGATAAACTAGTAATATCATCAACCATGTGTAGTTATAACTAGTGATTATGATTGATTGATTGATCGTTTTTTATAAGATACGTTTAATGCTAGCTAGCAACTTAACATGGCTTCTTACTGCATTCGCATAACAGGCGGGCTCCTCGTGAGGCAGGTGGTTAGAGCGTTGGACTAGTTAACCGTAAGGTTGCAAGATTGAATCCCTGAGCTGACAAGGTAAAAATCTGTCGTTCTGCCCCTGAACAAGGCAGTTAACCCACCGTTCCTAGGCCATCATTGAAAATAAGAATGTCTTCTTAACTGACTTGCCTAGTTAAATAAATGTGTAAAAAAATAGGCAAAATCGGCATCCAAAATTACCGATTTCCGATTGTTATGAAAGCTTGAAATTGGCCCTGATTAATTGGCCATTCCGATTAATCGGTCAACCTCTACCTCAGACTGGGGTGAAGGTTCACCTTGCAACAGGACAATGACCCTAAGCACACAGCCATGACAATGCAGAAGTGGCTTTGGGACAAGTCTCTGAATGTCCTTGAGTGGCCCAGCCAGAGCCCGGACTTGAACCAGATCAAACATCTCTGGAGAGACCTGAAAATAGCTGTGCAGCAACACTCCCCATCCAACCTGACAGAGCTTTAGGATATTCAGAGGAGAATGGGAGAAACTCCCCAAATACAGGTGTGCCAAGCTTGTAGCGTAAAACCCAAGAAGACCCGAGGCTGTAATCTCTGCCAAAGGTGCTTCAACAAAGTACTGAGTAAAGGGTCTGAATAATTTAATTTAATTTAGTTATTATTAATACATTTGCAAAAACCTGTTTTTGCCCTGTCATTGTGGGATATTGTGTGTAGTTGGTGAGGAAAAAATACAATTTTATACATTTTAGAGTAAGGCTGTAGCATAACAAAATGTGCAACATGTAAACTGCTCTGAATAATTTATGGATGCACTGTACAGTGCATAAACAGTGTTGTGCAAATGCAGTATAGTGCACATTTGTATTAGAGGTCATTGATGACAAGGTGCAATAATCGGCTCAGTTAAAAGTCAATTAATTCCTATTAGCCCAGTGGTCAGTTGATGAGGGCCACAGCATGGGGTAAGAATGGGGGAAGAAACTGTTCAGGTGGCAGGTGGTTATGGTCATGGTTGACCTAAACCGTCTGCCAGAGGGGAGTGCTTAAAAAATGGGGTGTCCGGGGTGGGAAGGGTTGGTGTTGATCTTACCTGCACGCTTCCTTCTCCTGGAGGCATACAGGTCCTTGATGGAGGGCAGGTGACAGCCGATTACCTTCTCCACAGACCGGAAAATGCACTGCAGTTTTGACCATGCAGTGGGCAGACGCAGACCAAAACCAGACGCTTTTAGAACAGGTGACTCGCTCCCTCAGGTTCATGCTCTACAACATCCATAGAGTACAACCCTACCTCACACAGGAAGTGGCAGATGTCCTAATCCAGGCACTTGTCATCTCCTTTCTGGACTACTGCAACTCGCTGTTGATTGTGCTCCCCGCTTGTGCAATTAAACCCCTGCAACTTATCCAGTACGCTGCAGCCCGCCTAGTGTGGAACCCCTTTCATGAAGTAATACTCACACTTGACTCTTTTCCCTCTTATTGCTCTGACTTTGCTTATAGCTACTTTCTTGAGGAAAAATGTACTTTGCTCATCTATAGCCATAATATTGGGTCAAATGACATTAATTAGACCTGTGATTTATTTTTCATTTCAGGTAATGTAATGTATTAAATTAATAATTTAGCTCCAAAACAACATAACAAACTACACTGAACAAAAATATGAACGCAACATGTAAAGTGTTGGTCCCATGTTTCATGAGCTGAAATAAAAGATCCCAGAAATGTTCCATAAGCACAAAAAGCTTATTTTTCTAAAATGTTGTGCACAAATGCATTTACATACCTGTTAGTGAGCATTACTCCTTTGCCAAAATGATCCATCCACCTGACAGGTGTGGCAAATCAAGAAGCTGATTAAACGGCTTGATCCTTACACAGGTGCACCTTGTGCTGGGGACAAGGCCACTCTAAAATGTACAGTTTTGTCACACAACACAATGTCACAGATGTCTCAAATTTTGAGGGATCGTGCAATTGGCATGCTGACTGCAGGAATGTCCACCAGAGCTGTTGCCAGAGAATTTAATGTTAATTTCTCTTCCATAAGCATTCTCCAACGTCATTTTAGTGGTACTTCCAACCGGCCTCACAACCGCAGGCATCGTGTGGGTGAGGAGTTTGCTGATGTCAGCGTTGTGAACAGAGTGCCCCAAGATGGCGGTGGGGTTACGGTATGGCAGACATAAGCTACGGACAACTACCACAATTGCATTTTGTAAATGGTCATTTGAATGCACAGAGATACCGTGACGAGATCCTTTGAAATTGTTGCTTGTTGTGTTTTTATTTTTATTTTTTACACAACATTTGCATGGAATTGTTATTCTAATAGCAAATCTTCACCCTCTGAATGGCACACATACCTAATCCATGTCTCAATTGTCTCAAGGCATAAGAATCCTTCTTTAAGCAGTTAAATGTAACTAAATGCAATCGAAAATGTAATCTACATAATAAAGTAAATTATATATCATGAGGGTCCATAAACAATAACTAGTAATGCTTCATACTCAAAGAAAGGTTAAAATATCAGCTTTTTGGTAAAAATAATTATAAATTGCTGAGGTACAAATTTGATAAATTTTTTAAAAGGAAATATTTTATATGATGTATTTCCTAATCAACAAAACTGTATTAATAATGCTTGAAATTACTTATATGCTTTCTAAATATACAATTATTCAATTATAAAATGACTTATTATAAGATTTCACCTTCCTCACAACTGTAAAATACATATTTTCTAAAGGTCTCTCTTGATCCGAACGTCTGCCCCCATTGCTGTGAATGTCTCACAGAGCTTTAGTTTGGCTCCTTGAACACGATCTCTGAATCTCCCGTTGCGCTAGGATGTAACGATTGCAGGCATGTGCTTTGTCTGTGGCTGTGATGTAGGGTTCAGCCAGCAGTTGATGGACAGTCAGAAGAGCGAATTAAATGGTAGGAGGGACATCCCAGCTTCAAGTGGTTTCAGATTTCACATCCTACCTCACACATGCTCAGATACTACTGTGTTCATGTGAACCACGGCTATCGCTCAATACATGCCATTTTGATCTATGTCATCCACAGATCGATTTATAAGGGAAATTGGTGGTCGGAACCGGTAACCAGAACCACGCAGTTCCCCTAAAAAGGGGACCTTACATCTAAGAGGTTTTAACCTGTCTCCTCCCCTTCATCTACAGTGATTGAAGTGGATTTAACAAGGGACATCAATAAGGGATCATACTGTAGCTTTCACCTGGATTCACCTGGTCAGTCTATGTCATGGAGAGAGCAAGTGTTCTTAATGTTTTATACACTCAGTGTATTTAGTCTAATTTCCTGACATCATTAGCCAGCCAGCAGCAGCCCTGGGTGGAGCATTGCTCTCTGGGAGCTGAAATTTACTTTACTGTGTAGACTAGGGCAATATAGCAACTTAAACAATTTGATTGAAAGTGGTAAATTGTGCAGTATGACTAACAAAATGTCACGTTCCTGACCTGTTTTCTGTTGTTTTTGTATGTGTTTGACGGTCAGGGCGTGAGTTTGGGTGGGCAGTCTATGTTTTCTGTTTCTATGTTGGTTTAAGGGTGACCTGATATGGCTCTCAATTAGAGGCAGGTGGTTTTCATTTCCTCTGATTGAGAGTCATATTAAGGTAGGTGTGTTCACATTGATTGTTGTGGGTGGTTGTCTCCTGTGTCAGTGTCTGTATGTTACGCCACACGGGACTGTTTCGGTTTGTTTGTTCGTTCGTTCGGTTTATGTAGTCTGTTCCTGTTTCATGCGTTCTTCGTGTATATGTAAGTTCGTTAGTTCAGGTCTGTCTACATGCGTTTGTTATTTTGTAATTATCAAGTGTATTTCGTGTCAGTGTTCGTCTTGTCTAATAAATCATTATGTATTCATCACCCGCTGCGCCTTGGTCCACTCTCTCACCGAAAGACGACCGTTACACAAAAACTATAAAACATTGACATTTTTATCAAATCTTACAGTAATGCATATACACTAAAAAGCATCATAACTGTAATAACTTCATAATAACTGTAATAACTTCATAATAACTAATAGCTTCATAATAACTGTAATAGCTTCATAATAACTGTAATAGCTTCATAATAACTTTAATAACTGCATAACTTTTTGGGGTTGTTGTCTAGAGATTTTAATGTGAGTTTTACACGTGTCGAAATGTCAGGGCAATTCAATTGAGTCCTTCTGCCATCGGAGTCGCAGTTTCTCATTTCTCCAGTTTATGTGCGTACGTATGGGTCAAAGTGTCCATGGAGGACCGCACATTTGTTTTTTATAAATCCCAAAGTTTGCTTAGAAAGTGGCGGACGCCTTCTTTTGTGCCTATGCGACATTTATAAATGAGACCCCTGGAGAGGTGGTTCTAGGTCACGATGTGATGCTCTCTGGCTCCAGGAAGGGAAGGCAGGTCCACGGTGTGTGTGGGTGGGGGAAGGGAGGCTGGGAGGTGGGGCAGTTGTAGGTTGTGTGTGGTAGAAACACCCATGGTAGAAACACCAACCTTTCTCCACCTGCTCACAATGTAAACCAGGATAGAGGATGGGGGAGGGATTAAAGTAAAATAGATAAACACAAGCTAAACTGAAATGGATAGTTAAAGGCCTGTGTATATGCTCTATTGCTCACTGGTCCTGTATATTGAAAGTGGGAAATATATCTCTCCTAAGGGAGAAATAGAAATATTCACATTATTTATCCAGAGGAAAATTGGGGATGGTCATGCTTTTTCAATTTCAGTCAGGGGGAGAGCTTAGTATTTAATTTTTTTTGTCATGTAATTTGTAATCAATTAAATGTCATATTGCTCAGGGTGTGAAAACGAGTTTCTTATTATAGCTACTCATGTGTGCCCGATGATGCCCATCATTCCTGATTCTCTGCTGGGCGCGCAGTATCAAGTGCGCCTAGAGTGGTCGCAATAAAATTATCAATAGCATAACCAAAAGGCAAGGGGTTTAAATTAAGCCATAGACAAACAGGTGTGGAGAGTTCCTTACTAATTAGTGACCTTAATTAATCAATCAAGTACAAGGGAGGAGCGCCCGCAGACACTCTGCCCTCCGTGGAGTGAGTTTGACACGTGCTATAGGCTATAGGTCTAGGCCAGGGGTACTCAACTCTTACCCTATGAGGTCCGGAGCCTGCTGTTTTTCTGTTCTAGCTGATAATTAATTGCACACATCTGGTATCCCAGGTCTAAATCAGTCCCTGATTAGAGTGGAAGAATGAAAAAAAATGCAGTGGAACTGGCTTTGAGGTCCAGAGTTGAGTTTGAGGGGCCTAGGGCAGTGGTGTCTAACCCTGTTCCTGGAGAGCTACCTTCCTGTATGTTTTCACTCCAACCCCAGTTGTAACTAACCTGGTTCAGTTTATCAACCAGGTAATTATTAGAATCAGGTGTGCTAGATTAGGGTTGGAGTGAAAACCTACAGGATGGTAGCTCTCCAGGAACAAGGTTGGAGAGCCCTGGCCTAGGCTATACGAAGAGCATGCTCGGAGAAGCACAGGGCAAAGTTATTTTTCTAAGACAATTTACTTTTCCCCCGAGTTTTGCTGCTGGGATGGTGTATATAAAACTAGGCTACACTGCATTACACACTGGAATGGATAGGCATTGCCCCCGGCCTGCCTAACCAATGTCGCCTAACCAATGACTGTGCTGTGTACGGTGGCATTTCAGGAGGCGAGTCAATTTGTTAAAAAATGCAATATCTGTGCATGCAGACTTTGTCTACTGATGTCCTGTTCAGTTTGAGAGGAGAGCGTGAAGATGAGAAGGAGGACCGGAGTAATTTTTGGGCGCAAAAAAATCATTAAATGTGACTCGTTTCAGGAAACTAGGTGTATGTTGTGCGTCACAACTTCACAGAGGTATTTGAATGTAACCATTTATTTTGTATCAAAATGTGTGTTTTGGGGAAGAAATGCTTTCTGGAACATGTGAACATTCATATGCCTTCATAACAAACTTGTAAGGGCCTCCCGAGTGGCGCAGCGGTCTAAGGCAATGCATTGCAGTGCTTGAGGCGTCACTACAGCTCCGAATTTGATCCCAGGCTGTGTCACAGCTGGCCGTGACCGGGAGACCCATGAGGCGGTGCACAATTGGCTCAGCGTCGTCCGGGTTAGGGAAAGGTTTGGCTGACCGGGATTTCCTAGTCCCATCGTGCTCTAGCGACTCCTTGTGGCGGGCCGGGCGCCTGCAAGTTGACTGCGTTCGCCAGTTGGACGGTGTTTCCTCCGACACATTGTTGCGGCTGGCTTCCGGGTCAAGTGAGCAGTGTGTCAAGAAGCAGTGCAGTGTGTCAAGAAGCAGTGCAGCTTGGCAGGGTCATGTTCAAGAGGACTCATGGCTCTCAACCTTCGCCTCTCCCGAGTCCTTAGGGGAGTTGCAGCGATGGGACAAGACTGTAACTACCAATTGGATATCACGAGAAAAAGGGTTAACAGTACAAAAATAAATTATAAATAAAAAAATTCAATTACGAGCCTAGTTGGTTTATCCACGGAAAAAACAAGGAACCTTCCCGCTAGCTTTGACTGGCTGAGATAATGGATGGGCTGGACATGCCGAGAGATGAGTTTGGGATTGGTATGCCATGTAGTTCGCTTCTGTTTATAATATGAGCTGCTCAGTATGCGTAGGTAATCCTTTCTAACGCAGATTTTTTTAAACTATATTACGAAAAACTGCAAAAGTTAATGCTCTCTGCTTTCTGGAGGAATGTGTTTTGAAATCAGTGGAATGTCCGGTGGAAGCAGAGTATGATATCTAAGGAGGTGGAGAAAATTCTGGCGTTTGATTGCAAATATGTAGAGGGAGTCGGAAAGAGAACACAGAAGACTGTTGTATAAAACACCTGTCTCCAGATTATATCTTCAAACTAAGGGCAACCATTTTCAGATATTTTACATTTCTAATTTTGTCAGAAAGTTGTTTTCATTGCAAGTTAAAGCGTACTGTTAGCTGGCTAGGTAAAGTTAGCTGGCTGGCTCGCTAGCTAAAGACTGGTCAGTCATAAATTACATCATCATTTCTCAATCAAAGTTTGTACCGACAGATTGAATAGCATTATAGAATAGGTGCATAAAATGCATCCTCCAATTGTAGCTTCTGCCTATATGCCCACTCAAGAAAATTGTATATTTTTAATACCCTCAAACACCAAGTTAAGCATATGTAATTTCATGGCTTCAGTAGGCCATTATCAATCATGAATGATAATTATTCACATTTAATCTGTGAAATGTCCAAACTGAATGCCAATCATTTGATCTCAATCGGTTTAATGGGAATATGCATTTAGATCTTCTTAAATGCCTGTTTAGTGAGCAAATCAAGGCAGATGGTGTTTAACAAACTATCTGCATTTTTTGTAGGCCTATTTTGTTTCAATCAAAGCTTAGCCTGCGGCGCACATGCTGTTGAGTTTGAGGAAAATATTTCGCTATTCAGCTGAGAAAGTTTTTTTGGTGTAACATATTATAGGCCTGCTATGCTACAGTAGGCTTATATGCTATTATATTCAGATATGCTATGTAAAATAATAATGAATCATTCTGATCTTGCGAGACATTGATTCAGATTTGATCTAACTTTACTAAACGAGCATCATTGAGGGAAGTTATAGTCTTCTATTTGTAATAATAATAATATTAAGTGATGAGTAGGACTATTAGATGTAGGCAACATCTTGATGAGGGTTTTTTTTGGCGATTTGAGCGCCCTTCGAATCGTGATGCTGAAAGGACAGCAGTGGTCACATATGTTTCTGGGTTCCACTGTGCAAGGCGGTCCGTCGGGTTTTGTGAACGTCATGGCAAACAGGCTGTGAATTTGGATCCTAGATCTCGTTGATGTGATAAGGTTCATGGGTCAGTTTGTCTGCATATGCAATAGAGGTGGTACGTTTCTGCACTCGGACAGTAGGGTGAGTTCAATTGCGTCATACAAGACTGTTTTGAGGACTGCCGTTTTAGCAACCCCTGGTAGAGTTTTCTGTCTGTGGCTGTTCTTGTTATGTTCGGATTTGGCCTGCTCAAAGTGGTCACTCCTCCGACCGACGGGCTTCTGCACACATGCCTACAGTTCATAATTTGTGCCACCGCCATAGAGAAATAATAAAGGGAAGAAACCACCATTTAGGCGACCTACCTATAGGCTGCTATAGCCTACGTATTTATTTAGTTTTTCATTCTATTGTTTTCATGGAATGTTTGTGTTAATTAGGCCTAAATATAGTTTATTTAGAATTTATGAGAATACATTATCCATTTTACCACACAGTCCTGTGTAATTATCAATTTAAAAAAAGTTAGGGAGTGCCGCAACAGACTTTTAAACAACGTACTAACTAAATCAGTCGGGAGCAAGCCAAGTAGCCTAAGAAGGAACAAAAATGAATGATTTAGGCTGCATTATTATTATTTCAAGGCTATAGCTTGCCATTTAAGAAATTAATTGTGAAGCATTTGTGACAAGCTACAGGATAGCAGAAGCACTCAGCATTTCAACAACACATGAACAACAGCACTTCAACAACATGCCTATACATTTAGCATTTTGGCTGTATAAAATGTAATACATTTTAAAAAATTGCTTCGATTTAAATAATCATGAAAAACGAAAAATGCCTTATTAGGCTACACAGTCATTCTACAGTGCCTTTGACTTTCCTTTTAGAAACACGACTTTGGCCAGTCTTTGGTTTGACGATCATGTTGTGAGCTATGCATGCCTAGTTTGTTAATTTAGCTAGCAGATGCTCTTATATTCCCATGCCCTAATCAAAGTCAACACACATCTACACTGAACAAAAATATAAAGCAACATGTAACAATTTCAAAGACTACTGAGGGACAGTTCATACAAGGAAATCAGTCCATTTAAATGAATTAACTAGGCCCTAATCTATGGATTTCACATGACCGGGAATACAGAAATGCATCTGTTGGTCACAGATACCTTAAAAAAAATTGGGGTATGGATCAGAAGACCAGTCAGTATCTGGTGTGATTGTGGCCTGTGGAATGTTGTACCACTCTTCAATGGATGTGCAAAGTTGCTGTATATTGGCAGGAACTGTAACATGCTGTCGTACACGTCGATCCAGAGCATCCCAAACTTGCTCAATGTCTGGTGAGTATGCAGGCCATGGAAGAACTGGGCCATTTTCAGCTTCCAGGAATTGTGTACAGATCCTTGCAACATGGGGCCCTGCATTATCATGCTGAAACATGAGATGATGGCGGCGGATGAATGGTACGACAATGGACCTCAGGTTCTCATGACGGTATCTCTGTGCATTGCCATCAATGAAATGCAGTTGTGTTCATTGTCTGTAGTGTATGCCTGACCATACCATAACCCCACAAGCACCATTGTTCACAACGTTGACATCGCCCACACGACACCATACACGCTGTCTGTCATCTGCCCGGTACAGTTGAAACCGGGATTCATCCGGGAAGAGCACACATCTCCAGCGTGCCAGTGACCATCGAAGGTTGAGCATTTGCACAATGAAGTCGTTTACGACACCGAATTGCAGTCAGGTCAAGACCCTGTTAAGGATGACGTGAACGCAGATGTGTTTCCTTGAGATGGTTTCTGACAGTTTGTACAGAAATTCTTTGGTTGGGCAAACCAGCTGTCCTTCTCAGATGATCCCGCAGGTGAAGAAGCCGGATATGGAGGTCCTGGTCTGGCATGCCTACATGTAGTCTGCAGTTGTGAGGCCGAATGGACGTACTGCCAAATTCTCTAAAACGACGTCTGAGGCAGATTATGGTAGAGAAATTAACATTGCATTCTCTGGCAACAGCTCTGGTCGACATTCATGCTGTCAGCATGCCAATTGCACACAAAACTTGAGACATATGAGGCATTGCATTGTGTGACAAAACTGCACATTTTGGAGTGGTCTTTTATTGTCCCAAGCACAAGTTGCACCTGTGTAATGATAATGCCGTTTAATCAGCTCCTTGATATGCCACACTTGTTAGGTAGATGGATTATAGTGGCATAGAAGAACTGCTCACAAAGAAGAATGTAAAGAAATTTGGGTGCAAAATCTGAACGAAATAAGCTTTTTGTGCGAATTGACATTTTTGGGGATCTTTTATTTCAGCTCAGGACCAACACTTTGCATGTTGCGTTTGTATTTTTGTTCAGTGTATTTCGTAACAACAATATCATGGAATAAAAGTGAATAAATTATAAAATTATAGTTACCCAATCTTTTTTTTTTACACGTGCATATAGGCCTACCTGATATGTGGCTGCTGTGTTAAACAAGGAATGGCTTTGTTACTGGGATTTACCTCCTCGAAACCACTCCCTTTTCCCAGGATAAATAACTGCGATAAACCAGTAAATTATAACACATTATTTATATGTTCAGCATGGCGTGAAATTTAACTGTTAAATGATATGCAATGTCTGGCTTCTGTACGGCTTCTGCATGATTAATCAATGCTCAGGGTGGGGACAGACAGCCCATCTCAGTATGGAGCGCAGTTGACAATGTATGTAGACCTATCTCATCATGGTAACTTTTGTTCTTGTGACAGGTAGGCCTACATTTGCTGCAGTATGGCCTATGCTAGAGTAATATAAAAACAGAATGTGCATCTAATTTACCCATCTCCATCTGGCTTTCGTGGGGGTCACCTTGTTTTTTAATTGTAATAATGATATTTTTAATTGCAGCTGCAGAGTTTTTCCACAGCCTGTCACTCGAATCTCATTGCTTGAAATCACGAGCACTCTCTTGCAGTCTTTCTCTCTCTCCACCAACTCCATTCAAATTGCATCCAAAATAGATAATCCTGTTGACGTTGACCCCAGTCTCAACGTCAACAGTGAAGTGCCGACTCCGTGATGCTGGCATTCTAGGCAGAGTTGCAAAGAAAAAGCCATATCTCAGACTGTCCAATAAAAAGAAAAGATTAAGATGGGCAAAAGAACACACACACTGGACAGAGGAACTCTGCCTAGAAGGCCAGCATCCCGGAGTCGCCTCTTCACTGTTGACGTCGAGACTGATGTTTTGCGGGTACTATTTAATGAAGCTGCCAGTTGAGGACTTGTGAGGTGTCTGTTTCTCAAACTAGACACTCTAGTGTACTTGTCCTCTTGCTCAGTTGTGCACCGGGGCCTCCCACTCCTCTTTCTATTCTGGTTAGAGCCAGTTCGCGTTGTTCTGTGAAGGGAGTAGTACATAACGTTGTATGGGATCTTCAGTTTCTTGGCAATTTCTCGCATGGAATAGCATTAATTTGTCAGAACAAGAATAGACTGACGCGTTTCAGAAGAAAGTCCTTTGTTTCTAGCCATTTTGAGTCTGTAATCGAACCAACAAATGCTGATGCTCCAGATACTCAACTAGTCTGAAGGCCAGTTTTATTTCTTCTTTAATCAGCACAACAGTTTTCAGCTGTGCTAACATAATCGCAAAAGGGTTTTCTAATGATCAATTCGCCTTTTAAAATGATATACTTGGATTAGCTAACACAACATGCCATTGGAACACAGAAGTGATGGTTGCTGATAATGGGCCTCTGTACGCCTATGTAGATAACCCATAGAACATCTGCCGTTTCCAGCTACAATAGTCATTTACAACATTAACAATGTCTACACTGTATTTCTCATCAATTTGATGTCATTTTAATCGGCAAAAATGTCTAAGTGAGCCCAAACTTTTAAAAGGTAGTGTATAACACTACAGTGCATTTGGAAAGTATTCAGACCACTTGACTTTCCACATTTTGTTACATTACAGCCTTATTCTGAAATTGATTAAAATTGTTTTATCCCCTCATCAATCTACACACAAAACTCCATAATGATTTTTTCAAAAAAAAAAATATTAGTTGCTAATGTAAAAAAAAAAGTGTACATAAGTATTCAGACCCTTTACTCAGTACTTTGTAGAAGCACTTTTGACTGATTACAGCCTCGAGTCTTCTTGGGTATTACGCTACAAGCTTGCCACACCTACAGTTGGGAGAACAAGTATTTGAAACACTGCCGATTTTGCAGGTTTTCCTACTTACAAAGCATGTAGAGGTCTGTAATTTTTATCATAGGTACACTTCAACTGTGAGAGACGGAATCTAAAACAAAAATCCAGAAAATCACATTGTATGATTTTTAAGTAATTCATTTGCATTTTATTGCATGACATAAGTATTTGATACATCAGAAAAGCAGAACTTAATATTTGGTACAGAAACCTTTGTTTGCAATTACAGAGATCATACGTTTCCTGTAGTTCTTGACCAGGTTTGCACACACTGCAGCAGGGATTTTGGCCCACTCCTCCATACAGACCTTCTCCAGATGCTTCAGGTTTCGGGGCTGTCGCTGGGCAATACGGACTTTCAGCTCCCTCCAAAGATTTTCTATTGGGTACAGGTCTGGAGACTGGCTAGGCCACTCCAGGACCTTGAGATGCTTCTTACGGAGCCACTCCTTAGTTGCCCTGGCTGTGTGTTTCGGGTCGTTGTCATGCTGGAAGCCCCAGCCACGACCCATCTTCAATGCTCTTACTGAGGGAAGGACGTTGTTGGCCAAGATCTCGCGATACATGGCTCCATCCATCCTCCCCTCAATACGGTGCAGTCGTCCTGTCCCCTTTGCAGAAAAGCATCCCAAAAGAATGATGTTTCCACCTCCATGCTTCACGGTTGAGATGGTGTTCTTGGGGTGGTACTCATCCTTCTTCTTCCTCCAAACACAGCGAGTGGAGTTTAGACCAAAAAGCTCTATTTTTGTCTCATCAGACCACATGACCTTCTCCCATTCCTCCTCTGGATCATTCAGATGGTCATTGGCAAACTTCAGACGGGCCTGGACATGCGCTGGCTTGAGCAGGGGGACCTTGCATGCGCTGCAGGATTTTAATCCATGACGGCGTAGTGTGTTACTAATGGTTTTCTTTGAGACTGTGGTCCCAGCTCTCTTCAGGTCATTGACCAGGTCCTGCCGTGTAGTTCTGGGCTGATCCCTCACCTTCCTCATGATCATTGATGCCCCACGAGGTGAGATCTTGCATGGAGCCCCAGACCGAGGGTGATTGACCGTCATCTTGAACTTCTTCCATTTTCTAATAATTGCGCCAACAGTTGTTGCCTTCTCACCAAGCTGCTTGCCTATTGTCCTGTAGCCCATCCCAGCCTTGTGCAGGTCTTCAATTTTATCCCTGATGTCCTTACACAGCTCTCTGGTCTTGGCCATTGTGGAGAGGTTGGAGTCTGTTTGATTTAGTGTGTGGACAGGTGTCTTTTATACAGGTAACGAGTTCAAACAGGTGCAGTTAATACAGGTAATGAGTGGAGAACAGGAGGGCTTCTTAGAGAAAAACTAACAGGTCTGTCAGAGCCGGAATTCTTACTGGTTGGTAGGTGATCAAATACTTATGTCATGCAATAAAATGAAAATTAATTACTTAAAAATCATACAATGTGATTTTCTGAATTTTTGTTTTAGATTCCGTCTCTCACAGTTGAAGTGTACCTATGATAAAAATTACAGACCTCTACATGCTTTGTAAGTAGGAAAACCTGCAAAATCGGCAGTGTATCAAATACTTGTTCTCCCCACTGTATATTTGGGGGGTTTCTCCCATTCTTCTCTGCAGATCCTCTCAAGCTCTGTTAGATGGGATGGGGAGTGTCGCTGCACAGCTATTTTCAGGTCTCGAGATGTTCGTTCGGGTTCAAGTCCGGGTTTTGGCTAAGTCACTCAAGGACATTAAGAGACTTGTCCCAAAGCCACTCCTGGGTTGTCTTGGTTGTGTGCTGAGGGTTGTTGTCCTGTTGGAAGGTGAACCTTCGCCCCATCTGAGATCCTGAGGTGCCTTTTTTGCAAACTCCAAGCAGGCTGTCAAGTGCCTTTCACTGAGGAGTGGCTTCCATCTGGCCACTCTACCATAAGAGGAGTGCTGCAGAGATTGTTGTCCTTCTGGGAGGTTCTCCCAGCTCTGTCAGAGTGAACATCGGGTTCTTGGTCAACGCCTTGACCAAGGCCTTTCTCCACAGTTTGGCCGGGCGGCCAGCTCTAGGAAGAGTCTTGGTGGTTCCAAACTTCTTCCATTTAAGATTGATGGAGGCCACTGTGTTCTTGGGGACCTTCAATGCTGCAGCCATTTTTTGGTATCCTTCCCCAGATCTGTGCCTCGACACATTCCTGTCTCGGGGGCTCTACGGACAATTCCGTCGACCTCATGGCTTGGTTTTTGCTCTGACATACACTGTCAACTGTGGGACCTTATATAGACAGGTGTGTACCTTTCCAAATCATGTACAATCAATTGAATTTACCGCAGGTGGACTCCAATCAAGTTGTAGAAACTTCTCAAGGATGATCAATGGAAACAGGATGAACCTGAGCTCAATTTTGAGTCTCATAGCAAAGGGTCTGAATACTTATGTAAATACATTTGTGTGTTTTTTATTTTTTTTTATACATTTGCAAACAAAGTCAAAACTGTTTTTGTTTTGTGATTATGGGGTATTTTGTGTAGATTGATGAGGGGAAAAAACAATCTAATCGATTTTACAGTAAGGCTGTAACGTAACAAGATGTGGAAAAAAGGAAGGAGTCTGAATACATTCCAAATGCACTGTATATAGATGTCCTAGCCTACCTCTTTCAGGTAATATGTTCAATGCAGTATTAGCCTTATATTTTGCTAAAAATCTTCTAATTCATAGCCTCTGTAAATTGCGCAATACTTATGCACCTGTGCTCCGCTGACCTCCTTATAAAACGCTCCTTCGCTCTTGGAGTTCCATGCTGGAAAAACTAGTCTAGAATAGCTTGCTGGACATTATTTCTTAATTGCAATTCTAATGCCAGAAGCTCTTTTTTTGATGAATGTTAAATACAGCAGCCAATAGAACTCACGGGTAGTTTGAAAGAATATTGAACATGTGATGGCGGTAGGATATAGCAGTTATATATTCAAACCCATAACCATTCAATCTTCATGAAGAGAAGTGAAAGCCTTCTGCATCTAATTCTAGTCCTATACTCAAGGATGTCATTAGAATGATGAAGATAAGGACAACAAAACATTTAATTTTATTCTATATTTTTTTAAGGGGTGGATCAGCTTTAATATTGCGGAACGATTGTTGCTTCCATCAATGTAATTGTCTGCATCATTTCCGATCCCCCATATATTTTTGGGGTAAATACAGTTGAAGTAGGGAAGTTTACACACACCTTAGCCAAATACATTTAAACTCCGTTATTCACAATTCCTGACATTTAATCCTAGTAAAAATTCCCTGTCTTCAGTCACTTAGGATCACCACTTTATTTTCAGAATGTGAAATGTCAGAATAATAGGAGAGAGAAGGATTTATTTCAGCTTTTATTTCTTTCATCACATTCCCAGCGGGTCAGCAGTTAACATACACTCAATTATTATTTGGTAGCAGTGCCTTTAAATTGTTTAACTTGGGTCAAACGTTTCGGGTTGCCTTCCACAAGCTTCCCACAATAAGTTGGGTGAATTTTGGCCCATTCCTCCTGACAGAGCTGTTGTAACTGAGTCAGATTTGTAGGCCTCCTTGCTCGCACATGCTTTAACAGTTCTGCCCACACATTTTCTATGGGATTGAGGTCAGGGCTTTGTGATGGCCACTCCAATACCTTGACTTTGTTGTCCTTAAGCCATTTTGCTACAACTTTGGAAGTATGCTTGGGGTCATTGTCCATTTGGAAGACCCATTTGTGACCAAGCTTTAACTTCCTGACTGATGTCTTGAGATGTTGCTTCAATATATCCACATAATTCTCCTATCTCATGACGCCATCTATATTGTGAAGTGCACCAGTCCCTCCTGCAGCAAAGCGCCCCCACAACATGATGCTGTCACCCCCGTGCTTCATGGTTGGGATGCTGTTCTTCGGCTTGCAAGCTTCCCCCTTTTTCCTCCAAACATAACAATGTTCATTATGGCCAAACAGTTCTTTTTTTGTTTCATCAGACCAGAGGACATTCCCCCAAAACGTACCATCTCTGTCCCCATGTGCAGTTGCAAACCGTAGTCTGGCTTTTTTATGGCGGTTTTGGAGCAGGGGCTTCTTCCTTGCTGAGCGGCCTTTCAGGTTATTTCGATATAGGTGTCACGATCGTCTATAGGTGAAAGAGAGGACCAAGGCGCAGCGTGATTAGAATACATTCTTCCTTTTAATAATGAAGAACACTTAACAAACAATACAAAATAACAAAATGAACGTGACTGCTATAACACTGAGTGCAAACATGCAACATCACATAGACAATTACACACAACCTGTCTAATGCCTATGGCTGCCTTAAATATGGCTCCCAATCAGAGACAATGATAGACAGCTGTCTCTGATTGAGAACCACTCAGGCAACCATAGACATACCTAGACACCTACACTGACACAACCCCATAAACTCTACCAAAACCCCCTAGACACTACAAACACCCTCGACTAGACAAAAACACACAAACATCCCCCATGTCACACCCTGACCTAACTAAAATAATAAAGAAAACAAAGATAACTAAGGCCAGGGCGTGACAATAGGACTCATTTTACTGTGGATATAGATACTTTTGCACCTGTTTCCTCCAGCATCTTCACAAGGTCCTTTGCTGTTGTTCTGGGATTGATTTGCACTTTTCGCACCAAAGTATGTTCATCTCTAGGAGACATAACAAATCTCCTTCCTGAGCGGTATGACGGCTGCGTGTTCCCATGGTGTTTATTCTTGCGTACTATTGTTTGTACAGATGAACATGGTATCTTCAGGCGATGAGCCAGACTTGTGGAGGTCTACAATAAATTTTTTAGGTCTAGGCTGATTTCTTTTGATTTCCCATGATGTCAAGCAAAGAGGCACTGAGTTTGAAGGTAGGCCTTGAAATACATCCACATGTACACCTCCAATTGACTCAAATTATGTCAATTAGCCTATCAGAAGCTTCTAAAGCAATGACATATTTTTCTGGAATTTTCCAAGCTGTTTAAATGCACGTCATCTTAGTGTATGTAAACGTCTGACCCACTGGAATTGTGATACAGTGAATTATAAGTGAAATAATCTGTCTGTAAACAATTGTTGGAAAAATTACTTGTATCATGCACAAAGTAGATGTCCTAACCAACTTGCCAAAACTATAGTTTGTTAACAAGAATTATGTGGAGTGGTTGAAAAACGAGTTTTAATGACTCCAAACTAAGTGTATGTAAACTTCCGACTTCAACTGTATATGCTTTATAATGCTTTGAAATACCAGGTATCTCGGGAGAAAAGTGATTTATTCTCGGGATGGAACATTTGTAAAATACCGGGGAAATATTCAACCCTAGTATACACTCCAGGGTCCAAAAGGAGAACCCTTTCTTGGTTCCAGGTAGAACCCTTTTTGGTTCCCTCTGTGGAAAGCGTTCTTCAAAGGGTTCTCCTATGGGGTTCTAGATAGCACCTTTTATTCTAAGAGTGTCGGCATGCACTTAGTTGTATTTCACAAAGAGGATCATCATTTTCTTGAGCATGTATAGCCTGACTCTTTCTGCCTGTGTTATTACTGTATGGTATAATAACCAGCGGTTAAGTTTCTCACTGAGCTAAAGCACAGAGAGATCTATCATGGCGACCAACTTTGAGCCCCCAAAATTACAAACAAACTAAAGGCAAGGGATTGCTAGTTAGTGTTTCTTCCTCCGGCCATAAGCTCTGTGTCCACGTTTGGAGCCAGTGGATCCACGACAACCACCACGTACTAGTGTTTTACTGTGTGTTTACTGAGTCTGTGTGGGTTTTCTTACCACACTGATTTAACAGCCTAATGTTTTTTTCCATTTTCCAGCCCGGCCCTGACCAGCCCTGCCACTTTGATCTGTGAGAGCGAGGAGAGAGCCCTCAGATAATGGCCTATAGGATAAGCAGTAGAAGTAAGTGCATTAGAATGGATTTACTATCTTCAAGACCCCCATCCCTTGTCTCCATACTGTGGTTCATTAAATGTACTGTAGGTTTTCATCTATATATGTTGATCAATACTGCATTAACATCTCTAAATCACCTAATTTAACAGACAAGATACAACTAATAGGAAACAGAGAATTTCCTGTAATGTAAGGAAATTGCTGACTGGGAGACAGTAGGATCTCCCTTGCTACTATGATCACATTATGATCAGCCATGTGTAGTGGCTCATGGTAGAGGAAACAGCTAGAAGTTCCATGAGAATTAATGTTTCCTGTAAGATATGTAACACTTTACCTTGACACCTGTCAGAAGGCACATCCCAGTTAGCACATTTAGTTACTTGAAAGTTGTGGGAACGAAGCCATACGTTTCCTAACCGGTAAAACCGGAATGTTTTTTAAACGTTCTGAGAATGGAATTTAATGTTTAGGTTGCTGGGAGATCCTTTTATCATGGTTCCCTGAGTTATCCTGAGAGGTTTTATGGACATTCTGAAAATGGAAATTATAGGTTATTTAAAGGTAATTAAAGAATATTCTGAGAACATTCAGTAAATGTTGTGAATATTTTGAACAAACTCTAAAGATTATTTGGATGTTTTTGAATAACTTCCTTAAAAAACGTTCACTGAATGTTTCAATAACACTTTTAATAACACTGCTAGCTTAGTTTGGGTGAAGCACATACAGTTGAAGTCGTAGGTTTTCATGCACTTAGGTTGGAGTCATTAAAACTCGTTTTTCAACCACCCCACAAGTTTCTTGTTAACAAACTATAGTTTTGGCAAGTCGGTTAGGACATCTACTTTGTGCATGACACAAGTCATTTTTCCAACAATTGTTTTACAGACAGATTATTTCACTTATAATTCACTGTATCACAATTCCAGTGGGTCAGAAGTTTACATACACTAAGTTGACTGTGCCTTTAAACAGCTTGGAAAATTCCAGAAAATAATGTCTTGTCTTTAGAAGCTTCTGATTGACATAATTTGAGTCAATTGGAGGTGTACCTGTGGATGTATTTCAAGGCCTACCTTCAAACTAAGTGCCTCTTTGCTTGACATCATGGGAAGATCAAAAGAAATCAGCCAAGACCTCAGAAAAAAATTGTAGACCTCCACAAGTCTGGTTCATCCTTGGGAGCAATTTCCAAACGGCTGAAGGTACCACGTTCATCTGTACAAACAATAGTACGCAAGTATAAACACCATGGGACCACGCTGCCGTCATACCTCTCAGGAAGGAGACACGTTCTGTCTTCTAGAGATGAATGTACTTTAGTGCGAAAAGTGCATATCAATCCCAGAACAACAGCAAAGGACCTTGTGAAGATGCTGGAGGAAACAGGTGCAAAAGTATCTATATCCACAGTAAAACGTGTCCTATATCGACATAACCTGAAAGACCACTCAAGGACACACAGCAAGGAAGAATCCCCTGCTCCAAAACTGCCATAAAAAAACCAGACTACGGTTTGCAACTGCACATGGGGACAAAGATCGTACTTTTTGGAGAAATGTCCTCTGGTCTGATGAAACAAAAAAATAACTGTTTGGCCATAATGACCATCGTTATGTTTTAGAGGAAAAAGGGGGAGGCTTGCAAGCCAAAGAACACCATCCCAACCGTGAAGCACGGGGGTGGCAGCATCATGTTGTGGGGGTGCTTTGCTGCAGGAGGGACTGGTGCACTTCACAAAATAGATGGCATCATGAGGTAGGAAAATTATGTGGATATATTGAAGCAACATCTCAAGACATCAGTCAGGAAGTTAAAGCTTGGTCGCAAATGGGTCTTCCAAGTGGACAATGAACCCAAGCATACTTCCAAATTTGTGGCAAAATGGCTTAAGGACAACAAAGTCAAAGTATTGGAGTGGCCATCACAAAGCCCTGACCTCAATCCCATAGAACATTTGTGGGCAGAACTGAAAAAGCATGTGCGAGCAAGGAGGCCTACAAACCTGACTCAATTATAACAGCTCTGTCATGAGGAATGAGCCAAAATTCACCCAACTTATTGTGGGAAGCTTGTGGAAGGCAACCCAAAACGTTTGACACAAGTTAAACAATTTAAAGGCAATGCTACCAAATAATAATTTAGTGTATGTAAACTTCTGACCCACTGGGAATGTGATGAAAGAAATAAAAGCTGAAATAAATCCTTCTCTCTCCTATTATCCTGACATTTCACATTCTTAAAATAAAGTGGTGATCCTAACTGACCTAAGACAGGGACTTTTTACTTGGATTAAATGTCAGGAATTGTGAAAAACTGAGTTTAAATGTATTTGGCTAAGGTGTGTGTAAACTTCCCACTTCAACTGTATAGGACATTTGGAAATGCGTTGGCTTAGGCATTAATCATGCACACTACTTTCATTTGTATTGGGACACGTCGTCAGTGAGATTCAAACTTATGATATTCTGTTATCTATGCATGGAATACCTTGGGGCAAAAAAGTATTTTCCACCATAATTTGCAAATAAATTCATTAAAAATCCTACAATGTGAGTTTCTGGATTTTTTTTCTCTCATTTTGTCTGTCATAGTTGAAGTGTACCTATGATGAAAATTACAGACCTCTCTCATATTTTTTAGTGGGAGAAATTGCACAATTGGTGGCTGACTAAATACTTTTTTGCCCCACTGTAGGTCTGCTGCGCCAACATTGTGGAGCGAGCATGCCATGTTTTTTTTAGCTTACACAAGCTGTGTCATTTTAGTCTATTCAAACAAACCCCATTTCAAAGGAAACAAGCACTTAATTAGTGGGCTCGGCCAACACACCTGAACACACTTAACAAGATAGCGGATAGACAGAGTTTTGTTGACACTGAATGCACAAAACATTAGGAACACCTTCCTAATATTGAGTTGCACACTCTTTTGCCCTCCGAACAGCCTCAATGCGTTAGGGTATTGACTCTACAAGGTGTCCCACAGTTGTCAAGTTGGCTGGTAGTGGATCTCTACTCCGAATAGTTCATTTCATCTCATCCCACAGATACTCAATTGGATTGAGAGCTGGTAGCTGGGCAGGCCACTGCAGTAAGCTGAATTCGCCGTCATGATTGTGGAACCATTCTTGGACAGTCCTAGCCTTTTGGCATGGGGCATTATCCTATTGAAATAGTAAATTCACAGATAGATGCACTGCTACCATGAAGGGATGCACCTAATTGGCAATGATGTTCAGATATCCTGTTGCATTCAAGTGTTGCTCACCTTTTATCAATGGCCCCATGTGTGCGATCAAAACACACCACACACCCAACACCTGCAATGTTGACACGCATCATGATGGATGCATGTACTCGTGGTTTTCTCCATACCCTAGTCCTCCCATCAGCTTTTAACAGCAGGAACCGGGATTCATCAGACCAGGCAATATTTTTCCAATTCTCCAGTGTCCAGTGTTTTTGTTCCTTAGCCCACTGCAACCACAGTTTCTTGTTTATTGCTGAAAGAAGTGGAACTCTGTAAGGTCGTCGGCTGCCATACACCATTCGTGTCAAGGTACAACGAGTTGTGCATCATTTTATGGGTCTTTGGGAACTAATGGTGTACTGAACTGTCAGTTGACTAACTGTAGCCCGTCTGTTGCTTTGCACAATTCGTGTCAGCCTCCTTTGTCCTCTTTTATCATTGACCCATTTTTGACCACTGGCCTGCCATTGGCTGGATGTCCTTTGGGTGGTGGACCATTCTTGATACACAAGGGAAACTGTTCAGTGTGAAAAACCCAGCTGCGTTGCAGTTCTTGACACACTCAAACCGGTTCGCCTGGCACCTACTACCATACTCCGTTCAACGGCATCTACACTGGTTGAAGTGGATTTATCAATCAGGGGTCATAGCTTTCACCTGGTCAGTATATGTCATGGAAAGAGCAAAACATGACATGTTCCTGATGTTTTTAAATAACATTCTTAGAATGTTAAGGAAACATTAGTAATGTTTTCTTGTGGTTTTTATGGAAAGTTTTCTTAATGTTCTGAGGAAATGACTTTAAAATAGAACCATGAGGAAACCTGCAGAAAACGTTACGCTGAAGTACTGAAATTCCCACAGAAGAACATGTTTTAAAAAGTTTTATTTTACCCACTTTTTCAATTACAATCTTGTCTCATTGCTGCAACTCCCCAACGGGCTCGGGAGAGGCGAAGGTCAAGTCATGCGTCCTCCGAAACATGACCCGCCCTTAAACCACGCTCCTTAACACCCGCCAGCTGCACCAATGTGTCGGCGGAAACAGTTCAACTGACAACTGTAGTCAGCTTGCAGTTGCCCGGGCCCGCCACAAGGAGTCGCTAGAGCGTGATGAGGCAAGTAAAGGGCCAAACCCTCCCCTAACCTGGACAACTCTGGACCAATTGTGCGCCGCCCTATGGGATTCCCGGTCACAGCCATTTGTGACACAACCTGGAATCGAACCCGGTGTAACGATCGTCTAAGGGAGGAGACCAAAACGCAGCATGGTAAGTGTTCATGCCTTTTAATGAAAAGTGAACACTATGACAAAAATAACAAAGTGATAAACGAAAATCGAACAACACGAAACAGTTCTGTCTGGTACAGACACAAAGACAGAAAACAACTACCCACAAAACACAGGTGGGAAAAGGCTACCTAAGTATGGTTCGCAATCAGAGACAACGATAGACAGCTCCCTCTGATTGAGAACCACACCCGGTCAAACACACAGAAATAGAAAACATAGAACACAAAACATAGAATGTCCACCCCAACTCACGCCCTGACCAAACCAAATTAGAGACATGAAAAGGATCTCTAAGGTCAGGGCGTGACACCCGGGTCTGTCGTGACGCCTTAGACCGCTGTACCACTCGGGAAGCCACCAAGAAAGTGGTTTAACATTCTCTGAATTATTTGAGAACATTTCTAATTTCAAAATTGTTGGAGAACGTTCATAGAACATTACCAACATTTTAATGAAATGTTACCATTTTTTTACTTTTAGGAAACGTGCTGTTAAAGTAATGAAATACCAAGAAAATAATGTTTTTTTGTCAAGTTCATTAAATGTGCTGAGAATGTTCCAAGCCAAGCAACTATCCTGCATTATTCCCAGAAAGTTGTGGTGGGGTTGTATGCAAAATAACCATAAGACAACCACGCTCTCACCAAGCTCTAAGAAACATATTGTTCTCAGAACATTATGTGCTAGCTGGGATTATACAAGAAGCTACTCTCCTCTGTTTTTTTGTGTGTGTGTGTGTGTGTGTGTGTGTTATTATATATGTTTGTGTTATTTCTGTTTGTTCGATGTTTGTGTGTGGAGTGTGTGCTGCTCAGTATTTGTGTGGTATTTATGTGCCCTTGGTGCTTGTGTGCCTGTATGTGTGTGGTACTCTGTGTTTGTGTTGTATATTTGTGTGCCTACTGTTTGTATTCTGGGTCTTTGTGTGCCCCCGCATGTCTGTATGTACTCATATGTGTGTGTATTTGTCATGGGCGTAGCCTGGTGCCTGGCAGCAGTGTGATGTGGGAGGCTGTGAGACAGCTCCAGTTCCCCCGTAAGGCAGCGCTGTCAGCAGCGGAGAGCACCTCCTGTCATCCTTGCCATCTGAAAATCGGGCTGTAAGATGAAGCAGGAGACAGGTATATGTCGTGGGGCCTCTCTCTTCTCTGAGCCAAGGGGAACAAGGGAAGGAGGGATGGAGTGTCTGTGTGGGTATTTATGTGTGTGATGCTAGTAAAATATTAATACATGAGTGGGGTTTGAAGAGGTCCACTTGACACTTCTGTACTCTAGCGTCATCTCTTACTATTCATTACAACACTCTAATGTAGCTTACTGTACTCTTGACATGTATAGTAGCTGTTGGTTGCCTAATTGTTACATCAAGTGTATACTGGTAATCTAGACAGTATAACGTTGGTTCGGTTGCCTACAGTTTGTTGCATGTAGTTACAGTATGCTGTCATGACTATAATCATAGCTGTGATGTGTGACGTAAGAGATGGTAAGTTGTACCACATACAATTCAGTGTACATGGAGTATTCTGTTTAAGGGTGCTTCACCTTCATGATCACAATGCTACTGTTATCCCCCCCCCCCCCCCCCCCAGAAAGAAAAACTGACGCCTAAAACATCATGACAAAGTTATGGAGGCAAATTGCACCATTAAATCCAAATTAGATTCCACTCTCCAAATGGGGCTGAAGGTCTCAGAACACTTAATCAATTTATATCAGATTAGCTGTGGAATATTCTCAAATGTCAATAACAGAAATGCTTCTATTCTGACAGCAGGGCTCTTTAAATCCGAGCTTCTTGCAGTGAAACAGCATTGGTTTCTGCCATGCTCTGCATAATTCAGCCATGCTGTTCAGCCTCATAGAGCAATAAAACTATTAGCCTCAGTGGAAAAAGTCAACAGGAGAGAGTACGTTTTTAGAAAACCCCACTTCATCCCCTTCTTCTTTCTGCAGTAGCGTCTCTGTAGCTGATCATGAGGACAAGGCCCTATCTCCACATTCTGCAGAAATATCAATATGGATTTAGGAGTCTCCCTAAAGCAAGGTCCTCAGCTAATTAAATCTGTAATCACAGTGGGGGGGGGGGGGGGGGGGGGGGGTGGTCTGCATGTTGAAATGACGGCCAGTGGAGTTTTATTTAACAAAGAAAAGATAATTGGGTTCAGGGCCTTTCGTTCGTTCTCCTCATAAAACACGAAGGTTCCTGCTTCCCATCAGGCTGCTGATATCGCTGCTCAGGTAGAGCACTACTTCCCTTGAGGAACAAGACACCACTGCCAAGGGTACACCAGAGAAGCACTAAGTCAGTAGTGGGATGGTAATGGGCTTCAGGGGAGCTCCAGACAGAACTGGAATTCTAAAGGAGGATGGAGGGAGATACTCTCACTAGGACTGCATGTACTCCTTTTAGGGCTGCACGATCAAATTCAGGATATTGACATGTGAAATATCCATATTGCAAGAGGCTGCAATTTTCTCATTTCTTTGATTCAAGAAAAACGAGACTACGGTACCTCCAATGAGGTACCTTCTCCAATGAGATGCGCTAGACTCCGTTCACTCACTCCCTGCATGCATAAGAGGGTGCTGACCAATCACAAACGGGCTCTCTCACTCTGCGTGGCATGCACATGCTGGCCAATCACAATTGTCCTGGTGAGGGAAAAAATGCAGTGTTGGAAACATGAGTGTTGCTAGTGCTAACGGGAATGTCGATTTGCTGCCAAAGAAGGGCGCACCTCCGTCGTATGGCAATATTTCAGCTACAGGCAAACTGATGTCAACCAAATGTGCATAAAGTACCTCGGAGTTGTGGCGACAACAAGAGGCAACACGACACATTTGTTCAATCATTTGAAGAAGTACCATCCCCTACTTTACGATGATTGCACGGTGAAACAAGTGCCAAACAGCAGCAAAGACACTCGGCCATAGCCAGCCACCTACGTTAAGCAGGTATTGATTGCCGATGCGTTTTCAAGTGTAACGCCCTACTAAAACCCCCGCAGAAACAGAGAATTCACTGAGGCTATCGCCTATCTATCGCATAGCCAAAGACATGATTCATATTTACACTGTCAGCAAAGGCGGCGTCAAGAAGATAATAAACAAGCTGGACAGGAGAAAAAGATTCACCCATATTTTTCCCAAGTCACCATCCCAACACAGTATAACAAAATTAAGGGAAGAATCTGAAACAGAGCTTACACATGTTGATTTATGTGACTACAACATACCTTTTGTCTAGCAGAACAACCGACAGTCAAACATTCGTTTGACAGTACACTTTATTGATGAGGAGTTTCAACTGAATGGTCGGTGCTTGCAGACATAGGCTACATCCCCGGAGATCACGGGGGTGAAAACATCACTCTGAGGTTGAGAGAAGCTTTAGCCGCCTGGGGCCTACATGAGGAGCAGCAAGTGTGCATAACGGTAACGGCACAAACGTGCTAAAGGCCATCGTATTGAATTACTGGACCAGCCTCCAATGTTTTGGAAACAGGCTACACTTTGCAATCTGTAGCTTACGTGTTACATGTTAAGGCACTTTGAATTATAATAATCATTGAGCCTACTTATACATAATTAAACCTACATTATGGCTGGCGAAATAAATACAACTTAAATAAATAAATAAAACGTATATTATTAAGAACTCATAATGGTAAAATAGGAATTCGTAATGTAATTAAATAATTAGTGCTGCGCTTATAGCACACTGTATTTTGATGATCATGTGAAAAATGAATGTTTTTTAATATGTAGGTGTAATAATATTATCATAAGTATAACAATGTGGGAAAATATTTGTTTAATTTGGTTTTGTATCCAGTTAGCACAGTATGTATTCATTCCTACGATCTCATTTTAGAAGTGACGTTCTCTACCCTGCCAATTGTTTTAACCATGTCTGATGGAAAAGTTTTCACCCAAGTGTTTGAATGACAATTCATATTCGCAAAATCATCCCCCCAAAAATCGCATTTAGATATTTTTTGCAAATCGTGCACCCCTAGCTCCTTTCATCTTTGATATCTCGAGTCTTGCTCGGTCTAACAAGGTGCTCCACATTATAGTTCTGCCAGCCACTCTCATATGACCCAGGTACTCACATGCTCACACGCTCACACGTCCCGCTTTGCCCTTCACATACACACTACCTTGGACCCACCCAAACTCTATAATTATAATTAGTATATTCCAATTTTAAGCACTCATGCATGCTAGTTGGACTGGCAGCCATATTGGGTGAGCCATTCGGAATGTTTGATTGGTGACACCATAAAGATGTGTACAAAGGTGTACTATCTCAGACACAACTTACCATAGGGTTCTTTACTTTTTCATGGTTCTTCGAGCCATAAAGGAACAGTACAAAACTATCTCAAGACGTCATCAAGATAAGGTCCTTATTTGTTATTTTCCATTGGGGTCACATGACAAGAAGAGAGCCTTCATTCTGGAAATGCTATGTTCATCTGTGAGCTGATCTCTAAGGTTGTGCCATCCTCCTCTTGTTCCATCCATGTCATTATCTGTCTTACTCACGTTTGTGCCTGTTCCCAGGGCACAACATTTAAAGGGTTCTGACTGGGAGGGAGAGAGGAAAGGCAGGCCAATCACAGTATGCCGGGGTTATCCATGCCCTGTAGCAATCGCCATAGTGACCTGATTTCTTCCTGTTATGTTCCACATTTCCTGGGCCATTCACTCCGATTCTCCAATCCACCTGATCTTGACCACTGCCATTTTTGTTAGGAAAAAAATATATATTACAGAAATCTGGAACGCTCATGAGAAATCTAAGAATGAAATTCAGCTCCCTGATCTTATTTTGTATTTTACTCATAATCCATTTTATATTAATTATAATTATCAGGTAATTTGAGATATGCTTTTTTGAATTACATTGATAATGATATTGCTTGTTGTTTCCAACATCAGCAGAGTGTTTTTGGAGAGCCGTCCTCCTCGCTTCTCCTCGGTCACATTCTGTCACATTTATTACTCAGATTTGAGTTATGGTCTTTTGATTCATTGTCCAGTCACGTTTGTCCGTGTCTTTCATTTCAGCATCTGGGTTTAATTGGTGCGATGTTGCAAAGCCACAGCTGCGCTGCCTGTTAGGACAATAAATTACCCCAATTAGGAGAGAACCAAAGGCTCAGCTGTCTGACTGATGCTGTAGCCACTCTCCTCTCACACCCATAGGTAGGGCCTTAGTCCCTATGCGCCCTGGTCAAAAGTAGTGCACTATGAAGGGAATATGGTACCATTTGGTACACAGACAGGGAAGGACGTGCTAGAATGAGAATCCATCGACACGGAGCTTATCCCAAACACCTGTGTCCCACTTTGGCCTGCATTTCAACCGCCACCTGCATCATCGGCATCATCTGCATAATCTGCGTCACAAGTTATCTGACCTAAATAACTTGTATGTATGTGTATACTGATATGTAAACTCAACAAAAAAAGAAATGTCCTCTCACTGTCAACTGCGTTTATTTTCAGCAAACTTAACATGTGTAAATATTTGTATGAACATAACAAGATTCAACAACTGAGACATAAACTGAACAAGTTCCACAGACATGTGACTAACAAAAATGGAATGTGTCCCTGAACAAAGGGGAGATCAAAATCAAAAGTAATAGTCAGTATCTGGTGTGGCCACCAGCTGCATTAAGTACTGCAGTGCATCTCCTCCTCATGGACTGCACCAGATTTGCCAGTTCTTGCTGTGAGATGTTACCTCACTCTTCCACCAAGGCACCTGCAAGTTCCCGGACATTTCTTGGGGAATGGCCCTAGCCGTCACCCTCCGATCCAACAGGTCCCAGACGTGCTCAATGGGATTGAGATTCAGGCTCTTCGCTGGCCATGGCAGAACACTGACATTCCTGTCTTGCAGGAAATCATGCACAGAACGAGCAGTATGGCTGGTGGCATTGTCATGCTGGAGGGTCATGTCAGGATGAGCCTGCAGGAAGGGTACCACATGAGGGAGGAGGATGTCTTCCCTGTAACGCACAGCGTTGAGATTGCCTGCAATGACAACAAGCTCAGTCCGATGATGCTGTGACACACCGCCCCAGACCATGACGGACCCTCCACCACCAAATCGATCCCGCTCCAGAGTGCAGGCCTCGGTGTAACGCTCATTCCTTCAACGATAAACGCGAATCCGACCATCACCGCTGGTGAGACAAAACCGCGACTCGTCAGTGAAGAGCACTTTTTGCCAGTCCTGTCTGGTCCAGCGACGGTGGGTTTGTGCTCATAGGCAACGTTGTTGCCGGTGATGTCTGGTGAGGACCTGCCTTACAACAGGCCTACAAGCCCTCAGTCCAGCCTCTCTCAGCCTATTGTGGACAGTCTGAGCACTGATGGGGGGATTGTGCGTTCCTGGTGTAACTCAAGCAGTTGTTGTTGCCATCCTGTACCTGTCCTGCATGTGTGATGTTCGGATGTACTGATCCTGTGCAGGTGTTGTTACACGTGGTCTGCGACTGCGAGGACGATCAGCTGTCCGTCCTGTCTCGCTGTAGAGCTATCTTAGGCGTCTCACAGTACGGAAATTGACATTTATTGCCCTGGCCACAACTGCAGTCCTCATGCCTCCATGCAGCATGCCTAAGGCAAGTTCACGCAGATGATCAGGGACCCTGGGCACCTTTCTTTTGGTGTTTTTCAGAGTCAGTAGAAAGGCCTCTTTAGTGTACTAAGTTTTCAGAACTGTGTATAATTGCCTACCGTCTGTAAGCTGTCAGTGTCTTAATGACCGTTCCACAGGTGCATGTTCATTAATTGTTTATGGTTCATTGAATGAGCATGGGAAACAGTGTTTAAACCCTTTACAATGAAGATCTGTGAAGTTATTTAGATTTTTATGAATTATCTTTGAAAACATCCCTTTCCTGAAAAAGGGACGTTTCTTTTTTGCTGAGTTTATATATGCATGTAACTGATAGATGTTACTGAATGTAGGCTTAAAAGGTACAGCGGTTCCTCAAATGTTTTGAGCTTATGCCGCGACACATTTGTGGTAGATGGTGGTAAATTGCGTTATTCCGTCACTGCTCCACGCTATCGTTAGAGGGAGTTAGACGATTGATTATGCTTTAGGTATTGCTTTTGGTTTCTCTCCCTCTTAAAAAATGTAATAAAAACTATTCTAATGTAACAAACTGGCTTTATTCAGCACAGTGTGATATCCCCTCTATATAAAGTGAGTTTCTGAAACATGGATTTCTTCTTTGCTGATGTGAAGAAGAAAATGAATGACAAAGAGTCCAGCGAGAATATGTTTTGGAAAAGGGTTGCCCATATTTTCAGGACCTGAGCTATTTAATTTATTTGTTTTATTTATGAAATTGACTATTTTATTTAGGCAATTACATTTATTTAGTAGGCTATTTCGCAGCATAAAGCTATATTTGTCAGCATAAAACTGAGTGACTCGCTCATTTGTGGCTTTGGATCAAAATAAAAAAGTACCAACATTATTTCAGATAGTCTTTAATAAAGAAATGCTTTGACCAAGTTAATCTGCTCATGTGTGTGTGTTCAATTATTTGTGCCATTGTGGTTACAATGAAGATTGTAAACAAAATAAATAAAATACATAATCAGGTTCGTGTTGCAAGCTGTCATTTTTCCTTTGTTTTTTCAACATGTCGAAACATACAAATGACAACATCACACAAACATCAACTACATCACACCTGCTCAGATCCATATGCTCACACCCCCATCTCCAGGTCCTGCATCTCTCTCCACCAACTTCACAGTTTTGTTTCTCTCTGTCACTCACACACTTTCACAATAAAGCATTTTACCTTTCCATTATGTTAACGACGGAGGATTGGTTGATTTCCAGTTTTTAAGTATTTGTTTTTTCAAGAGGATTGATGAGAAAAGTATCATTCAACCCATTGGGTATCTCACAGCACCCTTGTATGCCATGTCTTGAAATATGCAAACAGACAGATTAAAAGTATATTTCCATTGTAATTCTTCTGACAGCCAAATTTCTAACTCTGCCCATAACTTTTGGACTTTATAACATTCCCAGAATGCATGGATTATTATAACGTAATGAAAAATGAACCTGGTAATCTAATTTAATTTACTGTGGGGCTGCAGGTAGCCTAGTGGTTAGAGCGTTGGGCCAGTAACCGAAAGGTTGCTAGATTGAATCCCTGAGCTGACAAGGTAAAAAGCTGTCGTTCTGCCCATGAACAAGGCAGTTAACACACTATTTACTATTCCTAGACCGTCATTGCAAATAAGAATTTGTTCTTAACAGGGTGAACAGGCAGTGGCTCGGGTGGTTGTTGTCCTTTGATGATTTTTTTGGCCTTCCTGTGACATCAGGTGTTGTAGGTGTCCTGGAGGGTAGGTAGTTTGCCCCCGGTGATGCGTTGTGCAGACCTCACAGACCCTCTGGAGAGCCATACGGTTGTGGGCGGAGCAGTTTCCGTACCAGGCGGTGATGCAGCCCGACAGAATGCTCTCGATTGTGCATCTGTAAAAGTTTGTGTTTTTGGTGACAAGCCAGATTTCTTCAGCCTCCTGAGGTTGAAGAGGCGCTGTTTCGCCTTCTTCACCACGCTGTCTGTGTGGGTGGACCATTTCAGTTTGTCCGTGATATGTACGCCGAGGAACTTTCCACCTTCTCCACTACTGTCCCGTCGATGTGGATAGGGGGGGGGTGCTCCCTCTGCTCTTTCCTGAAGTCCACAATCATCTCCTTTGTTTTGTTGACGTTGAGTGTGAGGTTATTTTCCTGACACCACACTCCGAGGGCCCTCACCTCCTCCCTGTAGACCGTCTCGTCATTGTTGGTAATCAAGCCTACCACTGTAGTGTCGTTTGCAAACTTGATGATTGAGTTGAAGGCGTGCATGGCCACGCAGTCATGGGTGAACAGGGAGTACAGGAGAGGGCTGAGAACGCGCCCTTGTGGGGCCCCAGTGTTGAGGATCAGCGGGGTGGAGATGTTGTTTCCTACCCTCACCACCTGGGGGCGTCCCGTCAGAAAGTCCAGGACCCAGTTGCACAGGGCGGGGTAGAAACACCAGGGTCTCGAGTTTAATAACGAGTTTGGAGTGTACTATGGTGTTAGGGCAGTGTGCAGTGTTGTTGTGATTGCATCGTCTGTGGACCTATTGGGGCGGTAAGCAAATTGGAGTCGGTCTAGGGTCTCTTTCCCCCCTTGATTTTGCATAACCACTGCACTACAATGTCCTTCATGTTCATGATGTTCATGAACAAAAATTTGAATAGGTCATTTTAAATTTGGCAACCCCAATGCTGGTGCTTGACACAATTGCTTCTTTAGCTCGACAAACGCTTCCTCACACTCTTGACTCCGTTTTATTTGTTCATGGGGACCCTTCCCACCTTTTGTCAAGTGGCTCAGCAATTTCAGAAAACAACATAATAAAATGTCTCACAAATGTTAAAACACCTAGTATTTTACTGAGTGTGCGAATATTGTTTGGTCTTGCCAAAAAAAGCATTGTTTCTACTCAATCACGTGTAATGTGCCTTTTGAAATCAAAACCCCCAAATATGTTACCTCTTGTTTCGCTAGTTGTGCTTTCTCATATGATGCTTTGTGACCCTGCTCTGCCAAATAGTTTACTAATGTGGTGAGGTCTCGCATATGAGTTTCTTCGTCTTTTGACGCCAATAACAAATCATCTACATACTTTACCAACACAGAACCCTCAAATGTACACCCTTTTAGCGATTGTTTCAATGCGGCGTGATACAAAGTTGGACTATTTGTAAATCTCATTGGTGCCCTCGCCCACGTTTACTGCTCCCCCTGGCAACAAAACTCAAACCAGTGTCGTGACTCCTCAGCCACCGGCACTGACCAAAATCCTAACCCTAACCCTTCAATCACGCTATAAAGATGAACTTTAGCGATACAGATTGAATCCAGCCCTAAGTCACTACAGTCAACATCTTCCTCCGCACTGGGACCACGTTCTGCGACATGAGGGATGATATTAAATATTGCAGTGGCATGGCTTTCCCTTGGTATGTAACTTTACTTCTCACATCCGCTCCAGCAGTAATATTCCAGAACAGAGAAGCTAGAGAAGATGGTGTCCGTCTCTCTCTGCTACCATTTTAAAGCCATTTTTAAACTAATCCTTGTTATGTTGATGACAGTGGATGCATGTAGCCGTTATGGCCAAGCGTCCAAGTACAGTGTTACTGTATAAGTTTGTTTGTATGACAACATTGCTCTCTATCACAGGAGCATGCAACCACGGGGCCCAGGGCTTGATGCCCATATGTATTTTGTGTTTATCATTGGGCTTGCCCTACCTCCAGCTGGTCTCTAGCTGAAGGGGATTCCCAGTGAGGTGGACCTCTATGAGAACTGGACAACCCTCCAGGCTCTCACACAGGTTCTGCAGCTCTACAACACACAGAGCAACACAGGCCTGAGCTTCAGGTTTTACAACACACAGAGGTAGTGCAGCGTCCTGGGCTTTAAGCAGAGCCCTACACTTATGGTTTTCACTGCCTATACCTCACTATCACTGGTATCTGATCTTGTTGTGGAGACTGTATCTTTATCTACTGCCTGGATCCCCTGACATTTACTGGATGGAGGTAGAGTAGAGTACCAGATACCGGCTAGTGACAGTGTCTAGTGATGACTGTTTAGCAGTCTGATGGCCTTTAGATAGAAGCTGTTTAACAGTCTCTCAGCCCCAGCTTTGAAGCACTTGTACAGTTGCCATACCAGGCGGTGATACATTCTGACAGAATGCTCTTGATGGTGTATCTGAGGGTTTTAGTGGCCAACACAAATATATTCAGCCTCCTGAGGTTGAAAAGGCGCTTCACCACGCTGTCGGTGTGGAGGGACCATTTCATGTCCCCAGTGATGTGCACGTCGAGGAACTTGAAGCTTTTGACCCTCTTCAGTGCGGCCCCATCTATGTGGATGGGGGTGTGCTCGTAGTCCATGATCAGCGTGGCGGAGGTGTTCTTGCCTACCATGTCCAGGTGGGATAGGGCAATATTCAGCGCAATGGTGATTGCGTTGTCTGTGAATCTGTCATATCACCTCCAGTTAAAGTGGAGATGATATGATCTTTAACTAGCCTGTCAAAGGACTTCACAATGACAGGAGTGCTACAAGGCGATGTGTTTAGTTTTAACTGGGAACAAGGCATCGGTGTCCAGATCATGGCGGACTTTCCCTTTATAATCCATAATTGTCTGGAGTCTCTGCCACACGTCTCATGTCTGACCCGTTGAACTGTGACTCAACTTTGTCCCTCTACTGTCATTTTGTGTCTCTGATTTCCTTACAGAGGTCATAGCTGGTCTGTTTGTACACGTTCATGTTCCCAGTCACCTTGCCATGGTTAAATGTGTTTGTTTGCGTTTCAGTTTTGCACAAATGCTGCCATCTATCCACGTTTTTTGGTTTGGATCTAGTTCTAATCTTCCCGATGAACCTAGTCGCCGAGTCAGTGTATACGTCGATACTATTTTCAGAGGCGACCTGTCTGCGCGATGGACAGAGAACTCCGCTGGCTGAATGGACGGGGACAATATATCCGGAGAGAGACATGATTCCGTAAAACAGTATGTTACAGTCCCTGATGTCTCTCTGGAAGATCCTCGCCCTGAGCTCATCTACTTTATTATTCAGGGACTGAACGTTAGCGAGTAATATACTCAGAAGCGGTGGATGATACGCCCACCGCCTCAGTCTGACTAGGACCCCACTTCTTCTTCCTCTTCTTCATTTTGCTGCAGACCCTGGGATGAATACCTCAGTAAGTACAAACAAAGGATCCAGTTCAGGGAAGTCGAATATATTGTCGAAATGCTGGCGAGTGACTGCCAATCTAATATCCAAAAGTTATTTTCGGCAGTAGGTAATAATATAAGACATTCTAAGCAAATAATGTAATAAATGACTAAGTAAATGAGAAATACTGCAAAGTTGGCTAAGAGTTAGAAACAGGCCGACCGTGTATGTCGGCGCCATCTTGTGTGTATGTTTGTGTGTGCATGCCTGTGTGTGCGTGTACGTGCATGCAAGTGTGTGTGTGTGCATTTCTCTGTGTGTGTGCATGTGTGTATCATTGGGGGGGGGGGGGGGGGGGGGGGTGTATATGTGTCTCTTTGTGTGTAAGAAGCAGAGAGAGCGAGAAGCTTAGTTAGCTGTCTGCTTGGCGCTCCACTGCCCTTGTGATGCATGTTTATGACCCATCATGGTGAACCAATTACAGTGCCTCTGTGTGGGAGAACCACACCATCCCATCTCGACCATCAGTGTCTCTGCACAGCCTCAGAGAGCGACAGTCAGCGACAGTTAGACTAGATAGAGAGCCTGAGAGGGAGACAAGTGACAGTTAGACTAGAGAGAGAGCACGAGAGAGAGACAAGTGACAGTTAGACGAGAGAGAGCGAGTTCCTGGACACTGTAGCCAGCTTTTTTTCTCTCCTAGGGGAAACTCTGGAAAGGAGAGTAATCTTCAAATGTAAGGCAGAGTACTAGGCAGGAGGCACAGGAGTTGGAAGCCGGGGGTGTTGGGGCTTTATTGTTCGCTTTACTGTACATTACAGTAATTTGTACGCAGAAAATAAGGGACTCTCTCACATGCACACTCATATGCACACACACTTACACACACACACTGTACAATACATTTTCTGTGCACCAGACACGCACTCACACACGCGTTACGTACAGCACATTGATGTGCATCTCACATACACGAAGGCTACATAGCGGAACAATGGCACACTGATGTGTATAATGAATTACGTTCCCGGGGTTGGGCTGACTGTCTCTCTGTCTGTCTTCGTTTTGACAGAAACAACTGAGGAGCATCTGTTTGTGGATCCAGTCCATGTCAACCTTCAGAGAAACCAGAACTCCTCCCCAAAAAGACATCTGACTTCTGCTGAAAGGTACTATAACATTTCATACAACACTCTTAATGAGCTTGACTCTGTTAGACCTGGATGGTTATTTGTTTAATTGAATGGCAATACTCTGTAGAACCAAGTGAGCAGCAAAACAGTGAGCAACCGCCTTTTATTCTATATAGTTGTTCCCTTTATTTTTCTGCATACTGTACTTCTCCTTACTTCAGAGAAGCTACACTACTATATAACATTCAGTGTGACAGAGTGAATTATGCCTGTCGTTGTGATCTGACATTTTCAAAGGTGAACACACTTAGAAAGTTCTGTCTCACAGCCGCTCGTTTATATAGCCCAATTAGCATTTTCAAATGAGTCATCTCCTTTCCTCCTGACTGGCAGCGGTAGACACAGAATGTGGTTACCCACTTGGTAAATATATATTATTTTCTGTAACAACTATATGTACCCATCTCATTGTTATTAAATTATTAGAGAGACACACATTGTTTTTGCACCCACCTGTCACGGCTGTCTAAGGGTGAGAGAGTGGACCAAGGCGCAGCGTGTGAAAAATACATCTTCTCTTTATTATTAAGAAGAAAAACAAAACAAAACAACAAATAGACGAACGTGAAGCTATATAAATGAACTAGGTGCACACATGCAACATAGAACATAGACACAGACAATTACCCACAAAACCCAAATGCCTATGGCTGCCTTAAATATGGCTCTCAATCAGAGACAATAAACCACAGCTGTCTCTAATTGAGAACCAATCTAGGCAGCCATAGACATACAAACACCTAGACAAGACATTGCCCCATTAAACCTACAAACCCCTAGACAAACCAAAAACACATACATCCCCATGTCACACCCTGACCTAACTAAAATAATAATGAAAACAAAGATAACTAAGGCCAGGGTGTGACACCACCATACGTCTTGTCCGCAATGGTCATGTCAGGTGAAATGTGTATATTTTGGGATATGAGCACTCAGTTTGTTTGACACGACAAAGATCTGTTTCGGATCGTAACGGTGCCAATAAATCGGTGAATTGGGAGCTTTAACAGTGTGCGGGCCTTCTTGCTCTATACTAGTATTCTTTATTAGCCCAGCACCTATGTTTTTAAGGATGTGCGTATGACCACAAACTTTTCGACAGGCACAGAATGTGACATTATCTCTGGTAATTAGTTCCATCAGTGCCTCGCATGGATCTGGGAGGTGAGGCTGAGGACAATGTATTTTTAATTTTAAAGGACGACAGTTTCATCCTCCATAAATGTTTTATTGTTGTTTTTTTACACAGAGAGATAGACAGTGTCAGAGACAGAGATTGATGATCGGATGCCGATTTTCGAAGAGGTGGTTTGTGGGATCTAAGCCTGGTCTCCAGGGGCAGTATATGTGACCGCTAGAGTGCTAGACCAACCTCAGACATAGACTGGAGACAGTGACCCTTGGAGTAGAGGGTCTATATTTTCAGCCTATCCACACTCTGTTGACAGGATCAAACAACGACAAAGCTTTGTTTGTGTTGGCTGGCCGAAGAAGGGCACTTGCCCAAAGGGTTTATCAAGAGGGAAAATATTGACATCAAAGCCACTGTTGCACTTTGCTGCTGTTATTGCTTTTCACACTTCTGTGATACAGACGGTAGAGTCTCCATGTAGAGCAATTTAAACCGACAGCCAGAGTAGATGTTTTGTCGTTGACAGTGGCACAGCCTAGTCTGTTCTCAGTGCCATGTGGAACTTCTTAGTGATGTATGTGCACAAATAGTAAAGAAGCTTAAGTGTTCTCATAGATTGTCATTTTTAAGTCGATTCTATAACTTTAAACTTAACAGGCTGCTTACTATACAGTTTGAATAGCTTCTGGTTTTGGCTGGTGTCCAGATCTTCTCATTCTCCAGTAAAAAGCCAATGTAGTTGATTTTCAGACTGGTGGTGGGCTTCATTTATTGACAGAAGCAAATGTGATATGTTGGTTGCTGTCGACTCCTGATATATGCAATAGCTTAGGACGCTTGTGAATGTGGCGAGATTCATATTTATTTCCACAATCCGGCTGCGAGCTAACTGCCCCATTGTGCATTTCAAACTGCGTTCGCTACTTTTCTGTAGGAAGCGAGACACTTGAATGAATGAGATTTCACATTCTCGAAGTGAAGGCGACTTGAAGCAGTTTAAAGTGAGAGTGAAGGGATCCAGATCTACATCTGCCAGAATGAAGCAACAATGATGTGGCCGATGTGCATTAAAGATTCATGCAAACAGCTGTTCTTCCTACAGGACAGACAGCATAAACCAAAGCCTGTGTGCTCGATAAAACATCACAGGCCTGTGTGCGTTGCCTTGGAGCTAGAGATCCTATCCCAGCTGCCCAAACCGTGCATATAGCGATGAGAGCGTCCGTCAAAGGCAGCTCACGCTAACCAGCCCTGTCACAATCGTTTTAGTTCACATGGACCTCAACTCAACTCCACAAGCGGTTTACGTGATGGAGTGAGTGGTTGTATTAGTGGTCGTTAGTGTTGAGCATCTGGAATATGGTGGTCACTGGACGGTAAAGTAATTGACTTAGACTAGGCTACGTGCAGTCATTCATCTATACAAACGTTAAAATGCAAGTCTAGTAAAAAGGTTGGGCTCTATCCAGATTTTCATACCGTCATAACATTTCTGTACCATACCGGGGTATACAGTATTACCGAATGTGCACACGAGGAGTGATTCAAAAAACACATACAAGAAAACATGGATCTTGATAAGGTTTGAATTACGGGAACCCGGTTACCGAGATTTACCGCTCGAAACCATTCCCGGGCTAAATAGCTGCGAGAAACCGCCAAAGGATAATAAATGACTTGTATGAACAGCATGACGTGAAATGGAACTGTTAAACTATATGCAATGTCTAAATCTGGCTTCTCTACACGCTCAGGGTGGGGACATACAGCCCATCTCAGTATGGAGGGCAGTTCACAATGCATGTAGACCTATCATGTCATCATGGCAACTTTTTTTCTTGTGACGGGTAGGCCCTACATTTGCTGGGGGGGGGTCAATGTAAATAGTCTGGGTGGGCATTTGATGAATTGTTCAGCAGTCTTATGGCTTGGGGTAGAAGTTGTTAAGGAGACACTTGGTCCTAGACTAATCAAATCCAGACATAGGCCTATTCATGTGCTTTATATGCTGGGATCACCTCCATTAAAATGGCTGTTTCTCCACAATTGCAATTATTGTTGTGCATTGACTGCTTGTCAGAATGCTGGTTTCCCTCCCTATGGCACTCGTAACTTGAATGTGTCTCGGTAAATTCTATTCTACTACGGGGTTGTCTGATTTTTCTATTCATTACTCATTTTGTTTTTAGAGAAAAAGTCAATGGGGACATTTTCTAGCATTATTTTTTGACCGAAATTTTTGTTCATATTTCATACAGTATTACTTGGGTGTGGTGGGAATGATTTTGCGGTGGTGCAGCGCCACAGTGAAATGACTGCAGCGGAAACACTGACACACAAAATAACCCCAAACAATATGGTCACTCATCAACCAACTGCCACTTTGCATTTAAATTCAATCCAATCCAAATGAGTACTTCCAATTATAATGGTGAAATTATGAAATGGATAATTGCTCCTTCCAAAGCAGAGCAGGTCTGGAGATAGAAGAAAAGACACTGGGTGCCTCTGCAATAGCAGCTTATTGCCTATATAATGCACTATAAAGAGAATAGGGTGCTATTTGGGATCCAGCCCACTGTTCTGTCATCAACACAACAAAGTCACACCTCGCTCCATGCATGCACCCACACATCTGCCTGTCGTGCTGAATAACGCCTGCCACTGCTAAGCATCAGTCGCTGAGGCACTGAGCTGAGTCATTCCTGCTGGAAATCACGGTAATAAGCAGATGATCCCCTTTAGAAATAACATCTGGTTGTGTTTTTCTAATGGAGGAGCCCCATCACATGCCGTCAGTCCTCGTTCATCAGCAGCTGTTAACCAAGATACCATACGGTGGAATATGTCTTTGCTTTTTTGGTGGACTAGCTAGATTTCACCAGTATTATACAGTACATTCTATGTTAGAGACTCTAAAATACCTTTAGATTGTGTAGGTTAACTGTGTGCTAGTGTATAAGTGTTTGTCTGTATATTTGTAAGAATGATGACCCGTAAACCATGGTAGTCGCCCTCACATTTGATCTTGCAATTATTTTGCAGAAAAAAAGAAGTTCAATTGCTACTGACCCAACTTACTTTCTAAGTGTCACTATTAATCTGTGTTGGAGAGTGTTTCTGTGGTTTGTAGTGATTAGCTACTGAAGAGGATCTCTACTTCTAGAAAAGTGGCTTTTTATTTTCGGAAACTCAATTACAGTGTTTGTGAAGCCTTTCACCTTCCAATTAATCCTAACAGTACCAGTGGGATCTGTCTGAATCCAATTACCAGAGCAGCAAAATACAAAATACAGTATCTCTTCAGCTCTAATCAGCAGGTTGAAGTTTATTGTCATGAATATTGCCCTGGTGGCAGAACTGACAACCTAGATGGGCCAGCTGCAAAGTCCAAATTGGCTATATCGTAAAAATGTTAAGCTGTTTGGTCTTAATGTTAGGGTTAGGCATTTGGGTGTGATTAGGGTTACATTTAAAATCATATTTTATGACTTTGTGGCTGTGCCAGGTAGTGACCACTCTGCAGAGCTGCAAGATTCATGACAATAAATGCCAACCTGCCTCTATCTAGTCATGGAAAGCCCAAACCACTTCCAGCTCCACAATAGTGCAGCTACTTCCATAGGGACCTATGTGCTTTTTAATGCCTAGCTGTGGCAGGTTCAGAGTGCAGGACAAATATCAACGTGAGAGAGTAGACTTAGTGTATCTCTCATCTGTGCTTAAACTGTGTGCTTTCAGCCTAATGTCAGCCTAACACGCACAGACATACACACACGTTGTGCATTTTCCTATTCCTAGGTTGTTATATTATAGAGGGAGTTGTTTCTACTTGCTATTTGTCATTGCAGTATGGGATGTTTGTTCTTGTGTCAGGAGGCTTGTGCCTGGCTGGAGCTTTAGCTATACTGACCCTTCTATTCAATGGGCCAGAGCGGCTTATCGTAACCGATGGCCTCTGGAAGTTGGCTGCTGGCTTTACCTCCATGGAGCAGGCCAATTGGGCCGAGAGCCTGAAAGGAGTGAACCTATCTGTGGCTCAGAGTGTCCTCAGCCCCCATGCTGAGACAGAGGGGCCGGGGGCCAGATAGACAGAGTATCCACCCAACTCCAGAAACATGGGGTCAATGTGGGACAGAGGTAGAGACCAAGTCCGCTGCTGTACTTAGTTGGGGTCAATGCCATTTCAATTCAGTCAATTCAGGAAGTAAACTGCAATTCCAGTTCCATTTACCTCAATGAGAAAAATGGAATCTGATCTCCAAAGGGCTCAAACTCTCCTAAGTACAGTGCCTTCAGAAAGTATTCACTCACCTTGACTTGTTCCACATTTTGTTGTGTTACAAAGTGGGATTAAAATGGATTGAATTGTCCTTTTTTGTCAATGATCTACAAAAATACTCTGTAATGTCAAAGTGGAAGAAAAATTTGAACATTTTGAAAACAGGGGTGGCAGGTAGCCTAGTGGTTAGAGCGTTGGACTGGTAACCAGAAGGTTGCAAGATCGAATCCCTGAGCTGACAAGGTAAAAATATGTTGTTCTGCCCCTGAACAAGGCAGTTAACCCACTGTTCCTAGGCTGTCATTGAAAATAAGAATTTGTTCTTAACTGACTTGCCTAGTAAAATAAAGATTAAAAAATAAATAGAACAATATGAAAAATAAAATGCTAATCAATATCAAACACTAATCAAAACCTTGATAAAATAAGTATTCAACCCCCTTAGTCAATACATGATAACCTTTGGCAGTGATTACAGCTGTGAGTCTTTCTGTGTACTGTAAGTCTCTAAGAGCTTTCTACACCTGGATTGTGCAACATTTGCCCATTATTCTTTTCAAAATTATTCAAGCTCTGTCAAAATGGTTGTTGATCATTGCTAGAGAACTATTTTCAAATCTTGCCATATATTTTCAAGCAGATTTAAGTCAAAACTGAAACTCGGCCACTCAGGGACACTGTCTTCTTGGTAAGCAACTCCAGTGTAGATTTGGCTTTGTGTTTTAGGTTATTGCCCTGCTGAAAGGTGAATTAATCTCCAAGTGTCTGGTGGAAAACAAACTGAACCAAGTTTTCCTCTAGGATTTTGTCTGTGCTTAGCTCCATTTTATTTATTTTTTATTCTGAAAAACTCCCCAGTCCATAACATGATGCAGCCACCACTATGCTTGAAAATATGGAGAGTGGTACTCAGTATTGTGTTATGTTTGGGGAAAATCCAATACAACACTTTGTAGTCAGGACGAAAAGTGAAATGCTTAGCCACATTTTTTACAGTATTACTTTAGTGCAGGATGCATGTTTTTGAATATTTTTATTATTCACTTTCCACTCTGTCAATTGGGTTATTATGGTAAAAGTTAGGAAGGACGCCTTTATCTTTGTAGTGACTGGGTGTATTGATACACCATCCAAAGTGTAATTAATAACTTCACCATGCTCAAAGGGATATTCCATGTCTACTTTTTCATTTTTTTCCCCCAATGCGAGACATTGGAAAACCTCCGTTTTTTGTGGTTGAAACTGTGTATGAAATTCACTGCTCGACTGTGGGGTACAGAGATGAGGTAGTCATTCAAAAATAATGTACAACATTATTGCACATAGAGTGAGTCCATGCAACTTATTATGTGACTTGTTAAGCACATTTTTACCACGGAACTTATTTAGGTTTGCCAAAACAAAGGGATTGAATACTTATTAACATAAGACATTTCAGCGTTTCATTTTTTATTCGTTTGTAAACATTTCGAACAACAGAATTTCACTTCAACATTTTTATCCATTTTAACTGTAGGCTGTAACACAACACAAGGTGGGAAAAGTTAAGGGGTGTAAATACTTTCTGAAGGCTCTGTATAAGTACCTCCCAAGGAATAAATACAACTCTTGTAACACAACCGCATTGTGAGTAGTCACAAGGAAAGGAGTTTTTTAGCAAGAGGTTTGTAATAAACAAAATATCTTGCATCATTCAAATAGAGAGTAAGAAAATGAGCAATTAACTACTGCAGAGAGAGGAATGACAAAAAACACATCCATTATGGTGAAATATGGCCACCATGAGGAGATGAAGGCTCTTGAGTTGTAATGAAATAGGCCCCATGATATCCATGAATTCACCAATATGGGTCTCATATAACATTTAAAGTATGTGCTTTTTCACAACTGGTTTATATTGCAAAAATAATCTTCCTGGTGGTTTCAAGGTGCCTTCCTAATTGTACAGCTCATTTGGAAAGTATTCAGACCACTTTACTTTTTGTTACGTTACAGCCCTATTGTAAAATTAATTTAATCGTTTTTACCCCTCATCAATCTACATACAATGCCCAATAATGACAAAGCAAAAACAGGTTTAGACATTTTTGCAAATTTAATAAGTATTCAGACCTTTACTCAGTACTTTGTTGAATCACCTTTGACAGCGATTACAGCCTTGAGTCTTTTTGGGTATGATGCTACAAGCTTGGCAAACCTGTATTTGATGAGTTTCTCCCCCCCCTCTCAAGCTCTGTCAGGTTGGATGGGGATCGTCGCTGCACAGCTATTTTCAGGTCTCTCCAGAGACCTTCGATCAGGTTTAAGTCTGGGCTCTGGCTGGGCCACTCAAGAACATACACAGGCTTGTCCCTAAGACACTCCTGCGTTGTCTTGGCTGTGTAGTTAGGGTTGTTGTCCTGTTGGAAGGTGAACCTTCCCCAGTCTGAGGTCCTGAGTGCTCTGAGCAGGTTTTTATCAAGGATCTCTCTGTACTTTTCTCTGTTCATCTTTCCCTCGATCCTGACTCGTCTCCCTGTCCGTGCCGCTGAAAAACATCCTCACAGCATGATGCTGCCACCACCATGTTTCACTGAAGCGATGGTGCCAGGTTTCCTCCAGACATGACACTTGGCATTCAGGCCAAAGAGTTCTATATTGGTTTCATCAGACCAGAGAATATTGTTTCTCATGGTCTGCGTCCTTAAGTTGCCTTTTGGCAAACTCCAAGCGGGCTGTCACGTGCATTTAACTGAGGAGTGACTTCCGTCTGGCGACTCTACCATTAAGGATTAGTTGGTGGAGTCCTACAAAGATGGTTGTCCTTCTGGAAGGTTCCCCCATCTCCGCAGAGGAACTCTGAAGCTCTGTCAGAGTGACTATCGGGTTCTTAGTTACCTCCCTGACTAAGGCCCTTCTCCCATGATTGCTCAGTTTGGCAGGGTGGCCAGCTCTAGGAAGAGTCTTGGTAGTTCCAAACTTCTTCCATTTAAGAATGATCGAGGCCACTGTGTTCTTGGGGACCTTCAATGCTGCAGAATCTTTTTGGTACCCTTCCCCAGATCTGTGCCACGACACATTCCTGTTTCGGAGCACTACGGACAATTCCTTCGACCTCATGGCTTGGTTTTTGCTCTGATGTGCACTGTCAACTGTGGGACCTTAAATAGACAGGTGTGTGCCTTTCCAAAGCATGTCCAATCAATTGAATTTACCACAGGTGGACCTCAATCAAGTTGTTGAAACAGCTCAAGGATGATCACTGGAAACAGGATGCATCTGAGCTCAATTTCGAGTCTCATAGCAAAGGGTCTGAATACTTATGTAAATGTTTAATTAGGGGCAGCAGGTAGCCTAGTGGTTAGAGCATTGGGCCGGTAACCAAAAGGTTGCTAGATTGAATCCCCGCGCTGACAAGGTAAAGATCTGTCGTTCTGCCCCTGAACAAGGCGGTTAACCCACTGTTCCTAGGCCGTCATTGTAAATAAGAATTTGTTCTTAACTGACTTGCCTGGTTAAATAATTTTTTTTTAATACATTGTGAAAAAAGTGAAGGGGTCTGAATACTTTCCGAATGCACTGTACATGCAATGGTAATTACAATAATTAAGGCTTTGATGTTCCCCATAAAATCGAATTCTTGGCAATGGAATAATGTATGCAGAAAGAAAAAGTTTCAATACATTGCAAGGCCCTGTCCTTGTCTCATTGCATTAAAAATGTTGTGGTTATGTTAGCTCCGTATTTGAAAGGTGCCGCTTATGTTTTTGTGAAACAGTACCTCACGCTCCAGGTCTTAACAGTACCTCACCCTCCAGGTCTTAACAGTACCTCACGCTCCAGGTCTTAACAGTACCTCACGCTCCAGGTCTTAACAGTACCTCACGCTCCAGGTCTTATGAGCTTGTAGGCTTTTCACAATATCAAACTGAGCCAAGACAAACTGTATCATGTTTGCCTAGTAACCAGTGGTGTAGTGGAAGGTTAACACAGTTTACCAACCCTGTGCTGAAAAATGCATTTAAAAAATTGGGAGTGTTACTTTTTTCACCGCGACTGGCGATCAAAGTCTACCCCAGGGGTTTGGACCTAAATCATTTCCCCATCGTTTTGTTCTGAACAGAACCATAATTTTTCCCCTTCCGTTCCACTGATCCGACCAGCAAAATAAATTTAGAATAAAATACATTTGTATTTGTCACATGCGCTGAATACAACAGGTGTAGACTTTACCGTGAAATGCTTACCTATGAGCCCTTTCCCAACAATTCAGAGTTAAAAAGTTGGAAACATTTTCTAAAAATAAAAAAGGAAATATACTGAACTACAGTATAAACACAACATGTAAAGTGCTGGTCCCATGTTTCATGAGCTGAAAATAAGATCCCAGAAATGTTCCACATGCACAAAAAGCTTATTTCTCAAAAATTGTGTTCACAAATTTGTTTACATCCCTGTTGATTAGCAGTTTTCCTTTGCCAAGATTATCGATCCATCTGACAGGTGTGGCATGTGAATATGCTTATTAAACAGCATGATCATTACATAGGTGCCACTTGTGCTGGGGATAATCAAAGGCCACTCTAAAATGTGCAGTTTTATCACACAGCACAATTCCACAGATGTCTCACGTTTTGAAAGAGCATGTTGACTGCGGGAATGTCCACCAGAGCGGTTGGCAGAGATTTGAATATTTATTTCTCTACCATTAGCCGCCTACAATGTAAGTTTAGAAAATTTGTCAGTACATCCAAACAGCCTCACAACAGCAGACCACATGGAACAACGCAAGCCCAGGACAGCCACATCCGGCTTCGTCACCTGCGGGATCGTCTGAGACCAGCCACCCAGACAGCTGATGAAACTGTGGGTTTACACAACCGAAGAAGTTTGCAAAAAGAAAAACGGTGTGCTCGTCGTCCTCACCAGGGTCTTGACCTGACTGCAGTTCGGTGTCGTAACCGACTTCAGTGGGCAAATGCTCACCTTCAGTGGCCAGTGGCACGCTGGAGAAGTGTGATCTTCACAGATTAATCCCGGGTTTCAACTGTTATGGGCAGATGACAGACAGCGTGTATGGCGTTGTGTGGTCGAGCGGTTTGCTGATGTCAACGTTGTGAACAGAGTGTCCCATGGTGGTGGTGGGGTTATGCTATGGGGAGGCCTAAGCTACGGACAACGAACACAATTGCATTTTATTGCTGGCAATTTGATTGCACAGAGGTACCGTGACAAGAACCTGAGGCCCATTGTCGTACCATTCATCCACCATCATCTCATGTTTCAGCATGATAATGCATGGCCCCATTTCGCAAGGATATGTACACAATTCCTGGAAGCTGAAAATACTCACCAGACATGTCACCCATTGAGCAATTTTGGATGCTCTGGATTGACGTACGACAGCGTGTTCCAGTTCCAACCAATATCCAGCAACTTCACACAGAGGAGTGGGACAACATTCCACAGGCCACAATCAACAGCCTGATCAACTCTTTGCGAAGGAGATGTTTCACACTGCATGAGGCAAATGGTGGTCACACAAGATACTGACTAATTTTCTGATCAACGCCCCTACCTTTTTTTAAGGTATGTGACCAACAGATGCATATCTGTATTCCCAGTCATGTGAAATCCATAGATTATGGCCTAATTACTTTATTTCAATTGACTGATTTCCTTATATGAACTGTAACTCAGTAAAAACTCAGTAAAAGCACAGAGAGACCAAAATTATTGAATATGTTTTTTTCTTGGTCAAGTTTGGGGAAAGCCTGGCTTCCCTTGGCATCCATAAATACAATCCACTGATACCAAATGGTGATGCAGCCGGTCAAGATGCTCTCAATGGTGCAGCTGTAGAACTTTTTGACGATCTGATGGCCCGTGCCAAATATTTTCAGCCTCCTGAGGGGGAAGAGGCATTGTCGTGCCCTCTTCATGACTGTGTTGGTATGTTTGGACTAGGGGTGCGCCAACATGGCCACACTCTTATTTGTAAACTTATCCGTAAATTGACAGTTGATAGTCGAATCGGATTGGATGATACTCGTGATCGGAAAAAATTAAGTGTTTTAATATGCCTAAATAGATGTTGGCAAAATACCTCACTGCACTGCTAAAAAGCTGCAGATTTGGAGCAGCTTGCAAAGGTTTGGGTCTGTGTGTGTCTGTGTGTCCTCAGCAGGCTGCCAAGTTTGCTGTCACTCAGTCAGAATGCTCATCAGCGTTTCATCTTTTTCCCCTACCATTTTGCCCTGCTTGTTAAATATAATGCACATTGATAGCTTCATAGAATATTTCCTCGCCATGTGATTTATCATAGTAGCAGGCAACAGCAATCTAAAGGATCAGACTGAAAACATGCCAGGAAAAGTGATCGTGAAATGATGAATCGAGTGGACGGAGAAGTACAATTTCACTCTATCTAAGCAGAACAGCAGGATCAACATGCAGCTTCTCTTTACAGACAGGCAAACTAGACAGTTGACGTATTTCGACCACGTAGAGCCTCGCACATGACTGACTTAAAGAGAGTACAGTGCAGTATGGTCTTCATTTTTTTTCTAATCACAGATAATTACACAAAATACTCGGATCCTAATTGTATCCAGAAAATTGCCCATATCCGTTACGATACTCGTTTTGTCCGGCTACTCGGCACACCCCTAGTTTGGACCATGATAGTTCCTTTGTGGAACTTGAAGCTCTCGACCCTCGATCCAGTACAGCCCCATTGATGTGAATAGGGGCATGCTTGGCCCTCCGTGTCCTGAATTCCACAATCAGCTTCTTTGTCTTTCTGACATTGATGGAGAGGTTGTTATCCTGGGATCACACTGCCAGGTCTCTGACCTTCTCCCTATAGACTGTCTCATCGTCGCCAATCATCAGGCCTACCACCGTCGTGTCATCAGCAAACTTAATGATGGTTTTGGAGTCGTGTGCTGCCACGCAGTCGTGGGTGAACAGGGAGTACAGGAGGGGACAAAGCACGCATCCTGAGGGGCCCCCGTGTTGAGGTTCTGTGTGTTGTTGCCTACCCTCACCACCTGGGGGTGGCCTGTCACCACCTGGGGGTGTTCTGCAGGATTCAGTTGCAGAGGGACGTTTTAAGTCCCAGGGTCCTTAGCTTAGTGATGAGCTTGAAAGGGCACTATGCTGTTGAGGACTGAGCGCATCACTGGTAATTCCTCTTTGAGTTTTTGCTTGTAAGCAGGAATCAGGAGGATAGAGTTATGGACAGATTTGCCAAATGGAGGGCGAGTGAGAGCTGTAGTCAATGAACAGCATTCTCATGTAGGTATTCCTATTGTCCTGGTGGGAAAGGGCAGTGTGGATTGCAATAGAGATTGTGTCATCTGTGCATCTGTTGGGGTGGTATGCGAATTGGAGTGGGTCCAGGGTGTCTGGGATGATGGTGTTGATGAGAGCCATGATCAGCCTTTCAAGCATTTCATGGCTACAGATGTGGGGGCTACAGGGTGATAACCTGTCTAAATTATTATCTTGGCATTCTTGGGCGTAGGGGCTGTGGTGGTCTGCTTGAAACGTAGGTTTTACAGACGGTTAGGGAGAGATTGAACGTGTAATTGAAGACACTTGCCAGCTGGTCAGCACATGCTCTGAGTACACGTCCTGGTTATCCGTCTGGCCCTGCGGCCTTGTGAATGTTATTAACTTGTTTAAAGGTCTTACAAAATCAGCTACGGAGAGAGTGATCACACTGTAGTCTGGAGCTCTCATGTATGGTTCAGTGTTGCTAGCCTCGAAGCGAGCATAGTAGGCATTTAGCTCGTCTGGTAGGCTTGCGTCACAGGGCAGCTCGTGACTGGGTTTCCTTTTGTAATAGTTGATAGTTTGCGAGCCCTGCCACATCCAACGAGCTTTAGAGCCGGTGTAGTAGGATTTAGTCTTAGTCCTGTGTTGATGCTTTCTTGTTTGATGGTTCATCAGAGGGCGTAGCAGGATTTCTTATAAGCGTCCAGATTAGTGTCCCGCTCCTTGAAAGCTGCAGCTCTAGCGTTTAGCTCAGTGTGGATGTTGCTTGTAATCCATGGCTTCTGGTTGGGATATGTATGTACGGTCACAAACAAAAATTTGCTTGTTATTGCGTTGTCACTATGGGGTATTTTGTGTAGATTGCTCAGGATTTTATTTATGTTTAATCCATTTTAGAATACGGCTGTAACATTACAAAATGTAGGTATCTCCCGGGTGGCACAGTGGTCTAGGGCACTGCATCGCAGTGCTAGCTGCGCCACCAGAGTCTCTGGGTTCGCGCCCAGGCTGGGCTGGGTTCGCGCCCAGGCTCTGTCGAAGCCGGCCGCAACCGGGAGGTCCGTGGGGCGACGCACAATTGGCATAGCGTCGTCCGGGTTAGGGAGGGTTTGGCCGGTAGGGATATCCTTGTCTCAGTATTTAAAATGTAATAAAAATGTATGCACTCTACTGTAAGTCGCTCTGGATAAGAGCGTCTGCTAAATGACTAAAATGTAAAAATATGTAAAATGTAATGTAAATGTAAAATGTGGAAACAGACAAGGGGTCTTAATACTTTCCCGAAGGCACTGTATATATGGTCACTGATGTCGTCGATGCACTTATTAATGAGGCTGATGCGGTAAACTCCTCAATGCCATCGGATGAATTCCGGAACATATTCCAGTCTTTGCTAGTGAAACAGTTCTGTAGCTTAGGATCCACTTCATCGGACCACTTCCGTATTGAGCGCATCACTGGTAATTCCTCTTTGAGTTTTTGCTTGTAAGCAGGAATCAGGAGGATATAGTTATGGACAGATTTGTCAAATGGAGGGCGAGTGAGAGCTTTGCATGGGTATCTGTGTGTGGAGTAATGGTGATCTCTAGTTTTTTCACCTCTAGTTGCACAGGTGACATGCTGGTAGAACTGAAGTATTTCAGATTTCCTAAAATCAACGGCTACTAAGAATGCGGTCTTAGTGCCAGCATCGGTGGTAAGTAGACAACAACGAAAAATATAGATGAAAACTCTCTTGGTAAATAGGTCTACAGCAGTAGTCACCAACCTTTTCTGAGTCAAGATCACTTCCTGAGTCAAAATGCAAGCCGAGATCTACCACTCAGATAAAAAAAAAAAGAACATGACTTAAAAAACGTATTAAGCCTATGCAACATTTACCAATTAAAAACTGTTCTGTAGAAATGAGGTTTGTTTAGTAGGCTATAGGCCTAATACATTATCACTGCATATCGGCTATGCTTGAATACACTGCCAATGTTGTTATTCTCATACCATTTAGAAATTATATATTTTAAATTAGGTAAATGATCTCACTTGTAATAGACCATGTGGTGTTTTACTTGTGAGGCACAGCTGAGTGGGCATAATAATTAGCTTTTTTTACTGGACTGATGGCCTGCATCTGATTATCAGTCTGAAGGGAGGGAGGGAGCAGCGGTGAGGTAGCCTCTCACCCGAATTACCGTCCCTCCGCTCTCCCTCCCTCCGCTGAGAAAAGGGGACACAGTTTTCCAGATGGCGAAACTCATGTTTCACTGCATTATTTCTCCCGTATGCACCAATTCATGTTGTTACTCCTATGAGCAGAGAAAGTTAAATATTTATGAATATTAAAAAAAGACACAAGCCACTAAGAACACACAAGAACACTTTGCTATACTCATTAATTGCAGCTGCAATGCTTGTTGTAGCGTTAGTGGAAGTAGGGAGAACGCACATTTTATGGCTTATAAAAATGTTGAACAAAGTGTTGACAGTGATGAATAACAACTTACACTTTGCTGTATTCGTTGTCTCTCTCTAGGCACGATTTTAAACGTTTTTAAATCTCACAGTATCAACTTTGCTGTGCATTCAAGGTTTCTTTTTACATTCTATGACTCGAGGAAACTGATTGGCCAGCAGTAGACCTATAGGTGTACTTGATTCGCTCTCTGGACCTTCCAGGTAGGTTGAGTTCTACCTTCAGACACATGAAATGTTACAAAATGGAAACACTTTGCCTTCCCGGCGCTATGGCTGCTGAATCAATGTTATCTACCACCAACAGCTCATAACAAATTCAAAAAAATAGGAACGCAAGGCTTTATCGTTGGGTTTTTTACAGAAATGTTTGGTGATCGACTTGGAATGCCTTGGAGATCGACCAGACTCCCTTAATATTAGAGATTGCCCACTAGCTGTTGTTAACAAAGCGATGCACACCATCCCCCCTGAGTTTGCCCGACGTTGTCATTCTGTCCTGCCGATGTATAGAAAAACCAGCTCGATTTATATTTTCCATGTCCTTGTTCAGCCACGACTCGGAGAAACATGTGTGTCAGGGATTTGGGCCTGGTCCAGGATGAGCTGTATATAAATCGCCTACCGGCTCATTTAAGTAGAAATCTTCATCCAAATCGAGGTCACTGTTTCGGTCATAGGACATGATGACGGAAACATTTTGTACCAAAAACGTTAAAATCAGCGGGAAAAAACTCAAAGTAGCACAATTGGTCAGGGGCCCATAAAACGGCTGCTATTCCCTCCAGCGCCATTATTATTCTGAACCGGTTCGAACCCCTAAAAAGTTACTGTTTATATTGTTACTCTTTGTTCCTTTTTAAACCTCTGATATCAATATCTTTTTTTACATTTAGCTCGATAGTAAATTGCTTCGCCAATTAATGCGGATAGAGCAGCTTGCTGTAGAGCGGGCAAGCTATGTACGTTCATTGGAGAGACAAGTGTAGGGCACAAGATGCAACTGAAATTCTGCGGATGGGGAGAGACGAGAGATGGTGGAGGAGGAGGCTTGACTTGAAGCGCTGGGCATCTTGGTGTTATGACATGCATTATCTGAACTATGCCCACAGAATTATACTTACAGAGGAGCTTCTTCTATGAAGGAACTTTGAATGTCTTTGATCTTCAGAGAGTTGGCTTAACGTTGGACCAGCTAGCTAGCTAGCTAACAAGTTTATGTGTGCAGAGCAACATCAGAATTGAAATAAAAACACATTTGACCTTTGTGTAGTTAATAAATACAATGTGAAACTTGATAACTATAGCATCCTTAACTAGCACATGAAAAAGTTAATCCATTCTTCTTTAATTACAAATCTCTCTCCCTAATTGCTTATAACGTCAGTACCTGCCCCTCCCACTATATTTGGGAGAGGCAGGTAGCCTATTTACACACTGGCTAAGTTTTGCATAGGCGCTTTGTTGCGTTTTTTGGGGGACTGTAAAAAAAAAAAAGCCCGAAACGTAAAATAACGTTATTAACCGGTTCCCAAGCTTTTACAATTATGGTTCTGTTTCCGTAACAGTATAGATCACTTTCGTTCTCAGTTCTGATTCTGTCCCTCAAAAAATTACGTTATTTTCAGGTATTTTCTGTTCTCTGAACCGGTTCCAACCCCTGGTTTATCCACCTATTTTTAGACCACTACATCACTGCCAGTAGCATACTTTAACACTACTCTTTCCAGCATGGTTCGGTTCACTAAAATTGGACTGAGATGTCCCAATTCTTTTATCTACTATTGCCCATTCATAAGCAGCCCAGTGGGCAGAGATGATGAAGCCAAAAAATATGGACCACCCGTTTGTGTCACCTCACTCATTAACATCGGTCAGCTTTGAATTGAAAAGACCAACCACATTCTCCTGCATTGGAATTACAATCCCACATTCGCCCAGTTGTAACATCACATTTTCTGGCAGCGCAACAATGTTCTATAAAAACAGGTACAGTAGTTAGACCTAGTATTCAAACTATAGGGATTATTCTTCTTCTCATACATTTGTTCAGAAAATGTTCTCATTTCCATTTATACTCTCCATTAAACACGTCTAAACATAACAGCTATTTTTATCCTCATTAAATGTACCAATAGGAGTCTTGGGGAAAAGGAAGCTATGTGACTTTTTAAGAATGAATAAACCTGTCTCATTTGGATGTGTCTAGTATCACAGGCAGCCTCTGGAAGCCCCAGTTTCACATTTTCTTGACAGTGTCTTTGATGATCACTGATTATGTTGCGGATCATCCGACAATACAGAGAGAGTCAGTGGAGACCAGCTCTACTGTTCCTGACTGAGCATTATTGTCTGGCCCCTCCCCAGCATCGTGGGCCCATCAATACCTTGGCTTAGCTCTCTCTTATAAATAGTCGTTATCACATAAATTACACATTCCATTCTCACAACATCAGGAGCAGTGAGTACATGTTTGGCATGTTTCTCTTTTCTGCTTACATGGACAATTGGTTAGGCTATTTGATGAAGGTCAGTGGCTTTTCTGAGCATGCAGGCATTGTAACAGAATCTCAACAGGGTCATTTATTACCTATCTTTGCTCAGTTACCAAAAATGCCCATTGCTGTTAAAAGCATTTCTCACCGTGCTCCAAGTGCAAATACTCTGAACTGCACTTAGGTCTTTGTTGGAGTTATAGGCGAAGGATAGCGTTCTCAATTACATTACTGCTTTAAAGGTATTCTGAAATGTCTCCACATTGCATACAATCTGTTTAAATAGGGCAGCGATCATCAACTAGATTCAGCTGCGGGTCTGTTTTTTTCTTGAGTGGATGGTCAAGGGGCTGGAACATAATTCCAAATAATTTGTAAACTGCAAATTGATTGTAAGAAGCCCAAACAGATATAACGTTTGACTAAAACATAAACATTTAGAACCTTGCTTACATTTGTATACGATCATATACCTGTATATCTCTCTCGTCCTAATATTTCTTAATTTCATTCTTTTACTTTTAGATTTGTGTGTATTGTTGTGAATAGATACTACTGCTCTGTTGGAGCTAGGAACACAAGCATTTCGCTACACCCGCAATAAGATCTGCTAAATATGTGTATGTGACCAATAACATTTGATTTGATTTGACATTATGCGTGGGAATTATTTGGAACAGATTTCCAAATAAAATCACCCGAGGGCCACCAGTTCAGGAGACAACCTGCCCTTGTCTGTTGAAAATTACGGTCATGGATTTATTGAAGAAATTAGGTTTCCTCCAAGTAATATCATAATACAATGCAGGTTGTCTCTATTCTGGCTCCTAAATCAATGCACAGGATGCTACCTGGAACACACTTGTCACATCAATACGAAACGTTGACAGGGAGAACTGTAGAGGGCCTTTCCTGGCCTGCAATAACATCACTACTTACTCACTGGCATTGGGACCTTAATGATATGGTAGATACTGAGACAAAAAAAGAGACAGAAAAGATACAAAGACGATAGAGGCAGAAAAGATACAGAAGAAAGGTTGGCAGAACACCAGGGGAATGCAATGAGGCTTCCACATAAGCAAGTTATTCCACACTGTTTATACATACTCCAATTGCACGAAATCTAGCAACCCTCGAAACTCACTGTCATTTAGCCTTGTGTCACATAAGTCATTACGGATGATGATAAAGCTCTACTGTTGCTGAATGTAGCAATTCAGGTTTAAATGATCTAAATGTGATTGGACTACCTAATTTAGTCTAGATGGCAATGCAGACCTGAAGAATCTGTGTGTAGGCAGGTCGCGTAGTTGTCCAGTACTGCATGAGCTTCTTTAATGGTTTGTTGTTTGTGCACTTGAGTCAGACTTCTTTAGGAACACAGGTATGATTTTTTTTTTAGCTGGTTTTAATGATGTTGTGCCAACAGACAGGGCAGCGATGGTAAATTAATAACCGTGTAACTGACGGTTACGGATGATGACCTTCATGAAAACACAAAAACTCAAAACCGTTTCAGTAGGCCTACATTAATTTTTTGAAAAACATATGGTTTCATGAACTTTATTTTCATGTGGACTTTACCTCATAGCGGGAGTATTCACTAATGATTATAAGCAATTGTTTTTCTAATTTAGTCTGCCTATTAAACTGTCTACATTTCCTCTTTCCAACTGTTGTTTGATGCTCCAGCAGCCAAACCGCTAGAAGCGCGGGGGTGTATAGGCTATGGCACTTGATGTGTGGACTTTCATTTATACAATGCATGTTTTCATTGCTTGCTAGTAAATAAATAAATCGGTCTTCTTTTTTGAAAGGTTGGATGTGTCTGACTAGTCATTAATTATTCAACAGCAGTCGACAAGGTTGTTCTGTCTCTGAGGCCTATAATGCGCTAATGTTGTGTCAAATGGACAATGTGCCAATCCTCTCCAACCTGGCATGGTATAATTTGATACGGAATCTTTTCTTCATTTATAGACAAATCAACTCTGATATATAGGCTATGGACTATTTTATTAATTGTCAATTTCATACTATCGCATAGCTGTCTCTCTCCCCTTCATACTTTCCTCATCAATTCATTATCTTATAGCCTACTTTCAGAAAGCCTAATGTAGGCCTAGGTTTTTTAATACATTTTAAGGAAATATTTGCTCGTGTCTGACAAGCTGGTGGATTTGATTGACGGGTCCTTTTACGGGGTGTGTGTGTGTGTGAGTTCACTGATTATATCTATTGTCCTACAGTGCCTCCATTCACTTATTCCACATTTTGTTGTGTTACAGCCTGAATTCAAAATGGATTCAAATATTTGTTTTTCTCACCCATCTACACCAATGGGGGCTCCTCAGAGGAGAAAGGGGAGGACCATCCTCCTTAGAGAATTTCATAAAAATAAAAATTGTAAAACATTTTAAAAGTTATCCTTTTTAGATAAAATTATACTAAATACAATCATGTCACCAAATAATTGATTAAAACACACTGTTATGCAATTAAGGTCTACAGTAGCGTCAACAGCACTCTGTAGGGTAGCACCATGGTGTAGCCGGAGGACAGGTGGCTTCCATCCTCCTCTGGGTACATTGTATTCGATACAAAACCTAGGAGGCTCATGGTTCTCATCCCCTTCCATAGACTTACACAGTAATTATGACAACTTCCCGGGGGACGTCCTCCAACCTATCAGAGCTCTTGCTGCATTAACTGATATATTGTCCACCCAATCTGTCACACCCTGATCTGTTTCACCTGTCTTTGTGATTGTCTCCACCCCCCTCCAGGTGTCGCCCATCTTCCCCATTATCCCCTGTGTATTTCTACATGTGTTCTCTGTTTGTCTGTAGCCAGCTCGTCTTGTTGGTCAAGTCAACCAGCATTCTTTTGCTACAGCTCCTGCTTTTCCCCAGTCTCTTTTGTCATCCTCCTGGTTTTGACCCTTGCCTGTCCTGACCCTGAGCCCGCTTCCCTGACCAATCTGCCTGACCTGACCCTGAGCCTGCCTGCCGTTCTGTACCTTTGCTCCTGTTGCTGAAATAAACATTGTTACTTTGACACGGTCTGCATCTGGGTCTTACTTTTATCCTGATACAATCAAAGGATCAGAGAATGAATCTAGTACTGAAAGCATAAGCTACAGCTAGGTAGTACTGCAGTGCATAAAATGTGGTGAGTTGTTGACTCAAAGAGAGAGAAAGACCGTAGTTGAACCCTTTTGAAAAATAAAATTTCTTCCAAAATTAAAGAGAAGCAAGAGAAAACTAGAGAGAGTGATAGAGAATGTATTTTTTTTCACTTTCAGTTTCACTTACTTAGCTAGCAAATTCAGATAGCTAGTTTAGCCTATTGAAACACCCTGCTCAAACAGAGGGATGCTATGTTAGCTAGCTGGCTATGACATTCCAACACAACACTGGAACTCTTCCAAGTCAACGTAAGCTTTTGGTTTTACAAATCTATTTCCACCGGGGCCCGCCTGTGTAACTGCTTACTGACTGTACACTGTAACATTACTGCATGATTGTAGCGGGTTTACTAACGTGTTAGTTCTATTAGCTATGCTGATTATGACGGTGACAATGATGTAGCCTGTGTGTAGCGGTTTGGCTCAGAAAGGTTTTTTCACCTGGGCACATACAGCTGATGTGTTGTACAATGAAGTCCACAAGCAAGAGGAAGAGGTGAGAGGAGAGTGTATAGAGAATGAATACACTGTGGCTGCTATGAAAGTGAACTGTGTTTACGCATGATATGGGGTGTATTCATTTGTTGAAAAATGTTTCTTAAAAGGAAGCAGACGGAACAAAACGGGGATAAACATACCTGAATTTGTCCAATAGAAACTAATGATTACAGACTATATCAGCTAGATGCAGGCAATAGTGTGCAAGGCTGCACTGTCTGTCCATGTGTCACCTCAAATGTGTCTCCCGAACTGTGTGCACCTACGTTGTAAACTTTCATTCATAGGCTAAGTTGTAGCAACCTCATGATGGGTATAGGGAAAATTTGAGTATCATGTAGTAGCCTAAACCTATCACTGTTACATTAAACTGGGTGAGGTGAATGGAATATGAATGACAATCATCCAATATGCTGTAATAGAAGTTGAAGGCCAGGATCATGAAAAAAAAAATTCCTCCATCATCTTAAACGGCACTGACTGCCACTGATCTACACACAATACCACATAATGACAAAGCAAACATAATTTTAATTTTTTTAATCAAATTTATTCTAAATGGAATACAGAAATATCTAATTTACATAAGTATTCACACCCCTACATTGATTACAGTTGTGAGTCTTTCTGATTAAGTCTCTAAGAGCTTTGCACACGTGGATTGTACAATATTTGCACATTATTCTTTAAAAAAATATTCACGCTCTGTCAAGTTGGTTGTTGATCATTGCCAGTCAGCCATTTTCATGTCTTGACATAGATTTTCAAGCTGATTTAAGTCAAAATTGTAACTGGGCCACTCAGGAATATTCATTGTCCTCTTGGTAAGCAACGTCAGTGTAGTTTTGGCCTTGTGTTTTTGGTTATTGCAGGGATGCAAACTGGTGAGGGCCCAAAAAGGTGACCCTTTTTTTTTTGCACTGAAACATGCAATAAACTCCTGCTAGGGGAAGATTCAGGTTTTAACTAATTAAACAACAAAGAATATGATCATCATAAAATAAAAAGTGGTTAATGTGAACTTAACTCTGCTAAAAATGTAAAGAAAGCAATCCAATGTTATTTGTTGCCTAGACTTTACTGCAAATGACACTCAAGTCTTGAGAAAAAACAATACACTAATTGTAACGCCCGGGGTGTAGTGGAGGAAGAAGTCAGGCGCAGGAAGCAGAGAGTTCAGGGTAGCGCTACTTTTAATGCACCACAACGGTGAACAGACGCCAACCCAAATAAATGCCCCAAACACGGGGAACATTAAACAGTCCAGGAAAAATACCAACACACGAACAACCGTGACCTACAGCCGTGTACACACTTACACTGAAATAATCCCGCACAACAGCAGGCGGCCCGGCTGGAAAATAAAGCCCAACCAGTTAGCCTAACTAAACACAGGTGCAACTAATAAACAGAAAAGGAGGGAAAAGGGATCATTGGCAGCTAGTAGGCCGGTGACGACGACTGCCGAGCGCCACCCGAACAGGAAGGGGAGCCACCTTCGGTAGGAGTCGTCACACTAATATTGCAGTTAGCTACGACAGCCTATATGATCGAACGCTTGTGACCACACACATCTAAATATTGCAGTTGGGGAAAAAACATCTCAAAGTAGAAATAGAATGAAACAAACAGGCATTCTATTTTTGCTCTATTGTAGTGGCCACTATAGTAGACATTGATTAAGTGTACAAGGCTATATGTGTGCAAAAATAACTTTCACTGAGTAAAAAATTGAATAATCCCCCCTCACTCACACACAAGTGTTACTGTCAAGTTCAACACAACAAAAGCAATATCTTTGGGCTACACTGCACATTATTACATTGTACACTTTCTGCCTGTGGACATCTGTTCTACAATGTGCCAGCAGAGTATGATACCCTTTGTAGGCATAATTGGTCTATTTCAGGCAGAGAGTACACCTGGTATACCCCTTTTTATCCACTGTATTGAAAAACTGAGAAAGAGGGAAGTGTGTGGGGTTCCTTTAACCTCTATAGTGGCATCCAGCTTAAGCCAGAACCAGCTACACTTGATCCCTGAATCCAGTTGTGTTAACAAGCAATGCTTCATTTTCTCTCATTCTGAAAATTAACCACATACTGTAGAGGTAAAACATTAGTTCACAGATAGGAGTTAGTTCGTTAGCTAGTTAACATTTCACACAAATTGCCAGGGTCCAGTAAGCAACTAACACGTTATAACTTGAGGAACGGCAAAGCGTTGTATACCAGTTAATACTATAGCGAATTGGTTAGGTTACTAATGTTAGTTCATCTGATGTTGTAATGTTAGCTAGCTAACGTTAGCTGTCTGACATAATTAGCATGCTAATTTTCACACCATAAACTCAATTATTTGATCAGTTGAGTTGGCTAATGTTGCTCAACATTTCTCTGGCTAGCTAACAGAGAATTTGATCCAGCTAGCAAGATACTTAACAATGCTAACAATACTTGTTCCACCACACTTTCACACTCAACTCAAACTTTCCAAATGCCAGTTGTTTTTCAGTTACAGCTCATGAAGTACGCTTCATCACCTTCTCACCCCCGTCTCCGTGGTCAGGCTTCTATCCTACCTTTTCGTAATCGTTCAGGGGACGCGCTGCTGTAACTGGCAAACTGCCTTTCCATTCTCTACTGTCTTTCCAGAGCGTGCGCTGATGCTATAACTAACAAATTGGTTGTCTCTTCTCTCTTCAGTCGTATGCTGCATTCTGTTGTTATGTGAACGATTGGCGGAGCCTTGGATACAGCCAGTATTGCTCCAAACACGCATCACTCGTTCGCTTACAGCCAGTAGTGATCCAACCCCCCCCCTCTCAAACTTTTGTCATCAAATCTACACGAATAACGTAGGTCACCTATTTTTGCCGAAAGGTGACTAGTTTTCATCCCTGTTATTGTCCTGCTGAACGGTGAATTTGTCTCCCAGTGTAGGTTGGAAAGCAGACTGAACCAGGTTTTCCTCTAGGCTTTTGCCTGTGCTTAGCTCTATTCCCTTTATTTTTATCCCCAAAAAAACTCCCTAGTCCTTGCCGATGAAAAGCATATCCATAACATGATGCAGCCACCACCATGCTTGAAAATATGAAGAGTGGTACTCAGTGATGTGTTGGATTTGCCCCAGGTATAACACTTTGTATTCAGGATATGAAGTACATTTCTTAGCCACATTTTTTGCAGTTTTACTTTAGTGCCTTATTGCAGACAGGATGCATGTTTTGGAATATTAATGGGGGTCCTAATAAAATACCAAAATATCTTCACCATGCTCAAATAGTTTTTCAATGTCTGCTCTTTTTTGTATTTCACATCTACCAATATGTGTTCTTCTTTGCGAGGCATTGGAAAACCTCCCTGGTCTTTGAATCTGTGTTGGAAATTCACTGCTCGACTGGAGGACCTTACAGATAATTGTATGTGTGGGGTACAGAGATTAGGTAGTCAAAAAATCCAAAATCAGGTTAAACACTATTATTGCACACAGAGTGCAACTTTTCATTTGTAATTCATTTTTAAAATGTTATTCAGTTTTTAGGTCGGTGCAGTTAGCGACTGGAACGAGCTGCAAAAAACACTCAAACTAGACCGTTTTATCTCTTCATTCAAAGACTCAGTCATGGACACACTTACTGACAGTTGTGGCTGCTTCGCGTGATGTATTGTTGTCTCTCCCTTCTTTCCCTTTGTGCTGTAGTCTGTGCCCAACAATGTTTGTACCATGTTTTGTGCTGCTACCATGTTGTGCTGCTGCCATGTTGTGCTGCTACCATGTTGTGTTGCTGCCATGTTGTTGTCATATTGTGTTGCTACCATGCTATGTGGTTGTCTTAGGTCTCTCTTTATGTAGTGTTGTGGTGTCTCTTTTGTCGTGATGTGTGTTTTGTTGTATATTTTTATTTTTAATCCCAGCCTCCGTCCCCGTAGGAGGCCTTTTGCCTTTTGGTAGGCCGTCATTGTAAATAAGAATTTGTTCTTAACTGACTTGCCTTGTTAAATAATGGCTATGTTTAGTTCCAGAAACAAGCCTGTTCACTCACCAATACCCTTTTTGGATTCCTGCTGAGGTTACCTGCCTATTAGCAAGTTTAACCACACAACAGGGCTGAAGAATTGGATGAAAGGGGCTTGCAAATAAGCTTGAATGAAACAGAGCCATGAGCAGGTTATTGACTGAAAGAACAAAATTAGAATTGATTTGCTGGGAAAAAGAGGTTAGCTGCCTTCCTTGTGAGCCAGTGACTGCTGCAGTGAATTTGTAATCCAGCAGCCTTTGAGGAAATCTCTGTGGCAGAACTGGCCTCTCATTTATCTTTCAGACAGACCTGCAAAGGAGCAGATTGGAAACTAGACAGACATCAGGCTGTATTAAGATTCAGCCTCTCCTCAATGCCCCCAACAGACAGTTGGGTTGAAGAGAGAGGGATTCTTGTACAAAGCCCTGTCTTTGTGTCCTCCAGGGAATCTAAGGCATATGACCATTACAGGTAAAGAAAATCAAACCAACCCAACTAACTCTGTGTGCCATCGACAAAATCAGTTTTATTCTCAATATATATTTTTTTGCTTTGTAGAACCCTTTGACATCTCGACTGGGCACATTATGCTTAGTGTTCACACTGAAACACCTCTTCACCACACCATAATGTCACAGCATGGAGTTTGGTCTCACACCACCACCCATTTAGACAAATCTGAGATGTAGGTCTATATTAGGTATATTCAATATAATGCTGGGTTGTTTTGAATGAAAGCCTGGATGCCCCTGCAATGTTAACAGGACAGTCTAAGTCCTCCAGTAAATTTAAGGGATATGACCACTCCACAGAATAAATTATTTGTTGGTTTTCTAAAGTTATTTAACGGTATGGTAGATATTGAGGCAGAAGGATACTGAGGCAAAAATTGACAGACTAAATCCCTCTATGGGATCTCTGTAGTGTGAGGCAGCAGGGTGGCGGTAAAACCTAAACTGAAGTGACACTTAGTGGCTGGGCCGACGGTGAGGCAAAATGAGCTTTCCTTCCCGGGGAAAGGGGAATCTTTGAATAGGCAGATTGACAGGTTGAGGAGGAGATGGAAAACACTTGTAATTCTTTATGTAACATTTAGGGGTCAGAAGCGGAGGGTGGCAGCTCTGCCGGGCGAGCTGTGCCAGCGGTTTGTCGTTGTGACACCCTGTCAAGCGTTTTGTGATGGCGTCTCCACGCAAGCAGAGCCAACACAGCAGGGTCCTGGCGGTTGGGCAAATTTTCAAGGAACCCAATCATGTTCTCCTCTGGGGGTTATTGTGTCTCGACAACATGTTTTGCCTAAAATGGTGATGTACAAACAAGCTTGGTGTTAATCACTTGACAGACCGGAGATTTCACCTGTGCTACTTCTTGGTATTTCTGGAGGTAACACTTTTACTTTTGGGGAGTTTTTAGTTTAGCTCTTATACCTAAGGCATTCATTACGACTAATAGAATTGGAAGTGTGAATTGCACATTCTAGGATTGGAGGTAGTTAGTGCTTAGATACACAAGTTGACAGAAATTATTTTAAACTTCTGTGGTGATTTAGGATTTTTGTTTAACTTCACTGCTTTCTTTCAACACAGTCTGAAAGTAAACAGCTTCCTAATACTGGGATGCTGTGTCTATTCTCTGAAATAACCTGTCATTTTTATAGACATTTGAAGAAATTAAGCCTGCCTCTGCTTGAGCAGGATATATTATCACTTCCCACCAACAATAAAAGGTAATTCAGCTGACCCTCGAAGCCTGGACACAGTCGGAACATAAACAAGATAATTGTGCTTTAGTTAATCGGCCCTGCGTGTTGTTGAAATCCGGTAAACCCTTAAACAGGATGTGTGTTTTTTGTGTTTATCTGATATACTTCTGGCGCACCTGCCTAGCTGCCTTCATTTTGAAACGAGATGATAACAGGCAGGATGTTGTCCTCATTATTTATAAAGCCTTCCATTAGGCTCTGCTCTTGACAGGCAGGATGTGCCTTTAAATTATTCCACTGGCTGGCAGCTTTGCAATGGGACGAAAACACATTTTATATTGCTCAGTAAACACTCACAATTCACACTTCAAAAAAATTCACACTTCATGTATTTTTTAAATATTTTCTGCTGTACACAGTCAGTGTAAGGTGGTTGGTTTATATTCTCGTTATCTGTCGAGGCAGCGTAACTCCCTATGCTGTAGATATTGCTGACTTGTATACATGTACAAACTCAAAGAGAACATAGATGAACCGGAGGAGGAGGAGAAGGACGCAATCAAAGAGGTTGCATAATTAGAAAGTGAATGAAGGTTTGTCTTAGCTAAGTTTTCCCATCTTTGTGAAATACAGGTTAGCTTATCATGGTCTCGTAGAGAACTCATCAGTGAATTGACACATTAATTTCCCTGTGTCTTATTTCAGCATGTATAGAAAGTGAATGAAGGTTTGCAAAGTGTGTGGGCTGCTTTCTCCCAAAACAGGTTAGCTTATCATGGTTTCGTACAGAACCCATCAGTGAATTGGGACATTAATTCTCCTCTGACTTATTTCTACTCGGCTCTTGTCTTATACAAATTGATTGCAACTTTTAATGGCTGTTTGGAAACTAAATAGGCGTTTCCATTTGCGTGAAATCGAAGGAGCCATTACAGAAAAGGGCCATGGCTGAGGCATTTAACAGCACAATTAAATTCCAATGGTCTGGTATCTATTGAGCAATTAACCTTTGGTAAACCAATTATTATTTAGCACTTGATGACAAAAGTGAGGTCCTGGAGGAGCCATGTCCTGGTTTAATAGATGGTTCTTATGCAGCAATAAAGGGTGGAAATGTGAGGCCGTTTCCGTCAGCTGGTCTATTAGCTCAGCCTCACTGAAACTGGATCTCTGCCAACCAATGTGCTAGAGTCGCCACTCGTCACTCGCTAGTATTGATTCATCGGAGCTGAATCGCCCATAACACTGCCTGGTATGAAGAAGGAAGAGAAAAATAGAGAAAATTATCAATGGATCTGATGATGAAATAGGAGAAAAGAGAAGTGGTGGTGTCCAGTGTAGTGCTGAGAGTTGAGAGCTAGGTAATAAATGGGAGAGAGGCAATATGGGCACTAGGTCCTCAGACGGTGCACCAGCTAGATGATTGACGGTGCTTACAGGAAGACCTTGAGACCCCAGATGCCAGTGATGTCTGTGAACCAGATGTTCTATTGTCGGGAACCTGGAAGCTGGAACCTGGTGTGCCATCCTGTGGCTTAGCGCTCATTCTTGGCAACCACCGTCAAATTCCCGAGAACCCTCTCCATGGTGCATCGTATTTCTTGCTCTTGCTCAGTCATCTGGAATATTGACATGATCTCTGGCCTCAAATATATGTAAGCTTAATCGATGGCATTGTGTTATTAAATGTATAATGCATTTCACATCATCAGAACACACTTTGTCATCGAAGCAACATTGTAAATGCCATTGTTGACTTGTCTGGTTGCTGGAGTGCCGTTTGTCATTGGAGATGTGACTCAAAACTAGCTGAATGATGCCTCCATTCTATTCTCCCTATGGTACATGGAAGACTTCAGCCATACATTTACCTCAGGATAGTCTCGAGCACTACCATTACCCTTAGCCTGACAGCCCTCTAGCAACGGGAGCAATGGATGGGAATCCAATAATATAATAGATTTGATCCGACATAGAACACAGAATGCAGACAGTTCCCTGTGTTTTACTTCCTCCTCTAGTATCTGTGATACAAAAGAAGGGCTGTGTTAAAGGTTAATGAAATAATCCAAATAAATAGATCTCTATACACCTAGAAGTGCTCATGGCAAGTCTGGAAGTCAGGTTCTGGAGTTATAATCAAGAGCCAACCCAAACACTAACTTTGACTCATTCTTAACTGAGGGAAAGAAAACAGAGAATCCCACCATATGCAATGTTCTGTTTCTCTGTATAGTCTAAAAGTATTGTGTTTTGGTCCATAAAGGCATGCCCAGAACAAGAAGGAGGGAAGACAAAGTTATTCTTTGTGTGAACAGCCAAAACGCTATACATCCATTTTCAGAAATGTTGGTAAATTAGATTTGATTGTTTAACACTAGAACTGCTAAAGCAGTCATCTTGACTGCTCATGATTGAAAAAAATGTACTACTCATGCCCCCCCTCTGTCCTTGACTTTTCCTAAATGAGGGTAATAACACACTGTCGGTGTTAGATTCTTAAATTAGTTATAACCAGTTTTAGGAGGGCATGTCATTTTTGTTATGGTAGGGCCTGCTCCACTCCTTCTTCCAACAGTTGGAAGTGCAGTGCCCAGCTGATAATCACTCTAATAATTCCCTCGAAACTGTACCTAAACTATACCGAAAACCCAATTTCACACATATAACAACAGATTAAATAAATTAAGTAAAGTATGATGTGGAGACTGGGGAGTTGATGAGTGAGGGGAAGCGAACAATGAATAATTACGGGACGGGCCATTCTATTGTATTGATCCATTCTAAATCTAATCTTAAAATGGTATGTACCCTATATCAGTCAACAGAATCAAAGCAGTCTTATCAGTCTACTCTGGCCTATTTCAAGTAGGCTACACAGTGAGAGCGTGCGTAATTGTACATGCTGAACAGATTTCAATTTCCGGGAAAACATCCACATCGGGCAGGAGGTGAACTAGTGTCGGAGAATGTGGTGATGAGGCTTGTGGAACCATGCGTTGACAAGGGGAGAAATGTCACCACGGACATATTCCTCAGTTCACTGTCATTGGCGAACAAGTTGCTTTCAAAGAAAACAAGTCTGGCCGGCACCATGAACAAAGTGAGACGAGAACTCCTAACCTTTGTGCAAAATAAGGTACCTGCACAGCCTTTGTTACAATGGTGCTGAAGAATGACACGATGACGGGACACAATAAAGAGACTATTATGCAAGACAACCAAACAAAGGTACACTACATGACCAAACGTATGTGGACACCTGCTCGTGATCATTCCAAAATCATGGGCATTAATATGTTGGTCCCCCCTTTGCTGCTATAACAGCCTCCACTCTTCTGGGAAGGCTTTCCACTAGTGAGGTCAAGCACTGATGTTGGGTGATTAGGCCTGGCTCGCAGTCGGCGTTCCAATTCATCCCAAAGGTGTTTGATGGGGTTGAGGTCAGGGCTCTGTGCAGGCCAGTCAAGTTCTTCCACACTGATCTCTACAAACCATATCTGTATGAACCTCGCTTTGTGCACGGGAGCATTGTCTTGCTGAAACAGGAAAGGGCCTTCCCCAAACTGTTGCCACAGAGTTGGAAGCGCAGAATTGTCTAGAATGTCATTCTATGCTGTAGCGTTAAGATTTTCCTTCACTGGAACTAAGGGGCCTAGCCCGAACCATGAAAAACAGCCCCAGACCATTATTTATCCTCCACCAAACTTTACAGTTAGCACTATGCATTGGGGCAGGTAGCGTTCTGATGGGATTTGCCAAACCCAGATTTGTCCGTCAGACTGCCAGATGGTGAAGCGTGAATAAGTACTCCAGAGAACGCGTTTCCACTGCTCCAGAGTCCAATTGCGGCAAGCTTTACACCACTCCAGCCGACACTTGGCATTGCGCATGGTGATCTTAGGCTTGTGTGCGGTTGCTCGGCCATGGAAACCCTTTTCATGAAGCTCCCAACTAACAGTTATTGTACTGACATTGCTTCCAGAGGCAGTTTGAAACTTGCAACCGAGGACAGACAATTTTTATGAGATACGCACTTCAGCATTCAACGGCCCCGTTCTGTGAGCGTGTGTGGCCTAACCCTAAGAACACTTAGAGTTGAACGGGGCAGCTCTAGCAGGGAAGAAATCTGACGACCTGACTTGTTGGAAAGGTGGCATGCTATGACGGTGCCATGTTGAAATTCAATGAGCTCTTCAGTAAGGCCACTCTACTGCCGATGTTTGTCTATGGAGATTTCATGGCTGTGTGCTCGATTTTATACACTTGTCAGCAACTGTGTGGCTGAAATAGCCGAATGTGTCACATACTTTTGTATATATAGTGTATGTCAAAGTGTGACAAGCAAGTGAAAATTACGAAAATTGTGTCAACTGTTAGGACAAGGGATAAGAGAAGAAGACAGAGACAAGCACGAGTTGACAATAATTCTAATATTCATTAGAATGCCATTATTGCTTTTGTGCTGAGTTTCACAATTTATAAAAGCCACTTGGAGCTCATAATGATGTTTAGGCTACTGACGTTTTCATTATTTGACCGCGCATCTTGACAATGCGTCTTGATGGTTGGGATATTTTGGTTTATTTTGTTGTCATAAAAAGAAGCTGTTACTGTGTTCCAACACATATGCTTTATGTTTCATAGTTGTAACAAAGCCACTCCTACGATTATAATTTATTGAGATTTTCATATTGGTGTTTATTTGATTTTTTTTTACATATAGCCTAAAGTAACATAAACTAATGAAAATGCTATTGTGTTATTAGAATAATATTTTGGGGGTTTCAAATGTTACCCAAGGCCTTCATAAACACAAGCATATGATTATTTTTGCAACAGCATAAATTAAATGTATTAATTACACTGTTAGAATGTTGCAGTCAGAATGACTGCTCATTAGCTTGAAGGGGGGTCCGTCAAGGCCCAACGGTTCTAGTGTTAAAGAAATTATGAAGAGATTGGTGTGTTTTTTTGCCGAATATTCATGGCATGGTTCAGTGACAGACTTACTTGTTAGAAATGTATCACGTGATGGAGACAAATAATCATGTTTTGTTGCAAAACGCAATATATCGCCTCACTCTCAGAAAAAATAAGTAGTACTGCTGTTTTACTTTTTTTTTTAAGAACTGTACAAAGGATACATTTGTGACATCAATATTTTTTGGGGGAAAAAACTGTTTAAAAATGAATCAATATAGTAATATGAGATCTGTATGTATAATATTTACATTTAGAAATGTTTGTCATTTAGCAGATGTTCTTATCCAGAGCGACTTAGTTAGTCCATTCATCATAACATAGCTAGGTGAGATAACCACATACATTGCCTTCAGAAAGTATCAATCAATCAATCACATTTATTTATAAAGCCCTTTTTACATCAGCCGATGTCATAAATTGCTATACAGAAACCCAGCCTTAAACCTCAAACGGCAAGAAAGTACTCACACCCCTTGACTTTTTCCACATTTGTGACCCGTTTTTTGAAGTTCGGCATATGTTGCATGTGACTACTTCACAGGAGAGGCACTTCAACAGAATTAATTATACTTTTTCAAAATGCGTTTTTTCTTTCAGATATTATTATGTCGCTTCTTGGCTATCATTAATGTGATGACGATTGTTTTATCAAATCAATGACCTATGTTTAATTATTACAATGATTAAATTAATCCCGTAACAATTAACTATTTGGCGATCTTGGGGCATCACGGAAAAAGTTTATTTAACGAATTACCGTTTTCCGAATTAACTCTTAAAGATGTAAATATATCTTACATTTCAGTCATCAATCAGTAATTAATTAATTGTTTACCTTCTATTAGTCTCATTCTGAATGTCGCAAAATCCTTGGATATCTGCACAAACCCTAGCATAAATTAGGTATCAGCGATATACAAATTGGCTTAATTATTTATTTATTAACTAACTAAATAATTACACAGAATTACATAAACACACAAACATTCGGTTATTGGTTACTAACACAATGCAATGAAAGGTCCCTAGTGAACTAAACCGATATGACGGCTTGTTAGACAATGGAAAGGGGTGGGGACAGATAAAGAGCGGGAAAGACAGAATAGAACCGACTACACACAGTTGATAACTAGGCTCATTGAAATGCTAATACTTGGCACATGAACAGCCGCTCATTCGAAAGGAATTGCAATTTATATATTTACGCCTGTGTCCTGTTGTCTCTGTTGAAATTGCCGGTCCGTCTGCTGGAGAGTCAGTCGACAGAAAGTCTCTGGTTTGTCCACCAGAGATCAAAGTATTTCGTAGTTGTAGCTCTGTTATAATGGCTCATCAGGCGTACCAATGGTCGTTGGATAGAGAAATGTTCTTTAGAATGGATCTTTTCAAAGTACCACCCGGTGGTTCTCGGGCTCGGACTATTTTACATATACAGCTGCAGACTGTCAATGTGTAGTCTTGTAGTTTTCTTAACCATTTCAACTTGTAAAGCTGGCGCTGCACGTAGCTGTTCTGGTGGAGTCTAACCATTCGTGACATCCGGTTCAACACCGTCCGCCTGCTTGGTCTAATGCACATTTTGTCAGAAGTGGGTTTTATCCACCCTGGGAAAAGGGGCATTCCATGATGCCGATGTAATGTCTGTGCTCACATGAGTGTGGCCACTGACTTGGTTAGGACTTCATATGAAAAACAATTCTCTAATTTAGAAGGCTAACATCACATTACATCTTCTCACAAATAGTTTCATATTTAATCATATCAGTTCCCCAACATTTGGGTGTGACCATGATCACTGGGAAATATACACATTCAGATACAGGTACGTTGTTATACCGTCCTTCATGGGATCCCAAAACACAACTAATCTGACATAATTGTGCTTTGAGTGCCCACGGACCACTCCAACCGCTTGGATTTACAGAAATATTGTTTAATTCCCCACTTTTGGATGATGGAGTTTTGGCTGGAAGAATGCCATTGTTCTTCATAGGTTTCTTTCCCCTCAATTTTGCCAAATCCAAAGTTTCTACACGGTATTTACGACCGGTTATAAAACTGGTGGGGGGGAGAGAGGGGGGGATGTCACGTTCGTCGTAACATTTAAGTGAGGAGGACCAAGGCGCAGCGTGATAACAATACATTCTTCTTTAATGAAGACGAAAACGAAATGAACACTATACAAACTAATCAAAACAACAAACAGACGAACGTGAAGCTATACAAACAATAAGTGCAGACACTGGCAACTTACACATAGACATAGACAATCACCCACAACCTACCTAATGACTATGGCTCCCTAAATATGGCTCCCAATCAGAGATAACGATAGACAGCTGTCTCTAATTGAGAACCAATCTAGGCAACCATAGACTTACATAAACACCTGCAATGAACACAACCCCATGAACTCTACAAACACCCCCTAGACAATACAAACACCCAAACATCCCCCATGTCACACCCTGACCAACTAAAATAATAAAGAAAACAAAGATAACTAAGGCCAGGGCGTGACAGGGGGGGGGGGATCTGGCACCTATGATCCTCACCCAACAGGGCGAGTCATGACAATATGTTACAACGTTTGTCAGAAAGTCGTTTTTATTGCAAGTTAAAGCGTACTGTTAGCTAGTGAACGTTAGCTTGCTGGCTCGCTAGCTAGCTAACATTACGTGTATGATCTGTGAAGTAATATTATTAGTATCTCAGAAACCCATTTGCATTGCTAGTTATAGACTAATGTTAGCTAGCTAGCTAACATTGAACCTAGTTTGTTAGCATTAGCTAACTGCAGATTCATAGTACAGCATTTCATGCATGGTGGTAAGCTATGACAATATGTTTTTACTGTAGATATGGGTTGGGATTATGGTTTATTGTTTAGCTAGCTAGCTAGTCATAACAAAAGACTCAACTTTGCCAGAATCATCAAGTTAGCCGGGTGTGTCTGGGGGTGATTATGGCCATCTATTGTATTTCATGAACATGTTTACATGTCTAGACAATAGTGACCCATCCACTTTGCTACATGTGGCTGTGGAGTGGTTATAGTGTGTCTGGGTAAGCATAATTTAATATTTATATATTTTATTTATGTATTAAATATTTTAATATACAGTGCATTTTTCCACATTTTGTGACGTTACAGCCTCACTCTAAAACTGATTATTTTTTTCCCCTCATCAATCTACACACAATACCCCATAATGGCAAAGCAAAAACAGGTTTTTAGAAATGTTTGCTAAAATCAAAAACGGAAATATCACATTTACATATGTATTTTGACCCTTTACTCAGTGCTTTGTTGAAGCACCTTTGGCAGTGATTATTGGGTATGATGCTACAAGCTTGGCACACCTGTATTTGGGGAGTTTCTCCCATTCTTCTCTGTGGATCTTCTTAAGCTCTGTCAGGTTGGATGGGGAACGTCGCTGGACAGCTATTTTCAGGTCTCTCCAGAGATGTTAGATCGTGTTTAAGTCTGTGCTCTGACTGGGCCACATTAATAGACTTGTTCCGAAGCCACTCCTGCATAGTGTTAGCTGTGTGGTTAGGGTCAATATCCTGTTGGAAGGTGCGTTTTCACCCCAGTCTGATCCTGAGCGCTCTGGAGCAGGTTTTCATCAATGATCTCTCTGTACTTTGCTCCATTCATCTTTCCCTCGATCCTGACTACTTTGCCGGTCCCTGCCGCTGAAAAACATCCCCACAGTGTGATGCTGCCACCACCGTGCTTCACCGTAGGGATGTTATTGGCCATATGATGAGCGGTGCCTGGTTTCCTCCAGATGTGATGCTTGGCATTTAGACCAATAGTTCAATATTGGTTTCATCAGACCAGAGAATCTTGTTTCTCATGGTCTGAGTTCTTTAGGTTCCTTTTGGCAAACTCCACGCAGGCTGACATGTGCCTTTTACTTGACTTCCGTCTGGCCACTCCTCAAAAGGCCTGATTGGTGAAGTGCTGCAGAGATGGTTGCACTTCTGGAAGGTTCTCCCATCTCCACAGAGGAACTCTGGAGCTCTGTCAGAGTGACCATCGGGTTTTGGTCGCCTCCCTGACCAAGGCCCTTCTCCCCCGATTGTTCAGTTTGGCCGGGCATCCAGCTCAAGGAAGAGTTCCAGAATGATGGAGGCCACTGTATTCTTGGGGACCTTCAATGCTGCAGTCATTTTTTGGTACCCTCCCCCAGATCTATGCCTCTATACAATCCTCTCTCAGAGCTCTACGGACAGTTCCTTTGATCTCATGGCTTGGTTTTTTCTCTGACTTGCACTGTCAACTGTGGGACCTTAAATAGACAGGTGTGTGCGCCTTTCCAAATCATGTCCAATGAATTAAATTTACCACAGGTGGACTCCAATTAAGTTCTACAAACATCTCAATCATGATCAATGGAAACAGGATGCACCTGAGCTCAAGTCTCATAGCAATGGGTCTGAATACTTATGTAAATAAGGTATTTCTGTTTTTTATTTTAAATACAGTACCAGTCAAAAGTTTCGACACGACTACTCATTCAAGAGTTTTTCCTTATCTTTACTATTGTCTACACTGTAGTATAATAGTGAAGACGTCAAACCTATTAAATAACACATATGGAATCATGTAGTAACCAAAAAGGTGTTCAAGAAATCAAAATATATTTTAGATTTGAGATTCTTCAAAGTAGCCACCCTTTGCCTTGATGACAGCTTTGCACACTCTTGGCATTCTCTCAACCAGCTGCAGAGTGCTGTGGTAGCCATGATGGTTAAGTGTGCCTTGAATTCTAAATATATCACAGACAGTGTCACCAGCAAAGCACCCCCACACCCTCACACCTTGTCCTCCATGCTTCACGGTGGGAACCACACATGCGGAGATCATCCATTCACCTACTCTGCGTCTCACGAAGACACAGCGGTTGGAACCAAAAATAAAAAGTTCTCTCATCAGACTCATCAGACCAAAGGACAGATTTCCATCGGTCTAATGTCCATTGCTCGTGTTTCTTTGCCCAAGCAAGGATCTTCTTATTATTGGTGTCCTTTAGTAGTAGTTTCTTTGCAGCAATTAGGATTCACGCAGTCTCCTCTGAACAGTTAATGTTGAGATGTGTTTGTTACTTGAACTCTGTGAAGCTTTTATTTGGGCTGCAGTTTCTGAGGTTGGTAACTGAGGCTGGTATTCTCTGCAGCAGAGGTAACTCTGGGTCTTCCTTTCCTGTGGCGGTCCTCATGAGGGCCAGTTTCATCATAGTGCTTGATGGTTTGTGCGAATGCATTTGAAGAAACTTTCAAAGTTCTTGAAATTCTCCGTATTGACTGACCATGTATTAAAGTAAAGATGGACTGTCGTTTCTCTTTTATTTTTTGAGCTGTTCTTGACATAATATGGACTTGGTCTTTTGCCAAATAGCGCTATCTTCTGTGTACCACCCCAACCATGTCATCTTAAGAAGGAATGTAATTCCACAAATTAACTTTTAACAATGCACACCTGTTAATTGAAATGCATTCCAGGTGACTACCTCATGAAGGCGGATTGAGAGAATGCCAAGATTGTGCAAAGCTGTCATCAAAGCAAAGGGTGGCTACTTTGAAGAATCTCAAATATTATATATATTTTGATTTCTTTTTCACTTTTTTGGTTGCTACATAATTCCATATGTGTTATTTCATAGTCAATGTCTTCACCATTATTTCACAATGTAGAAAATAGAGAAAATAAGGAAGAACCCTGGAATGTACTGTATATTTGCACAAATTTCTAAAAACCTGATTTTTCTTTGTCATTATGGGGTATTGTGTGTAGATTGAGGAAATTGTTTTATTTAATCCATTTTCGAATAAGGCTATAACGTAACAAAATGTGATTTAGTGAAAAGGACTGAATACTTTCTGAATGCACTGAATTTATACAATATTTTTATATGGACGCTTGCTATTTTTGATATTGCAAGTAATCATTTCACTGTACTGTTTGCACCTTCAGTGTCCTGTGCATGTGACAAATAAACTTAGATTTTAGTTGATATAGTGTGTGTTTACCAGAGACGGTAATGTGAAGAACAACAGGACCTGCGTCAAAGTCAGATTAGGATATAGGCCAAGGACTAGATAAAGTGTATTTTTACCTGGAGTTTTTCCTTTTTGCAGGATACTACTTTCCCAACTTTTAGTCTTGAAATCTTTGGTTGTTTACAACACTACCTTACTCACTCTGTTTAGCACATGGCCTCACGTGAAATCAAATCAAATTTTATTTGTCACTGCGCCGAATACAACCTTACCATGAAATGCTTACTTTCAAGCCCTTAACCAACAATGCAGTTGAAGAAATAGAGTTCAGAAAATATTTACTAAATAAACAAAAGTTAAAAAAATCGAATCAAAAAGGCTATATACAGGGGGTACCGGTACCGAGTCAATGTGCAGGGGTATAGGTTAGTCGAGGTCATTTGTAAAGTGACTATGCACAGCGAGTAGCAGCAGTGTAAAAACAAACAAAGTGGGGGGGTCAATGTAAATAGTCAGAGTGTCCATTTGAATAATTGTTCAGCGGTCTTATGGCTTGGGGGTAGAAGCTGTTATGGAGCCTTTTGGTCCTAGACTTGGCGCTCAGATACCACTTGCCGTGCTGTAGCAGAGCACAGTCTATGACTTGGGTGACTGGAGTCTTTGACAATTTCTTGGTTCTTCCTCTGACACCGGCTTGTATATAGGTACTGGATGTCAGGAAGATTGGCCCCAGTGATGAACTGGGTCGTACGCACTACCCTCTGTAGCACCTTACAGTCAGATGCCGAGCAGTTGCCATACCAGGGGTGATGCAACTGGATCAGGATGCCCTCGATAGTGCAGCTGTAGAACTTGATGTGCCCTCTTCACAACTGACTTGGTGTGTTTGGACAATGATATTTTGTTGGTGATGTGGACCCCAAGGAGCTTGAAACTCTCATCCCGCTCTACTTCAGCCCCGTCGATGTTAATGGAGGCCTTTTTCGGCCCTCCTTTTCTTATAGTCCACGATCAGCTCCTTTGTCTTGCTCACATTGAGGGAGGGTTGTTGTTCTGGCACCACACTGCCAGGTCTCTGATCTCTTCTCTATAGGCTGTCTCATCGTTGTCGGTGATCAGGCCTAGCTACCACTGTGTTGTTAGCAAACTTAATGATGGTGTTGGAGTCATGCAATGCTGAATAGGTGTAGACAAAGAAGGGCTCTCCAGTAGGTGTACAAAATATTCAATGGACTTTTTTTTCTCAAAGTGGGGTTACAAGTTTATCAACTTTCAAAGCAGAATTACTTTCCCATTGTTCCTCAACTGCAAATATACCATTTGTTACCAACCGGCTCAATTTGGTCTTATGTACAGTAGCAAAATTTCAAATTGTGTTTTTTACATTAGATAAAAATAGAGACTAAGAGCTAGAAAATTGTATATCATACACTACATTTGAGGAACAATGGTAAAGTAATTCTGCTTCGAAACTTCACTTTTGAGAAAATTGCTTTTTTGCCAACGTTTACTGACACCGGCCAAATTCAACGGGTGGGGAAATGTCATACATTTCATAAATCTGTCAGATATTCTGCGTTCTAGCACACTCAGACGAGAGTGCTCTGAAATCGGAGTTGATAACCAGAGCAAATTTACCAGCTATGTCTTTCGACAGTTGTTGCAGTTACATCATAAACATTCTATTGAAATAGTTATTTGCATAGTGGAGTCTTTTGTTTAGACATGTAGCTAGCTAGATAAACAATTAACCATAATCCCAACTCATAACGTTACTATCCAGCATGAATCTGTAGCTAGCAAACCAACCAAGTTCAATGTTAGCCTGCTAACATTAGGCTATAACAACCAATGCAAATGGCTCTGAGATACGAATAATATTACTACACAGATCATACACGTAACGTTAGCTAGCGAGCCAGCCAACTAATGTCAGCTAGCTAATAGTACACTTTAACTTGAAATGAAAATGATTTTCTGCCTAAATTAGAAATGTGTAATATCTGAAAATGTAGCCAACTCTCTTACCCGTATACATGGATGGATGCTTCTCCCTCTCTGTCACGGATGCCATGGTTGCCCTTAGTTTGAAGATGTAATCCGGAGACAGGTGTTTTATACTAAACGCTGTCTGCATATTTGCAATCAAACGCCAGACTTTTCTACATCTCCTTGGCTATCATACTCTAATTCCACTGATTTAAAAACTCGGTCCTCCAGAAAGTGGAGAGCAACACTTATGCAGTTCTGCTATGTGATATATATTTTTTAAAGCAGCATTAGAAAGGATTACCCACACATACTGACCAGCTCATATTATAGACAGAAGCATTCTTCATGGCAGACCAATCCGAACTCATCTTTCTGCATGTCCAGCCCACTCATTATCTCAGCCAATCAAGGCTAGCGGGAAGTTTGCTGTCTTTACCATGGCTAAACCAACTATACTCGTAATTTAACAAATGTATTCGTATTTACGGATGGCATACAAGTTTGTTATTAAGGCACATGAAAGTTCACGTTCCAGAAGGCATTTCTGCCCAAAAATGCATTTTGATTAAAAAAATGAAGTTGACGTTCAAATGGCGCTCCTGGGAAGTAGTGACGTGCGACATACGCCTAGTTTCCTGAAACGAGTCACAATTTGTAGCTCTGAGATTCTGCTTTTATCCAATGTAAAAAACAGAATTTCAAATTTTGCTTAGTAAAATCGAATCAGAGTATGTAAGCGGAGCTGGAGTTGAGCGAGGAGAGGAGCATTCCCAATTTGACTGGAGCATGGAGCGAGATTCCCAAGGCCTACTCGCCCGCTCCAATTTCGCTCCAGTAGCGCTGCACTCACTTCATGAGCTCAGTGTATGCCCACCCCAGCATGCATTTGTAGTCTACTTGTGTGCAGCTATAGCCCCTTGCTTTAGCTACTGTCATGGAGTTCACAAAATATTTTCATAAACTGATAAAACACACAGGTGCTAAATCAAGGTGACTTAAAAAGATGAGGACCAAGAGCAAGAGAGGGAGTGTGGTGAAGAATCATTGTGGAATCTGAAAAGACAGGTATCCCAAAAGAATGATGGTGTACTTACTACGGACACATGCTAAAAGAAAGGAATGAGGTGGGTAGATAACTAAGTTAGTCGTTGTAGCAAAGTATTTATAAATACAACATCTGATCTCTTAAACGTTTCATTAATTTTCTTCTATTATCCATACCATGGGCCATAATTAATTTTGGCCCAATATGCCTGGCATATTCCCTTATCCAAGTAGCTTTCCATTTTGATTGGGGTATTTTGCCTAAAAACCATTAGGCCTACCTATAGAAAAAAACGAATAAACAACTCTGCACCTCTGCCCAGCCAGGGAAGATTGGCCAAAAGGGTGTTTAGCATCCCGAGTGGCTCTGCAAGTGTGGGGAGGGTATTTTCTGATGCTGGCCGGCTCTTCATGCACCATCGCATGAGCCTGAAGCCACAGACTGGCCAGAATGAATTCTAAAAATGAATTCAAAGGCACTAATAAGTCACTTTTCATTTCATTTGTATTGAATTATAAATAAGTCACAGCCTATATGCTCAATTTATAGACTATACGGATTTAATACAATTAAATGTTTACATCAAATCAAATTTTAAATGCTTGTGTTCCTAGCTCCAACACTGCAGTAGTATCTAACAATTCACAACAATACACACAAATCTAAAAGTAAAAGAATGGAATTAAGAAATATATAAATATTAGGACAAGCAATGTCGGAGTGGCATTGACTAAAATACAGTAGAATACAGTATATACATATGAAATGAGAAAAGCAGTATGTAAACGTTATTAAAGTGCCAGTGATTCTTTGTCAATAAGTATTCAACCCCTTATAATGGCAAGCCTAAATGATTTCAGGGGTAAAAATGTCCTTAACAAGTCACATAATAAGTTGCATCTGTGTGCAATAATAGTGTTTAACACAATTTTTTAATGACTATCACATCTCTGTACCCCACACATACAATTATCTGTAGGGTCTCTGTCGAGCAGTGAATTTCAAACACAGATTTAACCACAAAGACCCGGGAGGTTTTCTAATGTCTCGCAAAGAAGGGAACCTATTGGTAGATGGGTAAAAAATAAAAAGCAGACATTGAATATCCCTTTGAGCATGGTGAAGTTATTAATTACACTTTGGATGGTGTATCAATACACCCAGTTACTACAAAGATACAGGCATCCTTCTTAACTGTTACAGACTTTAATGGCAGTGATTGGATAAAACTGAAGATAGATCAACAGCATTGTAGTTACTCCACAATACTAACCTAATTGACAGAGTGAAAAGAAGGAAGCCTGTACAGAATAAAAACATTCTAAAACATGTGTCTTGTTTTCAACAAGGCACTAAAGAAATACTACAAAAAATGTGGCAAAGCAATTCACTTTTTGTCCTGAATACAAAGTGTTATGTTTGGGGCAAATCCAATGTAAAACATTACGGAGTACCACTCTCCATACTTTCAAGCGTAGTGGTGGCTGCATCATGTTATGGGTATGCTTGTAATCGTTAAGGACTGGGGAGTTTTTCCAGATAAAAAAGACATGGAATGGCGCTAAGCACAGGCAAAATACTAGAGGAAAACCTGGTTCAGTTTGCTACTTTTCAGCAGGACAATAACCTATCTGAAGTTGCTTCCCAAGAAGACAGTGGATATTCCTGAGTGGCAGTTACTGTTTTGACTTAAATCTGCTTGAAAATCTATGGCGAGACTTGAAAAATGATTGTCTAGCAATGATCAACGACCAATTTGACAGAGCTTGAACAATTCTGAAAAAGAATAATGGGAAAGCTCTTAGAGTGTCACCTAGAAAGACTCACAGATGGAAGCGCTGCCAAAGGTGCTTCTACAAAGTATTGACTCAGGGGTGTGAATGCTTACGTAAATGAGATATTTCTGTATATAATTTTCAATAAATGTGCAAAAATGTCTAAAAACACATTTTCACTTTGTTATTATGGGGTATTTTGAATTCAGGCTGTAGCATAACAACATGTGGAATAAGTCAAGGGGTATGAACACTTTCTGAAGTCACTGTATCACATTCAAATATAGAGGATATGAAAATGACATTCCAGCTAGACAATGGAAATTCAGTGTTTAGCAAAAAATCTACAGTATGAATAAAAAATATAAGAACAGTAATATTTTACACACACATGAAGGTAACCATTAGCAATCATTTCTGATGAAAAACAGAAATTGGAAAAATTGGTGCATATAGCGTTTTGGAATAAACTCTTCAAGTGGCAACCACTCTGCCCTGTTTCTCCATGTGTTGTTCCACAGTCTTTGATTGTTCGCGAGAACAGCCAAAGTTAACCAGTGACTAGATTTGATATCCTTGATTCATTCCCAGATCAATAATGATAATGCAGGGTGATCAATAGTGTACCCCTGGGGACCACGTGGCGTAGTCTGCAGAAGCCTGTTTGAAATGCTTTGTGTGTAGGATGTCCTCTGGAAAAAGTGCTAATTTCCTCCGCTAATCAACTCCAATTCCAATGTTAGTCCGTTATAGTTTGTTAAATGGCTTACAGAAATGTAGACATACCTTTGCTAAATACACTATATATACAAAAGTATGTGGACACCCCTGCAAATGAGTGGATTCAGCTATTTTAGCCACACCCATTGCTGACAGGTGTATAAAATCGAGCACACAGCCATGCAATCTCCATAGACAAACATTGGCAGTAGAATGGCCTTACTGAAGAGTTCAGTGACTTTCAATGTGGCACCGTCAAAGGATGTCACCTTTCCAACAAGTCAGTTCGTCAGCTAGAGCTGCCCCGTTCAACTGTAATTGCTGTTATTGTGAAATGGAAACGTCTAGGAACAACAACGGCTCAGCCGTGGTGGTAGTCCACACAAGCTCACTGAACGGGACTGGCGATTGCTGAAGCGCGTAGCACATAAATCATCGGCTGTCCTTGGTTGCAACACTCACTACCGAGCTCCAAACTGCTTCTGGAAGCAACGTCAGCACAATAACTGTTTTTTTGGGAGCTTCATGAAATTGGTTTCCATGGCCGAGCAGCCACACACAAGCCTAACATCATGTGCAATGCCAAGCGTTGGTTGGAGTGATGTTAAGCTCACCACCATTGGACTCTGGAGCAGTGGAAAGTGTTCTCTGGAGTGATTAATCACCTTTGACCATCTGGCAGTCCGACGGACAAATCTGGGGTTGGCGAATGTCAGGAGAAAGCTACCTGCCCCAATGCATAGTGCCAACTCTTTAGTTTGGTGGAGGAGGAATAATGGTCTGAGGCTGTTTTTCATAGTTCGTGCTAGGCCCCTTTCTTCCAGTGAAGGGAAATCTTAACACTACAGCATACAATTACATTCTAGATGATTTTGTTTACAACTTTTTGGCAACAGTTTGGGGAATGCACTTTCCTATTTCAGCATGACAATGATCTTGTGCACAAAGCGAGGTCAACACAGAAATGGTTTGTCGAGATTGGTGCGGAAGAACTTGACTGGCCTGCACATAGCCCTGACCTCAACCCCATCGAAAACCTTTGGGATGAATTGAAACGCCAACCACGAGCCAGGCCTAATCGTCCAACATCAGTGCCCGACCGACCTCACTAATGCTCTTGTGGCTGAACAGAAGCAAGTCCCCGCAGCAATGTTCCAACATCTAGTGGAAAGCCTTCCCAGAAGAGTGGAGGCTGTTATAGCAGCAAATGGGAAACCAACATGTTAATGCCCATGAGTTTGAAATGAGATGTTCAACAAGCAGATGTCCATATACTTTTGGTCATGTAGAGCATGTTAACTTGAAATATTTTGCAGTCCACATTGTTCTAAGTAATTGCATGGCTTCAATAACATTCACACTGATATATCAAATCAAATGATATTAGTCAAGTGCAGACTGTGTTGAAGTAACAATGTTTATTACAGCAACAGGGGCAGGCAAACGACAGGTCAAGGCAGGCAGGGGTTGATAATCCAGAGTGGTGGGGCAAAGGTACAGGACGGCAGGCAGGGTCAGGTCAGGCAGAGGTTGGTAATCCAGAGTAGGGGCAATGGTACAGGATGGCAGGCAGGCTCAGGGTCAGGGGCAGGCAGAGTGGTCAGGCAGGTGGGCTCAATGTCCGGACAGGCAAGGGTCAAAACCAGGAGGGCGAGAAGAAGAGAGACTGGGGAAAAGCAGGAGCTGAGAAAAATGCTGGTTGACTTGACAAACAAGACGAAATGGCAACAGACAAACAGAGAACACAGGTATAAATACACAGGGGATAATAGGGAGGATGGGTGTCACCTTTTTATTTTTTTATTTCACCTCTATTTAACCAGGTAAACTAGTTGAGAACAAGTTCTCATTTACAACTGCGACCTGGCCAAGATAAAGCAAAGCAGTGCAACAGAAACAACAACACAGAGTTACACATGGAATAAACATGCGTACAGTCAATAACACAATAATAAAATAAAAAAAGTCTATACAGTGTGTGCAAATGGCATGAGGTAAGGCAATAAATAGGCCATAGTAGCAAAGTAATTGCAATTTAGCAGATTAACACTGGAGTGATAGATGAGCAGAAACTGGTGTGCAAAAGAGCAGCAAAGTAAATAAAAACAAAAATGGGGATGAGGTAGGTAGATTGGGTGGGCTATTTACAGATGGACTATGTACAACTGCAGCGATCGGTTAGCTGCTCAGATAGCTGAAGTTTAAAGTTAGTGATGGGGGTGGAGACATTCACAAGGACAGATGAAACAGATCAGGGCGTGACAAATCCTATTATAAATTGCATTATGGTTGAGCATGGACATGCCAAACATTGTCGATAAGAAAGATTAAATAACTTATTGAAAAGGCCTAAAAAGAGAATTAATAATTCTAATCAAATTCTAAACAAAACGTAACAACAACTTGTTTTAAATAGACTGTCACACTTACAGGCACCATCATTTCTCCCCATGTGGATATAATATTGAAACAACGCAGACTATGGAGGGTTTTACGCACATTGAAACTTTTCACAAAGATCCAATATACTGTAAAAAGAATTGGAGAATGTCCACTCACTGTTATACCGCTCCCACATAGGCCTATGTTTTATGAACATAATCGGATCCATCTTACAGATCAAATCGCATTCATCCCCAGAAGTTGCATTGCAAGTTTGGTTGTAATAAAATTTTACGAAAAACAAGCAATCGTTATTATTATTATTTTTACAACAACAATAAATACATTTAAAATGTAATGATATCAAAAAAGACACACATTGCTGTTGAACCAGCCTTCGTTACAGTAGGCCTAAGGGAGGGCTTGGGTTTTGAACACATGAATCGGAAAATATGCAGTTCTTACAGGTTACAGATCACTTCTAAATATGAGGTTCACCGGCATTCACCAAGGTTCTCATCTCTCGTTTCATGATGGGCATAGACACGTAGCCTACAGTACATCATGGAGGGGGGTTTACGCACATCCTAAATGGGACCTGCATGGCTAAAATAACGTGGACCTGCCTACAATGCATAGATAAAAAGGGAATGTCAGCTCACTGTTTAACTCCTCTCAAACTTCATATTTTAATAAAGCTTTTGTGAATAAGATGCGTTCTCAGGGGCCAAACCCTTTATCGACAGTCCTCACTACTTTGCGAATGTATTGGGCAGACAACAAAAAGCCTTCATTGAGAGGAGGGGAGGCTATGCTTGGTTTTTAATCAAATAAAATAAAATGGGATAGCTGGATAGGTGTAATGGGTCCTGTGTGTAGCTGGTGTAGAGAGTCAGACGCGGGACAGCAGATATGAGTAATCAACGTACTTTACAAAAAAATACACAAATACAAAGCAATAATGCAAGCCCACAATAACGGACCGATATACAACGAACAATTACTCACAAACAAAAATGGGGAAACAGAGGGTTAAATAATGAACAAGTAATTGGGGGATTGAAACCAGGTGTGTAAGACAAAACAAATGGAAAATGAAAAGTGGATCGGCGATGGCTAGAAGGCCGGTGACGTCGACCGCCGAACGGCACCCGAACAAGGAGAGGGACCGACTTCGGCGGAAGTCGTGACAATAGGCTGCGTTTCCACTGTCAAAATTAATTCCATAACCAACTGCGTAACCGCTAAAACCAGCCTTTGGTTGGTCTCAAATGTCCCTATCAGTGCTACCTGAAATTATCACTTTGTATCATGAATTTTAAAGACACACCTAAAACAATTCCACCCTGCCCATTTGAGCATAAGCGAGCTGATATAAAACAGGTAAACTGCCGAACCTGGCGTTAGTGCTGGAAAATGCCAGTGCAACAGTTTTTACATTACAAAATTGCTAGCTAACGTGCATTTGACACTAGCACCGCCTTAACGCCAGCTGAAAATGAGAACACAGCGTGTACGATAAGGCAGACGCTGGGACTCAGAACAAACGCACCTCAGTGACAGTGGCGGATTTAGGTATAGGCGACATAGATAGGCACCCTGGATGGCATCTTGCCAGGATGGCACTAGGAGCCCGCACAAAAAAAATCTGAATTGTGACATTTGCACGTCATGTCAATGATATCATGTCACTGTGTGGGACTGTGGGTCAATTAACCTTGTCAGAGCCTGATTCTAGTTTGTGAGCTAGGCAGGCTACTGCCTGGGAAGGTCTCCCACTCAGAAGTACTAGATGGGGAGGGGGGCGGGGGTACGTTGACCTCAGGCCTCCCCACTGGAAGCCCGAGGTAGGGGGAGTAGGGGAATCTATCAAATAGCGCACCTCTTAACTTTGTACGGTACCAATGCAATTATTACAAGCAGTCACACTACGAAATGCTACCAAATGAACCACAATTCATTCATAATAATGTGAATATATAGTTTCACAGACATATTGTTGAATTTTTTTCAGGTTTGTGCGAAATCGTTAAGAATAATATAAAACCAGTCTGAACACCACCAAGGTGAATTGGTTTAGTCTTGACCCTTGGTTGACAGTGTTGGGGGATGGGCAATGTATTGATGCTCGAGTGCCAAGTCAACACAAATTTGTCTTTGTTACTTCTCTTTGATACGGATTAGTCTTATTTTTGTATATAATTGTATATTTATATAGTTTTAAATGTTATGATTATTTATTTGTGTTGTTCCAAATGTTTGAATAAAACATTTCAGTTAGTGCAGAAAGGTGTTATTTTTTTGTTTGTTGGCGGGGGGTGCTGAAGGGGGGGTTCGCCCAGGGAGCTATACAAGCTAGAAACACCACTGTTCAGCGCCATGAAAAGGAGCAACCCCACTTTGATGTTTGTCTATTGTTCTTTCCCCGCGTTCTCTCTCCCAATTATCTGGTGAACAAATAGTCAGCAAACGCCAGCATGCTTTTCTATGCTCCTGACCCCCGGCCCAGCCGCTCGACCGCCAGAACGAAAAGAGTTGCACTCCCCCTGTCACATTTCTGGGAACTTTAGCGTAAGCTCATTTCTACCTCATTAGTTATGCATTAATGTCAGTGTTTGTGCTGCCTGTAATGGCGGCAAGGTCAAGGCATCGGTTTACAGATTTCAGAGACAATAGGAAGAAGAATTTCAGAGGAACTGCTAGGAGAATCAAGGTGAAAATCAAATTATCCCCACACTTTGCAATTCTCTAAAGAATATGTAACACTACTCTTTTTCATACCTCTTTCTTCTCTGACTCTCTTGTACGCACACACCACAGACATGATCTTTTTTTGTCTCTATATCCTGTCTTGAGCTTTTGCTCTAAGCTCCATGCAGTCTCAGAGCAGTGGGATTTCTCTCAGCTCTGAACCTCCAGACCATCATTATCGACCACCATCTGCCCAACCTGAGCTTCACATCGGCCCTCTCCTCTCCCCTCCACTCAGCAGGTCCACATAGGCCCCCTCTCGCCCACCCTGCTGCCAGATCTTGGCTCGCACATCTCCAACTACTGCCATGTGTTATTGACTGTACCCTTGTTTATTCCATGTGTAACTCTGTGTTGTTGTTTCTGTCGCACTGCTTTGCTTTATCTTGGCCTTGGTCGCAGTTGTAAATGAGAACTTGTTCTCAACTAGCCTACCTGGTTAAATAAAGGTGAAATAAATTCAACAACAAAAAAAATCTTGGCTTTCCACTGAGTGTCACATTTGGCCATCCCAGGCTACTCTTTATGCCCCATCATCCCTCCATGTGAGTTTTTGCTACATAGACATGTAAGCCACTCTACCAGAAACACTGGTCACTGACCCGTTCAAAGGAGCTTTGTGAACACTGCCCGGTTTTTCGCTGGGAACTGACAGACAGTGGATGCTTCCCATCAGTACAAAAAATCACCTCAGGCAAAATATACAGTGCCTTCAGAAAGTATGTATACCCCTTGACTTATTCCACCTTTTTCCATAGCCTGAATTCAAAATAGATTACAATTTTTTTTTTCTCACCCATTTACACACAATACCCCATAATGATGAAGTGAAAACATGTTTTTAGAAGTTTTTGCAAATTTATTGAAAATTAAATATTTAATGTAGGTAAGTATTCACACCCCTGAGTCAATACATGTTAGAATAACCATTACTAGCAATTAGAGCTGTGAGTCTTTCTGGGTAAGTCTCTAAGAGCTTTGCACACCTGGATTGTACAATATTTACACATTACATATTTTTTTATTCTCCAAGCTCTGTCAAATTGTTTGTTGATCATTGCAAGACAAACATTTTCAGGTTTAGCCATAGACTTTCAAGCCGGTTTAAGGTAAAACTGTAACTAGGCCACACAGGAAAAAACATTTTTAGACTTTTTATGGGTCGGGATACAAGGGCCCCTCGCCTTGACAGGTAAACAGGACTTTGGGTCTGGCAAGTTGAAAATTGGTCAGGTCCAATCTCTAAGAAATTACAACTGGCAATCAATGCCAGGCTGTGTGGCTCAGAGGCAGGGTATCAGGCTCTGTGTGGGGATGAATGTTGGGGCCGAGCCCTGACTCTCCATCACGATAGCACGGCACTGATTCATCAGGGCGGACGTCTTTGACTGTCAAAAAGCCAAATTGTCTGATCTGTAGAGAAATGACCAAGTCGTGAAAGATTGACTAAATTAAGCCATCTAAAAACGTACACTCATCTACTTCGGAGGTGAATTTTCAGGAAGGGGAAATTAGTGTAATGCAGGGGTTCCCAAGCTCGGTCCTGGGGCATTTTTGTTTTTGCCCTAGCACTACACAGCTGATTCAAATAATCAACTCATCATCAAGCTTTGATTATTTTAATCAGCTATGTAGTGCTAGGGTAGGGGGGGGGCAGGACAGAGTTTGGGAAACCCTGGTGTAATTGGTACTACGTTTCTGATTGATTGGTCTCGTTAATGTGCCCTACTATTTCACCTTTTCAACCGTCAACAACAGTGTTATTATTTACTTGTTTGTGCTTCAAGCTTAAGCATTACTCAGGGGAGCTAACACAAGCCTTCACTGAACTATATTACTGTCACGACTTCCGCCGATGTCGGTCCCTCTCCTTGTTCGGGCGGCGTTCGGCGGTCGACCTTCACCGATCTTCTAGCCATCGCCGATCCACTTTTCATTTTCCATTGGTTTTGTCTCGTCTTCCATCACACCTGGTTCCAATTCCATCAATTACATGTTGTGTATTTAACCCTCTGTTCCGCCCCATGTCCTTGTCCGTAATTGTTTGTTGTCAGTGCTTGTGCACGTTATGTTCTGGTGTGCGTCGGGGTTATGTACCCATTTATTTTCATTGTTCTGTATCCGGTGGGTTTTGATGATTAAACTGAGCCGTTGGAAACACAGTTTTGCTCTCCTGCGTCTGACTTCTCTGCCGCCAGTACGCACCCCTGACAATTACACTCAACTATCTTCAGTGGAACATGTAGCAAACATGTAATTTCTTATGAGACTAGGGCTTCTTTTGCTTAGTCTCATGATATAACCAAAGTCTGGCAGTATATTGAAAATGTGGGCTTCAATTACATTGATGGAAAGTAGACATTTATCTGTGTTGTTTACAGCTAACTTACAGCTAACATTTCATGTTCAATCAATTGGGTTCTAGTTTTCAACTGTACTTTTTGCCTGAATGTGTTTAAGGATGTGTGACAACGTATGCAATGATGTGCCCAATCTGTGATTTAGTGCATTATTGTTGGGTAAATATAATAAGCCACCTCAATAGCCTATTTGCAGCCATGCAGTGTATTCGGGAAGTGTTCAGATCCCCTGACTTTTTCAACATTTTGTTACGCTACAGCCTTATTCTAAAAGGTATTAAATGTATTTTTTCCCTCATCAATCTACACACAATACCCCATGATGACAAAGTGAAAACAGGCTTTTACAAATGTTTGCAAATGTATTAAAAAAGTCCTCAACTGGCAGCTGTATTAAATAGTACCCGCAAAACACCAGTCTCAACGTCAACAGTGAAGCGGCGACTCCGGGATGCTGGCCTTCTAGGCGGAGTTCCTCTGTCCAGTGTCTGTGTTCTTTTTCCCATCTTAATCTTTTCTTTTTATAGGCCAGTCTGAGCTTTTTCTTTGCAATTCTGCCTAGAAGGCCAGCATCCCGGAGTCGCCTCTTCACTGTTGATGTTGAGACTGGTGTTTTGCAGGTCTAATGGGCCTCTGTACGCCTATGTAGATATTCCATTTAAAAAATCTGCTGTTTCCAGGTACAATAGTCATTTACGTCATTAACAATGTCTACACTGTATTTCTGATCAATTTTATGTTATTTAGTTATTTAGTAATAGACAAAAAATGTGCTTTTATTTAAAAAACAAGGACATTTCTAAATGACCTCAAACTTTTGAATGGTAGTGTAGGTATTCAGACCCTTTACTTTTACTTGTTGAAGAACCTTGGGCAGTGATTACTGTTTTTGCTTTGTCATTATGCGGTGTGTGTGGATTGATGAGGGAAAAAAACGATTTAATCCATTTTAAAATAAGTCTGTAACATAACAAAATGTGAAAAAGTTTAGGGGTCTGAATACTTTCCCGAATGCACTGTAGATGGTAATATCTCTCTAGGAGCAGATCCGTCGTCAGTATTGTGGAATAATTCTAATGTTAAGGTAAGATTTGAATGAAGAAAGCTGATCAGAGAGCAGCGCTGCTTTTCTTTTGATCTTATCAGTATCGACACATGGTCGAATGACGCACTTAGCGAACATTGTCTCTACGTGCTTGTTTGGAAAACACTCTTAAAAAGTTGCCTCGTAAATAACGATGCATCTGGTACGATCATCATAATGCTTAAGTTACATCGCAACTGGGAAACCAGACCCAGGTTGGTTATCGATGCTCTTTCAAATCAATTTAAACAATTTGGCTGGTTTTGAGACCCTTTCACATCGAGCGGCATTACCCTTGCTGTGTCTCAAATTGCATCCTATCCCCAACATAATACACTATATAGGGAATAGGGTGCCATTTGGGACACAACCCTTGAAAGCCAGCAGTTTATATGTGATGAGCTGCATTCAGGTCTCAGGATGGTGGGATTGTGAGTGAATGTTCGTTGGCCTGCAGCAGCCAAGAGCCCACGCACTCTAATTAAATGCTTTCGGTAGGGTTTGAAAGTCTATAATTCCACCACGAAAACCATATCACCACGAATCACCCATCACCACTGGTATGTTCTGTGTCAAGGCATCGATAAACATAATTCCTTTCCCACACAGTGAGACAATCTTCTATCTATCAGAGAGGCTTTGTGAAAGAATGCATTGGGGGGAAAAATGGATCAATGTCCATTTCTCTCAGCCAGCCTAAAGCCCAAAGCCAAGATTTAAATCAAATTTTAAGTCTGGGGGGCTGTACGCAAAAGAAGAGAGAATGAATTACAAGAGATGTCAAGGGGAACGTAGCTAAATAGTTTAATTACCTAAGTGTAGACTGGCATTTATCTGATTGTGCTAATTAATGGCATAGAGGTCAAGCCAAAAGAAAGTGGGGCTAGTTAATAGCAATGGCCTGTACAGGTAACTGCCAAAATAATGGAAACACTTGAGTGAACGAGGGATACAAAGTGTATGAAAGCAGGTGCTTCCACACAGGTGTGGTTCCTGAGTTAATTAAGCAATTAGCATCCCATCATGCTTAGGGTCATGTATAAAAATGCTGGGCAGCCCATTATTTTGGCTATTATTTTGGATAACATGGTTATGTCTCCATAGGATGACAATGTCCCCATCCACAGGGCACGAGTGGTCACTGAATGGTTTGATGAGCATGAAAATGATGTAAACCATATGCAGAGGCCGTCTCAGTCACCAGATCTTCACCCAATTGAACACTTATGGGATATTCTGGAGTGGTGCCCAAGACAGTGTTTTCCACCACCGTGCTTCTACACCTGCGTTGCTTGCTGTTTGGGGTTTTAGGCTGGGTTTCTGTACAGCACTTCGAGATATCAGCTGTTGTACCAAGGGCTATATAAATAAATTTGATTTGATCAACAAAACACCAAATCATGGAATTTCTCATGGAAGAGTGGTGTCGCATTCCTCCAATAGAGTTTCAGATACTTGTAGAATCTATGCCAAGGTGCATTGAAGCTGTTTTGACTCATGGTGACCCAACGCCCTATGTTGGTGTTTCCTTTATTTTGGTAGTTTCCTGTAAATCTTGAATGTCTGCGAGAAAGAGGGAGAGAAAGAGAAACAGAGCGAAAGAGAGCGAAAGAGAGCGAGAGAGAGAGAGAGACGCAGACAGGAAGAGAGCGAGAAAGAGAGGGAGAGGAAAATGCTTTGTGATTAATTTGAGGAATGAAAGCTGATAACAGAATAATCTGTGTTTTTTGTTGAAGCAACCTGCATTACCTTTGAGACATCAGTGAAGGATTTCTGAGGAGAATAAACACTTCAGGAATATTAAAACATAATGAAGAGTAATAACCCATGTAATAACCCCTTTTAGGTTGCAGGTAGAACCTTTTGGGTTCTACACAGGGTTCTACATGCAACCAAAAAGGGTTCTCCTATCGGGACAGCCGAAGAACTCTTGTGGAAACATTTTTGTCTAAGAGTTTTGAAACATGTACAGTATGGCTATTTCACTCTTATGCAGTCATAGTTAACTTCACATATTGCCATTTTACAGTCCATTGCTGTTGCTGTAATTCATATTAAGCATTTCATTAACCCAATTTACTTAACATCAAAACGCCATCTCTTGCAACCCTAGGATTCAATGCATTGCAAGCCAAAAGTGACAGAAAAAAACAGACAGAAAAGTAAAGTTGTGATATGTGAGTGCCGCCTCCTCTCCCATATGGTGTATTCCATTCCCTCCTTGAAGAGCCTGCCCATGAGTGTTATTGTCTTCTATTCTAAGAGACTCCCTACTGTGTGATGTGTGGAGTGAAATGGAGGGAGTTAACCAATGCCAGTCCCCAGCAGAGACTGCCCACATAGAGACTTTGACTGATTGACTGATACAAGGGATTTGTTCGTTCTCACAACCAGACCTGGGTTCAAATACTATCTGAAATCTTTCAAATACCTTTTGCGTTTGCTCTATTCTGCCTAGAGTGCCAGATGGGTGGGGTTAGAACTATTTTATTGGTTTGATTGTGCCAGGTAAGCTCAATCAAACACAGATAAAGTATTAGAAATGATTTCAAATAGTATTTTGACCCAGATCTGCTTACTTGTCCTCACAACACAAAAACCCTCTCTTCTCATTTTGTCTCCCAACCCACGATTCCCTTCCTGCCCCTGAGGCAAGAGCGTCCAACTTCTAAATGCCAACTGCAGTCTGGATTTATCGCAGCTACTTCCCCAGTGAGAAATGTCAGATGGATCATGATTTCACAGATTTCACAAAGGGAGAGAAGATAAACTATTATCCTAGTTTGATAAGTGGGACATAGTTGTCGGTAATATAAAGGTTTTTATAGTTATTGTTTTTACCGTAAACTGAAACAGAAATTGACAACAGTTAGTTTTCAACTGTAGTTTTCAACTGTAACTGTAATTTGTTTACACTAATGACCTTGACATTATTATTGTTATTCAGTTAGAGTACTTCAGAGCCCTTGATAGTTTACAGTCTCTATTCTCCTCTGATGTAAATCCGATCATTGAGGATTGAAGTGTGAATGGTAACAATAACCATCCCCATATCCGCTGTATTAGTTTCCTTCCTTTCATTCGGGATGAGTTTCATAGTTCGAGTCACACAAACGAGAGGAGCGAAAGAGTAGACCGGGCTAGACTCAGTGCCATTTTCACTCATCCTGAACACAAGGAAATAATCGCCCATGCATTTCCAATCTGAGACAAAAATAATACGGTGACAAAATGGACGCTGCCACAGTCACAACCCAGCAGCATAGAGCCTAGGGGGGGGGAATGTGAGAGGACACTCAATGACACTGTATCCACTTTCAGCATCACTGCTGCCGTATCAAAAGACATCGAGACTGAATGCTGAGGTGTCTTAAGTTGATGGACATCCATAGCTAAGCAAATCGAAGAGATAGCACTGTGGAGAACAACAATATAATCACTTTGGAGGGCTGTGGAAACTCGAGTTGTCTCTGTGTCAAGAGATCATGGTAGTGAGTGGATTGATAGAACAGAGTGGTGACACATGATGGCATTGTGTATGTCTCTTATAGCCTGTTACGCAGAGATTTGTGCCATTTGTCATATTTTCTTTTGAGTTATGAGTTGAAGCATAGAGAAGGGGCTTATAATGGATATTTTTAGACTCCCTTTGATGGATTATTAGCAGGACTGTAACGTCTTGTCTCTCATAGAACCCAAATATAAATATATCACAAAGATGACAGAGAACCAAGAATAAACCAACATTTCTATGAATAGCAATGGTAACATTGAAATAATAAACTCAGCAAAAAAAGAAACGTCCCTTTTTCAGGACCCTGTCTTTCAAAGATAATTCGTAAAAATCCAAATAACTTCACAGATCTTCATTGTAAAGGGCTTAAACACTGTTTCCCATGCTTGTTCAATGAACCATAAACAATTGATGAACATGCACCTGTGGAACGGTCGTTAAGATACTAACAGCTTAGGCAATTAAGGTCACAGTTATGAAAACTTAGAACACTAAAGAGGCCTTTCTACTAACTCTGAAAAACACCAAAAGAAAGATGCCCAGGGTCCCTGCTCATCTGCGTGAACGTGTCTTAGGCATGCTGCAAGGAGACATAAGGACTGCAGATGTGGTCAGGGCAATACATTGCAATGTCCGTACTGTGAGACGCCTAAGACAGCGCTACAGGGAGACAATACGGACAGCTGATCGTCCTCGCAGTGGCAGACCACGTGTAACAACACCTGCACAGGATCGGTACATCCGAACATCACACCTGCGGGACAGGTACAGGATGGCAACAACAACTGCCCGAGTTACACCAGGAACGCACAGTCCCTCCATCAGTGCTCAGACCGTCCACAATAGGCTGAGAGAGGCTGGACTGAGGGCTTGTAGGCCTGTTGTAAGGCAGGCTCTCACCAGACATCACCGGCAACAACGTCGCCTATGGGCACAAACCCACCGTCGCTGGACCAGACAGGACTGGCAAAAAGTGCTCTTCACTGACGAGTCACGGTTTTGTCTCACCAGGGGTGATGGTCGGATTCACTTTTATTGTCGAAGGAATGAGCGTTACACCGAGGCCTGCACTCCGGAGCGGGATCGATTTGGAGGTGGAGAGTACGTCATGGTCTGGGGCGGTGTGTCACAGCATCATCGGATGGAGCTTGTTGTCATTGCAGGCAATCTCAACGCTATGCATTACAGGGAAGACATCCTCCTCCTTCATGTGGTACCCTTCCTGCAGGCTCATCCTGACATGATCCTCAAGCATGAAAATACCACCAGCCATACTGCTCGTTCTGTGCGTGATTTCCTGCAAGACAGGACTGTCAGTGTTCTGCCATGGCCAGCGAAGAGCCTGGATCTTAATCCCATTGAGCACTTCTGGGACCTGTTGGATCGGAGGGATAGGGCCATTCCCCCCAGAAATGTCCGGGAACTTGCAGGTGCCTTGGTGGAAGAGTGGGGTAACATCTCACATCAAGAACTGGCAAATATGAGTGTCCATGAGGAGGAGATGCACTGCAGTACTTAATGCAGCTGGTGGCCACACCAGATACTGACTATTACTTTTGATTTTGAACCCCCCCCTTTGTTCAGGGACACATTATTCCATTTCTGTTAGTCACAAGTCTGTGGAACTTGTTCTGATTGTTCAGTTTATGTCTCAGTTGTTGAATCTTGTTATGTTCATACAAAGATTTACACGTTAAGTTATCTGAAAATAAACGCAGTTGACAATGAGAGGACGTTTCAGTTTTTTATATATTTGAAATTCCAAAAATGTATTCTGTCTCATCAATTTACTTTATAATGACATGCCTATTTATTTTATTACTTCTTACAGACAATTTTGACGGTGCAGTCTGATTTGTACTATACTTCTTCAAATTTTTCTCAATGTTAAACCTCCCTGGAGAAAAGTTGAATGGAGCCTGAACTGGAGAACTGGCATTGTCTCCTCCTTCTGATTCCATCCATTATGACTTGCACCTGATCAAATGGGCTCATTACCACCTCATCATATCTCATCTCAGTCCCCTAGTCTCCCCAGGAATAGCAAACCAGCTAGAAGTCCAGGTAGGTTTTGAACAAGTTAATAAAAGTGAGTCATACCTCTTCCCTCTTTCATTAGCATTGTTTCCACTCCCATGCTCTCTCTGCTAGCACCAGAGATGTTTGAAACCAAAAGACTCAAAATGTGATTAATTCCTGCAAATACCTCGTGGGGAGATGGGTGGTTAGGGGGATAAAAGGTTAGGGGGGGGGGGGGGGGGGGGGGATGCTAGAAATATTCTGCATTTACAAAATGTTATGCTGTTTTCAAATGAACTGTGTCCCTCTCTGCCACTGAACCCTATACTGCCCATCTATACTCATTTGCAGTTGGCTGCAGTGCTTCCGTCACCACTACATCAGGGCATGAATATTTGAAGAGGCCGGTATAAAGCTTGGAGAACTTTAAACTCAACTCACTGGTCCCCATGCATCTTTAATGAGGTCTGCCCCTCCTGTCCAGATGCAGGACAGGGTTATAATTGCTGGGACCCAGTGTCCGAGAACTAGCAGCCTTCTTCCTTGATTAATACGTTAAGTAAACACAGTCAACCAGGCAGAGATGCAGTCTTTAAACTTCCAGTAAATAACAAGCAGATTTGTTTTCCTCTGAAAGCTTGCTGTTTATCGCGTTTCAGGTAAGACCCAAATGCAGACTGTGTTGAAGTAACAATGTTTATTACAGAAACAGGGGCAGGCAAACAACAGGTCAGGTCAGGCAGAGGTCGGTAATCGAGAGTAGGGGCAAAGTTACAGGATGGCAGGCAGGCTCAGGCTGAGTGGTCAGGCAGGCAAGGGTCAGCAGGAGGGTGAGAAAAAGAGAGACTGGGGAAGAGCAGGAGCTGAGACAAGCCGCTGCTGGTTGACTTGACAAACAAGACAGACAAACAGAGAACACAGGTATAAGTACCCAGGGAATAGTGGGGAAGATGGGTGACACCTGGACGGGGTGGAGACAAGCACAAGGACAGGTGAAACAGATCAGGGCATGACAACCGATTACTCCTCAATGTCATCCATCTTGCTACAATTTCCACTGAGGCCTGACATGTTCAGTAGCTCTAGGTTTGACCACATACTTTTCCTACTCTGCTTCTAAAGGAATGCACCTTTTGGGAATGTACTGCACCATAACACAATACCCACTTGACACAAACTGGTTGAATCAACGTTATTTCAATATAACGTATTGTGACATAGAATCTATGTGGAAAATACATTGGATTTGAAAAAAGTAATCAATTGTTGTTTTGAGGGTGTAATTTCAACCACAGGATTATGTCATCATGGTAACCACATTTCTACATAATAAACCTTGTATAAAATATGTTGAATTTGTACCTTTAAACAACATCAGATCTTCAACATTATATCCACTATCAGGAAAAAAAACAATGGGCAGTACCTGCTACTGGAGAATGTATTTATCTATAGCTACCCTCTGGTCTTCAATCCAAGTTTTTAACCAAGCCCAGCTATGATATTTGTCACTGACTATTACCAATGTGCTATTGTGAAAATGATTGTTGAGAGAGTTCTACTTAAAAACGAAATAGGTTCACTGTGGCTATCGAAGTCATTCCAAAGGGTAGGTTTAACAGAGCAAATGCAATGTGACCATACTTCATCACTAATATATCATCACTGATACTATTTAGGCCTATATAGCATTTGCAAAGTCATCAAAAGCTATTGTTTCAATTCAACACATAATTCAACAAAAAATAGCTAATACAATAGGCCTAGCCAAATGTTATGGTATTTAGGGCTCGATTCAATCTGTATCGCTGAAGCGTTGCAAATTTAGAAATTGAAATGTATAGCTAATTTCCGATTGAGCCGCCATATGCAGCGTTTACCGTGAATGCAGTCTCCGCTAATGCAGGAATATGGCCCTTAAATTTCAATCACGCTGTAACGCTGAACTTCAGCGATACAGATTGAATCGAGCCCTTATATGATATTGAATTGTGTTTGGTTGTCAACACAACCAAATTTCAACATTTGAAGGAGATGTAAGTTCTGCTTGGATAGTAACATCTGTACCACAGACTTACACTACATGATTAAAAGTATGTGGACAACTGCTCGTCGAACATCTCATTCCAAAGTCATGGGCATTAATATGGAGTTGGTCCCCCCTTTGCTGCTATTACAGCCTCCACTCTTCTAGGCTTTCCGCTAGATGTTGGAACATTGCTGCGGGGACTTGCTTCCATTCAGCCACAAGAACATTAGTGAGGTCGGGCACTGATTTTGGGCGATTATGCCTGGCTCGCAGTCGGCATTCCAATTCATCCCAAAGGTGTTCGATGGGGTTGAAGTCAGGGCTCTCTGCATGCCAGTAAAGTTCTTCCACACCGATCTCGACAAACCATTTTTGCATGGACCTCGCTTTGTGCATCGGGGCATTGTCATGCTGAAATAGGAAAGGGCCTTCCCCAAACTGTTGCCACAAAGTTGGTAGTTCAGAATGTCATTGAATGCTGTACAGTTAAGATGTCCCTTCACTGGAACTAAGGGGTCTAGCCTGGACTATGAAAAACAGCCCCAGACCATTATTCCTCCTTCACTAAACTTTACAGTTGGCACTATGCATTGGGGTAGGTAATGTTCTCCTGGCATCCCCCAAACCCACATTCGTCCATTGGACTGCCAGATGGTGAAACGTGATTCATCACTCCAGAGAATGCGTTTACACTGCTCCAGAGTCCAATTTCGGCAAGCTTTACACCACTCCAACCGACGCTTGGCATTGCGCATGGTTATGCTCGGCAAATGTGCTGACGTTGCTTCCATAGGTAGTTTGGAACTCGGTAGTGAGTGTTGCAACCGAGGACAATGTTTACGCACGTCGCGCTTCAGCACTCGGCGGTCCCGTTCTGTGAGCTTATGTGGGCTACCACTTTGCGGCTGAGCCGTTGTTGCTCCTACAGTGGGGCAAAAAAGTATTTAGTCAGCCACCAATTGTGCAAGTTCTCCCACTTAAAAAGATGAGAGAGGCCTGTAATTATGACATTATCAACTATGACAGACAAAATGAGAAAAAAAAATCCAGAAAATCACATTGTAGGATTTTTTATGAATTTATTTGCAAATTATGGTGGAAAATAAGTATTTGGTCAATAACAAAAGTTTATCTCAATACTTTGTTATATACCCTTTGTTGGCAATGACAGAGGTCAAACGTTTTCTGTAAGTCTTCACAAGGTTTTCACACACTGTTGCTGGTATTTTGGCCCATTCCTCCATGCAGATCTCCTCTAGAGCAGTGATGTTTTGGGGCTGTTGCTGGGCAACACGGACTTTCAACTCCCTCCAAGGATTTTCTATGGGGTTGAGATCTGGAGACTGGCTAGGCCACTCCAGGACCTTGAAATGCTTCTTACGAAGCCACTCCTTCGTTGCCCGGGCGGTGTGTTTGGGATCATTGTCATGCTGAAAGACCCAGCCACGTTTCATCTTCAATGCCCTTGCTGATGGAAGGAGGTTTTCACTCAAAATCTCACGAATCATGGCCCCATTCATTCTGTCCTTTACACGGATCAGTCGTCCTGGTCCCTTTGCAGAAAAACAGCCCCAAAGCATGATGTTTCCACCCCCATGCTTCACAGTAGGTATGGTGTTCTTTGGATGCAACTCAGCATTCTTTGTCCTCCAAACACGACGAGTTGAGTTTTTACCAAAAAGTTATATTTTGGTTTCATCTGACCATATGACATTCTCCCAATCTTCTTCTGGATCATCCAAATGCTCTCTAGCAAACTTCAGACGGGCCTGGACATGTACTGGCTTAAGCAGGGGGACACGTCTGGCACTGCAGGATTTGAGTCCCTGGCGGCGTAGTGTGTTACTGACGGTAGGCTTTGTTACTTTGGTCCCAGCTCTCTGCAGGTCATTCACTAGGTCCCCCTGTGTGGTTCTGGGATTTTTGCTCACCGTTCTTGTGATCATTTTGACCCCACGGGGTGAGATCTTGCGTGGAGCCCCAGATTGAGGGAGATTATCAATGGTCTTGTATGTCTTCCATTTCCTAATAATTGCTCCCACAGTTGATTTCTTCAAACCAAGCTGCTTACCTATTGCAGATTCAGTCTTCCCAGCCTGGTGCAGGTCTACAATTTTGTTTCTGGTGTCCTTTGACAGCTCTTTGGTCTTGGCCATAGTGGAGTTTGGAGTGTGACTGTTTGAGGTTGTGGACAGGTGTCTTTTATACTGATAACAAGTTCAAACAGGTGCCATTAATACAGGTAACGAGTGGAGGACAGAGGAGCCTCTTAAAGAAGAAGTTACAGGTCTGTGAGAGCCAGAAATCTTGCTTGTTTGTAGGTGACCAAATACTTATTTTCCACCATAATTTGCAAATAAATTCATTAAAAATCCTACAATGTGATTTTCTGGATTTTTTTTTCTCATTTTGTCTGTCATAGTTGATAATGTCATAATTACAGGCCTCTCTCATCTTTTTAAGTGGGAGAACTTGCACAATTGGTGGCTGACAATACTTTTTTGCCCCACTGTATATGTTTCCACTTCACAATAACAGCTCTAGCAGGGCAGAAATTTGATGAACTGACTTGTTAGAAAGGTAGCATCTTATGACAGTGCTATGTTGAAAGTCACTGAGCTCTTCAGTATGTCCATTCTACTGCCAGTGTCTGTGTCCTCGATTTTATACACCTGTCAGCAAAGGGTGTGACTGAAATAGCCGAATCCACACATTTTAAGTGGTGTCCACGTACTTTTGTATATATAGTGTAGTCTGGAGCAGGTTTTCATCAAGAATCTCTCTGTACTTTGCTCTGTTCATCTTTCCCTCGATCCTGACTCCCAGTCCCTGCCGCTGAAAAACATCCTCACAGCATGATGCCGCCACCATCATACTTCACCGTAGGGATGGTGCCAGGTTTCCTCCAGACGTGACGCTTGGCAAGAGTTCAATCTTGGTTCCTCATGGTCTGAGAGTCCTTTAGGTTCCTTTTGGCAAACTATAAGCAGGCTGTCATGTGCCTTTTACCATAAAGGCCTGATTGGTGGAGTGCTGCATAGATGGTTGCCCTTCTGGATGGTTCTCCCATCTCCACAGAGGAACTCTGGAGCTCTGTCAGAGTGACCATCGGGTTCTTGGTCACCTCCTTGACCAAGGCCCTTCTCCCCCGATTGCTCAGTTTGGCCGGGAGTCTTGGTGGCTCCAAACTTCTTCCATTTAAGATTGATGCAGGCTATTGTGTTCTTGGGGACCTTCAATGCTGCAGACATTTTTTGGTACCGTTCCCCAGATCTGTGCCTCGACACAATCCTGTCTCTGAGTTCTACGGACAATTCCTTCGACCTCATATGGCTTGGGTTTTGCTTTGACATGCACTGTCAACTGTGGGACCTTATATAGACAGGTTTGTGCCTTTCCAAATCATGTCCAATCAATTGAATTTACCACAGGTGGACTCAAATCAAGTTGTAGAAACATCACGGATGATCAATGCAAATAGGATGCACCTTAGCTCAATTTCGAGTCTCATAGCAAAGGGTCTGAATATTTATGGAAATAAGGTATTTCTGTTTTTTATGTTTAATACATTTACAAAAATGTCTAAAGACCTGTTGTTGCTTTGTCGTTATGAGATATTGTGTGTAGATTGAGGAAACATATTAATTTAATACATTTTAGTATAAGGCTGTAACGTAACAAAATGTGGAAAAAGTCAAGGGGTCTGAGTTCTTTCCAAATGCACTGTAAATGGTGCTATGTACAGTTGAAGTCGGAAGTTTACATACACTTAGGTTGGAGTCATTAAAACTCATTTTTCAACCACTCCACAACTGTCTTGTTAACAAACTATAGGTTTGGCAAATCGGTTAGGACATCTACTTTGTGCATGACACAAGTAATTTTTCCAACAATTGTTTACAGACAGATTATTTCACTTAACTCTTGGCGCAACGATCCCTTTAGCGGGATCATTTTCGTCAACATCCGCTGAATTGCAGAGCGCCAAATTCAAATTAAATTACTACAAATATTAAATTTTCATGAAATCACAAGTGCAATATACCAAAACACAGCTTAGCTTGTTGTTAATCCACCTGGCGTGTCAGATTTAGAAAAAAAGCTTTACAGCGAAAGCAAACCAAGCGTTTGTGTGAGGACATCGATCAGTAGAAAAAACATTACAAACAGCTAGCAGCAAAGTAGCTTGGTCACGAAAGTCAGAAAAGCAATAAAATTAATCTCTTACCTTTGATGATCTTCAGATGTTTAAACTCACGAGACTCCCAGTTAAACAATAAAAGTTTGTTTTGTTCAATAAAGATTATTTTTATATCCAAAAACCTCCATTTGGTTGACGCGTTTTGTTGAGTAATCCACAGGCTCGTGCAGGTCACGACGGGCAGACGAAAATTCCAAATAGTATCCGTAAAGGTCGTAGAAACATGTCAAACGTTTTTTATAATCAATCCTTAGGTTGCTTTTGACATAAATAATCGATAATATTTCAACCGGACGGTAAACTATTCAATACAAGAGAGAAAGAAAATGTCTAGCTACCAGTGTCGCGCGCATGAACAAATCTAAGGACATCTGGACACTGAAGCGATGTGATCAATCTCGCTCATTTTTCAGAATAAGAGCTTGAAACTATGTCTAAAGACTGTGCACACCCAGTGGAAGCCATAGAATAAACACCATTGGACCACGTAGCCTTCATTCCGCTCAGGAAGGAGACGCGTTCTGTCTCCTAGAGATGAACGTACTTTAGTGCGAAAGTGCAAATCAATCCCAGAACAACAGCAAAGGACCTTGTGAAGATGCTGGAGGAAACAGGTACAAAAGTATCTCGTAAAACGAGTCCTATATCGACATAACCTGAAAGGCTGCTCAGTGAGGAAGAATCCACTGCTCCAAAACCACCATAAAAAAGCCAGACTACGGTTTACAACTGCACATGGGGACAAAGATCGTACTTTTTGGAGAATTGTCCTCTGGTCTGATGAAACAAAAATAGAACTGTTTGGCCATAATGACCATCGTTGTGTTTGTAGGGAAAAGGGGACTCTTGCAAGCCGAAGAACACTATACCAACCGTGAAGCATGGAGGTGGCAGCATCATGTTGTGGGGGTGCTTTGCTGCAGGAGGGACTGGTGCGCTTCACAAAATAGATGGCATGATGAGGGAGGAAATTGATGTGGATACATTGAAGCAACATCAAGACATCAGTCAGGAAGTTAAAGCTTGGTTGTTAATGGGTCTTCAAAATGGACAATGACCCCAAGCATACTTCCAAAGTTGTGGCAAAATGGCTTAAGGACAACAAAATCAAGGTATTGGAGTGGCCATCACAAAGCCCTGACCTCAATCCTATAGAAAATGTGTGGGCAGAACTCAAACAGCGTATGCGAGCAAGGAGGTCTACAAACCAGACTCAGTTATACCAGCTCTGTCAGGAGGAATGGGCCAACATTCACCCAACTTATTGTGGGAAGCTTGTGGAAGGCTCCCGAAACGTTTGACCCAAGTTAAACAATTTAAAGGCAATGCTACCAAATACTAATTGAGTGTATGTAAACTTCTGACCCACTGGGAATGTGATGAAAGAAATAAAAGCTGAAATAAATCATTCTCTCCACTATTATTCTGACATTTCACATTCTTAAAATAAAGTGGTGATCCTAACTGACCTAAGACAGGGAATTTTTACGAGGATTAAATGTCAGGAATTGTGAAATACTGAGTTGAAATGTATTTGGCTAAGGTGTGTGTAAACTTCCGACTTCAACTGTATATCCAAAACGTTGGTTTACTTTAATGTAGCTGTAAGCTAGGTGTTGATAGCTACAGGCTGACTCGTGGAGTGCTAATATAACGTTAGCAGGCTAGTTGGCCTGATTTGTAACAATACATTTATAAAGTATTCACTTGTAAGCTGGCAAAAAAAATAAATTGCAACCAGTAGTCATGATTGCAAACAATTTAGTTTAATTTATACATTTGAAGTTATACATTTGAAGTTATTTCTGTTTTATATTATAGGGAATAGGCTTGCTTGTCGGGTCCTCCATATTACATCAGCCTCCGGAAAAACATTTCCCGATATGACTTTTGCATTCTTCAGAATTCTGATTGGTTTTATGTAATAACTCAAAAATAGTAAAGTGAGGTGTAACTTTGCATTGGGACTTTTGATGCGTATACTAATGCAAATCCATATGTTACATGTGGCTATGTTATGCTACCTACCCTTTACATTTTGATATTTGGTTGTGTTGACAACCAAACACAATTCAATATTACTTTTGTAATATGGTAAATAGCCTAAAGTTAAGGCTTTCTTGCAAACAAATGTAACATTCAACCTTATTCGGAGTTATAATAAAAGTTACTCCAAAATGACAAAATAAATTTTTTGACATTAATTTCTATTAGGCACAAAATCATCTGAAACACAACCAAAATGAACTGCAAATGCATCCAACAAATTTGTAGAGTCACAAGCTTGATTTTGTATTCATCCCCCATGGCTTTTTTATTAATCAGATAGGCAACAAAGAGACCAAAGATAACCCTGCAGGAGCTGCAAAGCTCCACATCAGAGATTGGAGTATCTGTCCATAGGATCACTTTAAGCCGTACACTCCACAGAGCTGGGCTTTACAGAAGAGTGGCCAGAAAAAAAGCCATTGCTTAAAGAAAGAAATAGGCAAACATGTTTGGTGTTTGCCAAAATGCAAGTGGGAGACTCCCCAAACATATGGAAAAAGGTACTCTGGTCAGATGAGACTAAAATTGAGCTTTTTGGCCATCAAGGAAAACACTATGTCTGGCGCAAACCCAACATCTCACATCACTCTGAGAACACCATGTTTTTCATCGGCTGGAAAACTGGTCTGAATTGAAGGAATGATGGATGGCTCTAAATACAGGGAAATTATTGAGGGCAATCTGTTTCAGTCTTCCAGAGATTTGAGACTGGGACGGATGTTCACCTTCCAGCAGGACAATGACCCTAAGCATACTGCTAAAGCAATACTCGAGTGGTTTAAGGGGAAACAGTTAAATGTCTTGGAATGGCCTAGTCAAAGCCCAGACCTCAATCCATTTGAGAATCTGTGGTATGACTTAAAGATTGCTGTACACCAGAGATATCCAAGCTGGAGCAGTTTTGTCTTGAATAATGGGCAAAAATCCCAGTGGCTAGATGTGCCAAGCTTATAGAGACATACCCCAAGAGACTTGCAGCTGTATTTGCTGCAAAAGGTGGCTCTACAAAGTATTGATTTTGGGGGGGTAAATAGTTATGCACGCTCAATTTCTTTTTTCTTATTGTTTGTTTCACAAGAAAAAATATTTTTCATCTTCAAAGTGGTAGGCATGTTGTGTAAATCAAATGATACAAACCCCCCCCCCCCCCCCCCCCCCCAAAAATCAAGGGGGTGAATACTTTCGCTGTATATATTTATATGTTTTTTTGTACAGTACATTGATGTCACAAACATATCAGTTGTACAGTTCTTTATATATATATATTTTGTTTTTTGTCATATTTGACTGTGTAAAACCCACTGCAACTTTTTTCTCTGAGAGTGAGGCGGATCTACTGTATCTCGTTTTGCAACAATATGTGATTAATTGTCTCGCTGAAATTAAACTATTTAGTGATAGTTTCAAACAAATGCCTGTGTCATTTAACAGCCATGATTAGATGGGAACAAGACACACCAATCTCTTTCATCACTCTTTCAAAACATTGATTGGTATTTTTTTTAGAAACCAGAATCTGTTCCGTTGCCAGCATGTCATCAAACAAATTAACAATAGTGTTTACCTAATGGCTTTGTTGTAGAACATAACCGCTTATTAAAACTGCATCTCATTAGCTGCATTGAGCAGCCATTTTACATAAGATTAATTGCCTTTTTTGATTCTGTCTTGCAAATGTATTCACTGCAACGGCGATGCATATGTTCATTTTACAGGAAGCTTGGAAATTGTTTGGAAATGAGGTTCAGCACCTGAGGCAAAAGAGACCAGTGTGCATGGAATATATTTTTAGACCTTTTAAAATGCCTTTGTTGTGGATTTAATCATTTGTATTATTTTCTAGTTAATCTTACTTTGGGGGGTTTTGTATTCTATTCCCTCTTTTATTGTATTGAGAATCAACATCATACATATGGGCAAGACAAAAGTGCAACAAGACAAGAGTGCATGTAGGCTACCCTCTATTTGGAGTGTGTAGTGGCTGTGTATATGTACAGTGCCTTCAGAAAGTATTCAGACCCCTTGACTTTTTCTAAAATTGATTAAATCGTTTTTTTCCTCATCAATCTACACACAATATCCCATAATGACATAGCAGAAACAGTTTTAAAAAATAATCTATTTTAGAATAAGGCTGTAACATAACAAAATGAGGAAAAGGTGAAGGCGTCTGAATACTTTCCAAATTCAATGTATGTTTCTGTATAGGACTCACCAGTATGACTTTGATTTCATGTAAGAATATTTTCTGCTTCTTCAGCCTCTTTCCGAACATCAATAATAAAATCAGGAAAGCTTTCACTAGCCTCTGATATTCCACCAGGTTCAGGGATTGTTTGGAGCACTTATTGGAATGGCTATAACAGAAAATAGAAGGAAAAAACCCTCATAAAATAGATAGTGATGGATATTTTTAGATCCTATACTCTAGAATGTATTATACGTGTATATTGCATCATACTTTTGACCAGAGCCCTATGCACTATATAGGGAATAGGCTTCCATTTGGGAGAGACACAACCCAGGTTCACAGCCTGCCTGAGGCTGGAACAAAACAAAAAAGTTGTATTTTATGTGAAGTAAAAAAAAATTAAAGAGTTGGAAACTGTTTTACCGGAGGCTTGCTGAAATACTTAAAAGGTAAAGGGATTGTCAGCAGCAGAGACTGACAGTGTTATATATACCAACATATTAACATTTCTTACAGAGAATAGTTGCATATCATACATTTACCATTTGAAAATAAAGAAAGCGGCACCCTTAATTAGAGTATGTGGTTGTATTTTCATTACATTTACATTACATTTACATTTAAGTCATTTAGCAGACGCTCTTATCCAGAGCGACTTACAAATTGGTGCATTCACCTTATGATATCCAGTGGAACAACCACTTTACATTAGTGCATCTAACTCTTTTAAGGGGGGGGGGGGGGGGGGGGGGGTAGAAGGATTACTTTATCCTATCCTAGGTATTCCTTAAAGAGGTGGGGTTTCAGGTGTCTCCGGAAGGTGGTGATTGACTCCGCTGACCTGGCGTCGTGAGGGAGTTTGTTCCACCATTGGGGTGCCAGAGCAGCGAACAGTTTTGACTGGGCTGAGCGGGAACTGTACTTCCTCAGAGGTAGGGAGGCGAGCAGGCCAGAGGTGGATGAACACAGTGCCCTTGTTTGGGTGTAGGGCCTGATCAGAGCCTGAAGGTACGGAGGTGCCGTTCCCCTCACAGCTCCGTAGGCAAGCACCATGGTCTTGTAGCGGATGCGAGCTTCAACTGGAAGCCAGTGGAGAGAGCGGAGGAGCGGGGTGACGTGAGAGAACTTGGGAAGGTTGAACACCAGACGGGCTGCGGCGTTCTGGATGAGTTGTAGGGGTTTAATGGCACAGGCAGGGAGCCCAGCCAACAGCGAGTTGCAGTAATCCAGACGGGAGATGACAAGTGCCTGGATTAGGACCTGCGCCGCTTCCTGTGTGAGGCAGGGTCGTACTCTGCGAATGTTGTAGAGCATGAACCTACAGGAACGGGTCACAGCCTTGATGTTAGTTGAGAACAACAGGGTGTTGTCCTGGATCACGCCAAGGTTCTTAGCACTCTGGGAGGAGGACACAATGGAGTTGTCAACCGTGATGGCGAGATCATGGAACGGGCAGTCCTTCCCCGGGAGGAAGAGCAGCTCCGTCTTGCCGAGGTTCAGCTTGAGGTGGTGATCCGTCATCCACACTGATATGTCTGCCAGACATGCAGAGATGCGATTCGCCACCTGGTTATCAGAGGGGGGAAAGGAGAAGATTAATTGTGTGTCGTCTGCATAGCAATGATAGGAGAGACCATGTGAGGATATGACAGAGCCAAGTGACTTGGTGTATTCATGCGCAACGACATTACATGTCATTAATTACATACGTACTAACTGAAAACATATACCACTTGAAAGTAAAACCACACCCTTGGCTACTGTATGTCGTCACATTTTTTGCATTTGTTTATTTTTAGTCTCTTGTGACTGGGTCATATTTTCATGTGCAATGGCATGACATATCATTACATTCTCTGATTATTGGTGACATGTGGCGTCACCAAACATTGAATCAATTCTCTATGGGGTGAGAAAGGGAATCAGACATGGAAAATTAGCCAATGTCATCTGAGTAGAAATGTAGTTAGTCTTTGCTCTGAGCATAAATGTCAATGTAAATCACTCTTTAATTAAAGTGTAATTGCTTGACATGCCGGTTAGTGCCTCATTTGATTTTGTCTGATTATAAGACTAAACATCCATTACTGATTGGATTTTTCTTTTCATAAACCATCTCATGAAATTAACATCATACTTCTTTTTTGGTGGTATATCATTTACAGTTGAGTCATTTATATATTTGCAGACCTTTTTATCCGGAGTGACTTTCAATATCAAAGAAAGAAGAAATATACTAGTCAATATTTAGCATGTTTTTGACAAGTAAGTCAAGTGACTCATGATGGCGACTAATGTCTGGGAGATGACTCAGACTATACTAAACACAGGAGTGTTAGAACGGCACTACCTGCATTGTTGTGTGAGTAAGACTGGAGACATTATATCTGAAAATAGCCAATTAATGAACACAACACATCTCATAGTACACAGGGAGCCAGGCAGACAGAGACACCAGACAGACACAAACAAGCATGTGTAAGTGTTGAAACATCCTCATTAGCTTGTTGTCGTTGTTAGTAACTTGACATTATTAATGGAAGCAGCGTTTGCATATATATACAGTGCCTTCGGGAAGTATTCAGACCCCTTGACTTGTTCCACATTTTGTTACGTTACAGCCTTAATCTAAAATAGATTTTTTTTAAATTAAATCCTCAGCAATCACACAATACCCCATAATGATAAAGTGAAAACAGGTTTTTAGAAATGTTTGCAAATGTATAAAATTTAAACGGAAATGCCTGATTTACATAAGTATTCAGACCATTTTCAATGAGACTTGAAATTGAGCTCAGGTGCATCCTGTTTCCATTGATCATCCTTGATGTATCTACAACTTGATTGGAGTCCGCCTGTGGTAAATGCAATTGATTGGACATGATTTGGAAAGGCACACAACTGTCTATATAAGGTCCCACAGTTCAGACAGAGGCCGGACATGAACCCGGTCTAACATCTCTGGAGAGACCTGAAAATAGCTGTGCTGTGACGCTCCCCATACAACCTTACAAAGCTTGAGAAGATCTGCAGAGAAGAATGGGAGACACTCCCTGAATACAGATGTGCCAAGCTTGTAGCATCATACCCAAGAAGACTCGAGGCTGGGATCGCTGCCAAAGGTTCTTCAACAAAGTACTGAATAAAGGGTCTGAATACTTGAAAAAAACATCACATTTACATATTTTTTATAAATTTGCAAACATTTCTAAAAACCTGTTGCTTTTTCATTATGGGGTATTGTAACGGTTGTCATCTGGAGGAGAAGAAAAGGACCAAGCTGCAGCGTGGTAATTGTTCATCTTGTTTAATGAAGGTGAACACTCAAAATACAAAAACAACAAATGTGAAAAACCGAAACAGTACTGTCTGGTGCAGATACACAAAGACAGAAAACAACCACCCACAAAACCCAACACAAAACAGGCTACCTAAATATGGTTCCCAATCAGAGACAATGACTAACACCTGCCTCTGATTGAGAACCATATCAGGCCAAACACAGAAATAGAAAAACATAGATAAACCAACATAGACTGCCCACCCCAACTCACGCCCTGACCATACTAAATAAGGACAAAAACAAAGGAAATAAAGGTCAGAACGTGACAGGTATTGTGTGTAGATTGAGGATTTAAAAAAATCAATTTTAGAATAAGGTTGTAATGTAACAAAATGTGAAAGTGGAGGGGTCTGAATACTTTCTGAATGGACTGTATATATACATTGAACAAAAATATAAAAATGTAAATGCAACAATTTCAAAGATTTTAATGAGTTACAGTTCATATATGTAAATCAGTCAATTTAAATACATTCGTTAGGGCCCTAATCTATGGATTTCACATGACTGGGAATACAGATATGCAAAGGTAGGGGCGAGGGTCAGAAAACCAGTCAGTATCTGGTGTGACCACCATTTTCCTCATGCAGCGCGACACATCTCCTTCGCATAGAGTTGATCAAGCTGTTGATTGTGGCCTGTGGAATGTTGTCCCACTCCTCTTCAATTGTTGTTTGAAGTTGCTGGATATTGGTGGGAACTGCATCACGCTGTCGTACACGTTGATCCAGAGCATCCCAAACATGTTCAATGGGTGGCATGTCTGGTGAGTATGCAGGCCGTGGAAGAACTAGGACATTTTCAGCTGCCAGGAGTTGTGTACAGATCCTTGCGTTGTGGGACCATGCATTATCATGCTGAAAGATGAGGTGATGGAGGTGGATGAATGGCACGACAATGGGCCTCAGGATCTCACCTCAGGAAATTAACGTTACATTCTCTGGCAACAGCTTTGGTGGACATTCCTGCAGTCAGCATGGCAATTGGAGGCTCCCTCAACATTTGAGACATAGGTGGCATTGTTCAACAAAACAATGTCACCTTGTGCCTTACAAGACGCTGTTCTGCACACAACTCTTGTAAGCCTGATAGCTTGCACGATTCCTGCCATTGTCCTTCAACCTCTCTCATCAACGCCCACAGGACTGCCACTGACTCGCAAAGTTGCTTAGGTCACTCATTTTGCCCTTTCTAACATTCAATCAAACAGTAACTGAATCCCATGATCCCTGTGTCCCTGCTTTATATAGGAAGCCATGACCACGTGACTCACTGTCAGTAGGACTTCCATGAACGGGGTGGTGTACCTAATAAACTGGCAACTGAGTGTATATATACACTATCAGTCAAAATTTTGGACACACCTACTCATTCAGGATATTTCTATATTTTTTGTATTTTCTACATTGTACAATAATAGTAAAGACATCAAAACTATAAAATAACACATATGGAATCATGTAGTAACCAAAAAATTGTTAAACAGATCAAAATATATTTAGTATGAGATTCTTCAAAGTAGCCACCCTTTGCCTTGATGACAGATTTGCACACTCTTGGCATTCACTCAACCAGATTCATGATGTAGTCACCTGAAATACATTTCAATTAACAGGTGTGCCTGTGGAATTTCTTTCCTTAATGCGTTTGAGCCTTCTTTAGACTAATTGAGTATCTGGAGCATCAGCATTTGTGGGTTCGATTACTGGCTTAAAATGGCCAGAAACAAAGAACTTTCTTCTGAAACTCGTCAGTCTATTCTTGTTCTGAAAAATGAAGGCTAGTCCATGCGAGACATTACCAAAAAACTGAAGATCTCGTTCAACACTGTGTACTACTCTCGTCACAGAACAGCGCAAACTGGCTCTAAAGAGAGAGAGAGAGGCTCAATTACAATAGTGTTGGATTGCCTGGTCAGGGATAATGGCGATAAATGACTTTTAGTGATCCAGCCTCATCAATTATTAATGCTGAAGGAAGACTGGGTGGATGCAGGTTTATAGGATAGGATACTCTCCATAAGTCAGTCTAGCTATGGAAGAGATGTACAGTATACTGTCTTTCTGAGACGGCTGTCAGATGATACTGCTGTTTAGGATGCTTTAGTCCACTAGGAAGAATGGACATTTTTCACGAAGGTAGGCTACTGTATCTTACTTTCTTATGTCTACAGTAGTTGTGTAAAGTCGTTTGATATCATGGTTTGTCAGACCATTTTTACAGAAAGAACTGTTTTATACTGTATCTTCATTTGTGTTGCATCTACTTATGTAAAGTTTGATATTATGGCTTGTGAGGACTCAATAGTTTGATGCTTGGGCTTTATGTTTAGTGGGGGGTTTTAGGGTTGTGCTAGTAAAACATAACATTTATGTTTTTTGCATTATGTACACAAATGAAAATATACCGTTTAATGGAATGGCACATGTAACAGTTTAACTTTAGTCCGTCCCCTCGCCCCGACCCACGCGCGAACCAGGTACCCTCTGCACACAGACAACAGTCACCCACGAAGCATCGTTACCCATCGCTCCACAAAAGCCGCGGCCCTTGCAGAGCAAGGGGAACCACTACTTCAAGGTCTCAAAGCGAGTGACGTCACCGATTGAAACGCTATTAGCGCGCACCACTGCTAACTAGCTAGCCATTTCACATCCGTTACACTCACCACCCTTTCGACCTCCTCCTTTTCCGCAGCAACCAGTGATCCGGGTCAACAGCATCAATGTAACAGTTTAACTTTACGTCCGTCCCCTCGCCCCGACCCGGGCGCGAACCAGGGACCCTCTGCACACATCAACAACAGTCACCCACGAAGCATCGTTACCCATCGCTCCACAAAAGCCACGGCCCTTGCAGAGCAAGGGGAACCACTACTTCAAGGTCTCAGAGCAAGTGACGTCACCGATTGAAAGGCTATTAGCGCGCACCACCGCTAACTAGCTAGCCATTTCACATCCGTTACACACAGTTATTCAGTATCTATCTGCTCCTCACTTGTACAGTCCTGTCAATTTGTTACAGTACTTTTCCTTCATGTACTAAACCCAATGAAATGAACACTATTCATCTCTGTGGTTGTCTACTTTCCTCATCCCAGAGGCTCATTTCCTAAGAGCACTTCTTCTCTGTGTGTGTTCTGTTCTCTCTTCTCAGACTGGTGGGAAACTGGGCCATCTTATTGTCTCTCTCTGGTCTCTCATTTCAACACCACGGAGAGACGGAGCCCTTTGAATAGCCTGCCAGTGCCCTGTCCTCCCTGCACTCAATGTGTGAGGAGGAGATAACATGAGAATGCACTATCTTCCACAGGACCCTTGCCCCTTCAGCCATTTTCTCATTTCACAGATTTGACCAGGAGGTGAAGTTGGCTTTTTAAGAGCTTTCAAGGCAAGTCCCCTGTCTACCTCCCGACTCCCTTCTCCCAAACTGACGAAGAGAGAGAGAGAATTCTCTCTTTTTCTATCATCTCCTCATGGCTTTTTTCTCTCGCCCAGAGCAGAAATATAGAGTGGGCTTGCTGACAGTTGTCTGAGGAGAGGAGAGAATGCACATGGGGCCTCTCGTTCTGGTTTATTGCTCCAGGGTAGCCGCGGCATATGTTGATGACATGTGATGTCATACACAAAGGGCAAGGTGGGAGAATCAGTGTGCAGCAGCAGGGTTGCTCAACATGTTGGTTAGCCATGGGCTGAATGTACTGTAACCCACCAACGGCGATGAATTAACAGAGTATTTTGACACTAGATAATTACTTCAGAATATGTTAATTTAACCATGTGGTACTCTAATGCTACGGCATAATTTGTGTCACAGTCTGTTTCTAACAGTATCAAATTGTTCTGACGCCAAAGATAGTGTTGTAACAGACACAGTGTGTGTGCATGTGTGTGAGTCCATTTGTGCGTGTGTATCTGTGTGTCTAGTACAACATGTCCGGTGTGTTATCTAGTGGAAATGAGCCAGACAAATCGCGGCCCTCCATCTCCAGCTCTCTCCAGTGGGCCTCTGGTCGAGAGCTAATCTGGGTCAGAATGCTAACTGCTGAGAATGGCCTGGGAGAGGCTCACTCACACATGAATCATTTCTCACGCCTCCTGTCTTCATTATGCTCGCCACTGATGGAACCGCAAAGCCTTTCATGTTTCTCTCTGACCCTAAAGGTAAATATCGAGATAACATTCTGGAAGCAGCCTGGCTCCCAATTCATAGTAGCATTCGTCGCCCATCGCCCCCATCACAGAGACACTTTTGGTGTTGCTCATTTATTTGATCAGACCCTGCCCATACAGTGTAACTCATATCCACTTTCAACTGGCCACTGTGATGTGACACATGTATGTCGACAGATCACTGTTCTCTCTCTCATCATAGTTATCTCTTTAATTGATATCAATGCGGTCAAAATGAGAAAGGCAATCTCCCTTTCAAATCCAACATCACAGTGATACGGCCAGTTAATTATCAGTTGTTCAGTTGTCCAGGCTTGGCATGCCTCCATTTGGTGGCCTTGAAAATATATGATACAACCTTGAGCTCTGTCCCCGGCCAAATAGAAAGAAATGTAAAGAAAATAAATACAAAAATACAGACCAATCCAATGTTGAACAACCCTCCTTACGATCACATTTCAATCATGGCTAGCACCGAGCTATCAGGAGCACTTGTACTGCAGCCAGAGGACTGCCATTTGTTCCTAGTGTTTGAAGCCTGATTGCTCTGAAGCTAGCATCAATGAGCGACACATGTTCAATATTTTATGAGGAACCTATTCTAGAAGCTAGAACACCTGTGTCACCTGCCCTGGTCCTTGCATGAAAAAGCCACGGTGGTAATGAATGGAAATGCATTTTAGGGCTTTGTACGTGGATCCAAATTACGCTGGACTTAGATTAAACAAAGTGCCCTTCCTTAGGAATCCTAAAAAAATAGCCAGCAGCACTGTTGAGTTGGAAGCATCCAAAACACTATGGACTTCTGGCAGACGTGGGGATGCTTAGGGATATGCAGGAGGCAGCGGTTTAAGGATGTTTGTTACTTCCTGTTCCAAGGGGTTGCTGCACACCACCAGGCCATTATGGGAGAACACCTGGAGCTGCACCACCGCCTCATTGGCTCCCATGAGGCGGTGGTGGTGGCGAGGGCCAGCTTGGACAGCGAGTCAGGGGGGAAAACACACACACAAACAGTGTGTCCAGGGGGAAACACACTCAGGCTGCTGACAGCGGTGATAGACCTGGAGCAGGAGGGGAGTGTGTGTGCATATCTATTTAAACCTTGGCACCGCTGTCCAACCTCTGGAGCTCCACACAGCCAGCCAGCCTGTTACCGGCTACCGGTAGAACACAGCGTCTGGGCCCGGTGACGATGACCAGATCTGACAAGGTGTTGGCAGCTAAGTGAGCACACAGCCATGTGCAGACGGACTGAGCAGCAAACAAGAGGGGTGCAGAATCATTGGAGCTGTACCTGTAGTTTTAGTATAAGTTAGAATACGAGTTAGTGGAATACGAGTTAGTGGAACAGGAGTTGTGTCCTCTCAGGGTAGGGAACATGATTGACAATGTTACAGCCTTGACAATTGTAGCCTTGTTGGGGTGTATGGGAACTTTTATGGATTGCATGATGAAATTGCTTGAAACTTTTTCATTTACCGCTCCAAAGAGTGATAAGGCACCAATAGTAATCCCCTTCGGTATGCTGCCTATGTTGATAATTCAGCATCTTTACAAAAGAGGTCTATATCTGACAGTCCATTAAGTCTTTGTAGATGATAGATTCTCATTGTGTGACAAATTACATAAGAATGCAGTAATTGGTAAACTGTTTTACCAATTTTAAATCGTTTAAAAATAATAATAAATCGCTTCATAATGAATGGAGTTATTATTCCTCGCTACATTACAATTTTGTTATCAACAGCAGCCTCCGGTGTTTCCCTCTTGAAGGAAAGTGGCTGAAGGCCTGACACAAAGCAACTGCTGAATCCCTGCAAATCTGCAGGCCTAATTGATTATTTGTGCGGAGCTGTACATCTGTGCAGGATACCCAGGGGAAATAATGTCATACAGATAACAAGATCAAATGTGGGGGAACTGCTTTATGCTGCCCATTTTATTAAAATGTATGTTCCCCTTTCTCATTCACAATGAGTTTTCCATTCAGATTTTCCCATTACACGAGGCGCGCCTCATTTTTTAAATGAAGTGTCGCTAAATTGGAGAGTTTAAAGTGATTTAGACCCGAAAGAAAAGTGTTTGTTAAGGGTTTATTTTTTACTTATGAACAACACATCGAGAGACTCCAAGGTTGTTTCCACACTCCCAGAGGACAACATTTCATTTTCAAATATTCACTTCGTTATTCCATCTTCCTCAGTGCCCTGCTGCCGGTATCCTGTCTACTAAAGGAATTAATGAATTATGTTGATAGTACTGTACACAAACACTTTGAAAAGGTCGCTATTCTTGATTGTTTTATTGCCAGAGCTTGTCAAATGCAGGTTTCAGAGATATTTCACTTTTGCTTTGACAGCTTACCCATTCTGTGTAGTGGTATCTTGAATATATAATTGTATTCCAGTGGGGTAAGTTCAGAGGAGTGGAGCCTTGTGGAGTGGTGCACATTTGTATCACTTCCATAAGTGATAGGTACAGTAGCAGTCTTTCATAGGTAGCTATTAAACAATTTCCAACTGATTTGAGTGACCACTATAGGGTGGCAGTGGTGCGGTTTCTTTGGTTCAATTTACACAGTGGGTCTTTAACAGCACCCACTGAAGAAGTCTGATGTGTCCTGCTGCAATGTTACAGCAGGGAGATAGGAGGACTGACGGAGTGACTGACTGCCAGTAGCCCATTAAAACACACTTACCCCTACTATCTACACAATTCATTTTTTTCCTTTAGTAAGTAGGCAATAATGTCAAAGTGTGTTATTTTTTCCGAAAAATAAAACACAAATATATATATATATTGATTAGATAAGTATTCAACCCCCTGAGGTTAGAATCACCTTTGGCAGTGATTACAGCTGTGAGTCTTTCTGGGTAAGTCTTTCCACACCTGGATTGTGCAACATTTGCCCAATTTTCTTTTCAAAATTATTCAAGCTCTGTTGTTGATCATTGCTAGAAAACCATTTTCAAGTCTTGCCATAGATTTTCAAGCAGATTTAAGTTTAACTGTAACTTGGCTACATTCACTTGGTAAGGAACTCCAGTGTAGATTTGGTCTCATCCTTAATATTAGGGATAGGTGTTCCGCTAGCCAACAGCCAGTGAAATTGCAGAGCGCCAAATTCAAACAGAAATCTCATAATAAAAATTCCTAAAACATACAAGTGTTATACATAGGCTTAAAGATAAACTTCTTGTTAATCCAACCACAGTGTCAGATTTCAAAAAGACTTTACGGCGAAAGCATACCATGCGATTATCTGAGGACAGCGCCCAGCACACAAAACATTACAAACAGTAACCAGCCAAGTAGAGGAGTAACAAAAGTCAGAAATAGCGATAGAAATTAATCACTTACCTTTGATGATCTTCATATGGTTGCACTCACAAGACTCCCAGTTACCCAATAATTTTTTGTTTTGTTCGATAAAGTCCCTCTTTATATCCAAAAACCTCAGTTTTGTTCAGTAATCCACTGTCTCAAACAACATCCGGTGAAATTGCAGAGCGTGAAACTCAACAAAACAGAAATTCTCATAATAAACATACATAAAAGATACAAGTGTTATACATCAGCGTAAAGATAAACTTCTTGTTAATCCAACCGCTGTGTCAGATTTCAAAAAGGCTTTACGGCGAAAGCATACCATGCAATTATCTGAGGACAGCGCCCAGCTAACAAAACATTACATACAGTTACCACCCAAGTAGAGAAGTCACAAAAGTCAGAAATAGCGATAAAATTAATCACTTACCTTTGATGATCTTCATATGGTTGCACTCACAAGACTCCATGTTACACAATAAATGTTTGTTTTGTTCGATAAAGTCCCTCTTTATGACCAAAAACCTTTGTTTTGTTCAGTAATCCATTGACACAAAGCGCGGTCACAACAGTAAAATCCTAAATGTACCATAAAAGTTTGTAGAAACATGTCAAACGATGTTTATTATCAATCCTCAGGTTGTTTTTGTCATAAATAATCGATAATATTTCAACCGGACAATATTTCCGTCAATAGAAAAGGAAAAACAAGAATGCGCACTCCCGGTCACACGCAGAAAACATCTCTGGAAATTTCCACTGTCCACTCATTGAAAGTGGTGTTTCTCCCTCATTTTTCAGAGGAAAAGCCTGAAACAATGCCTAAAGACTGGCCACATGTAGTGGAAGCCATAGGGATCGTGAACTGGGTCATAAGTCTTTGTATGGTGGATAGGCTTTCAACAGAAAAACAGCCATTTCAAAATAATAGCATTTCCTGGATGGATTTTCCTCAGGTTTTTGCCTGCCATATCAGTTCTGTCATACTCACAGACATTATTTTAGAATGTTTTCTATCCAATACTACCATGCATATGTATATCCTAGCTAGGTTAGATACACACAGACTGCTCAGGCAGTAGCAGCCAGCCAGCCAGCCAGACCATCCAACGTCATTTCTGTGCTTGTAACGGTTTTCGTCGTCTGAAGAAGAGTAGTCAGACCAAAGCGCAGCGTGGTAAGTGTTCATGTTTTTTATTTACACTGAACACTAAACAAAATAACAAGAGAATAAATGAAACCGAAACAGTCCTGTAAGGTACTAAACAGAAAATAACTACCCACAAAACACAGGTGGGAAAAAGCTGCCTAAGTATGATTCTCAATCAGAGACAACGATAGACAGCTGCCTCTGATTGAGAACCACACCCGGCCAAACACAAAGAAATACAAAACATAGAAAATGAACATAGAATGCCCACCCAAATCACACCCTGACCAAACCAAAATAGAGACATAAAAAGCTCTTTACTGTCAGGGCGTGACAGTGCTCCCCATATTGTTCTGTCTTTAGTCATCCTATTTAGCTAGGCTAGACTGGCTAAGTATGCTGCAGAGCTGTCTGACAAAATAATTTAGCTAGTTCTTCAAAGTACATAAGGCATACATACTGTACTTTCACAAACTGTCTCTAACTTTCTATCTCATTGTTGTGTTTAGTACATTCGTCTCTCATTCGGTCTATACGGTCTGTGTGTATCTAACCTAACTTTGAAGGCGTAAGTGTATCCGAGCCGGAAATAACAGGCGCAATGGATTATGATCTACATTTTTCGTAGCTGTCTATTTAGAACCACAAACAGTTGCTTGCAGTAAGACCGCATGCAACGAGCTGTAAAGGGCCATGAGCAAACAAGAAAATGCTCTTCCAGAGGTGGCGTTCCTAGTGGCCGGTGAAGGCAGGAAAATGTCTACCTAATTTCTACCAGCATGTCACGTGTGCAACTACAGGTGAAAAAACTTTAGTTTACCTTTACTGTACACACAGAAACACAAAATTGCTCTCCCTCGCCTTCCATAACTTTATCCACCTGATTCCTGCTTACAAGCAAAACTCAAACAAGAAGTACCAGTGACAAGCTCAATGCAGAAATGGTCAGAAGAAGCGGATGCTAAGCTACAGGACTGTTTTGCTAGCGCAGACTAGAATATGTTCCGGGATTCATCCGATGGCATTGAGGAGTTCACCACATCAGTTACCAGCTTCATAAAATAAGTGCATCGACGACGTCGTTCCCACAGAGACCGTACGTACATATCCCAACCAGAAGCCATGGATTACAGGCAACATCTGCACTGAGCTAAAGGCTAGAGCTGCCACTTTCAAGGAGCGGTTCACTAATCCAGATGCTAATCTGCGACACCCAACTGGCAAGTGTCTTCACTGACATTTTCAACATCTCCCTGGTCCTGTCTGTAATACCTACTGTACATGTTTCAAGCAGACCACTATAGTTCCTTTGCCCAAGAACGCCAAGGTTACCTGTCTAAATGGCTATCGCCCCGTAGCACTGAGATCTGTAGCCATGAAATGCTTTGAAAGGCTGGTCATGGCTCACACCATCATCCCAAACACCCAGGACCCACTCAAATTCACATACTGCCCCAACATATCCACAGATGGTGCAATCTATATTGCACTCCACACTGCCATTTCCCACCTGGACTAGAGGAACACCTATGTGAGAATGCTGTTCATTGACTACAGCTCAGCGTTCAACACCTTAGTGCCCTCCAAACTCATCACTAAGCTAAGGACTCTGAGTCTGAACACCTCCCTCTGCAACTAGATCCTGGACTTTCTGACCCCAGGTGGTGAGGGTAGGCAACAACACATCCACCCCGCTGACCTTCAACATGGGGGCCCCTCAGTGATATGTGCTTAGTCTCTTCCTGTACTCCCTTTTCACCCACAACTGCGTGGCTGCACACAACGTCAGCAAGACAAAGGATCTGATCGTGGACTACAGGAAACAGGGTTGAACCCGCCGCCATTCATATCGACGCGGCTGTAGTGGAGCTGGTCGAGAGCATCAAGTTCCTTGGTGTCCACATTACAAAGGATCTGTCATGGTCCACACACACCAACACAGTTGTGAAGAAGGCACGACAACACCCCTCAGGAGGCTGAAAATATTTGTCATGGGCCCTCAGATCCTCAAACATTTCTACAGCTGCACCATTGAGACCATCTTGACTGGCTGCATCACCGCTTGGTATGGCAACTGCTTGGTATCCAATCACAAGGCGCTACAGAGGGTAGTGCGTACAACCCAGTACATAACTGGGGCTGAGCTCCCAGCCATCCAGGACCAGTATACCAGGTGGTGTCAGAGGAAAGACATTAAAACTGTCAAAGACTGCAGCCACTCAAGTCATAGACTGTTCTCTCTGCTACCGCATAGCAAGTGATACCGATACACGAAGTCTAGAACCAACAGGACCCTGAACAGCTTCTACCCCAAGCCATAAGACTGCTAGATTGTTAGTTAATTAAATAGTTAACCAAATAGCTACTCGGACTATCTGCATTGACCCTTTTTGCACAAACTTTTTTAAATCGTCACATGCTGCTGCTACTGTTTAATATTTGTCTCTTTATTCCTAGTTATATATACCCCAATTATCTCGTACCTCTGCACATCGACTCAGTACTGGTATATAAGTTAACATTACTCATTGTGTAGTTATTATTACGCGTTTTACTTTTGGGAAGGGCCCATGAGTAAGCATTTCCCTGTTAGTCTACACCTGTTGTTTACGAAGCATGTGACAAATAACATTTTATTTCATTTAATGGGTTCATTGTAGTTAATTACCACATTTCTGCGCTGAACCTAGTTGAATATTTGCTTAATGAAAACTGCAACTCCTTTCAGCCAAGCGTCCCACATAGTTATTGACTTGATTTCTCTCTAGAGAAACAGCGCGTTGGGCTCACAAGAAAACGACGTTTGTTTAATAAGTTGTTTAATAACCCCCCAAAATTCAAATAAAATCTGTTAATTACTCATCACTAAAGCACAGTGATAACACATGAATCTGTTGTATACATAAACAACATATCTGACATTGTATTCCCATTTGAACTTTTCTGTGCTTTTAAAAAGGTTGAAAGCGCAGTGATAGATATTAGGGTGGCAAAAATGTGACCGTTTTTTCATTGGAATTTGGTTTGTTAGATGGTTGAAAGCATATTGATAACACATTGGAAATTCAACTCACATTTGGCTGTCTTTTTCAGTGTGTGAATATACAGTAGGTGTCACGTTCCTGACCTGTTTTCTGTTAGTTTTTGTATGTGTTAGTTGGTCAGGACGTGAGTTTGGGTGGGCAGTCTGTTTTCTGTTTCTATGTTGGTTTAAGGGTGACCTGATATGGCTCTCAATTAGAGGCAGGTGGTTTTCATTTCCTCTGATTGAGAGTCATATTAAGGTAGGTGTTTTCACACTGTTTGTTGTGGGTGGTTGTCTCCTGTGTCTGTGTTATGTTACGCCACATGGGACTGTTTCGGTTTTGTTTGTTCGTTTGTTCGGTTTATGTAGTCTGTTCCTGTTTTCATGCGTTCTTCGTTATACGTAAGTTCTTATGTTCAGGTGCGTCTACGTCGTTTGTTGTTTTGTAGTTAATCAAGTATAGTTCGTTTTGTGTCTTGTTTAAATAAATAATATGTCATCACACAACGCTGCATTTTGGTTCAATCCCTGCTCCTCCTCTTCGGATGAAGAGGAGGAGGAAAGCCGTTACAGTAGGTTGTAATGTCATTGATCAAAGTTTCAACCAAACATTACCCAATCATCCATGTTGAAATGCCGTGGTGTGCCCAGTGGGAAGCAATCATAAGTACTGCACTATATAGGGAATTGGGTGCTATTTGGGAGGCAGTTAAACAGCCAGTACTGACCCAACCTGCATTATCAGGATACGAACTACAGCACTCATGTGTGAGAGAGAATACTGTACCACCTAGCCAGCATGAAGCAGAGAAAATAAAATTGCCCAGTTGTGTAATTGTAGTATTCTGTCCACAGTGGTCCAGGGAACACATATATTTTTCTCTCCCCATTGTCATTTGCTTACTTTCCCTTAATAACATAGTTTTACAAAAATAAGACTGAAAGAGGCTTCACAATGTTTGCCAGTGTCACATTTAGCTGTAGTTGACTATTTAATTAAACATTTTACCCCCTTTTTCTCCCCAATTTCGATCTTGTCTCATCACTGCGACTCCCCAACGGGCTCAGGAGGGACAGGCAAAGGTCGGGTCATGCGTCCTCCGAAACATGACCCGCCAAGCCGCGCTTCTTAACACCCACCCGCTTAACCTGGAAGCCAGCTGCACTGTGTCAGAGAAAACAACGTTGACCGAAGTCAGCCTGCAGACTCCCGACCCGGCCACAAGGAGTCGCTATAGCGTTATGAGCGCCAAACCCTCCACTAACCCAGACGACGCTGGGCCAATTATGCGCTGCCCCTATAGGACTCCCGGTCAGTACCTTAGACCACTGCGCCACTCGGGAGGCCCCCGTGGCTGTTGGTTTTTGATAGGAAGAGATGAGATTATAAAGGAGCTGTGTTGTTGTGTGGAGTCCACTGTGCTGCAGAGTTGTGGAAGTCTCAGTCAGCACTGCAGCTTTTCGGCTTATGTCAGTCATCTACACTACAGAGGTACCTGTATTGAGAGATAGGGAGGGAGGGATTTGAAAGTGACAAGCTTAAAGTGTAGTTCAAGAGAGCTACTTGTTTGGCTCAAGATTATATTTTTTATATTAATCGAACTCTTGGCTACTAACTAATTGATTAGTTAGTAATTAGTTAACTAACTGGATGGCAGGTAGTCTAGCGGTTAAGAGTGTTGGGCTAGCAACCAAAAGTTCTCAACCGAGAGTTTCACCAAGCCGACTAGGTGAAAAATCTGTTTCCCCTGAGCAAGGTACTTTACCCTAGTTGCTTTGGATAAGAGCATCTGGTAAATGATTTATTTATTGTTGGCAGGTGTTTCTTGAGGCTACCTTCATAATTCATATGACTAGGATGAAGGTCCCATTAAGTTCCTATTATTTTATATTATTTGTTCAATACCTTTCCTATTTTCTATTTCCCTTTTTATATACCTTCACAGTTGGCTTTTACAGGACATGTGGACATATACCAATGTTGCAATGAAAGTAACCCATAATTGTGCAAAAGCATCGACAGCATCCAATTACGCATAACCAATACCACTGATGACTGAAGAAATAGCCTACAAAAGACACAGGATGTGTGTGTAGATCCAGAACAGAGCGGTATTGACCAGCCCTTTTCCCAGGTGAGGAAGGCTCCCCGGTGCTCGATGTGTGTGTGACTATTGAACTAAGCTTAGAGCTAGTTTGTATTCCATTAAGCATCTCTGGGGCTTTGTGGTAGAAAAGAGTTAGCTGATGCCCAATTGCAGTCTATAAATTATAATTGTCTATTTCTTTGTGTGTTCATCTTTGTATTCTCTGATCTATCTCTGGTGGTACTCGTTGTATTCCACTGTAATACTTTTATAATATTGTAATACATTTTTTGCCTGTATTTTGAAAATAGTATTTTCCCACTATGATCAGGAAGAGTGGAACTAATCTGATTGCAGTACAAGGTGATGCTTGAAAGAAAAAGAAAATGATTCATAACCCCTCCATCTGATGGCAGTCTATAGGCCAAGCCCGTCTCATGAACTATATGTTCCATCTCAACGTGTTGCTACAGAGCTTGCTAATGTACCTTTCCACATGTGTTTCCCTGCAGATCCCAGTGAGAGTGTCTCCATCATGAGGCTGGTGTGGAAGTCCTTGGACAAGATGAGGTGTTTCCGTAAACGCTCCACCATCCCCTTCCTGGGGGTCCTGATCACCTGTCTACTCTTCCTCAATCTGTACATTGAGGATGGGTATGTGCTGGTGAGTCTTTATCTACGGCATCCAAATTAGGACGTTTTGTCTGATAACTGACAAATTCCAAATATGGATGCCATATTGTTCACTTAAAGGGACAATACGCAATTGAAACAGTAACAAAGTGTGACCCCCGTCCCTGTTTTGGTAAAAAGCTGAGGGATGGGGCTGGAGTAATGTAACCACTCTCAAATTCATTGACAGAGCTATGGATGCAAGGACTAACCATCCAGAAGTATAGTTTTAACCAAGTTCTGAGGGTTTATAGTGTTTGTTTACAAACATTGGAGTAAAAGAGACTTATATTTTTGGTTCTGATGGGGTACGACAGTGAAACTAAGTTAATGATGAGCCATTAATAGGTTATATTCTTTAAGAATCAATGGGTACATATCATTCATTTATAAGTCCAAAAATGTATGTAGCAACTGCCGAATGCGCCTTTAAGTCATCCAATCTCAAATATATGGAGAAGACAGGCACCATCTAAAAACTTGGAATTAGATGGTACCTATCTTTCACATACATTTGGAATTGAGAAATGCAGATTTCCACTACTAATGGCAGAGAATAGTATCCATATTAGTCCACTTTTTAGGTAGGACAACATCTGACTGAATTGTATTTTGGGGTGTACTTACCTGTTGTACCACCCCCCTCCTCTTAAATCAAACAGCATCCAAGAGTTTACTCTTGTATTTAACCATGTTGTCACTTTTATAGTTTCTTGTTTTCAAAAGGCAACATATTACAGTTTTCAGAGGCAAGGGATTTATTTCTTATTCATGATTCCATCAAATCTTGCTGATCATAACACATTATCTATATTTGTTATTTAAATTAAGGGGGGGTGTGCATATTTTCAACGATCTGGTGCTCTCACGAAATACATATCCATGGCAATGTCAATATCAATATCAATGGTCTTAGAAATTTGAGAAATGTTCAAAGGAGATGACTTGACTTTGCTGTGTTTGTTTGTACAGTAGCTGAGATCAAATCAAATCAAAGTTTATTTGTAGACCTTACAGTGAAACGCTTACTTACAGGCCCTAACCAACAGAGATGAGATGAGACTTTGGTTTGTCTGGCATTGTCACGCCCTGACCATAGTTTGCGTTGTATGTTTCTATGTTTTGTTTGGTCAGGGTGTGATAGGAGTGGGCATTCTATGTTGTATGTCTAGTTTGTCTGTTTCTATGTGTTTGGCCTGATATGGTTCTCAATCAGAGGCAGGTGTTTTTCATTGTCTCTGATTGGGAGCCATATTTAGGTAGCCTGTTTTGTCATTGTGGGTTGTAGGTGATTGTTCCTGTTTCCTGTGTGTTTGTGTTCACTATACGGGACTGTTACGTTGTTCGTTCGTTTGTCGGTTTATTGTTTTGTTTGTTTGTTTAAGTATTCTGATTAAAATGAATACTCACCATGCTGCATCTTGGTCCTCCTCTCTTTCGCCTAACGACGAGCGTTACAGGCATTCACAATGTGAAGTCGTCTCATCTCATCTGATCTGTTGTCTTTGTTCTGTGTTGTAGGAGGAGGATAAAAGACAACTGAGAGAAACATCAATGCATCCTTCAAACTCTGAGAGATATGTTCACACCTTTAGAGATCTCACAAATTTCTCTGGAACCATAAACGTCACATATCGTTACCTTGCTGGAACCCCTTTGCCTCGAAAGAGTGAGTGTATCATAGGATGTAGCATAGCATGTAGTGTGTAATTCATTGGCTGTCATTGCAAATTGTTTTATTAACAATGTCAAATTAGACACGAGAAATACATTGTAAAAAAATTTTCGGGCAGTTGTTTCGACAATATGTAGCAACATTTTATATCAGAGATTAGATTTTATTTGGTCATCATGCAAGTGATACATTTTTTAAGTCATATTTTAATGTACAGTGAAATAATATTTATGTTTTCGTTTACAGAATATCTAACCATTGGACTGTCGTCCGTCAAAAGAAAAAGAGGGAATTACCTCATGGAGACAATCAAATCAATTTTTGACCAGTCCAGTTATGAGGAGCTGAAAGAGATTGTGGTGGTGGTTCACCTGGCGGACTTTGACCTGGCCTGGTGTGAAAACCTGGTGCAGGACATCTCCAGGAAGTTTGCCCACCACATCATCACTGGGCATCTCCTGGTGATCCATGCCCCTGAGGAGTACTACCCATCACTGGATGGGCTGAAAAGGAACTACAACGACCCAGAGGACAGGGTACGCTTCCGCTCCAAGCAGAACGTGGACTACGCCTTCCTCCTCAACTTCTGCACCAATCTCTCAGATTTTTACATGATGCTGGAGGACGATGTGCTCTGCTCACAGAACTTCCTGACATCCCTGAAGAAGGTGGTCACCTCCAGGGAAGGCTCGTACTGGGTGATGCTGGAATTCTCCAAGCTTGGCTACATAGGGAAGCTCTACCAATCAAGAGACCTTCCGCGCCTGGCCCACTTCCTGCTCATGTTCTACCAGGAGATGCCTTGCGACTGGCTCCTTATTCACTTCCGGGGCCTGTTGGCCCAGAAAGATGTGATCCGCTTCAAGCCCTCTCTGTTCCAGCACATGGGCTACTACTCCTCATATAAGGGAGCAGAGAACAAGTTGAAGGATGATGACTTTGAAGAGGACTCTATTGATATCCCTGACAACCCTCCTGCCAGCATGTACACAAACATTAATGTATTTGAAAACTATGACGCCACCAAGGCTTATAGCAGTGTGGACGAATACTTTTGGGGGAAACCTCCCTCTACCGGAGACTTCTTTGTCATAGTATTTAACAAATCAACTAAAATAAGCAAAATCAAAATCTTGACAGGAACGGACGATCGTCAGAACGATATCCTGCACCATGGAGCTCTGGAAGTAGGAGAGAAGCTGGTGGGTACAAAGAGAGGAAGGCAGTGTTCTTCCTACATCACGTTAGGGGAGTTTAAAAATGGCCACATTGAGGTCAAAGATGTGGACCACAAGATTGCCTTTGCTATTGAGTGTATTCGTATTGTGGTGACTGCCAGTCAGAAAGAATGGCTGATTATTAGGAGTATAAGCTTGTGGACTACACAACCTCCCAGTCAATGAGGACAATACAAAAACTATCATCATACCATGTGGGTAACAGTTGGTTTACTAATTCATTTGACAATGTATTCATTTATTTACGTATTATTGTATTTATTTATTGTTGCATGTGTTTATTTACTTAATTATTTATTTACCCATTTATTTATTTCATTTTATAGTATATGTATTTATATTTTTATGTACAAATCAATCTAGAGTTTTTATATTTGAAACTATACTTTATTGCTTTTTACAATTATGGAAAAATGTTTAATGATTGTCTGACTAACTACTTTAATGGATGTTGACCCGTTTTTATGGATGTGAGATCATGGGAAATATCTGTTGGCTATTATATTCATGTTGTACATCTTATTATTATTTATGTTTCTCAGTGTCTTTCCACATCAAAAGTAGCCTCTGGGTCCTCTGGACTTGAACAGTGTTGATTAAGAAATAACACACCTGCAGACAAGTATAGCCTTAGGAACATAGCATTGCTCCAAATGTTCTTGCTATCGGAAAATAGCCCCATTCAGCCCTTTCCAAAGTAATCGTCATCCTTTACATCTTACCCTACAAGCATTATGATGGTCATTCTGTCTGTGAATATCCAGTGTGTCCATTCAATCCCTCCTATTAAGGCTGGCGTGGTGTTAAGAGTGTTGGAGCGAGCTCTGCAAAGGTATTTCTCTGGCACTTTCTCTGGCGCTGTATGTTCCATCAGAGCCGCTGACAGCAGAACAATGTTTGTTTTCACCCTTCTTCTCTAACATCTCAGATTGGCGCGCACAGTACGGAATGGGGTGGAACTGATATTTGCCTTTTTTTTAGTCACCACAGCAGACTTTTACCGGAGTAAATTGGTCTGTGTTAGGAGCGCTCTGCTCTCTACACCAGCAAACAACAACACCCCTGGAGCTAGGGTCTCAAGTAAATTCACTCTCTTTCCCCAATGATGTGCTCTCAGGCACTAAAGGATCTTCTCTTAGAATGTTTCTGTAATATAGAAACAAATCAACTTTATTTACTCTGTGTGGTGCCCGTGGGCCATGGTATACTCAAATCAAATCAAATTGTATTTGTCACACACTTTGTAGACAACAGGTGTAGACTAATAATGAAACACTTACTTACGGGTCCATTTCCAACACTGCAGAGTTAAAGATAATAATTTTTTATTTAAATAAAATAGAACTAGTGACATGAGGAATAAATACACAGTGAATAACGAATACAAATAAAGAGTAAAAATAACATGGCTATATATAGGAAGTAGAAGATATCATGGCTATATACAGGGTGTACCAGTACCGAGACGATGTTCAGGGACACAAGGTAATTGAGGTAGCGTCAGTATGTACTGTACTGTACATAGGCAGTGCCTTCAGAAAGTATTCAGACCCCTTTACTTTTTCCACCTTTTTTTTAGGTTACAGCCTTATTCTAAAATTGAATCAATTGTTTTTTTTTTCTCAATCTACACACAATACCCCATAATGACAAAGCAAAAATAAGTTTGTAGAAATTTTGGCAAATTTATCAAAATAAAACAATTTGAAATACGACATTTACATAAGTACCCTTTACTCAGTACTTTAGGTGCTTTTTGGCAAACTCGAAGCGGGCTGTCATGTGCTTTTTAATGAGGAGTGGCTTCCGTCTGGCCACTCTTCCATAAAGGCCTGATTGGTGGAGTGCTAGTGCTGAAGAGATGGTTGTCCTTCTGGAAGTTTCTCCCATCTCCACAGAGGAACTTTAGTGCTCTGTCAGAGTGACCTCCCTGACCAAATCAATTCAAATGTTATTGTTCACATACATATATTTAGCATTTCTCCCCCGATTGCTCCGTTTGGCCAGGCGGCCAGCTCTAGGAAGAGTCTTTGTGGTTCCTAACGTCTTCCATTTAAGAATGATGGAAGCCACTGTGTACTTGGGGACCTTCAATGCTGCAGAAATGTTTTGGTACCCTTCCCCAGATCTGTGCCTCGACACAGTCCTGTCTCAGAGCTCTACAGACAATTCCTTTGACATCATGGCTTGATTTTTGCTCTGACATGCACTGTCAACTGTGGGACCTTATATAGACAGGTGTGTGCCTTTCCAAATCATGTCCAGTCAATTGAATTTATCACAGGTGGACTCCAATCAAGTTGTAGAAACATTTCAAGGATGATCAATGGAAACAGGATGCACCTGAGCACAATTTTGAGTCTCATAGCGAATGGTCTGAATACTTATGTAAATAAGGTATTTCTGTTTTTATTTTTAATACATTTGCTAACATTTCTAAGAACCTGTTTTGTCCTAAAGGGGTATTGTGTGTAGATTGATGGAATAAGACTGTAATGTAAGAAAATGTGGAAAAAGTCAAGGGTGCTGAATACTTTCCGAAGGCACTGTAAGTAGGGGTAAAGTGACTAGGCACAGGTAGATAATAGACAGTAGCATATGTGGTGAGTGTGTGCGTGTGTGCGTGCATGGCGTCAGTATGCTGCATGTGTGTGCATGTTATGTGTGTGTGGGAGTACAGTGCCTTCAGAAAGTATTCATACCCGTTCACTCATCCCACACATTTTGTTGTGTTACAGCCTGAATTCAAAATTGATTAAATTGATTTATTTACTTCACCCATCTACACACACTACCCCATATTAACAAAGTGAAAGCATGTTTTTATAAATTGTAGCAAATGTATTGAAAATGAAATTTACATAAGTATTCACACCCTTGAGTCAATACTTTTTGTAGAAGCACCTTTGGCAGCGTCTCTGAGAACTTTCCACACCTGGATTTTGCAACATTTGTCCATTATTCTTTTCAAAATTCTTCAAGCTTGGTCAAATTGTTTGTTCCCTCCTGTCCTCTTCTCTTTCTGATATTCTGCATAGCAACAGGGACATGTGATAAACCAGTGGTTCCCAAACCTTTCATAGTCCCGTACCCCTTCAAACATTCAACCTCCAGCTGCCTACCTCCTCTAGCACCAGGGTCAGCGCACTCTCAAATGTTGTTTTTTGCCTTCATTGTAAGCCTGCCACACACACACACACACACACACTATACGATACATTGTTGTTATTTCGCTGAAACCTAGATGGTTTAATTTTATTTTTGGCAGTGAAACAAGGTTACTCAAGAGGCGAGAAAAAAACCTCACCCAAATGTATAGCCCCATTGGAAAATCTATATATATATTTTTTTTTGAATGTGAATCACATTTCTATTTGGCGTACCCCCGACAGCATTGCACGTACCCCTGGGGGTATGCGTACCCCAGTTTGAGAATACCTGTGATAGAAAGCCTGACCTCTCCCCTCTCTGGGCCCCAGGTGACTGAGGCCCATATGAGGGAGGAAGTGCAACTGCCAACACCAGCCTCCAAAGGGATATATTCTAACAAGAGTTTTAGAGTTTTAGAGAGGCGGGTGAGTGCCTACTCCAACTACGGCAGGGTGGCCACACGCCTCCCCGCGGATGAGCGACGCCGATTGAGACAGTTGGGACTCTGTCCCTATTGTGGGGGCAATGTCCCAACTGTGTCTGGTACGTCCCAACATGGAATCCTCGAGAGCAGAAGGATGGCCCTGTCTCCTGGGTTAGGCTTGAGTTATCCATCATCACTTTCCGCCATACCTTTTTTTGGTATCGATTTCACTCATCTCTTGTTTCTACAGCTCTAGTGGATTCCGGTGCCGGGGAGAATTTTATTAACCAGGCCCTTGCCTCCTCCCTGCACATCACCTCATACCCGCTCTCCTCTCTGTTTCCCGTCCAAGCGTTGGATATGCGACCATTGGGATCCGGCACTATTACGCATGTCACAGGTCCACTCACCCTCACCGTGGTACCCAAGCACCAGGAAAGCCTTCCCTTCCTCATCACCTCCACACCGATGCACAAAGTCATCCTCGGCCTCCCGTGGCTGCAACTCCATAATCCTACCATCTCCAGGTCAGAGAGGAGGATTACCACCTGGGGACCAGGATATCAGAGGACCTGCTTTTCCGCACCTTGTGGTTCCACATAGGCCCTATCAGTGTCTACCAGCCCATCAATCGGTCCTCCTGTATCGTTGGCACTTGGTTTTGGGGCGTAGATGTAGACATCCGGCAGGCTCTGGAGAGGGAAACTGCTCCTTCGACCTGCCCTCCGGAGTGCATCTACGCCCCCTCGGGGGTCGGTTGCTGACCTGAGCACACACATCCCTCGCCGCTGGACCCCCATGTATCACCCACACCACTCAATCCCTTTCTGAGAAATACTGATGGCCCCCTTTGGCGCGGGACGTTGCACACTGTCAACTCAAGTTAAGTATGTACTCAATCTAAATCTCCCCGGCACACTCCAGCAGGTAAACTTCTTCCCCTTCCCATGCCTCAGCGTCCCTGGTCTCATCTGTCCATTGATTTCGTCACTGATCTCCCCTCTGATGGTTTCACCACCATTTTGGTGGTTGTGGACAGATTCACAAAATCATGCCGCTTCATCCCTCTCTGGTCTCCCTACCGCTCTCCAGGTCGCTGAGGCACTGTTCCAGCAGGTCTTTCGTCACTATGGCCTTCCGGGGGGTATCGTCTCCGATCGTGGCCCCTAATTCACATCACGTGTATGGAAGGCTTTCATGGAGAAGCTGGGGGCCTCAATCTAACTGGCAGGTGCAGAGGATGAACCAGGAGCTGGGAGGTTCATGAGGAGTCACTGCCAGAACCGGCAGGGGGAGTGGGCCCGATTCCTTCCTTGGACTGAATACGTCTAGAATTCCTTGTGACACTCTTCCACTGGGCTGACTCCCAGTGTGTTCTGGGTTATCAGCTGGCCCTGGCTCCGTGGACTCCAAGCCACTCCGCCTGCCCTGTAAGAAGCTGAGTCCCCGGTTTGTGGGGCCGTTCAGGGTATCTAAAGGGACAATGAGGTAACTTACAGGTTACAACTCCCCACTAACTACCGGATCTCACCATCTTTTCATGTTTCCCTCCTCATGCCGGTGGTTCCTGGTCCCCTGGCTGATGCCGTGCCCCACAACACCCCTTCACCTCCCTTGGGCATCGAGGGGAGCCCTGCCTATGCTGTCAGATCACTCCTGGACTCCCGACGTTGTGGGGGTCGGCTCCAGTACCTGGAGGACTGGGAGGGGTATGGTCCAGAGGAGCGGTGCTGGGTTCCGGTGGACGACATTGTAGTATTCACACCCAACATCATCCGAGAATTCCACCTTCGCCGAATGGCCCGGTCCTCTCCCTTGGGGCCGTCCTTCTGGAGGGGGGAGGGTGGGTACTGTCACGTTTACTCCTCCTCTCCAGCGCACTACTAACCACCGGTCTCGGCAATTACCCACATCTGGCAACCCTCATTATGCACACCTGCACCCCATCATGAGGCATACCTGAGCTGTGTTCGAATACCCATACTAACATACTGTATACTACATACTATTAGTTCATTTTAGTATACTGTAAATGAACGGTATCCTTTCAGTTGAGCGTACTAGCGCTTCGCTGTCTATCGGAATTTGAAGCTGTTGCCATGCAACCTCTTGCTAGCTTGTTAGCATAACACATTTCTAGCTAGACTGTTCGTAAATTCAATCTGGAGTCCAGGGTGCGCTCGTATATTAAGGGCGTTGTCCGTTCATAAATTCAGAGCGTTTTTTCTCTTGGAGAGTTCAGAGCGCAGAGTGGAAGCTCTGACTGAGGAGTAGGGTTGATCCGAGCGTTCTGACCTCACAATGGCAGTCAAGCTATATGGCTAACTTGCTAGCTACTTCCAGACACAAATGAGAGAACACCTCACTCTGACCATTTTACTCGCTGGTAGGCAGTTTTTATGTTATAAAGAGGGTTGGTGACCGTAGCTGCTGCTGGCAACAATTTAATGACACTTTTTCTGCTGACTTACTGACACATTCAACGGGTGTCGAGCGTTCATCAATTAATCAGTTATTCTGTGCTCTGCCTCTGGCAGTCAGACGAGTAGATAGCCAGATCGAATTTACGAACGGACCCGAACAACTAACCTCGCTTAGTTAAGTTATGAATGACATGAATAATCAAGTCAATAAACGTTGAGTAGTTAGTTAGATAGCATGAAGTAAATATACTGGCAAGTTCGATATACTTGTAGCCAAACTGACGTCACAGTAGGTAGCTAACATACCCGGTACATACTGCTGTAATATGCTATGCGGTTCGTAAGGACAGCGTAGCTAACAAATTGTCAGCCAACATAACGTGTAATGTAACTTATTTGAAAAGTCATTACTTTAATACATTGCTTAACATTTGTCATAATTAGTTAAAGCAAAGAATTAGTATCCACTCTCATCTGTCTTCCGCTGTATATTTTCCACCATTTTCTTCAAATCTGAACCTTATGAAGCCATGCCCATTTTTGGAATTGCATTATGGGCTCTAAAAGCAAGGAAATAGTGTCCACTGCGTGTATACTTCGTATTTTGATGAATTTAGTATGACATCCGGGAACTTTTGGTATACTAACTATATCCATACTATGATCACTAAGCATACTATATACTAAATTTACATCACAAATAGTACGGTTAGTGCAGTTAGTATGAGTATTCGAACACAGCTCTGGACTCCATCACTACCCTGATTACTCCCCTTCATCTAGCACTCCCTAGCATCACTCTTCAGGCAGTATTGGTTATGTTTCCTTGTCAGACGGTTCTCTTGTGTTGTATTGGTCTACGTTCATTATTATTAAACTCACTAACTACACTTGCTTCCTGACTCCCTGTGCCAACGTTGAATCTGTGTTTGAAATGTACTGCTCGACTGAGGGACCTTACAATTATTTGAGGTAGTCATTCAAAAATCATGTTGCACACGTTGAGTCCATGCAACTTATTTGAATTGTTAAGCTAATTTTTACTCCTGAACTTATTTAGGCTTGCGGTAACTGTTACATCTGCTCCTGCAATGCCCTCTACTGCTCATCCTGTGTCTCCTTGACCTGCCGCCACTCCCCCAGTACTCTCTCCCTCTCTCTGTGTATCTGTGATTGTGTGGGCGGAGACAGGTGTGCTGGAGTCAGAGCAGATCCCCACCAGCTGCAACCTGTTCCATAATCAAGACCTCTACAAATACTCAGACCTGCCACTTCCACGCTACCAGCTCATAATCTCTGCTCAGTCAGTCTACGGTTCTAGCCGTTTGTTATTATTCAGATCCTGTTGTGCCTGTTTTCCTTGCTTGACGCTGTTTTCCTCTCCGCTACAGTTCTGCCCGCTCTGACTCTGGTACCTGTCTCCAATCCCACGTCTCGACCATCCTGCTACTCTGTCCTGGATTCCCCACTCTACTACTCCCTACTCCCTACTAATCCCCCTCCGGACCTGCTTACACTGTCTCAACCCCTCTCGCTCCAGCCTCAGCCTCCGCACCTGGTTTCCAGCAACCTGCCCGTGCTTCCCCTGACCTGCACTCCATCCCCCTGTGTTTCAATAAATACCTTGGTTACTTCATCCCAGTCCCCTTGTCTGAGTCTGCTCTTGGGTTCCCCAGTTCCACTACGCGTAACAATAACGAAGGGGTTGAATACTTTTCAGCTTGTCATTTTGTCATTTCAAAACAATTCCACTTTCACATGGGGTATTGTGTGTAGGCCAGTGACAAATAATTTTAAATTTCAGGCTGTAACAACAAAATGTGTAAAAAATCTGGGGGTGTGAATACTTTCTGAATGCACTGTATGTAGTGTGTGTTGGGGTCACTGTATGTGTGGGTAGAGTCTAGTGTGTGTGTGCAAAAAAATGGTAAATGCAGGTAGTCAGGGTAGTCATTTGATTAACTATTTAGCAGTGTTTAGATTTTTTCTGGCTTGGGGGTATAAGCTGTTCAGGGTCCTGTTGGTTCCAGACTTGGTGCATTGGTACCGCTTGCCATGTGGTTGCAGAAACCACTGTCTGTGGCTTGGTTGGCTGGAGTCTTTGACAATTTGTAGGCCTTCCTCTGACACCACCTGGTAGCGGTCCTGGATACCAGGGAGCTCGGCCCCAGTGATGTACTGGGATGTACGCACTACCCTCTATAGTGCCTTGCGGTCAGATACCAAGCAGTTGCCATAGCAAGCGTTCATGTAGACCAGGGGTGGGTATCTCCAGTCCTTGGGGGCCTGATTGGTGTCACACTTTTTCTCCGTCCCTAGCAAACACAGCTGATTAATCAAATTGCATTTTAAATTGAAGATCATGATTAGGCGATTATTGGCGTCAGGTGTGTTATCTGAAGCAAAACTGTGACAGCAATCAGGCTCTCAAGGACTGGAATTGCCGACCCCTGATGTAGACTCTCAAGATGCTCTCTATAGCGCAGCTGTATAAATTATTGAGGATCTGAGGGCCCATGCCCAATTTTTTCAGCCTCCTGAGGGGGAAGAGGCGTTGTCGTGCCCTCTTCACAACTGTTGGTGTGTTTCGATCATGATAGATCCTTAGTGATGTGGACAACTAGGAACTTGTAGCTCTGCACTACAGCCCTGTCGATGTGAATGAGGGCATACTCAGCCCTCCCGTTTCCTGTAGTACACAATCAGCTCCTTTGTCTTACTGACGTTGAGGTAGAGGTTGTCTCTGACCTCCTGCCTGTAGGCTGTCTCGTCATCGGTGATCAGGTCTACCACCGTCGTGTTGTCGGAAAACATAGTGATGGTGTTTGAGTCGTACGCGGCCACAAAGTCATGGATGAACAGGGAGTACAGGAGGGGACGGATGTGTTGTTGCCTACCCTCAACACCTGGGGGCAGCCTGTCAGGAAGTCCAGGATCCAGTTGTAGAGGGAGGTGTTCAGTCCCAGGGAATTTAGCTTAGTGATTAGCTTTGAGTGTACGGTGGTGTTGAACTCTGAGCTTTAGTCAATGAACAGCATTCTCACGCAGGTGTTCCTTCTGTGGAATGCAAACGAGGTTGCGTCATCTGTGGATCTGTTGGTGAGTTGTGCGAATTGGAGTGGGTCCATGGTGTCTGGGATGATGGTGTTGATGTGAGACATTTCAAAGCATTTCATGGCTACAGATGTGTGTGCTTCGGGGCGATAGTCATTCAGTAAGGTTACCTTGGTGTTCTTGGGCACAAGGACTATGGTGGCCTGCTTGAAACATGTTGGCATTACAGACTGGCTCAGGGAGAGGTTGAAAATGTCAATGAAAACACTTGCCAGCTGGTCAACGCATGCTCTGAGTATGGCCTTGTGAATGTGAAACTTTTTAAAGATCTTACTCACATTGTGATCACGTATTAGTCCGGAACAGATGGTGCTCTCACTCAGGGTTCAGCATTCTGCAGCGATACGCCATCCCATCTGGTTTGCGCTTAGTGGGACTATCATTTGTTTTTCAACTGGACAATGACCCAGAACACACCTCCAGGCTGTGTAAAGGCTATTTGACCAAGAAGGAGAGTGATGGAGTGCTGCATCAGATGACCTGGCCTCCACAATCACCGACCTCCACCCAATTGAGATGGTTTGGGATGAGTTGGAACGCAGGGTGAAGGAAAAGCAGCCAACAAGTGCTCAGGATATGTGGGAACTCCTTCAAGACTGTTGGAAAATCATTCTAGGTGAAGCTTGTTGAGAGAATGTGTGTGCGAAGCTGTCATCATGGCAAAGGGTGGCTACTTTCAAGAATCTCAAATATATTTTGATTTGTTTAACACTTTTTTGGTTACTACATGATTCCATATGTGTTATATCATAGTTTTGATGTCTTCACTATTATTCTACAATGTAGAAAATAGTAAAAATGAAGAAAAACCTTAAATGAGTGTGTGTCCAAACGTTTGACTGGTACTGTATGTACAGTCACTGTGGGAACGACGTTGTCAATGCACTTATTAATGAATCCGGTGGCTGATAGTAAACTAGTAGTAAACTCCTCCATGCCATCCCATGAATCCTGGAACATACTTCCAGTCTGTGCTAGCAAAACAGTCCTCTAGCTTACTATGTACTGTGTTTTGGTACAGTACATACAATGTACTGTATCATAATACCTCCGGCAAGAACTTAAAGCCAGAGGTTGTAAGATTTTCCGTATTGTCAATGAATAGTATATACCTACCTTGTCATTTTGAAGAAAATGACATGTACAAAAAATTCTCAAATAAGATACGGACAACAACGTAGCTTATTAAAGCTGAAGAATCACTTGTCCTCTTCCTTTCCACACGCCTATTTTCAGCATCAAAAAATCAGTCAAATCTTACAACAATACAATAACGTGATGAATGTTGACATTGACCAATGTTCTGGTGAAATACTCAAGGTGCAAGGCAGGGGCACGGTTTGACAGCATATTTATGAAATGCCTTGTTATGTTATACCCACTGTTCCATGTTGTTCTCCCATTCGGTCTTGTTCAGAGTCACAGATTGAGTTTCTCCATTACAGGTAGTACACTAGTACAGATTGTTCTGGGAAAGCCTTTCGCCTATGACGCTGATCTATCCATAACAAGCTTCTGTGTGCCAAATCACCTTGAAGAACAACATAACATCACCTCTTGAACGTGAATTCGTTCTTGTCAAACATTTTATGACCTGAGGCCCTAACCTCTTACAATATGGCTTCTCTTTTTTTTGTACATATGAAGTCCCCCTGAGACTTTTCTTGATTAAAAAAAAAAGTCACTATATAAGGTAACTTGTGTGTGACATTCACTGTTGATAGATTCTCCTTTGAACAGAGCCAACGAATCAGGTACATGTACTACCTGTACTACCTGTGTACTACCTGTAATAAAACAGCTTTAGACTGGGACATATGTCATCCTAAAGCAGTAGAATCCCTGGTTTTCCTGTAATCCCTGGGTATATTCCTGGGGTAGAGATTGGTATAAATTCCCTGATATATATCCCAGGAGGTCATTGTACATGGCTATTACTAGAGGGGAAATTGCTGTCCATGCTGCAGAAAGGCGCGAGTAAAAAACAGTTGTACACTACAGATGTATTTGTACATTTACATCTTGGGGGAAAACATAGAAATCCAAATAAATTCGCTCAGCTCAGTGTCAACAAACTACTGTATACAGTTGCTTACTTGTCTTCAAACCGCAATATCTCGTAACACACTCCTAACATATAGATTATGTGGTAGCAAGTGTACCCCATTAAATCATTTGAGGGTGTTTTTTATATAATTTACAGCAGATTAGTAGCCATGCTACCCAAGATCCTTCTGTCACTGTTCCCATAACTTGGAAATAACAAGCATAAGCAGTGTATTGATGGAAATTCTAGGTTGTTGGGAAGTTTTGCTGTCTTCCAATGGCGAGTGTACAAAGATGCATGCATCTGAACACCAAGGTTTAAGTGGGTAATCAAATCATTTGATATTCCAGGATCTATAAACTTGTTGATTAGCATCTGCAATTGAACTCAACTAAAAATGTACTTGGATTGTGACTAGATGCGTACCAATACTACCTTACTAAAAAACAGGTTCAATCTCACTTGTGCTATTTTGTTCAGTGGAGAGAATGTGTTGAAGTGTTGTTTTGGTGTTGTATTTTTTCCAACATTGTTCGTCAAACAGTACTGTATGTATATTATTGTAAAATGACATATATTTTTTTACATGTATCATTTCAAATGTTGTATTGTATATATATTGTCTTTAAAATATATTTAAATTAAACTAAATTAATGCCAATAACTTTGGGGGAAAGGCATTGACTTTGGAAAAGTCTACCACTACTATCAAAATGGGAAACATTCTGTGAGAAATTGCACTGCACAAAATGATGAATAATGACATCTTTGTCTGTATCAGTATAGGGCATGCATATGGTATTTGGTAAAAGAGAGATTGAGAGCAAGTAAACCTTGGATCAATACAGTATGTATTTTAATAATGTCTTTGCCTGAACATGTTACAGTATGTTTTAATATAGAAATGTTTACAAATAAATGTCGATCACACAATTTGGCTACCCTCGTCAGAGTGCAAATAAAAAAGATAACTGTTGTGACATTTGCCTATCCTTGAAAATGCCAGCAAGAGCAGGAATGCAACATGTTTGACTCAGATCTCAGAGTAGCCGAGAGCAAAATCCATACTTTATTCATTTCAATATTCATGTGCTTTCTGCCTTTTTATTGCCTTTTTACTGCATACTCAATGTCTGAACTTTTTAAAACAGTGCTTCATCATGGTCTTCATTATATGGTCTCCGTATGCCGCAGAAGTGAGATGATGTGCATTACATCGTGCTTAAGAGAGAAGTCATAGACAACAGACATCAAGTAAAAGGATGGTTCTGAAAGTGGGCTGTGCAGTGTGAACTCAAAGCACTGTCAGTTATGGCCGATATAAGTGTAGGAATGTGCAAATACATAGATTCAAGTTCCTCTTGATGCTGGTGAGCCTTCTGATTCCTCACACTGGGCTGGTTGGCTGGGAACATACTTTTACAGGTCTTTAACTTTCCCTTCCAGACTCAGACTAGATTCAGGCGTTCGTCCCACCCTGCCAATCTCTTTAAAGTGAACTGGATCCAAGCGGGAGGTGAGTCTACACAGAAGCCAGTATGTCGCGGAAACCATACCTAATGCACATTATAGAGACCTGCCGGAGCATCATGCCGAAATCAATACCCCATGCAGCTGTAGCTGACAGCATCCAAATTGATTCCTGGTTGCCATCATACCACCGGCAGTGTATAAAAAGAAGCACAAAACCGCAACATCAGGTGATATGGATCGTGTGGATTTCCTCGTTTCCTTTCAATGTGTTACACTTCCAGCTCCCGCATCTTTTACAAACTCACCTCTGTAACCATCACAGTGGATGCTAATTCCCCTCACATACAGTACTGAATGTGGTGGAGATGCCTGAGTACGACGCCAATCAAAATGTCATTTGATTCCATTCCAAGATGCAGCAAATTCCAAGAATAAACCATTTCCTGGTTAGATTAGATACCAGCGGAGTATATTTTGAGTATATGTTGCACTGATGCACATCATATGCAATTGAATGTGCACATGTAGCACAGTGAAGGGTTACATATACCTGAGTAGCATGGTAAAGGTGAAGGCGTGCCAGTATGGAAGAGATGAAAGGACGAAGAAAAGTAGAGTGCAATGAACAGATATATGGGTAAATAAGGGCCTTTAAAAGCATGTGCCTCAGGGAGAGGAGGAGAGAGGGAGAGGCAGAAGAGGAGAGAACAGGGAACAGACGGGGGTGATGAATGGCTTATAATAAGCTAGCAAGGAGCCTGTGATTGTGTGTCTGCTGGTGATGGAGGATCCCGAGCTGGGTGTTCGGAATGTTCGGATGACCACATGCTTCTTGAAGAGGTGATAATGAGAGCATTGCGGCTTCTGCATCTGCAAGCAGCGATACAGAGAATTGGACCTGGCCTATAACTAGGACCAGAGCAGCCTCTAGTCAAGTGTATTTTAAAAACCACTAATCAGGGATCTAAAAGGGGGATGGAGAGGAAGGTATTGTAAAGCAGTGTTCAGGCAACACCCACATCTGGTTGACCCCAAGTCAAAACAATATTCTTCCCATGCCAGATACCAATTTAATAGGTTTAAATAAAAATAAGGGGTAAGGGCCAAGTTGAGTTTAAATAAATTAACACTATACAGTTGCTGGGTAAATTCAGAATCAACCACTTACTTATCAAAATATTGAATTAACACCCAAACTATCAAACGGTATATCCTACCAGCAAAAAGAAAACTAGCTTCTCTCTTCTCTGTCATGGCAATTCCTGGGTCTTCGGGAGGAGCGCAGATAAAAGAATGGCGCTTGGGGCGTTGTTGGAGCCTGCTGGTGCCTCATTGTGTAGTCCCTACGGCAAGAGGACTTAATCGCTCCCAATTGCTTTGCCTCACAAAGGTGCAAACCTCCCATCTGTCTCTCAGTGTTACGGCACACACATCTTGCCTAGGTTGAAGGCTTGGTTTGCATCCCAAATGCTACCATATTCCCTACATGGCGCACTTCTTAAAAGTGCACTGTATAGGGAATAGCGTGCCATTTGGGATGCAGACTTGGTGCTTGGTTCTACCTTACCTTATAGCAACTCCTTTTTCACAATGCAACACGGTTCCTCACCTGGGAAAAGGACTGATTAATCAAAACTACTACTCCCCATGCCTTTCTTCTCGGGAGAGTTGCTTTACTTGTTTCCAATGCAAAGCTCTCATTTCATCCAACAGGTTCTAGTTGTGTCTTGAGGCCTTTTTTGTGGAATTTCTTTGTGAGGAACATCAGCAAGATGGAGCAGCTGTCATGGAACCATTGCCTGTGTAGCAATGCTTTCCAACAACATCCTGACAGTCAATTACCTATGGGTTACGGTATGTGACCCCGGTTCTCTGAAGGAGATGAGGGAGACATCTCACGTTGGGACATGCCCTCGTGCATGTCATGCACTGAAGCCCTGTTCAATCACACCTGAAAGGCCAATCAGAGCTTTGTGGGTATACTCTATACAGCACCCATACTGCTCTGGTTTCCTCATTCTAAGAACTGCCTCTTATACAAGTCATGCAAGAGGGGCAATCTGGTGAGATGTCTCCCTCATCTCCTTCATAGAACCGGGGTTACAGAGCGTAACCCATAGCTCTCCTTCAGTCGACTCGGTTCAACATCTCTCTTTGGGACTAGCGAAACGCCTCCATTGCCAAGGGCCCGTTTCCCGAGAAGGCTTTGTTGTGTTACATGGAAGTGTACCTGATCCATCTTACTCAGCTCCAGCCCCGAGGACTGTGTGTGCCAGGGAGGGAGCAGTAACGTCCAGACGATAGAACCTCAGAAAGGTGTGAAGGGAAGTGGAACTAGACGCCTTTCAAATCTGAGACAGAGATGCCCCTGAACAGTGCCCATAACGTAGCAATCCCTCTAGTGGAATGTGCCCAGACACCTAGGGGAGACTGCAATCCCCGACAACTGTACGCCTTGGTAATATCCTCCACTACCCAGTGGGAAAGGCTTTGTTTGGACAAAGCCATACCCCGAGCTGGGTTGGCAAAGAAAACAAACAGTTGGCCTCCTCCTGTCCATGTAGATGCACAGGGCGCGCACTTGACAAAGCGTTTTTAGGCGCCGCTGCTCTGAGGAAGAGACTGGCGGAGGGTGGAAGGGAAAGAGATCAGTGGCTTGACTACTATAAGTCATAGTAATGACCTTAGGAACAAACAAGGCATTAGGACGTATCGTAACCATGGGGTAGTCGGGGAAAACTGAGTGCATGAAGGATGAACCGAAAGCGAATGAAGGTCGCTAACGTGCTTGGCCGAGGTTAAGGCAAGCAACAGGGCAGAGTCCACCGTCTCCAGAGGTTCAAAGTGATCACCTGTGAGCGGATCCAGAACCAGTGCCAAGTCCCATGATGGGGCAAGTGGCTTGGAGACCAGACAGAGACACACTCCCTTCATAACACAACAGACCATAGGGTGAGCCCTGATCATTGTCTCTCCTAGTCCTACATGGCAGGCTGAGATCGCCACCAAGTAGACCTTGCCAGTAAAAAAGGCCTTGCCCTCGTCGAGCAAGTCCTGCAGGAAGGAGAGAACAGCTAGCCTCATACGAAACATCCTGATCTCGAGAGCTTACGTTCTGTTTCACTACACGGATACAGTCTGGCCACGACCAGATTCAAACCGTTTGAGCCCTTCCGTCCACCATATGGCTGGACCAATAAGCATCCTCTGGTTATCTGTGAGGGTCATTTAGTTGATGACAACAACGAGAAGCGCCTGTAGTCGAAGTCAATGTTTGTAAAAAAATAAAAAAAATAAAATAAAAAAAAGTATATATATAATCACATTTACATAATTATTCACACCCCTTTACTCAGTACTTTGACAGACACCCTCGAGTCTTCATGGATATGACGCTACAATCTTGGCACACGTGTATTTATTGTTTCTCACATTCTTCTCTGCAGATCCTCTCAAGCTCTGTCAGGTTGGATTGGGAGTGTCGCTACACAGCAATTTTCAGGTCTCTCCAGAGATGTTCGATTGGGTTCATGTCCGGGCACTGGCTGGGCCACTCAAGCAAATTCAGAGACTTGTCCACCACTGCATTGTCTTGGCTGTGTCCTGTTGGAAGGTGAACCTTCACCCAAGTCTGAGATCATGAGCGCTCTGGAGAGGGTTTTTATCAAGAATCTCTCTGTACTTTGCTCCGTTCATCTTTCCCTCGATCCTGACTAGTCTCCCAGTCCCTTTTGTTGAAAAATATCCCCACAGCATGATACTGCCACCACCATGCTTCACCGTAGGGATGGTGCCAGGTTTCCTCCAGACGTGACGCTTGGAATTCAACAAAAGTGTTCAATCTTGGTTTCATCAGAATAGAGAATCATGTTTCTCATGGTCTGAGTTCTTAAGGTGACTCCAAGCAGGCTGTTTTGTGCCTTTTACTGAGGAGTGGCTTACGTCTGGCCACTCTACCATAAAGGCCTGATTGGTGGAGTGTTGCAGAGATGGTTATCTTCTTATGGCTGCAATCGCGTTAACGGGCAGTGAAAGAGCAGGACGCCAAATTCAAACAACAGAAATCTCATAATTAAAATTCCTCAAACATACATGTATCTTATACCATTTTAAAGGTAATCTTGTTGTTAATCCCACCAAAGTGTCCGATTTCAAATAGGCTTTTCAGCGAAAGCACCACAAACGATTATGTTAGGTCACCACCAACTCACAGAAAAATTCTGCCATTTTTCCAGCCAAGGAGAGTAGTTACAAAAAGCACAAATAGAGATAATATTAATTACTAACCTTTGATGATCTTCATCAGTTGACACTCATAGGACTTCATGTTACACAATACATATATGTCTTGTTCGATTAAGTTCATATTTATATCCAAAAACCTCAGTTTACATTGGCGCCATGTTCAGAAATGCCTCCAAAATATCCGGAGAAATTGCAGAGAGCCACGTCAAATAACAGAAATACTCATCATAAACTTTGATGAAAGATACATGTTTTACATAGAATTAAAGATACACTTGTTCTTAATGCAACCGCTGTGTCAGATTTCCAAAAGCTTAATGGCAAAACACAATATTCAATCATCTGAAAACAGCGTTCAGCCACAAAAGCAAGCCATACAGTTACCCGCCAAATTGTGCAGTCAACAAAACTCATAAAAAGCATTATAAATCTTCACTTACCTTTGCTGATCTTCGTCGGAATGCACTCCCAGGACTCCCACTTCCATAAGAAATGTTTGTTTTGTTCGGTAATGTCCATCATTTATGTCCAAATAGCTATTTTTGTAGCGTGTTTGGTAAACAAATCCAACGTCAGGAAGAGCATTCACTAAAAGCTGACGACATGTCCAAAGTTCCGTAACAGTCAGTAGAAACATGTCAAACGATGTATTGAATCAATCTTTAGAATGTTTTTAACATAAATCTTGAATAACGTTCCAACCGGAGAATTACATTGACTTCAGATGAGCGATGGAACAGAGCTCCCTCTCATGTGAACCTGACTAATTCCCCTCTCATTCGGCCCCCCTTCACAGTAGAGGCATTAGACAAGGTTCTACAGACTGTTGACATCTAGTGGAAGCCGTAGGAAGTGCAAACTCATCCATATCTCGCTGTGATTTCAATAAGATCTTGGTTGAAAATCGACCAGCCTCAGAATTTACACTTCCTGTTTGGATTTATCTCAGGTTTTTGCCTGCCATATGAGTTCTGTTATACTCACAGACATAATTCAAACAGTTTTAGAAACGTCATAGTGTTTTCTATCCAATACTAATAATAATATGCATATATTAGCAACTATGACTGAGGAGCAGGCTGTTTACTCTGGGCACCTCTGTGCACCTTTCATCCAAGCTACTCAATACTGCCCCTGCAGCCATAAGAAGTTATCCTTCTGGAAGGTTCGCCGATGTCCACAGAGGAACTCTGGAGCTCTATCAGAGGGACTATCGGGTTCTTGGTCACCTCCCTGACCAAGGCCCTTCTCCCCCGATTGCTCAGCTCTAGGAAGAGTCTTGGTGGTTCCACACTTCTTCCATTTAAGAATTATGAAAGTCACTGTGTTCTTGGGGTCCTTCAATGCTGCATAAATGTTTTGGTACCCTTCCCCAGATCTGTGCCTCGACACAATCCTGTCTCGGCGCTCTACGGACAACTCCTTCGATCTCATGGCTTGGTTTTTGCTCTGACATGGACTGTCAACTGTGGGACCTGATATAAACAGGTGTGTGCCTTTCCAAATCATGTCCAATTAATTGAATTTACCACAGGTGGACTCCAATCAAGTTGTAGAAACATCTCAATGATGATCAATGGAAACAGGATGCACCTGAGTTCAATTTCAAGTATCATAGCAAACGGTCTGACTTCTTGAGGGGTGATTGATGAGGGAAACATGTTAAGTAACAAAATGTGGAAAAAGTAAAGGAGTCTGAATACTTTCCGAATGCACTGTATGTTCCTCCATAGCCAGAAATCTCACACCAGAGAGCAAAGTTGACAGGAGCATGTTCCTCCTTGCAGTTGATTTACGCCACAGAGACATATTATCCAACCTGACCATGACATGCTGGCCCTGTAGGAAGTGCCGGAAGTGCCTGAGGGCTAGTGACACAGTTTAGAGCTCAAGAACATTGATATATGGGCTGTTCTCTGAGAGTCTGACCATATGCTGTTCACCGTACGCCCTTCATTAACTGCCCCCCATCCCTGTAGTGAAGCGTCCGTCATCACTACTTTGCACGTGAGGACTCTCCCAGTAAGAACGCCCTGCATCAAGAGGGATGGGTCTCTCCAGCGTTAAAGTACCAATAGACACTTTGCAGAGAGATGCTCTTAAGCCTCTCCCCCGTAGGGGGGCTCGAGCCAGGGACAGACCGAATGGTAAGGTGAGATATGTGTAGGCCATGCCCTTCTGTGCGCATGATAAACTCTGATGTGGAAATAAGCATCCTTGAGGACTACTAGGGTGAACCACTTGTTCGGCCGAATCTAATCTAACAGCATGCAATATGTTAGCATTTGAAATCTGTAGACCATCCGATACCTGTTGAGGTGCCGTAACCCCCCCCCCCCTCTTTATTTGGGACCAGGAAATAGCAGCTGAAGAAGGACTGGTGAGATTCCACCCTTGGCACCACACGTACGGCTCTTCTGCCAGGCCTGGTGGCCGGACGAGGTCACCCTTGAGAGGTAGTTTGTTTTGCATGGGAACATCCTGAACCATCCTCCTTGGCCCGTGGGCCTGGTTGAGATGGGAACAGCGGTGTTGATCCACCCCAACAGGGGCTTATGGGTCTTGAGGTGAGGAGGTCGTGTGCTAAACATGCTTGTGCGACCTGATGCAGGACCCTGAGAAGACTCTGGTCATTGAGCACTAGGAATGCTGCTTCTTATTCCCTTTCCCTCTGGATGGAGCAGAATAGGCCTGTTCGGTGGTTGGAGTGACGCCTGTGCCTAGGGGCATTGCGTTGTTGGTGAGCGGACTCGTTTGTCCCTGGGTTGGAGCTCCCCGGAAAGGGTACTGAGGCTTCTTGGAAACCTTCCAGATTGACGGAGGCCTCATGTTAACGACCTGTGCAAATCGTGACTGGAATGGAATATTTATGAAAAAGCACTGAAAAATCAATAGCTCTTTGACCATGTGACCTAGACACCTCAAACCAACTTTGGTTATTTCAGAGTGTAGGGACACATATTTCACACCCTTTGGTTATACCTTAATGAATAATTACATGTTTTACTTAGAATTACAATAGCTACTTAATCACATAACCATAAACCAACTTTGCATTGTTCACAAGATAGGGAAACACATTGCACACCCTTTTTCCCATAAAGTGCCTACATAATATTATATCAAAATTTGAACATGTACAATTTCAATGGCTCTTCAACCACTTGGCTTAGCATACCTCATTTCAACTTTCCATTATTCCCTAAATAGAGAGACATGAGATATGTTGCACATATTTTAGTTTTCTCATAAAATGATTCCTCCATTACAAATATATGCACTACCAGTCAAAAGTTTGGACACGCCTACTCATTTAAGAGTTTTTCTTTATTTTACTATTTTCTACATTGTAGAATAATAGTGAAGACATCAACAGTATAAAATGACTTTGAATCATGTAGTAACCAAAAAAGTGTTAAACAAATCCACATTTATTTTATATTTGAGATTCTTGAAAGTAGCCACCCTTTGCCTTGATGACAGCTTTGCACACATTCTCTCAACCAGCTTCACTTGTTGGCTGCTTTTCCTTCACTCTGTGGTCCAACTCATCCCAAACCATCTCAATCGGGTTGAGGTCGGGTGATTGTGGATGCCAGGTCATCTGATGCAGCACTCCATTACTCTCCTTCTTGGTCAAATAGCCCTTACACAGCCTTGAGGTGTGTTTCATCATTGTCATGTTGAAAAACAAATGATATTCCCACTAAGCACAAACCAGATGCGATGGCGTGTAGCTGCATAATGCTGTGGTAACCATGCTGGTTAACAGTGTCTTGAATTCTAAATAAATCACAGTGTCACCAGCAAACAACCCCACACCATCACACCTCCTCTCCCACGCTTAACACACATGCAGAGATCATGAAGGCCTGATTCACACAGTCTCCTCTGAACAGTTGATGTTGAAATGTGTCTGTTACTTGAACTCTGTGAAGAATTTATTTGGGCTGCAATTTCTGAGGCTGGTAACTCTAAAACGTATCCTCTGCAGCAGAGGTAACTCTGGGTCTTCCTATCCTGTGGCGGTCCTCATGAGAGCCAGTTTCATCATTGCGCTTGATGGTTTTTGCGACTGCACTTTAAGAAACGTTCAAAGTTCTTTAAATTTTCCGGATTGACTGACCTTCATGTCTTAATGTAATGATGGACTGTCGTTTCTAATTGCTTATTTGAGCTGTTCTTGCCATACTATGGACTTGGTGTTTTACCAAATGGGGATATCTTCTGTATACCACCCCTACATTGTCACAACACAACTTATTCAAAAAACCCTTGAATGAGTAGGTGTGTCCAAACTGGTGCTGTATATATATGTAAAGTGCCTTTGGAAAGTATTCAGACCCCTTGACTTTTTCCACATTTTGCTATGTTACAGCCTTACTCTAAAATAGATTTTAAAAAGTCTTCAGCCATCTACACACAATACCCCATAACGACAAAAAGAAAACAGTTTTTTAGACATTTTTGCCAATTTATACAAAATATAAAACTGAGATATATTGCTTACATAAGTATTCAGACATTTGCTATGAGACTTGAAATTGAGCTCAGGTGCATCCTGTTTCCATTGATCATCTTTGACATGTTGCTACAAATTTATTGGAGTCCACCTGTGGTCAATTCCATTGATGGGACATGATTTGGAAAGGCAACACCTGTCTATATAAGGTCCCACAATTGACAGTGCATGTCAGAGCTAAAAACAATGCCATAAGGTTGAAGGAATTGTGATTGTGTCGAGGCACAGATCTGTGGAAGGGTTACAAAAACATTTCATCAGCATTGAAGGTCCCCAAGGACACAGTGGCCTCCATCCTTCTTAAATGGAAGAGGTTTGGAACCACCAAGACTCTTCCTTGAGCAGGCCTCCCGGCCAAACTGAGCAATCGGGGGAGAAGGGCCTTGGTCAGGGAGGTGACCAAGAACCCAATGGTCATTCTGACAGAGCTCTGGAGATCCTCTGTGGAGATGGGAGAAGCTTACAAAAGGACATCTATCTCTGCAGCAGTCCACCAATCTGGCCTTTACGGTAGAGGGGCCAGACGGAAGCCACTCCTCAGTAAAAGGCACATGACAGCTCGCTTGGAGTTTGTCAAAAGGCACCTAAAGACTCTCAGACGATGAGAAACAAGATTCTCTGGTCTGATGAAACCAAGATTGAACTCTTTGGCCTGAATGCCAAGCGTCCCCATCCAACCTGGCAGAGCTTGAGAGGATCTGCAGAAAAGAATGGGAGAAACTCCCCAAATACAGGTGTGCCAAGCTTGTAGTGTCATATCCAAGAAGACTCAAGGCTGTAATTGCTGCCAAAGGTGCTTCAACAAAGTACTGAGTAAAGGGTCTGAATACTTATATATTTTTATAATACTATATATTTTTTTGTCTAAAATGTCTAAAAACCTGTTTTTGCTTTGTCATTGTGGGGTATTTTGTGTAGATTGAGGAGGGGAAACAACTATTTAATACATTTTAGAATAAGTCTGAAACCTAACAAAATGTGGAAAAAGTCAAGGGGTCTGAATACTTCCCGAAGGCACTGCATAAAAAAGCTACTAAAATTCTTCAGAGGGTAGGGACACTTAGCACACCCTTTGGTTATCTGAAAAAGTGTTTAATTTAATTTTAGCTTAATTTAGCTTAATGTGTTAGTTATTCGTTTTTACTTAGAGTTTCATTAGGTTGTCGGCTTCCTATTTCGCAACAAAGCCTCCTTCACTCGTGCTGCCAAACATACCCTCGTAAAACTGACTATCCTACAGATCCTTGACTTTGGCGATGTCATTTACAAAATAGCCTCCAACACTCTACTCAGAAAATTGGATGCAGTCTATCACAGTGCCATCCGTTGTGTCACCAAAGCCCCATATACTACCCACCACTGCGACCTGTATGCTCTTGTTGGCTGGTCCTCGCTACATATTCGTCACCAAATCCACTGGCTCCAGGTCATCTATAAGTCTTTGCTAGGTAAAGCTCCGCCTTATCGCAGATCACTGGTCACCATAGCAACACCCACCCATAGCAAGTGCTCCAGCAGGTATATTTCACTGGTCATCCCCAAAGCCAACACCTACTTTGGCCGCCTTTCCTTCCAGGTCTCTGCTGCCAATGACCGGAACGAATTGCAAAAATCACTGAAGTTTGAGACTTATATCTCCCTCACTAACTTTAAGCATCAGCTGTCAGAGCAGCCCATCTGCTGTACATCTGCTGTACACAACCCATCTGAATATAGCCCATCCAACTACCTACCTCATCCCCACATTTGTTTTTGTTTTTCTGCTCTTTTGCACACCAGTATTTCTACTTGCACATCCTCATCTGCACATCTATCACTCCAGTGTTAATTGCTAAATCGTAATTACTTGCCACTCTGGCCTATTTATTGCCTTCCCTCCTTACTTCATTTGCACACATTGTACACATATTTTCCTATTGTGTTTTTGACTGTACATTTGTTTATCCCATGTGTAACTCTGTGTTGTTGTTTTTGTCGCACTGCTTTGCTTTATCTTTGTCACACCCTGGCCTTAGTTATCTTTGTGTTCATTATTATTTTAGTTAGGTCAGGGTGTGACATGGTGAAGTATGTGTTTTTGTATTGTCTAGGGGGTTGTATGGTTTAGAGGGTTAAGGAGAATAGATGGTTTAGTGTTGTGTGTAGGTGTCTAGGAAAGTCTATGGTTGCCTGAATGGGTTCTCAATTAGAGACAGCTGGTTACTGTTGTCTCTGATTGGGAGCCATATTTAAGGCAGCCATAGGCTTTAGCTGTTGTGGGTCATTGTCTATGTCTAGTCTATGTTGAACGTAAGTAGTTTGTGTGTGCACTTGCGTTTGTAGTTTCACGGTCGTTTGTTGTTTTGTTAGTTTGAATAAGTGTTTCGTGTTCCGTCTTCGTATAAATAAAAAGAAGATGTATTCATATCATGCTGCGCCTTGGTCCAATCTCTCATATCAAGACGATCGTGACAATCTTGGCCAGGTCGCAGTTGTAAATGAGAACTTGTTCTCAACTGGCCTACCTGGTTAAATAAAGGTGAAATAAAAAAAATAAGAAAATTAGCTCCTTGATCAAATTGAGCAGCCAGATTGAAGTGGTAATGAATCTGCTCTTGTGTAAGGGGTGCGTAACTGGTGGCAGCGAAGTCAGATGCAGGAGAGCAGAACTGGGTAATAACCGGAGCAGTTTAATATATATATATATATAACCACCGGCATCGAGAATAATAAAGAATGGGTACAAAACCCGTTGCGCACCAGACAACAATGTGCACAAGCACTTACAACAAACAATACCACACAAAGACATGGGGGGAACAGAGGGTTAAATACACAACACGTAATGAGGGAATGAAAACCAGGTGTGGGAGAAAACAAGATAAAACAAATGGAAAATGAAAAATGGATCGGCGATGGCTAGAAGACCGGTGATGTCGACTGCCGAACACCGCCCGAACAAGGAGAGGAACCGACTTCGGTAGAAGTCGTGACTTCTTGCTTCAGTTGTTCATGCATTTTGGTGTACGTCATGTATCTCAGACCAGAGGGCAGGCTCTGGAAGAAGCCACACATATTGTCAATTGAGTCCCCTGCTATTTGTTTTGCCTTCTTCCTTGCCTGTGTGTGATACAGCCTCGAAAGGCCTGAGCGCTGCTGCCCTCAAACAGCAGAGCCCATACTGACTACCTTCCTCAGCTTCATGTAACAGGTGGTACTGTAGGTGTATGTGGCAATGTGGTAGGCGTAACAGCGCCGCAGGATTGTGGGAACTACGTCGAGGTGCCTCAGTTTCCATAGCAGGCAAGTGTAAAATGTACTGTGTTTTAAGTGAAGTTGATGCTTCTGTCTGTAATAGTCCACAAGTAATTGAAATTGCTGAACCTCTCTACCTGTTCTCAATTGAGGGTCAGCTGAGGTAATGAAATCAGCCCTCTTTCTGAAGTCAAAGAGGACCTCCTTTGCTTTCTCCACACTGTGATTTGCAAGGTTCCCCACCCCTTGGTTGCAACCCTTCTAACAGAACAGGTCTGTGGGAGCTGAGTGAAAATGGAGGAAAAATACACTTTCTAGGAGGACCTTTCAGCCTTTCACTCCCTCCTCTCTACCTTCTCTTCCTCTGTATCTGCTGATATGCCACTTTCTATCACTCTTAATTTCAAGCTACTGCCTCCCACCCTAGGAAACTATTTTCCACCTTCTCCTCCCTCCCTTTTCCACCTTCTCCTCCCTCCAGCCACTCAAGCATAGACTGTTCATTGTCAACAACTTTGAAAAGAAGGTTGATGACATCCGCTCCTCATTCACTCAGCATACTGAATCCACTGGTCCCACCTACACAGAACTACCCTACGTTTTGACCTCTTTCTCCCTTCTCTCCCCAGATTAAATCCTGAGACTCGTGAGGTCCCGCTGCTCGACAACCTGCCCGCTGAACCCCATCCCCTCCTCCCTTCTTCAGACCATCTCTAAACCTCTAATCTCTAATCTCACCCTCTCAAGGACTAGGCATCTCAGACTCTGCACACGTGGATTGCATCCTACCCTGCAGGGCACTCCTACCAGGTGATGTGGAGAAGATTGATGTCTGCACAACGTACTCTCACTACTGGTGTCCTCCAGTGCTCAGTTCTAGGCCCTTCTCCTTTTCTCTATGTCACTCAGCTCTGTCGTATCCTCACATGGTTTCTCCTATCATTGCTTTGCAGATGACACTAAACTACTTTTCTCCTTCTCCCCTTCTGACACCCAGTTGGCGACACGCATATCTGCGTGCCTGGCAATATCTCAGCTTGGATGTCGGCCCACCACCTCAAGCTCAACCTTGACCAGACGGAGCTGCTCTTCCTCGAGGTCTTGAGGTAAGGTCTGACAACTCCACGGTGTCCCCCTCCCAGAGTGCATAGAACCTTGGCGTGACCCTGGACAACACCCTGTCATTCTCTGCGAACATCAAAGCAGTGACTCGCTCTTGCAGGTTCATGCTCTACAACATCCGTAGAGTACTTGCTCAGCCCAGTTCTTGCTCAGCCCAGTAAAAGCTCTTGTCTGTCCTGGCACCCCAATGGTGGAAGCAGCTTCCCCCTGAAGCTATGAGAGCAGAGTACCGGCCCATCTTCCTGAAAACATCTGAAACCCTACCTCTTCAAAATGTATCTTAAATAATCCCATAGCACCCCCCCTGCACCCCTCCTTTCGTGAACTAACACTCACTCTTAATCCCCCCCCCCCCCCCCCCCCCAATAGCACTGAATTTGTTGATAGCTACTTTAATTCGGAAAAATGTACTTACTATGATGGAGATATGTGGTTGTCCCACCTAGATATCTTAAGATGAATGCACTAACTGCAAGTCGCTTTGGATAAGAGTGTCTGCTACATAACTAGAATGTAAAATAAACCATGTTAAACTGGAAACCTGACTCAGTCATCTCCACCTCTGTCCTAACTTATACCTCAAGACCAGTGGAGGCTGGTGGGGGGAGCTGTACGAGGACGGGCTCATTGTAATGGCTTGAATGGGATAAATGGAAGGTTAAACATGTGGTTTCTATATGTTTGATGGGTTTGATAACGTTCCATTTATTCCATTCCAGCCATTACAATGAGCCCGCCCTCCTATAGCTCTTCCCACCAGCCTCCACTGCTCAAATCTGTAGCTTGCCAGCACTATTACCTTTTTCTGTCATCCTTCAATAACTGTTTGGATAAATCTGGATGTTCTTTGGCATCAAATACAATTTCTTTGGATCACTAGAAAGAAAAAATATGAATCTATTCCCACCGGTGAAATCATGGGACACATTTATCATCACAACATTACAAACTTCTGGAGTCTATGGAGTCAGACTAATAGAAGAGATGAAGCACAATGCCTTTCATATTCAAATTACGGAAGGACTTAAAAGACAAATATACCACTAGAAATGTAAAATATTCAATTTAACAAAACATTTGACAAACTATGACAAATGACATAATTCCAACAACACACTGAACACATCACAACACATCACAGAAACTGAATGGCAACACATCACAGGAACTGGATGGTAATGGTTTATGGTTGAACACTCTTTGGAAAAAATGTGCTATGTAGAACATATAGTCTACTTCTGCTTGTCCCCATAGAGGAACCACATTTGTTGCTAGGTATAAACCTTTGCAAAGGGTTCTACCTAGAACGAGAAATGTGTAACAATATAAAACAAATAGATCAATCAATCACTGTGTACTGTGTACTGTGTACTGTGTGTGTGTGTGTGTGTGTGTGTGTGTGTGTGTGTGTGTGTGTGTGTGTGTGTGTGTGTGTGTGTGTGTGTGTGTGTGTGTGTGTGTGTGTGTGTGTGTGTGTGTGTGCGTGCAAGGAGAAACAGAGAGATAGAGGAGGATCAGAGGGTGCATGCCTAAGATCACACAGTACACCAGAAAGGACAGACTGACCCGAGCCCCCGGCACATAAGCTATTGCAGAACAGATACTTGGGACTGATTGGGCAACACTGTGGACCCGTCCAAAATTACTCCTGGACAGGGCCAATCAGGCAGGATAAACACCACCCACTTTGCCAAAGCTCAGCCCCCACACCATTCAAGGGAAATCAACAGACCACTAAATTAATGCCATGAGAAATGGTTGAGTATAGCCAATGGAGATCTCCCACACTAGCCCTAGAGGGAGCAAAACCGGACAGGAAGATTACGTCAGTGACTCAACCCACCCAAGGGAGTTGAGTACAGTGAACAAAACCTGGCATGATGTGATGCGCCCTCATATGGACAGCATGGAAGAGAGCCGGCCAAGCAGAGTTAGCAAGGGTGGTTCCTCTCGCCAGTGTCTTGCCGTTCACCTTCACACCCCTAAGCCACACTACACTCAATCATAGGACCTCCTGAAGAGATGAGTCTTCAGTAAAGACTTAAAGGTTGAGACCCAGTCTGCTTCTCTCACATGGATCGGCAGACCATTCCATAAAAGAGGGGCTCTATAGTAGAAAGCCCTGCCTCCAGCTGTTTCCTTTGAAATATAGGGACAATAAGGAGGCCTTCTTCTTGTGACCGTACGTGTACGTACAGTATGTATGGCAGCAGCAGGAGCAAGTCCATGCAATGCTTTGTAGGTTAACAGTAAAACCTTGAAATCAGCCCTAGCCTTAACAGCAAGCCAGTGTAGAGAGGTTGGCGCTGGAGTAATATGATCAAGTGTGGAGTGGAGGGTAACATAGGTGTTGCCAGAAAATATGGTTTGTGATTCTGGTTTTAAATATGCAACTGAGGTGATGGATGTTCCAGGAGTTTCAGAAGAGTGCAGCTGAGCTGAAGGCACTGAAGACACGGTCTCCAGTGGCGAGGAGTCTGGTGTTTGTGGTGATAAGGAAGCCAGAGTCAAATGACTCAGTGACAGGGGATTTAGGATTGCAGCATTTCAGAAAGATAAAGAAGAGCTAGGACATGGAGAGACTTGTAGGTGAGCAGTGGAGTTGGTGGAAAGTAGATGTGATGGATTCTCAGATTTTGGTGCGGATGTAGGAACGTTTCGGTTTCCAGTGGTGTGAAATGAAGGATCCAAGGATAGAGCGAACAACGATGCTCTTTTGAAAGTTTAACAGCCTTCAGACAATGTGCGCAATGGTGAGAAGTAGCATACAGCCTGCCTGCAAAGTTCTCCAATGGTCCTCAGTCTTACATTATGCCATAACATCAGATAAGGACCCAGAAGGTGAACACTGTCTATTCCCCTCCCCCTGCCAGTCCATCAGAATGGCTGCAAACAGATCGAGCCATAACGGTAACACCAAAATGGTTTACCCTTCAGGGTGAGCACTGAAGCAACAGAATTCTGAACATATTGAAGAGGGTTGACAGAGAGACTATAGAGATGAGCATTATATAGAAGAGGGTTGACAGAGAGGCTATAGAGATGAGGGTTGACAGAGAGGCTATGGAGATGAGCGTTGCAGTAGTCCAGGTAAGAGGTGACATTCTGACAAACTGTTCAACACAATACTATTCAGAATGCCCAAAACCTGGCAGTCCAACTTTGAAGGAAGTGCTATTCTTGTGTGAAACTAAGAACGTTTTGGGAATTTTATTAGGATCCCCATTAACAAAAATATAAATGTAACATGTAAAGTGTTGGTCCCATGTTTCATGAGCTGAAATAAAATATTCCAGAAATGTTCAATACGCACAAAAAGCTTATTTCACTCCTATTTTGTGCAGAAATTTGTTTATATCCCTGTTAGGGAGCATTTTTCCTTGGCCAAGATAATCCATCCACCTGACAGGTGTGGTATATCAAGAAGCTGATTAAACAACATGATCATTACACAGGTGCACCTTGTGCTGGGGACAATAAAAGGCCACAGTTATGTCACACAACACAATGTCACAGATGTCTAAAGTTTTGAGGGAGCGTGCAATTGGCATGCTGACTACAGGAATGTCCACCAGAGCTGTTGCCAGATAATTAAATGTTAATTTCTCTACCATAAGCCACCTCCAATGTCTTTTTTGAGATTTTGGCAGTACGTCCAACCAGCCTCAGAAACCGCAGACAATGTGTAAACATGCCAGCACAGGACCACATCCAGCTTCTTCACCTGTGGAATCGTCTGAGACCAGCCACCCAGACAGCTGATGAAACTGAGGAGTATTTCTGTCTATAATAAAGCCCTTTTGTGGGGAAAAACTCATTCTTATTGGCTGGGCCTGGCTCCCCAGTGGGTGGGCCTGGCTCCTAAGTGGGTGGCTGCGCCCCTTCCCAGTCATGTGAAATCCATAGATTAGTGCATAATGAACTGTAACTCAGTAACATTTTTGAAATTGTTGCATGATACGTTTATGTGGCAGGTCATTGGTAAAAATAGAAAATAGAAGAGGGCCAAGAGAGCTGCTCTGCGGTACAACACACTTGACATATTTAACATTAAAGAACTGTCCATTAAAGAAAACACTCTGTGCTGTATTATATAGATAGCTCTGAATCCACTATATGGTAGAGGTTGAATAGCCATAACACATATGTTTTTTCAACAACAGGTCAATAATATCAAAGGCTGAATTGAAATCCAACAGTACAGCTCCCACAATCTTTTTATTGTCCATTTTTTTCAACCTATCATCAGTCATTTATGTCATGCAAGTACATGCTGAGTGCCCTTCTCTATAAACATTCTGAAAGTCTGTTGCTAATTTGTTTAAATATAAATAGCATTGTATTTGTTCAAACACAATTTTTTCTAACAGTTTGCTAAGAGCTGGCCGCAAGTTGATAGGTCAAGGATGGAGGTGGGCATGACTTAAAAAATGGCAGAGTAATACAAAAAAATTAGGATCAGTCAAAATGACTGCTTTAATGATTCTAGTGTTAAATGCTCAGGCTGTTTCTAGGCCTGACAGTCAGGCCTAGAACCAGTAAAGCACGCTTTACCATTCTTGGGTAGCTGAATGACTTTGGATTCCCTCCAGGCCTGATGACAAACAATTTCCTCTAGGCTCAGATGAATATACAGTATATAACAGATAGGAGTGGCTATAGAGTCAGATACCATTCTCAGTAGCTTTCATTAATGATTGTTAACAACAATTTTCCCACCTCTCCAAAACTAACTTTTCAAAATTTAAACTTACAAAGATTTTCTTTAATTTTGTTTTTTTATGCATGAATACGATTGCTCACTGTTAGTTGTTGGCATTTCCTGACTAAGTTTGCCAATGAAGTAATCATAAACTTTATTGGCAACATCAAATGGTTTTGTGATAAATAAGCCATCTGATGTTGGGAAAGAGCTCTCAAGGTAAGAATTTCACTGTACTCTTTCTCACCCGTTGTATACTGTGCACGTGGCAAATAAACGTTGACACTTGAAACTGTAAGTGTAGTTTGTGTGTGCGTTCGTTTGGGTGTGTTTGTGAGAGAGAGAGCATTTTATAAACGGTATGTCAGATGAGCTCCCAGCATGACAGGTGCTACAGCAACACTCCCGTCCAATGACGATGGCCCGAGGAAAACAATGTCTTGGTGCTTGTAACAACGTGCCTTTTCAACTGATCCCTTTAAATGAACACTGGCTATTTCTAGGCCTGACTGCGTTCCAGATATCTCTCACGAAGAATCCCATTGGTTTCCTCACTCAAAGATGTAGGTTATTTTTTAGGGTTAGGGTTGTGGTTGAGAGTTAGGGTTGAAACGGGTTGTAATGAGGCTAGGGTTAGGGTTGAAACGGGATGTGGACATGAAGCTCGAGTTAGGGTTGTGGTTGAGGCTAGGGTTAAGGTTGAACCGGGAGGAGGACATGATGCTAGGGTTAGGGTTAGACAAAGCAGTATTATGGCGTATCCAAAGGTCAAACATGTAACTCAAGGTTTGATCTCTGCTGAGTAGAGGTGGTTCTCCTCTTTCTTCAAACTAGGGCCATTGTTCTAGAGATGATGTTATAATTAGAAAAACTGTATTGTCCACACAATGTGCATATCTTTTCATTGACAGGCAGCAGTGGGTGACAATAAGTAGCTCAGACACGGCCCGTCCCCTCGTCCCTTTTGTGGTGAGTTTAGTAATGGCGCCCATATGAGGACCTAATTACCGGCTCGGCAGGCCCCGCAACAAAGTCGCTCTTGTTATGCCATCATCCAATTCACACAATCAGATTTCGCAAAAAGGGAACTAATCTCATTCCTTCACATGCCATTACCTTAATCTGAGAACCTTGTGCCTGTTCTACAGACAGACAGGATTTGCTGTGTCCCCGTCCAGATGATAGAATGATTTTCATTTAGCGAGAGAGCGAGAGTGAGAGAGAGAGACTCACTAACTAAAGAGGCTCCAGCAAGCAGGCATCGCCCAGGCTCACACAGACAATTCTTTAACTGTCAGTCTGCATTCCGACTAAATTTGACCAGGTTTGAAGAGGCGTACTTCGGGGCTGGACTTTGGCCAAAACAAAAAGCTAAATCTAAACATTACTGATGTATCCAGCAGATGCAGCAGGGTTTACTGATGTTGAATTCACATAGCGTAATGTGTCATCTGTTGTGTGGTAGAGTGGCTGTTGATGGTAAGGATACATTTTTAGAGTAAATCAAACCTTACTGGTTTTGATACTGTAAATTCTTTCACACGAATGTACTGGAAGGGAACACAACTTCTGTGATGGTAGGAATAATACCTTAAGAATTGAAAAATCCATTCTATTAATACTTTTTACTTACTCATTCTGTTTTTCTCCCTCATTCACTGGCTCAGCAGCCAAGGTTCATAGTTACATTGTGTAATACTGCCATCTGTTGGCATGTGTGCATCCATACTATACAATTTGATTAATAGACATGAACACTGTATGCAATCTATGTATCTAATGTATTGACATTTATATGCAATCATCAACATTTGAGATACTTGATATTGTGTTTCTGTAATTAGATTGTCACTATGGCTGTGCTTTTTTAATTTATCTAGGCAAGTCAGTTGAGAACAAATTCTTATTTTAACTGAAGGCAGATTGACAGATTTTTACCTTGTCAGCTCGGGGATTCGATCTTGCAACCTTTCAGTTACTAGTCCAACACTCTAACCACTAGGCTACCTGCCACTTCAGTAATAAGAGAAAGGGAAAAGGGGAATATGGAGCAGAACAGGATGGGGGAAAATTTGACAGTATCGCTCTTATTTTCTAAGAATTGAAAAATAAATTAATATATTTTTGTTAGTTCGCTGCATCTGAATGGAGTTTCAAAGATCGTGTGGCAATACAATTGTTTTATTTGAGACCAAAAAATATTGAGCTTTTATTTGCAAGTTGATTGAATTAATACATTTGTCTCTCTCTCCCCTGGAAGCAAGGCCATCCTCGTTTAGGGATCATACTCTGGAGCTGTTTCTTAGCCTATGGTTTTGTGAAATTAAGTTTTTATTGTTTCGATTTTTTTCTCCTTTTTATGCCTGAGAGGACTGTTGCTATCTCCAACATGCATTACGTTCAAAATAATCCTACTGTGTGTCCCTCTGCTGTCGGGTTTTTGTACATACCTGTATGACCCACTACACAGCAGATTCACTTGCTGGAAACCGGAAGGGCAACATAGACCCTCATTCACTGCCCAGAGAATAATAAAATACAAAACATTTCTATTTGTAATACTCGTTTCGTGTGTCACTTATGGGATACGCCTAGGGGTGTTCTAAGCTTGAGGTATCCAATCACACAGCGTCTTTTGGAGACAGACCGGTCGACTGGCTGCTTCATTAAATAGTACCCACAAAACACCAGTCTCAACGTCAACAGTGACGAGGCGACTCCGGGATGCTGGCCTCCTAGGCAGAGTTGCAATGAAAAAGCCATATCTTAGACTGGCCTATAAAAAGAAAAGATTAAGACGGGCAAAAGAACACAGACACTGGACAGAGGAACTCTGCCTAGAAGGCCAGCATCCCGGAGTCGCCTCTTCACTGTTGACGTTGAGACTGGTGTTTTGTGGGGACTATTTAATGAAGCTTCCAGTTGAGGACTTGTGAGGCGTCTGAAACTCTCATGTACTTGCTCTCTTGCTCAGTTGGGCACCGGGGCCTCCCACTCCTCTTTCTATTCTGGTTAGAGACAGTTTGCGCTGTTCTGTGAAGGGAGTAGTACACAGCGTTGTATGAGATCTTCAGTTTCTTGGCAATTTCTCACATGGAACAGCCTTCATTCCTCAGAACAAGAATAGACTAATGAGTTTCAGAATATAGTTATTTGTTTCTGGCCATTTTGAGCCTGTAATCGAACCCACAAATGCTGATGCTCCAGATGCTCAACTAGTCTAAAGTCCAGTTTTATTGTTTCTTTATTCAGAACAAAAGTTTTCAGCTGTGCTAACATTATTGCAAAAGGGTTTTCTAATGATCAATTAGCCTTTTTAAAATGATAAACTTGGATTAGCTAACACAATGTGCCATTGGAACACAGGAGTGACGGTTGCTGATAACTGGCCTATGTAGATATTCCATTAAAAATCAACAATTTCCAGCCACAATAGTCATTTACATCATTAACAATGTCTACATTGTATTTCTGATCAATTTGATGTTATTTTAATGGACAAACAATTTGCTTTTATTACAAAAACAAGGACATTTGCAAGTGACCCCAAACTTTTGAACGGTAGTGTATGTATATTGACGCAACACACTTTCACACTCTTCACATAAGCTGCTGCCACTCTGTTTATTATCTATCCTGATTGACATGTACATTTTACCTCATACCCCTGCAAATTGATTCTGTACCGGTATTCCTTGTATAGTCTTGTTATTGTTAATTTATTGTGTTACTATTTGTTTTTTTATTTGTATAAATTGTTCTTACTTTTTACCTCTGCATTGTTGGGAAAGGGCTTGTAAGTAGGCATTTCACGGTAAGGTGAAATGTTGTTGTATTCGGCGCATGTGACAAATAACTGTCACGTTCTGACCATAGTTCTTGTGTGTTTTGCTTGTTTTAGTGTTGGTCAGGACGTGAGCTGGGTGGGCATTCTATGTTGTGTGTCTAGTTTGTCTGTTTCTATGTTTGGCCTAATATGGTTCTCAATCAGAGGCAGATGTTTTGTGTTGTCTCTGATTGGGAATCATATATAGGTGGCTTGTTTTGTGTTGGGGTTTGTGGGTGGTTGTTTCCTGTCTCTGTGTTTTCTCTGCACCAGATAGGGCTGTTTCGGTTTGCCACGTTTGTTATTTTGTTAGTTGTAAGTGTTTACAGTTTCGTCTTGTTTATTAAAGTCATGTTGAACACGAGCTACGCTGCGTCTTGGTCCGATCCCTGTTACACCTCCTCTTCAGACGAAGAGGAGGAAGGCTGCCGTTACAGAACCACCCACCAATCTCGGACCAAGCAGCGTGGCTACGGGCAGCAGCAGCAGCGGCCCATTACACAGGACTCCTGGACATGGGAGGAAATTCTGGAGGGTAAGGGACCCTGGGCTAAGGTTGGAGAATATCGCCGCTCTCGTGAAGAGCTGGAGGCAGCTAAAGCCGAGGAGCGGTGGTATGAGGAGGCAGCACGGAATCGTGGCTGGAAGCCCGAGAAGAAACCCCAAAAATTTCTTGGGGGGCGGCTAAAGGGGAGTGTGGCGAAGTCAGGTAGGAGACCTGCGCCAACTTCCTGGGCTTACTGTGTAAAGCGAGAGTACGGGCAGACACCGTGTTGTGCGGAAGAGCGCACGGTGTCTCCTGTACGTATGCATAGCCCGGTGCGGTACATCCCAGCTCCACGTATCGGCCGGGCTAGATTGAGCATTGAGCCAGGTGTCATGAAGCCGGCTCAACACATCTGGTCTCCAGTGCGTCTCTTCGGGCCGGTGTACATGGCACCAGCCTTACGCATGGTGTCCCCGGTTCGTTTGCACAGCCCAGTGCGGGTTATTCCACCTCCCCGCACTGGTCGGGCTACGGGGATCATTCAACCAGGTAAGGTTGGGCAGGCTCGGTGCTCAAGGGAGCCAGTACGCTTTCACGGTCCGGTATATCCGGCGCCACCTCCTCGCTCCAGCCCAGTAACACCAGTGCCTACACCACGCACCAGGCTTCCTGTGCGTCTCCAGAACTCTGTTCCTCCTCCACGCACTCTCCCTGTGGTGCGTGTCTCCAGCCCGGTGCCACCAGTTCCGGCACCACGCACCAAGCCTCCTGTGCGTCTCCAGAGCCCTGTACGCACTGTTTCTTCTCCCCGCACTCGCCCTGAGGTGCGTGCCCTCAGCCCGGTACCACCAGTACCGGTACCACGCATCAGGCTTATAGTGCGCCTCGAGAGTCCAGTGTGCCCTGTTCCTGCTCCCCGCACTAGCCTTGAGGTGCGTGTCTACAAACCGGTACCACCAGTTCCGGCAACACGCACCAGGCCTACTGTGCGCCTCAGCAGGTCTGAGCTGCCTGCCTGCCCAGCGCCGTCTGAGCTGCCTGCCTGCCCAGCGCCATCTGAGCTGCCTGCCTGCCCAGCGCCGTCTGAGCCATCCGTCTGCCCAGCGCCATCTGAGCCATCCGTCTGCCCAGCGCCATCTGAGCCATCCGTCTGCCCAGTGCCATCTGAGCCATCCGTCTGCCCAGCGCCATCTGAGCCGCCCGTCTGTCCCGAGCCGTCAGAGCCGCCCGTCTGTCCCGAGCCATTAGAGCCGCCCGTCTGTCCCGAGCCATTAGAGCCGCCCGTCAGTCAGGAGCTGCCAGAGCCGCCAGCCAGTCAGGAGCCGCCAGAGCCGCCAGCCAGTCAAGAGCCGCCAGAGCCGCCAGCCAGTCAGGAGCCGCCAGAGCCGCCAGCCAGTCAGGAGCCACCAGCCAGTCAGGAGCCGCCAGAGCCGCCAGCCAGTCAGGAGCCGCCAGAGCCGCCAGCCAGTCAGGAGCCGCCAGAGCCGCTAGCCAGTCAGGAGCCGCCAGAGCCGCCAGCCAGTCAGGAGCCGCCAGAGCCGCCAGTCAGTCAGGAGCTGCCCTCCAGTCATGAGCTGCCTTCCAGTCATGAGCTGCCCTCCAGTCATGAGCTGCCCTCCAGTCATGAGCTGCCCTCCAGTCATGAGCTGCCACTCAGTCCGGAGCTGCCACTCAGTCCGGAGCTGCCACTCGTCCGGAGCTACCTCTCTGCCCTCAGCTACCTCTCTGTCCTGAGCTACCTCTCTGTCCTCAGCTACCTCTCTGTCCTGAGCTGTCTCCTCAATCAGATGGGGCCCTTTGTGAGGGTTCCTAGGCCAAGGTCGGTGGCGAGGGTCGCCACTCAAAGGACGCTAAGGAGGGGGACAAAGACAATGGTGGAGTGGTGTCCTCGTCCAGCGCCGGAGCCGCCACCGTGGACAGATGCCCACCCAGACCCTCCCCTAGTTTTAGGGGGTGCGTTCGGAGTCCGCAACTCAGGAGGGGGGTACTGTCACGTTCTGACCATAGTTCTTGTGTGTTTTGCTTGTTTTAGTGTTGGTCAGGACGTGAGCTGGGTGGGCATTCTATGTTGTGTGTCTAGTTTGTCTGTTTCTATGTTTGGCCTAATATGGTTCTCAATCAGAGGCAGATGTTTTGTGTTGTCTCTGATTGGGAATCATATATAGGTGGCTTGTTTTGTGTTGGGGTTTGTGGGTGTTTTTTTTCTCTGCACCAGATAGGGCTGTTTCGGTTTGCCACGTTTGTTATTTTGTTAGTTGTAAGTGTTCACAGTTTCGTCTTGTTTATTAAAGTCATGTTGAACACGAGCTACGCTGCGTCTTGGTCCGATCCCTGTTACACCTCCTCTTCAGACGAAGAGGAGGAAGGCTGCCGTTACAATAACATTTTATTTGATTCCCCCCACTCTGGACAGAGTAAGGAAACGAGGATTATCTCTAATCTTGGTTGCCCCTCGATGACCATGGAGGCCCTGGATAGCAGAGATTATTCTCCTGCTTATGAAAAGGCAACCCCCGGTTACACAGGTATCTTTTGGCCCAGGGGAACAGGAAGATTTCCCTCCTTCACCAAGTATCCATGATCCTCTGGGGCCTGGCCTGGTGGTAGTATAAATCTGAGTGTGATAGGCTTGTCTCTCAGAGTCATTGAGACTATCCAGAGTGCAAGGGCCCCTTCTATGCTCTCACTGTATGCAAGCAAGTTATGCGTTTTTGTGAGAAGTGGTGTGAACAAAAACTGTTAAACACTTAAGTGCCTTTTCAGCCGCTATCTCAGCCTGTCATATAGGCATTGACTATAACACAGTAGGGAAACAGCCTCTGGTCTGTTGTTTCATGTAGGGAGCGTGTCACGTATTACAAGTCTCCAAGCCTTTTGCCCCGTCCTGGGACCTGTCTATTGTGCTTGAAGCAAATTTCTCAGCAATTTTGAGCCTCTGGAAAGCGTTGAAATATCTCTCCTTCAAGATGGGTATGCTGATCGCCCCTTACACGCACTGTCAGTCCACCATTTGTGCCTACAGTTTCCTCCGGGGTTCTCCAATGTACTGTTGTTACCCAACCCCACCTTTATACCTAAGGTCAGTGGCAATTACAATTGTCTTGCCCTAGAGCAGGGGTGTCAAACTCATTCCACGGAGGGCCTAGTGTCTGCAGGTTTTTGGTTTTTCCTTTCAATAAAGCCCTAGACAACCAGGTGTGGGGAGTTCCTAACTAATTAGTGATGTTAATTCATCAATCAAGTACAAGGGAGGAGCGAAAACCCGCAGACACTCGGCCCCCCGTGGAATGAGTTTGACACCTGTGCCCTAGAGCTTACAGCATTCCACTCGCCAACATTTACTTCTACAGAAGAAGGGTGTCTCCACCATTTGTGTTCAGTACGTGCTTTGTACATATGCTTGGATGGAATGAGAGCATGGCGCAAGAGTGACCAACTCTTCCTGGGTGCCCCCCTGGCAGGGTAGGCCCCTCTCTAATCTACGGCTGTCCCATTGAATAGTGGAGGCTATTATATTGACTTCTAATAGCAAGGGTTTACAGCCCCCTGAGGGCTCATTCCAACAGAGGTATGGCTATCTCTTGGGCACTGTACAAAAGGCATCTCTTTACAAGAGATTTGCAAGGTGGTATTTGGGCCCCCCTCATACTTTAATGAGGTTTTACCGACTGGACGTCACTGCACCTTCATCGGTGCATACTGTCCTCAGCGTCGGATCCTCTGAGGGCTGATGCTGTTGAAACTACTCTGGCTTCGGAGAGCATGTCTGCGTTACGGGAGTCGGCCGTATCCCATAAGTGACACATCGAAACGAATATTAGAAATAGAACTTTGAGTTACTTGCAAGGATGCTCGAGAATGACCAGTTGGCTGGCGAGTGGCTCCTTTTACGGAGGAGAGGGGTTCACCTCATTCACCACTCGACCAGTCTGTCTCCAACAGACGCTGTGTGATTGGATACTTCAAGCTTGTGACACGCCCCTAGGAGTATCCCATAAGTGACATATCTCACTCGTATTCTCATAGAACCGGGGTTACGCAAGTAACCCAAATGTGTTCCTATTCCCGTATGTCATTGCTATGAAAATGTGGAAGGGGATGTCAAGAGACAATTTACCTAGCCTTACTGTTGATGCACTGATTGTAGGTATTATATTGCTTTTAACATTAATTAAAGAGGCTATACAGAACATTTGCCTCATGTATTTCACACAGTAGCTATCATTTTGACATTTTAATGAAATTAAATTGGAAGAAATTCGCCACCGCTTGGAAATATGTAGATCAGTGTTTCTCAAGCTCCGGGTCGTGGGACGTTGCCGACTGGTCCCTGAGATGGTTTAAAGGTGACTTGAAAGGGAACCAGTGATGTAATGCTTGCTCTCATTTTGTTGTGTGTTATCATAAACAGCTAGTTTTGAAAAAAAGACGTGTCACATCTCAGTGGTTTTGAAATATGTATTGTTTAATCACATTGGAAATTAAAATAAATTGTTTTGTGCAGTGAACAAAAATAAGAAATATAAAGCCTCTCAAAAGATACACATTTGCTTGCTGCTTTTGTTTGCATTTATTTACATTAGTCCTCGCTTTATGGAGTAGGAGTAGGCCTAGTATGTTAGTAGAGACCTATAGTGATGGACACAGGATTGAGATATCATCTGTATTGGCAGGACACCGAGGAAACATCAATAATAATGCGACAACAGAGAGCACATATGGTCACATATCCACAGAACGTATAGTGTCTTTCTTTCTCTTCCTGGGGTTGGTTCAGTACAATGTACTCCGCTTCAATATGTACGGCCTCCGAGCTTTGGTGTTTTTCACCTGCCTCTTAAAAATATACGGTGATTTCCTTTTGAGCGGGTTGTCACTGTTTTGATCGGCGTCTAAGTTCTCTCGTGAGTCGTCAAGCACCTGTAAAGAAAGACAGAATAAGTCACTCCCGAGACTCTTCTGTGGTGCATAATGCCATGAAAACAAATGTATTCCTTATACATTGACCTAAAAAACAAACACAATATATGAAGTGAGCTGATATAAAAGATACCAGAAATGTTCCATTCACACAAAAAGCTTATTTCTCTCAAATTTTGCACATAAATTTGTTTACATCCCTGTCAGTGAGAATTTCTCTTTTGACAAGATAATCCATCCACTTGACAGGTGTGGCATATTAATAATCTGATTAAACAGCATGATCATTACACAGGTGCACCTTGTGCTGGGGACAATGAAAGGCCACTCTTAAATGTGCAGTTTTGTCACACAACACAATGCCACAGATGTCTCAAGTTTTGAGGGGGAGTGTAATTGGCATGATGACTGCAGGAATGTCCACCAGAGCTGTTGCCAGATAATTTTATGTTAATTTCTCTACCATAAACGTCGTTTTAGAGAATTTGGCAGTACATCCAACTGGCCTCACAACCGCAGACCATGTGTATGGCGTAATTTTCTGATGTCAACGTTGTGAACATAGTGCCCCATGGTGGCGGTGGGGTTATGGTATGGTCAGGCAAAAGCTACGGACACCGAACACAATTGCATTATATCGATGGCAATTTGAATGCACAAAAACACCCTGACAAGATCCTGAGGCCCATAGATTAGGGCCTAATTTATTTATTTCAATTGACTGATTTAGTCATATGAACTGTAAATCAGTAAAATCTTTGAAATGGTTGCATGTTGCGTTTATATTTTTGTTCAGTACATGTTCCATATATAGCACCCTATGCAGCTGTGTGTTAGACCTAGATCATTCAGATTCAGCGTTAACCGCTGATGTTTTGGCAGTGTCAGAGGTATAGCTGCGTTGGAGCTGTCAAATCGGTGAGCAGCTGCTCTTGATCATTGTCATGAAACCACACCTGTCCCACTCGCATTAGGTACTCGCGGGGCAAACAGTGCCCCTCTGTCTTTGTATGTGTAGCCCATGTATCTGATGCTGTCTGGCCAAAAAGAGTATGACATGTCACATTATTTTTTTACCAGAATGAGAATGTGGCTATATAGAAATAATATTGAGGTGTTGATTACATCTCACATCCCAGTGTTCAGACTTGTAAACCAAGCTGCATTGGATTTCTCGTAATGTGACTCCGTGCAACTAATGGCAATGTACTTATGCATCAGGTATAATGACAGGGACCGCTTGTGGATTTGACAACTCTAACGCAGTTCCACCTCCGACACTGTGAAAGACAACTGCTATGACGATGTGGCGAAAGCATATCTGTTTAAATAGAAGCCCTTAAACAAGTGTTTCGTGTGTTGTTCCATGCATGATAAAGCAAGTACTAATCTGTATAGCCAGGCTAAAGAGTCTACCATGATGTGGGAGGAGCTGTGGAGTTGACAATGTGCATATCAACATGATGGAGAAGTTTGAGAAAGAAGACAAGGCGGTGCATTTAATGAGATATATTTACCGTTGTAAGGAGCCTGGGATGGACTCTCACCAAGGGTGAGCGTGAGTGAGGGATATGTGTGTGGCCCTGTTTTTGTGTTTTTGTGTGGGTATGAGATGCTTCTCCCTGTAGACCACACTTTTGCCCCAACTAACACACCTGACTCCAACAATCAACTACTCATGATCTTCAGTTTAGAATGCAATTAGTTTAATCAGCTGTACTTTCTAGGGACGGGGGGAAAAGTCTGACACCACTCCGCCTCTGAGGAGCCCATCCCTGCTGTAGACTAAGGGCTTGATGCAATCAGATTCGCTTCAGCCAACATCCGCATAGCGGTTGTTTTGACGGTGTAGGAGGTGGAACTGCGTTAGACTTGTCAAATCCACAAGTGGCTCCTGGCATTATAGCTAAAGTAGACATTGCCATTGGCTGCACTGAGTCGTATTAACAGAAATCCCACGCAGCCTTGTTTACGAGTTCAAACACCGGAATGTGAGATGTAATCTACACCTCGATTCGGAAGACAGAAATCCTCATTATTTAGTTGAATGATTTTTTGATTTCGGCGTCATTATTTCTATATGGCCGACACTTTCTCATTCTGAACTTTTACATGAGTGGGGTGGTTGTGACTTCATGAAAATGATAGCAAGAGCAGCTGCTCACCAATTTGACGGTGCCAACTCCGCCAAAACATCTGCAATGCAGGTGTCTGCTCTCGCCGGTTAACGCTTGATCTGATTGAATCTAGGCCCTGGAGTGCTTATCCCTGTGCGTGTTTACCGTGTGTGTGTGTGTTTGTGTGACTCACTCGAAATGTATATGTCTGCATGACAGATTTTCGATTCAAATGTGAGAATTGCTCTCCGTGCATCAGCGTCTGTTTTTGTAGGTGTCGGTGGTGTGTGCATCCTTTTCTGTGTGTCCCAGTGTATGTATGTATGCATGCATCCAAATATGGGTGTCCCTCACCTCTCGGGGCTGCAGCACTCTGCAGATCTGCTGTAGGTCTAGAAGCTTGTCCAGGGGCTCAGGAAGGGAGGCCAGTCTCTCCCACAGCTCCTCCTCAGAGTTATACTCCTCCTGTTCTCTCCACGACAGGCTGTTCATCAGGCTGTTCACCATCCTGCACACATTCACCAGGGACACACGCCAGTAGGGGGCGCCCTGCTTGCTCTGTTTCATCTAGGAGGAGCATATAAATAAATACTAGGACTACGACATACATAAAGACTTACATGTGTGTGTGCATAGGTGTGCTTTGCCTTTGCACTCTCTCATGGATCAGTCAGATCTAACTAGCTTCAATCCTGCTGTATCATAATCTGGTGGTTTTGGATGGTGTGAGGCCCCTATCGGTGCCCGTTGGGGCCTCTGTGCGTGGGCCGACTCGTTAACACAGCACAGCCCAGTCACTGAGTCGTAAAAGGAACAGAAGATTGGTGCTTCTAAATCACTTTAAATCCCATCTCAGCTATCATCTTTCCTTTATGGATGGCAAAGGAAACACTTTTATTTTCTGCATCTCCTTTGTTGAGTTGTTAGATATTACATATGGATTTGGAGGCCATGGGGGAGAAATGTCACAGAGTGGATTATTTTGTACTGAGCAGACTGAGGATAAACCACAAAAAGGACGTCTTAGTCTGTTGGATACTCCTGTGAGTTCCTTACAATATTGACATTTAGAAAACCCTACCGCCCTCAAATACAAATTAGCTCTTGTTTACTTCCAAATGAACAGTTTGTTAAGACACTGAGTGTTGAGACGAGAGGTAGGTACACTTTTAATTGTGCAGAAAGGTCACTTCACATTACAGTTTGATGTAGCCCCTTCTTTCCCCAGTGTGTTCTCTCTCATTGTCAGTTAATTATTGAGGGACTGAGGGACGGAAAATCCTTTTTATGGAGCAGTCCAATAATGCCAGCATCCAGAGTAGAGGGACGAACTGCCATTTCAAGTAGCCCCTGTCCCCACTTCTATTGAATTGTCTGTCACTGGCTTGGCTCATGACAGCTCTGGGTGGCCAGATTAGTTACTGGCTAGATTTCAACATCAGACATTTTTAAGACAGTGACTACTGGTATATCCAGAATTTGGAAAAATGTAATTGATCTCACCTTACCAATTGATTTAGTCATCATTCTATGTTCTAATTCCATTATTTTCGATGAAGAAAATCAAGTGCTGGCATATGCATATGCATGCAGCAGTTATAAATAGGCCTGACAGATACTTCATGAAGTAACAAAACTGTTGTTTCACAGCCTGCAAACAAGCGTCATTGAAACAACAGTCAACCTATTCCAACATTAGGAAACGGATCCCCCACCTAACCATGTATGTTTATAATCTGTGTGTAAAAGAAAAAAGGGAAAGACAAAGCCACAAGTGTCTACTACAACTCTGCCTCTCCAGTGTCTTCTAATCTAGAGCACTCTATCAGTCATCTGGTGACATACGATTACAATCAGCCCCCCCAAGGATCCCTTGGAACATCATAAGCGATAAATCACAGAGCTTATTTGTCATAGTCGTGTCTCAGTGTGTCCCTCTCATCTCCATTCGTTTATCAGACAGAGTGGGGAGGAGGGAGTAGGGATTGAGAGAGAGAGAGTATGTGTGTGTGTGCGTGTCACGCGTGCGTGTGTGTTGTGTGCTCATGTGCAAACGTGTGTGTGTGTGTGTGTGTGTGTGTGTGTGTGTGTGTGTGTGTGTGTGTGTGTGTGTGTGTGTGTGTTTTGGCCGCGCGGCGCTACGTTGCTGTCAGGACCATCTGAATGGTATTAGCTCAGGTAATCAGTCTCCAGGCTCCACTAGTTCCAGTTCTATCTTCTTCATTTCCTCTTGTCTGTCTACGGAGTATCTCGCACGATAAATGGACATATATAAAATTTTAAAAAGCAATTATGTTATACCTAAATGATTTCATTTTGAAACCTTTATAGTTCCTGTGTGTGAGTGTGTATGCATGTGTGAGTTGAAAAGTGATGAAGTGATTAGAAAAAGTGATTTTAAAAGCTTTATTGATTATTGATTGTTCTAGATGGAACATTGTGTTCATCTCAAAGACCGTATATCTTAACACTAACCCAGAAACCTGTGAAAACTATGAACAAATAGAGTCCATAATGAGCCAATTCAATTGGAACAAAAACCGAGAGAGAAAGAGGACGTATCCAGGCTCCATAAAAGAGCACCTGCACTACGGGGGCACTAACTGCGCACGGGCACACACACACACACACACACACACACACACACACACACACACACACACACACACACACACACACACACACACACACACACACACACACACACACACACACACACACACACACACACACACACACACACACACACCTCAGATCTGACAGGTGCACAGAGGAAGCAGCGCAGTACCTTTGAAGTGAAGAGACTGTTCAACAGCTCCTCCTCTATTGCCCGCTGTTCCTGGTCAACATCTATCAGATAGACACAAAACAAGAGTTATAACACAGGTTTATCATAGTGCAGGTATAAAGGTATTATACAGGTAGGTATATAATAATAAAAAATACAACTCCAATTCTGAAGTAACCATTTCAGTAAAAACGTGGTTTCTATCACCTGGGTTTTTCTAGCAGAGTCTACAACAGATTTATCCAACTTAATTGATCCGTTTGGTGGCAATTTAGCCCTCGTAGACTATTCCTAACGAGCTGCTTTAAAGACGATTAACGTTCTGTTAGAGCCTGATCCATTGTGACCCATCAAACCTCGGCAAAAGGTACAGTAAAGCTCAAGCAAAAACAGCTCGACTTAACAAATGTTTTTACATTCCATTTCGGAGCGTGTCACAGAGTTCAGATAGCCAAATCGTGCTTAGATGTCAAAATTGATGTTGAACTTGATTCAACTTGATGTTGAATCAAATCCCTTTTGCTCCTTAAGCCACGAAGTCAAGGCTTTTTGGGGCGCAGCTAGATCCATTCACCCCTTTCCATCACCCACATCCCACAGCAACATCTACAAAACAGTTTGTTTCTCTGACGGAGATAAGTGCTTAATAAGCTCAACCGAGCAGTGTGATGTCCTGGAGCGCTTCAGTTGGCTTCCCCACACCTGAGGCACCTAGGCTAGGGCATTGATTAAACAATTAGATGGATACATTGTGCTGTGCTAGAACAGAGGTATGCACACACCCCGTAGCTCTGCAGGTCTACCCTACTAGAGCTTTGCACAAGAAATATCTCAGAGCAGTTATGCCTTCTTGATAGGAATATGTGGGTAGTCAATGTATGTGAATAAATAAGATAAATACCTGGGTAATCAATGGATGTGAATAGATAAGATAACTAAAGTGTGCGTGGTGAAATCCACCTGTTGCAAAAGTATGTTTCAGATGAGAGTAATTCAGTTGGTCCCTCGTCTCTGAGACCATTTCCTGTTCTTTCAAGGTAAAATCCAACTTAATCAGTTGACAATGCAACCAAAATAATACCCAGTAAGGTTGCAAATGAATTAACATCAAAAGGAAAGTATGTGAAAGGATGCCCGTGCTTACCTGAACATAATACGCCACACGTCAAACAGAGGAGAAGCACACACGCCAGCTGTGCCTGCATCTTCGTACAAATCCCACGCTCTGAATCCACCTAGCTAAGCAGGACCCAAGTCCATAGGGTTAGGGGTCAAATGCAGAAAGAGAGAGAAACAGAGAAGTCGGAGGTGGAGAAGGAATGTACTCAGTCTGTTTGTCCTTGTCTTCTCTTCTTCCTGTCAGTGACAGTGTCTGCCTGTGTCCTCTTGGCTTTAGATAGAGTGAATGAAGTGAAGAGCAGTGGGCTTCATTCTCTCAGTATATAAGAGGTAGAATGATGTCACAGGACCACTCTCTCACCCCCCTCTCTCTCTCATCTCCTCTCCCCCTCACCCTCTACCCACAAGCGCCTGTGCTGTGTCATCGTGACATCATACATCACCCCCCATCACACATCAAGGTTTTGCGTCATACAACTTTTAGATGTGGTTATTTACATGTATTTATTTATATTGATTACTTTAGAGTGGTGTAGCTTGATTGTTATGCTGATTTGTTTGTGGAGGCGAGTTGTGTGTATGAAGCTGAAGACCCCTGTCTCACTGGGATTCAGGGAACACACACTCAGGGCTCTACAAATACTCTATGAACAAATGTATTTCTTGGTGTTTTAAGTGTAAGTGGCATCTCATCAAGCCTATAGATCTATGTGGTAAAATGAAAGTTGCATCACTCTTTTACCTTGAGACCGAATGCTTTGAAGTAAGTATGGTTAGGGATAAGGGATAGGGATAAGTATGTAATACGTCAACCTCAACTCAGTTAAGAAGCACATACATTAATAAATATGAATGATTCTATAGATTTTTTAATTTTTTATTAACAGTTTTCTCTTAATAACTATTTTGTATAGATTAACAACTGCTATCGAAACCCATGGGCTACTGGTAATCCCAAACACTGATTTATAGTCTAATTGTGCCATAGGCCATATCATCGTGCTGAAAGTGCACTCCAGCTAGACAACGCTCACAAGCAAATGATGGCCACATGCGCTCCCATTGCGCTTTCATATGCAGCCTACCCAAGTGGGAAAAAAATCTAATTAGACATGCTTAAATCATACTTCATTATATTTAAAATGATTTAAATAGGAACCATTTTAAATACATTTAATGCAATTAGCATTTGAGTATATTATATACATTTCAAATCATATAAATTGGGACACTTTTTTGTACTTAAGTATGTTTTTAGTAAACTAAATAAAGAGAAAATTAAATATACAGTGCATTTGGAAAGTATTCAGACCCCTTGACTTTATCCACATTTTGTTACGTTACAGCCTTATTCTCCAATGGATTACATTGATGAGTGGGACAAAAACAATCTACACACAATACCCCATAATGACAAAGCAAAAATAGGTTTGTAGAATTTTTTGCAAATTTATAAAAAAAAATATAAATGGAAATATCACATTTACTTAAGTATTCAGACCCTTTACTGAGGACTTTGTTGAAGCACCTTTTGTAGCGATTACAACCTTGAGTCTTCTTGTGTATGACGATACAAGCATGGTACACATGTATTTGGATAGTTTCTCTCATTCTTCTCTGCAGATCCTCTCAAGCTCTATCAGGTTGGATGTGGAGCGTCGCTGCACAGCTATTTTCAGGTCTCTCCAGAGATGTTAGATCGGCTTCAAGTCCGGGCTTTCATCAGACCAGAGAATCTTGTTTCTCATGGTCTCAGAGACCTTTAGGTGCCTTTTGCCACACTCCAAAGGGGTCTGTCATGTGTATTTTACTGAGGAGTGGCTTCCGTCTGGCCACTCTACCACAAAGGCCTGATTGGCCTACCTGGCATGATGACTCCTTGCTGTCCCCAGTCCACCTGGCCATGCTGCTGCTCCAGTTTCAACTGTTCTGCTTGCAGCTATGGAACCCTGACCTGTTGTTTTCAACTCTCTAGAGACAGCAGGAGCGGTAGAGATACTCTCAATGATCGGCTATGAAAAGCCAACTGACATTTACTCCTGAGGTGCTGACCTGTTGCACCCTCGACAACTACTGTGATTATTATTATTTGACCATGCTGGTCATTTATGAACATTTGAACATCTTGGCCATGTGCTGTTATAATCTCCACCCGGCACAGCCCGAAGAGGACTGGCCACCCCTCATAGCCTGGTTCCTCTCTAGGTTTCTTCCTAGGTTTTGGCCTTTCTAGGGAGTTTTTCCTAGCCACCGTGCTTCTACACCTGCATTGCTTGCTGTTTGGGGTTTTAGGCTGGGTTTCTGTACAGCACTTTGAGATATCAGCTGATCTAAGAAGGGCTATATAAATAAAATTGATTTGATTTGGTGGAGTGCTGCAGAGATGGTTGTCCTTCTGGAAGGTTCTCCCATCTCCACAGAGGAACTCTGGAGCTCTGTTAGAGTGACCATCATGTAGTTGGTCACCCCCCTGACAAAATCCCTTCTCCCCCGATTGCTTAGTTTGTCGGGCAGCCAGCTTTAGGAAGAGTCTTGATGCTTCCAAACTTCTTCCATTTAATAATGATGGTGGCCACTGTGTTCTTGGGGACCTTCAATGCTGAAGAAATGTTTTGGCACCCTTCCACTTTATTTTAATTTGATTTATTTTAAGAATGTGAAATGTCAGAATAATCGTAGATGATTTATTTCATCACATTCCCAGTGGGTCAGAAGTTTACATACACTCAACTCGTATTTGGTAGCATTGCCTTTAAATTGCTTAACTTGGGTCAAACATTTCGGGTAGCCTTCCACAAGCTTCCCACGATAAGTTGAGTGAATTTTGGCCCATTCCTCCTGACAGAGCTGTTGTAACTGAGTCAGGTTTGTAGGCCTCCTTGCTCTCACACGCTTTTTCAGTTCTGCCCACAAATCTTCTATAGGATTGAGGTCAGGGCTTTGCGATGGCCACTCCAATACCTTGACCTTGTTGTCCTTTAGCTATTTTGCCACAACGTTGGAAGTATGCTTGGGGTCATTGTCCATTTGGAAGACCCATTTGCAACCAAGCTTTAACTTCCTGACTGATGTCTTGATGTTGCTTCAATATATCCACATAATTTTTCTCCTCATGATGCCATCTATTTTGTGAAGTGCACCAGTCCCTCCGGCAGCAAAGCACCCCCACAACATGATGCTGCCACCCCCGTGCTCCACACAATGAGGGTCAAACATTTTTTTTTTTTTATCCATCAGACCAGAGGACATTTCTCCAAAAAGTACGATCTTTGTCTCCATGTGCAGTTGCAAACCGTAGTCTGGCTTTTTTTATGGCGGTTATGGAGCAGTGGCTTCTTCCTTGCTGAGCGGCTTTTCAGGTTATGTCGATATAGGACTCGTTTTACTGTGGATATAGATACTTTTGTACCTGTTTCCTCCAGCATCTTCACAAGGTCCTTTGCTGTTGTTCTGGGATTGATTTGCACTTTTCGCACCAAAGTACGTTCATCTCTAGGAGACAGAACTCATCTCCTTCCTGAGCGGTATGACGGCTGCGTGGTCCCATGGTGTTTATACTTGCGTACTATTGTTTGTACAGATGAACGTGGTACCTTCAGGCGGTCTTGGCTGATTTCTTTTGATTTTCCCATGATGTCAAGCAGAGGCACTGAGTTTGAAGGTAGGCCTTGAAATACATCCACAGGTACACCTCCAATTGACTCAAATGATGTGAATTAGCCTATCAGAAGCTTCTAAAGCCATGACATCATTTTCTGTAATTTTCCAAGCTGTTTAAAGGCACAGTCAACTTAGTGTATGTAAACCTCTGAACCACTGGAATTGTGATACTGTGAATTATAAGTGAAATAATCTGTCTGTAAACAATTGTTGGAAAAATGACTTGTGTCATGCACGAAGTAGATGTCCTACCCGACTTGCCAAAACTATAGTTTGTTAACAAGACATTTGAGAAGTGGTTGAAAAACTAGTTTTAATGACTCCAAATTAAGTGTATGTAAACTTCCGACTTCAACTGTATATATGCTTCAACTTAAAAACTACTCCAAGTGTATTTTGAATGAATATACTAAATTGCAGTTAAAGCGTATGAAATCGAAGTACACTTATAATGAGTGTGTTTAAGTGTAATGATAGTGAACATATACACTGAACAAAAATATAAACGCAGCATGTGCAGTGTTGGTCCCTTGTTTCATAAGCTGAAATAAAAGATCCCAGAAATGTTTCATACCCACAAACATCGAATTTCTCTCAAATTTTGTGCACATATTTTTCTACATCCCTATTAGTAATCTATCCACCTGACAGCTATGGCATATCAAGAAGCTGATTAAACAGCATGATAATTACACAGGTGCACCTTGTGCTGGGGACAATAAAGGGACAACTCTATCTGCAGTTTTGTCACACAATACAATGCCACAGATGTCTCAAGTTTTGAGGGAGCTGAAATTGGCATGATGACTGCAGGAATGTCCACCAGATGTGTTGCCAGAGTATTGAATGTTAATTTCTCTATCATACAAGAGAAGTTGGCAGTACGTCCAACTAGGCTAACAACCGCAGACCACGTGTATGGCGTTGTGTATGTTGTCTTGTGGGCGAGCGGTTTGCTGATGTCAACGTTGTGAACAAAGTGTCCCATGGTGGCGATGTGGTTATGGTATGGGCAGGCATAAGCTACGGACAACAAAAACAGTTACATTTTGATTGATTGCAATTTGAATGCTGAAATACCGTGATGAGATCCTGAGGCCCATTGTGAGGCCCGTTTTTGACTGATTTCCATATGAACTGTTGTTGCATGTTGCGTTTGTTTTTTTACATCATGGTATACTTAAAAATTTAAAACAATGAATTTAATAAAACACACTTTTAATAATTGTATTAAAGGTTGATGATAGTATATTTGAGGTATATTTGTCACATTCCTGACCTTATTTCCTTTGTTTAGTCTTTGTTTAGTTGGCCAGGACGTGAGCTGGGTGGGTGTAGTCTATGTTATGTGTTTCTATGTGTAGGTTTGTCAATTGGCCTGATATGGTTCTCAATCAGAGGCAGGTGTTTTGCATTGTCTCTGATTGGGAACCATATTAAGGTAGCCTGTTTGCACTGTTGGTTTGTGGGTGATTGTTCCTGTTCGTGCGTTCATGTGTTTTATGTTCTCTCGTTCAGGACTGTAGCTTCGTTGGTTTTCGTTTGTTTTATTGTTTTGTTCGTATTCAAGAAGTATTCTAATAAATATGGATACATACCACGCTGCGCTTTGGTCCTCCTGTCCTTCAACCGACGGAAGCCGTTACAATATTTAAAGACTGAAAAAACAATTAATTCAAAGTACATATTTAATCAGTGTCTTGAAGTGTAATTATACTATATTTATAGTATAATTTAAGATCTTAAATTTGAAGTATATTGTTTGAATTGGTAATATATTTTAGTATACTTCATTATACTTTTAACACACTGTCATTTGGCAAATGTATTTAAATGTATCTGCAGCACTTCCAGCACCCCTTCCTGCAGCGTGATGTTTTCTTCCTTGCGATGTGCTCTCCTCAAGTATCACAACTCAGGATATGACCCAGATGCAGACAAGGGAGGCAGATACTACATCTCTCAGATTATTTATTAGAAACACGGGGCAGGCAAAAGGGCAAGTCGAGGGCAGGCAGAGGTTCGTTATCAGGTCAGAGTCAGGCAGGTACAGGACGAAAGCCAGGCTCGGGGTCAGAGCAGGCAGAGGTTTGTAATGAGGTCAGAGTCAGGCAGGTAGAGGATGGCAGGCATGCTCGGGGTCAGGGCAAGCAGAATGGTCAGAACCGGGAAAAACTAGGAAACAGAACTCGAGCAACAGGAAGCCGGGAAAGAACGCTGGTAAGACCTAATAAGACAATACGAACTGGCAACAGACAAACACAGGTATAAATACACAGGGGATAATGGGAAGATGGGCAACACCTGGAGGGGGGTGGAGACAAGCACAAAGACAGGTGAAACAGATCAGGGTGTGACATCAAGGCCAAATAATCAACACTTCTTATTATTAATTACATCTATTGTGGTCAGTAACCCAGTATGAGGTTATTTTTAATGGTAGGCCTACTGTTACAATAATGTGAAATTTGGTGTCTCTATCACAACGTCCCCCATTTTGGTCCAATTACCTCAATATGACCTATGTTAAAGGTCTTAAGAGTATTGTAATCATAATGATTGTCTGTATTATCTGTGGGGTTAATTTGGTGGGTAGATAACCTTATAAATCCATTGTTATATTGTTTTTAATGATTTTACCCTATTTTCTTCTGACATGAATTCCGTATTTTAATAAAAATGGCTGCCATCCGGAATTCCTGTTAGAAGAAAATAGGGTAAAGTCATTGAAAACAATATAAAAATGGATTTATAAGGTTATCTACCCACTAAATAAACCCCACAGATAATATAGACAATCATTATGATTACAAAATATTATTAAGACCTTAACAAGGGTCATATTGAGGTCATTTTGCCCATAGTCCACAAAAAAATTGTGGGTTTTGTGATAGAGACACCAAATTTCACACACAGCTAGGGCATGTCTAAATAAGTATTTTTGGCTATTGTGCCATAGCAGATTTAGTCCATTACCCCCCTAGTGGTCATTTCCAATATAGCCATTGAAAAATAGGCTAAGAAACCCAAGATACGTAACTGGTTGGATAGATGTCACCAGGGGTACTCTGCTCCAATCATAGCGCAAGCAGATGACAGAGACAGTGCCAAAGTTGACTTATTGTGGTTGAACATGGTAAAGTTGGATTTGCGTGTGGTTCTGCAACAACAGAGAGACATTATAAGCAGGTTGCATAAAATAAAGATAAGGATGAATCGATTAAACCAAAATATTTCAATTAATGAAAATAAGGAAATTGCATGACATCTTAACGTTATAACAATTAAAATACACATTGAAAATAGGAAACAAAAGTACTCTTAACTTAACAACTGGAAAGAAACTGAGGAATGGCTTGACAGGATTTAAATACAAACTAAAGCCTATTAGGGCAGACCTGAGAATTAGTGACAAGTGTGTGGCATTGAGAGAGAATCAATAAGTTAACCTCTGTAATATTATACTCCACTCTGAGGGCTTTTGTACAGCCACCAACCAGCTGCATGGGGCCGTACTGGACACGATTCACATTGCCATATCTCCATAAATAATTGGAACATACAGCCCAATGATGTCTTAAAATATTTGAGAGGGTCTGGAAGACACAATAAAATGGCCCAAAGATGCCATATGTACGTATCCTTTAAAACTTTTATAGAGAAGTGGTGCCAACATACTATTTTTTGTAAATGTTTTCATGGCTAGCGCCAACTCTAAAAAGTATATGGGTGTTCCCTAAAGTCTACTGATTGTAATGATATATAATATGGATTTCACATGACTGGGAATACAGATATGCATCTGTTGGTCACATATAGCTTTAAAAAGGGAGGGGCATGGATCAGAAAATCAGTCAGTATCTGGTGTGATCATTTTCTTCATGCAGCCCAACACATCTCCTTCGCATAGCATTGACCAGGCTGTTGATTGTGGCCTGTCCCACTCCTCTTCAATGGCTGTGCAACGTTTCTGGATATTGGAGGGAACTGGAACACGCTGTCATACAAGTCAATCCAGAGCATCCCAGACATGCTCAATGGGTGACATGTCTGGTGAGTATGCAAGTCATGGAAAAACGGGGACATTTTCAGCTTTAAGGAATTGGGTACAGATCATTGCAACATGGGCTGGAGTGGTTAAACGTGGTCTGCGGGTTGCGAGGCCGGTTGGACATACACCACATTCTCTAAAACGAGGCGGCTTATGGTAGAGAAAATAACATTCAATTCTCTGGCAACAGCTCTGGTGGACATTCCTGCAGTCAGCATGCCAATTGCGCACTCCCTCAAAACTTGAGACATCTGTCGCATTGTGTTGTGTGACAAAATTACACATTTTAGAGTGGCCTTTTATTGTCCCCAGCACAAGGTGTAATTATCATGCTGTTTTATCAGCTTCTTGATATGCCACACCTGTCAGGTTGATGGATTATCTTGGCAAAGGAGAAATGCTCACTAACAGGCATGTAAACAAATGTGTGCACAAAATTTGAGAGAAATAAGCTTCTTGTGCATATGGAACATTTCTGGGATCTTTAATTTTTTTAATGTAACCTTTATTTAACTAGGGAAGTCAGTTAAGAACAAATTCTTATTTACAATGATAGCCTACTCCTAACCCGGACAAGGCTGGGCCAATTGTGCACCACCCTATGGGACTCCCAGTCACGGCTGGTTGTGATACAACCTGGAATTGAACCAGGGTCTGTAGTGACACCTCTAGCACTGAGATGCAGTGCCTTAAACCGCTGCGCCACTCAGCTCATGAAAAATGGGGCCAACACTTTACATGTTGCGTAAACAAATGTGTTCAGTGTATATACGTTCACGCTTACCATAAAGACTTAACAAGATCACCTGGAGGAAGTTCTGTGTTTGTCCACTAGATTACACTGTCGTAGAAAACTCAGAATAAAAAACATATGTTTTACAGGCAAAAATCTCTCAGATAAGGTTGTGGTACTATTCTTAAAATTCTACGAGCAGAAACACAGAACAGACAAGAGGAAAGTGCAAGACAATAGAACTATGAGCAACATTTGGGCTGTGGACAACACTAAAATCAAGAGTATTTTCTAACACTCCCTCTTTGGGATTTCCTCCGACATGTAACTTACAACAGACAGGTGTAACTTTGACATTATGTTGTTAAAGGTTGAGGTTGGTGTTTTGCCTGTAAAACATATGTTTTTTATTCTATACTACAACACCCACCGCCAGACACAATGTCAGTGCAACAGGAAACAAAGGATTTAGCCTCTGTCCTAAACATTGGACCAAATCAGCTATCATTTCAACTACATATATTTTGACACATTTTCAGGGTGACTTATAGAGTATTATGTTGAGTGCTATGCAAGGGCGATATGTTACCGGGTACAGTTGCAGAGTCATTGTGCTACAATGGTCAGAGCCACTTTGAGAATAGCCTCAGTGGGTTTCTAGAAGCGTCTCTACCTCCAATTTGATGTTATTCTAGTCGTGATGCAGTCCAAACACTCCAATGTGAACAGTCTCACTCTCTGACACGCGTGTCTTCTTGGCCTGTCATAGAGTGCGACAGGGGGGGAGGAAGACTCACGAGCTCTCCTTTTCAATTGGCAATGATGGAATCACTCCTGTCCCATTTTGATGACTTATTTATTCAAAATAGCCATATGAAGCCATAGCATCTCAGAGAGACTTCCCCTCTTTAGCATAGATAATACAAATACAATACGTTGCAGACCTTTCACATGCACGCGCGCGCACACACACACACTTCCGTGCCCCCAAGATCTTTGGAAAGGAATCATAATTAGCATGTTCTATGAGAGCCCCAGGCCTACTCTATTTTCCTACTCTAGGTTATTAAAGCCTCAGTCATTGTTGGAGAATACAGGAAGACCAGGGCTGCATCCCAAATGGCCCCCTATTCCCTAGGTATGTACCACGTTTGACCAGCGCCCATGGTCAAAAGTAGTGCATACCTAGGGAATAGGGGGCCATTTTGTACCAGCCCATATTGCTACAGAGCGGCAGGTGGAGAGCCCAGTCTCTGACGAACTCCTTTTACGGGATCTTTCTCTTCAGAAATCAACTAATCAGGATTCGGAAAACAGCACTATAATCCCTGGACCTTGCATCTCACCCAATAATGTCAATACTTAAATGGCTATTAGCAATGCAGAGTTGTATGTTGTTTGCAGCTGACAAATACATGAATGAATGGCAATATAGCCATTCATCTCTTTATTTAATTTATGTAAGTCATGAAGATAATGATGATGATGATGTGGCGGTCATTTTACATCCATCACAAGCCTTTATAGCTGTTGGTTTAACCAGAGCGGTAACTGGTTTGAGTACTGAGCAATCTAGAACATACATTTTGACTTCAAGGATCACCACTCAAGGGGCTGTACAATAGAAATAATGGCAACTAAACTGAACAAGACAGTGTTTTCTAAGGATGTCCACACAATAAATAAAGTTTTAATTGATGCTCTGTCAAATGACAGAGGTAACTAATTTGATTAGTTACCTGTGCCACACCCATAGCGTGGGATTTGGCAGCTTTGTCACCTAATTCTCGAATAATTAAAAGTCTCTATCTCTCTCTGATCGGTCACTCAACTCTTCCTGTAAATACTACATATGACCTTTGAACCCTGACAGTAATCCAATCAGATGACAAAGAGAGAGAGAGACAGAAAGACAGAGAGAGAGAGAGAGAACACCTCTGGATTCTGACAAAGAGAGATACTATGTAGAGGGAAGACCTATGGACTCTGACTCATCTGAGACCCAGAGAATGGAACACATGGGCAAACAGAGAATAGGGCATTGTAGGCAGTGAACACAGGGGACTCGCCCAACCCGACCCCAGCGCCATGCAGCCGTAGCTCCAGCCCCATTCCCAGGCCTACAGGATGGCTAAAGACAGCCAGTCAATAGTCTATTATTTCTCTCTAAGATAAGGTTAAGAGTGAGGTTGAGGTTATTTCTCTCTAAGATAAGAGTGCAGGAGGCAGGCCTTCCTCCGCCACCGTGCACCTTACTAAAGGTCAACAGTATCTAACATCTCCTCTGATATTTTATTCAGATGGCAACCCTAGCCCTGGCTGGCTGATTGGGCCGAGCCCGTGCTGAAGCTTTGCCTGCATCTCCGTGTGTGTAATCTTTTAAAATAGAGATTAAAATTATCCTTGCCAATGGAGACTCCTCGTCACAGAGGATGTGTGGATAGAAACACTTGAAAGACTCACACTGCAGCTGGAGCCCCTTACCTTTTCGCTTGTACACTTCAGTTGAATAAAGATACAGCAGGAGTGCTATTTTGGTCTGATTGCAGGATTTCTATACAACAACAAAAAAAATAGCTAAATGGTATTGAAATATTCATGGTGTGGTGATAGTTATGTGAGAATATGGTAACACTTTATAATAACTCCAGATAAAATAAAGCATTTATAATTGATTTGTAAATAGTTTATAAAAATAAATACATAAATAACCCAACAAGAAATCAAGAAATGTCGGACCAGTCCAAATAACAACCCAAATAGAACTGTAACAGTAATCCAAACGCAATCTATACCAGTGGAGGCTCCTCAGAGGAAGAAGGGGAGACCATTCTGCTCAGTGAATTTCACACAAATAAAAGCTAGCACTGCAGTGCATACAATGTGGTGAGTAGTTGACTCAAAGAGAGAGACTATAATTGAACAGCTTTGAACAAATACAGTTCTTTAAAAATTAAGAAGCATCAGAGCGTGTGCGAGAGAGAGATTTTGCTGTATTTTTTATATTTCTTTGACTTACACAAGCTAATGCAGCTAAGCCTACTGAACAACCTGACTCAAAGAGAGAGGAAGGATATCTACACTACATGACGAAAAGTTTGTGGACATCTACTCGTCGAAGATCTCATTCCAAAGTCATTGGCATTAATATGAAGTTGATCCCCCCCTTTGCTACTATAACAGCCTCCACTCTTCTGAGAAGTTTTTCCACTAGACGTTGGAACATTGCTGCAGGGACTCGCTGCATTTCATCCACAAAAGCATTACTGAGGTCGGGCACTTATGTTGGGCGATTAAGCTTGGCTCGCAGTCGGCATTCCAATTCATCCCAAAGATGTTCGTTGGGGTTGTGGTCATGGCTCTGTGCATGCCAGTCAAATTTTCCACACTGATCTCGACAAACCATTTCTGTATGGACCTCGCTTTGTGCATGGGGCATTGTCATGCTGAAACAGGAAGGGCCTTCCCCAAATTGTTGCCACAAAGTTGGAAGCACAGAATCCTCTAGAATTTCATTGTATGATGTAGCGTTAAGATTTCCCCTCACTGGAACTAAGGGGCCTTGTCAAAACCATGAAAAACAGCCCCAGACCATTATTCCTCCTCCACCAAACTTTACAGTTGGCACTATGCATTCGGGCAAGTAGCGTTCTCATGACATCCGCTAAAAACAAGGAATCAACGGTTAGACTGCCAGATGGTGAAGCGTGATTCATCAGTCCAGAGAACACGTTTCCACTGCTCCAGAGTCCAATGGCGGCGAGCGTTTACACCACTCCAGCCGACGCTTGGCAATGTGATCTTAGGCTTGTGTGCGGCAGCTCGGCCATGAAACCAATTTCATGAAGCTCCCGACGAACAGTTCTTGTGCTGACTAGGCACAAGAACTGTGCAGGCGATTTTTACACACTACACGTTGTTGCTCCTAGACGTTTCCACTTCACAATACAGTTGACCGTGGCAGCTCTAGCAGTGCAGCAATTTAACGAACTGACTTGTTGGAAAGGTGGCATCCTATGATGGTGCCACGTTTAAAGTCACTGACCTCTTCAGTAAGGCCATTCTACTGCCGATGTTTGTCTATGGAGAGTGTATGGCTGTGTGCTCGATTTAATATGCCTATCAGCAACATGTGGCTGAAATAGCCAAATCTACTAATTTGAAGGGGTGTCCACATACTTTTGTTTATATAATGTATGTTAGCTAGTTGGCTAAGGCTTTCTATTACGCCATCTGTTCCAATTCAAGGTAAACTTTCATTTTTTATATTTTTATTGCCACCGGGGCCCGCAGGATGTAACTGCTAAACTGCTTTTTGGACACTACTGTGTGATTGTACACATGGATTAGATTGTGGGTTTACTATAGTGTTAGTTCTAGTAGCTATGTTGACTATGGCGTTAGCTTATATGGTGGCAACGATGTAGGCTGTGTGTAGCGGTTATTGTATGAAGGTTTGGCTTGGAGAGGTTTTTTCACCTGGTTACAGGCAGCTGTTGTGTGTGCACTGAAGTCCACAAGTGAGAGGACAATGTGAGAGGAGAGCACGTAGACGTGATGATGCTGTTTGTATGGCTGGTATGAACTCTGTGTGCAGGTGTATTCATTCCACCAAATATGTTGTAAAATGTTTCTTAAATGGAATGAAATGGGGATGAACCTACTTGAATTTGTCCAATAGAGACTCTTGTTTTAGTTGCAAAATGTAACCTTTTCAACGTTTTGGACTAGCCTAATGATTACACCCTAGATCAGCTAGATGCAGGCAAGATTATTCAAGGTGGTATTGAATGTGTCACTGTCTGTCACCTTGATTACTCCAGCTTGTGTTTCAACCTTATAAACTTTCATTTGTAGGCTAGGTTGTAGCAACCTCATAATGGGTATGTAGTAGCCTAAACCTGTCAATGTTATATTGAGCCGTGTGAATGGAATATGAATGACAGACCAATACACTCCTATCGAAATAAGGCCATGTTCATGAAAAATAAGAAATTGTCCTCCCTAATCTTAAATTCCACCGACCGTCACTGATCTATACGTACAGTGTATACACCAGATTCATTAACACAAGATACGTTAAGATTTATATGTACAGCAGTAGATATAGAGAGAGCTATGCCAAGAATCCAGTATATTAATAAATATGCGTGTGTGTATAAAACAGGGATCGTCAACTAGATTCAGCCATGTGCCGATTAAAAAGAAAATATAATAATTATTAATTTATTTTTTTTGTTGTTCAGAAAACTTGGGGGGACAAATATAACCACCTGCGGGCAAAATTCAGCTTGTGGGTCGACAGTTGGGGAACTCTTGTTTAACCTCTTAAATGTGAAGTCCCCATATTTGGGGACCCTATTTGATTTGTTTTATTCAAATCAGTCTGGTATGAGAACGGTAGCCTCTATCTGCAAAAGCAGGGTGTGTGCGGAAAGCTGAGTATCTTGGCTGTTGATCGGTGACTTACAATCTATGGTATGACTTACTACCATATATGGACATACGGAACTTATTAGCAGTGTTGCCAACTTAGCGACTTTGTTGCTATATTTGGCGAGTATTCAGACCCCTCTAGCGACACATTTTCAGAAAAGCGGCTAGCAACAAATCTAGTGACTTTTTCTGGTGTTATTGGAGACTTTTGGAGACTCTGACATGAAAGCACGTATCGTTCTTACTCTTCTCAATCCATCACAATTACATGCACATGGCCAATTATGCAAATTAGGCGATGACGTCATTTAGCGACTTCTAGCAACTTTTAGGACAGCCAACAGCTACTTTCCTTACTGAGGAGTTGGCAATACTGCTTATTAGGGCAAACCGAGCCGATGGCCTATTTTTCAAGATGTCTGCTACCTACATTTCGGTGAGTGTTGTGAAGGATAAATGAAATAAACACGGAATACGTCGAAACACACCGAAAGCCGGGACTCCATAGATCATGAGGATGTCTTGTTTGTCTGCTTGTGACCTACCGTTATTGATCACCAGCCCGCCCCGAGAGTAATTTTCTAATTTTACACAACGTTTTTTACCGAACAGCAAACATCTTACAAGGTAACTTAATTAAGCTTTCGATTTGGTCTGTGTTTGAACTATAGCTACATGAGGGGTATCAAATAAATCCTTAGGTTGGTAGGAACAAATCTAACATACTGTCAATGAGTAGGTGTGTACAAACGTTTGACTGGTACTGTATATCTGCTGCTTTTATATTGTTTTTGTAAACAGTTCATTTGTATGTGGGACCAAAACATCGGATATCTCTAGGCTAAAGGTTCAGGCACTTTAGAACGGTTGAAAAAAACACTTGGATATCCCTTGTATGACCCCTGACACCAGCACAATGTTTGAGAGAGGTTGGTGTTGTAGAAATGTAGTTGGTATAGTGAACAATAACTTTTTGGCACATCCAGTGCGTAAAAACAGTGAAAATACCACATTTGGACTCATTGAAGAGGTTGAAAGGACACTTGAATTTACCCTGGATTCCCCATAACACCACCACAGTGTTTGAGTGAGGTTGATATGGTATAAATTGTGTTTTTAAACTGAACAAATAGCATTTAAGGATTGCATATATGTAAAAGCACTGTAATTATCTAATTTACAGACATATGCCACATTGGAGAGGTTTAGGGACACTTGGAAACGTCCTGTGACCACACCTGACACCACTTACTAAAACATCTGCCCATTTCTAGTTAGGTCTATCAATCCCATTTTTTCCTGATATTGTTCACATGTTGTGGAAACCATCTGTGTTGTGTTTCCATGTGTTTGGAGCTCTGGTCAATGAAAGGTGACTTTCAAAATAAAATAAACAAATATTTTAAAAACTTTTTGTTTGTGCTCATGTATTCTGAACTATATAACTCCTATCTATTTTCTGATCATTTCCCCCCAACCTCCCAGATGTCTTCTTTCCAAATAATTATTTCTACGTCTTTGCGTGTCAGAATCATGTAATTACACATTAATAGCAGTTAGTTTGGGGTATGTCTGTTTAGGCGGAAATCAAAATTTTGCCATTACATTTAAGAAGATGAACAGAAAGAGCTATTACTATATATACACAGTACAAAACACATGGCAAAATGGATTGAATTGGCTTCTGGACCAGACCAGGGGTCTCAAAATAGCCTAGAACATATCAATGGTAAAAGAATAAGCAAACAACACAGGATGTTTAAATAAATATATCAAATTACGCTCCCAAATTGGTTGCAATACCCATTAAATATTTGGGAGCATAATTAGTATGCCATTTTTTTTTTGTATATTTTATAGTTTACTCTCGATTAGTCAGCACCTCTACGAAACATTTTGGGTGTGCGTCAGCTCATGCCTTTTGAAAATAAATATATCTAACATTGTATTCACACAAACTGTTGTGGAGCAACTGTTAGAAGGACATGAGGAAGAGTTGTAATGTGAATGTTGTCACCGCATGTGAACTAATCATAAAACAGGGCGATGAAGCATATACACAACAGCTGGCCTGACCGGCCAATTTCTCTCTCGTACATTTTGATTCCTTCATTACTACTGATATGTGATTGACAGGTATAAATGTTAGATGTATGATAAATCAGTCTTTTAACCGCAGACAATTTGCACACATGGCTTTGTTTAGCGGTTACTGGTCCTTTTAGAGGTAGTAAATCTGTAAACATAATTGGATAGTTCATGCGAAATAATGAATTCAGAATGGGCTGCTCTTAGTATCTCGTGGACAGATTCTGCCCGTAAATCAAATAATCTGTCGTGATGGGATGGAACGCATAGGACAACGAGCAGCAGTAGTTCTGGTGTTTGAGCGTTCGTCACTAATTATTAGGACGTGCCAGGTTCGGGTGAAGGCGGTGCTTAAAGAGAGATAGAGATATTTAAGCAGGAGAGATATTTTTCCGTCAAATATTTTTGAAATGGTGTCATTTTATCACAAAAGTTCAATGATATAAGAACGGCAAATTGATATTGGTGTACTGTAGACATTTGATTTCAGTACATAAATGTGACTTCTCAAACATATATAATGATTTAAAAAGACCCAGAACTTAATCACAGCTGACCAAATTAAGCAAGAATTTTCTAAAAACGTATTACTCAGCTTAGTACTCAGGTCTGAGGTTACAATAGTGTGACTGTTTCGGAAATAAAATGTTCAATATAGTTTCTTAAACATCCTCTGTATTGTGTGCTTATTGTTTACCATTTTGAGACCTTTAAGGAGCAATTTTTTGCGAAAAATTAAACTGGCCACTCAAAAAATTTATAATGTAAATAGCCGACACTTTAGATGAGGCCACACAATAGGACTTAACTAATGATTAGTAAATGGTTTAAAAGACCCTACATTAAACATCATATTCATTATTTTTTGGAATCATTATGAATTACTTTAAAAGTTGTTTATAAATGTGTGAATAACTAGGTTACAAAAAAGTACAAATGTGGAAGTAATGATTAATAAATGATGAATAAACAATTTACTAATCCATTATAAATGCTTTATTACATGGAGTTATTATAAAGTGCTACAGAGAATACTAATCTATAGAAGCAGGCTCATTGGGTAGAGAATTACATAAAGGAAACGACCTAAAAACACCTGTTACTCCTGGCAGACATAGGGCTCTATTCAATATGCATAGCAGAAGTTGAGCTTTACAGTGTGACTGAAATGTAAAGGCAAAGTTCCCTTGTTAGCGGAGACTGCATTCATGGTAAACGCTGTATATGTCGGCTTACTTGGAAATTACCTTTACATTTATATCGCACAATCTGATACAGATTGAATAGAGCCCATAGTGTAACCTGTCCACAGTGCATATCTAAACCCCTACTGATGATCAACACAGAAAACAGTCCAGATAACCGAACAGGGTAATATTTTAAGACCTAAATTAGGCACAAGCAAACACTTTGAGGCTGACAAACTTTTGGGAATGTCTGGACTTCAGGAGTCCCAGGCTGGAGTGTGGTGATATTTTTGGGGGGTGAAACTGGGAAGTCAAAGATTAGTCCTTTCCTTAAAGTTCACCATCTCTCGTTTACCACCCAACATAGCCAACAACCATTTGCTAAATCACAGGACAAACCCATAATATATTTTAATCAGATCATTGAAATAACTTACATTGGTGGTTTATTAGGGGCAGTGCTCGTTTCTCTTTTCTGAATACTGTACATAACTGACTACTGTATGGGAGGTAGAGACGTTGAGTTGCAGACAGTTGCCCAGGTACAAACGTTGAGTTGCAGACAGTTGCCCAGGTACAAACGTTGAGTTGCAGACAGTTGCCCAGGTACAAACGTTGAGTTGCAGACAGTTGCCCAAAATATCGAGAACAACCCTCTGCATGTACTGATGCGACCGGTTCAATTAACAGGTAATTAGAAAAACAATGGCCATGGGAGCCAGACCAGAGCCGATCCAAAGATACCATTCAAAGGGTGTGTTGTGAAATGATTAATTGTTTGATAGACAATTGTGAAAATTCATACCAAACAGAGAAACAAAGTTTTGTATCAACTTGTCAGGAAGCTTCTGAAACTTAATCAAATAGTTTTACAGAACAAGGTAGTTCTCCTAAACTGAACAGTACCGTCGGTTTGGTAGCTCAGCCAGTAAATAAGGCACAATTTACACAGTAGTCAATAGGAATAGCCTATGTCATGGACGTCAATCCAAATGGATATTCAGTGCCTTCGGAAAGTATTCAGACCCCTTGACTTTTTACAAATTTTCTGACGTTACAGACTTAATCTAAAGTTGATCAAATCGTTTTCCCCCCCCATCAATCTACACACAATACCCATAATGACAAAGCAAAAACAGGTTTTTATAAATATTTGCAAATTTATAAAGAAAATGAAAAACTCAAATATCACATTTACATAAGGATCTAGACCCTTTACTCTGTAATTTTTTGAATACCTTTGGCAGTGATTACATCATCAAGTCTTCTTGGGTATGACACTACAAGCTTGGCACACCTATATTTGGGGAGTTAATCCCATTCTTCTCTGCAGATCCTCTCAAGCTCTGTCAGGTTGGATGGGGAGTGTTGCTGCACAGCTATTTTCAGGTCTCTCCAGAGATGTTTGATCAGGTTCAAGTCTGGGCTCTGGCTGGGCCACTCAAGGACATTATGAGACTTGTCCCGAAGCCACGCCTGCGTTGTCTTGGCTGTGTGCTTAGGGTTGTTGTCCTGTTGGAAGGTGAACCTTCCAGTCTGAGGTCCTGAACGCTCTGGAGCAGGTTTTCATCAAGGATCTCTCTGTTTCCTCCAGATGTGACACTTGGCATTCAGACCAAAGAGTTCAATCTTGGTTTCATCAGACCAGAGAATCTTGTTTCTCACGGTCTGAGAGTCTTTAACTCCAAGCGGGCTGCCTTTTACTGAGGAGTGGCTTCTGTCTGGCCACTCTACCGTAAAGGCCTGATTGGTGGAGTTCTGCAGAGATGGTTGTCGAAGGTTCTCCCATCTCCACAGAGGAACTCTGGACCTATGTCAGAGTGACCATCAGGTTGTTGGTCACCTCCCTGACAAAGGCCCTTCTCCCCCGATTGCTCAGCTTGTCTGGGCGGCCAGCTCTAGGAGGAGTCTTGGTGATTCCAAACTTCTTCCATTTAAGAATGATGGAGGCCACTGTGTTCTTGGGGACTTTCAATGCTGCAGCATTTTTGTTGGTACCCTTCCCCAGATCTGTGCCTCCACACAATCCTGTCTTGGAGCTCTACGGACAATTCCTTCGACCTCACGGCTTGGTTTTTGCTCTGACATAAACTGTCAACTGTGGGACCTTTATATAAACAGTTATGTGCCTTTCCAAATCATGTCCAATCAATTGAATTTACCACAGGCTGACTCCAATCAAGTTGTAGAAACATCTCAAGGATGATCAATGGAAGCAGGATGCAACTGATATCAGGTTCAATTTGTGTGTAGATTGCTGAGGAAAATGTTTTATTTAATCCAATTTAGAATAAGGCTGAAAACGTAACAAAATGTGAAAAAAGTCCAAGGGGTCTGAATACTTTCCGAAGGCACTGTAGGCATTGTGAAAAGTTAGGCTTTAGCTCCGTTTATTGTATCAGACCATCTTTGAAGGATTTTCTTGCAATTTATCATTGACGGTGCAGATAGACATCTGAGATCCAATCCACACAGGCTCAATAGGCAGAAAATTGCCCTTGTGGAAGAAAATCTTGCATTAAATCAATGAAAGTATCCAGCAATTACCTTGGCTGTGCTTTCTTTGTAAATCCTCATTCTACATGGCTTTGTAGTTACCACTTAAAAAAAAAAAAAACTCTACCTAGCAGTGTTTGCTTGCTTTACCTGGAAATGGTTGCCGTTTCAAAGTCATTAATGAATTGTAAAGGCAAGACCAGTGTAGGGACTACAGTTTCATATATCTGAGATGATTGACAGGTGCAATAGTGGCATGTGTCATAGCTTTGTTTTAAAGGGCAAAGTGTAGATTATGGCAGGCAGCTCTGAGCTTTGCTGGAGGGCAAATGTCATTGCAGATATTGCTGGGGCCTCAGGATGATTAAATGTCAAAAAAATCTGAGAGATGTGTTTATGTCTCTGTTGCTCTGTCTTGCCAACTGACAAAATACAGCATACTAGATTGTTTTGGATACTGTTGGAAAAGGCCTCTTGACTGAGCTGTGTTGCAATATGAGTTATTGGAAAGCCGTTGTGTGTCAGGCTTAAAGTCAATGCCCTTTTACCTCCACTAAATTCAGCTATGTCTTAGATGGTGCAGGTCAACTGAGCAATGGATCTCCACTGAAGTATTACGTAACAAATTAATATAATGTTGTTAATGTATTTCTAGTGTTGCTACGCAGGTATGAGAGCAACTCAATGTAAAGTGTTACCTAGAGCAACTTAATATACACTACTGTTCAAAAGATTGAACTATACTTGTTTTTGAAAGGATTTTTAATTTATTTTTTCAATTTTAAAATGACATCGAATTGAAGACAAATACAGTGTAGACATTGTTAATGTTGTAAATGACTATTGTAGCTGGAAACAGCAGATTTTTAATGGAATATCTACATAGGCCCATTATCAGCAACCATCACTTCTGTGTTCCAATGGCACGTTGTGTTAGCTAATCCAAATTTATAATTTTAAAAGGCTAATTGATCATTAGAAAACCATTTTGCAATTATGTTAGCACAGCTGAAACTGTTGTTCTGATTAAAGAAGCAATAAAACTGGCCTTCTTTAGACTAGTTGAGTAGCTTGAGCATCAGCATTTGTGGGTTCGATTACAGGTTCAAAATGGCCAGAAACAAAGACTATTCTTGTTCTGAGAAATGAAGGCTATTCCATGCAAGAAATTGCCAAGAAACTGAAGATCTAGTACAACGCTGTGTAGTACCCCTTCACAGAACAGCGCAAACTGGCTCTAATCAGATTAGAAAGAAGAGTGGGAGGCCCCGGTGCACAACTGAGCAAGAGGTGTCTAGTTTGAGAAACAGACGCCTCACAAGTCCTCAACTGGCAGCTTCATTAAATAGTACCCACAAAACACCAGTCTCAATGTCAACAGTGAAGAGGCGACTCCGGGATGCTGGCCTTCCAGGCAGAGGTCCTCTGTCCAGTGTCTGTGTTCTTTTGCCCATCTTAATCTTACATTTTTATTAGCCAGTCTGAGATATGGCTTTTTTTTTGCAACTCTGCCCAGCATCCCGGAGTCACTGCAGACCCTGATTCGATTCCAGGGTGTATCACAACCGGCCGTGATTGGGAGTCCCATAGGGCGGCGCACAATTGGCCCAGCGTCGTCCGGTTCAGGGTTTGGCCTTGGTAGGCCGTCATTGTAAAATAATATTTTTTTCTTAACTGACTTGCCTAGTTATATAGAAAATATATAAAAGGAGCTCAGTGACTTTCAACGTGGCACCGTCATAGGATGCCAGTTTTCCAACAAGTCAGTTTATCAAATTTCTGCCCTGCTAGAGCTGTCCCGGTCAACTGTAAGTGCTGATATTGTGAAGTGGAAACGTCTAGGAGCAACAACAGCTCAGCAGCGAAGTGGTAGGCCACAAAAGCTCACAGAATGGGAAATCTGAGTGCTGAAGTGCGTAATGCGTAAAATTCGTCTGGCCTCGGTTTCAACACTCACTACAAAGTTCCAAACTGCCTCTGGAAGCAAGGTCAGCACAAGAACTGATCGTCATGAAATGGGTTTCCATGGCCGAGCAACTGCAACCTAAGATCACCATGCGCAATGCCAAGTGTCGGCCGGAGTGGTTTAAAGCTCTCTGCCATTGGACTCTGGAGCAGTGGGAGAAGGCTCTTTCCTGTTTTAGCATGACAATGCCCCCGTGCACAAAGTGAGGTCCATACAGAAATGGTTTGTCGAGATTGGTGTGGAAAAACTTGACTGGCCTGCACAGAGCCCTGACCTCAACCCAATCAAACACCTTTGGGATGAACTGGAACCAGTGGAGGCTTGTGACTTGAACAATTGAGGAGGATGGGAGACCCACGGTATAGGTGCGGAACCCACGGAGATGACAGTGTGTTTTTAAAATCGTTGAAGACTATTTGTTTTAACCTAAAGCATTTAATAAAGACAATTATAGTACAATATTATGGGGAATGGGAATGAGATGGCTACTTACACTGTGTTGGAAAGGGATCACAGCAGTGATTGTATGAGGCATGAGTTGAGGTGTTCGGAGGCTTGGCCAGTATTTGACTGGGAAGACAAAAAACAATAACACTACACAGTTAGTCAAAAGAGCTAAGAATGAGTTAGTCCAAGCAAGGAGTAAAATCATTGATGTGTAATAATGTGTATGTGATTGACTCTACATACAGTAATTGTATGTAGAGTGAAAATTGATAGGGGTACTCACAGTGCTTGGAGGGGAAACATTCAATGTCAGTGTATGAGCGGGCATATGAGACTTCAGTTCATGTCAGGAGAAAGTTGACAATGGTAGTGGAGTAGAGTAGTCATCACCTCTTAATCAGGGAACAGGAGGGGACTTAGTTGTAAATACAAATAGCAGATACATTCCATTACAGCTGCGCCATCGTACGTTTGGACAAGTTTCTCTATGAAGTTAAACTCAGACATCTCAAAATTCATAAAGTCAAACACAGACTGCGCATCTTGCCCACTTTACACATTAAAGTACTGTATCCCAAGAAACGTTAATGAATAAAGCCCTGATCATCCACATACCTGACGATAACTGACAACTGCAAGCAGACTGGTGGCACCATAGGTCCCAGAGCGGTGGGGCAATTTTTAACGGTTGAAAAATCGTCTCGTTTTCATCCGATACAGCATGTCAGATTTCTAATGTTTAGGTGTAGCTTAGGCTGCTGCAACATTTATGGCACGAGTTTTTGATTGTGTCTGTTTGTGTTGCACTGTCTCTCTTTAATCTAACCTTGAATGGATGATGCGACGGAAGCTATCAAATAATTCCGATTTTTTTTGGCATCCTAGAATAGACAGTCGAAAGTTCGATATGTTCAGCAAGTAAAGCATCATAACCTGTAATTACCTCTGCAAGCTCCATGTAGTTGCCCTTGTTAACGGAATTTCCCGTCTCGTCGTGTCCTCCAAAAGCAAATTCTTGCATGCCCTGCTTTTGTTTTTTCGTTTAGCTGAACGATCGATGTTCTTCAGGTCACTGTACCCACCTTTCGACCAAGGCTCAGAATTTCCAAAAAGCAGGCAAGGCCAGCAATACAGGCGGCCTGATGAAAGGCTCCCGGTTAACCAGCTATACTTTTGATATCAGTTGGTATTTAAACACCATCACCTTTTCATCCTACTTCATGAAACTGATCTCAGGCAGAGGTCGACCCTCGCTTTTAATTCACACCTTTTCCATGTACCCCAGAGAATGAAAGGGGTTATTCAATAAAAAGTCCACAACATTTTCGGCAGCGTTGGCCATTCTACCATTCTGGTGGAGGAAACTGCACACTTGTGCTGTTAGCTAGCTAGCTACTGAAGTTTTTGCAATTTATTTAAATGTGCCTTGCTAACTGGACACAAAAATAAAGATCTAAAACCAATAAAACAATTTATAATATACCTCCTCCGTCTCCTGTAATTTGAAAAAACGAATTTGAATTGAATAATATCCCCAAAATACTCAACTATCACTCATAATCTCTATCCAACAATGTCACCAAGCCTCAACACATAGAACCCCCATAATGCTCTGTGGCACAATACCAATACAACTCACTAGGTTCATTCTCTGATCCTAATTCTATGATTGGATGGACAACATGTCAGTTCATACTGCAAAAGCTTTGATTGGTTGGAGGACATCCTCCGGAAGTGGTCATAATTACCATGTATGTCTATGGAAGGGGGTGAGGCCTACGAGCGTCCTAGGTTTTGTATTGAAGTCATTGTAGCCAGAGGAGGACGGAAGCTAGCTATCCTCCGGGTACACCATGGTGCTACCCCAGACAGCAGGTGTCCACATACTTATTTTGGTCATGTAGTGCATTCGGAAAGTATTCAGACCCTTTTTCCACATTCTGTTACGTTGCAGCATTCTTCAAAAAAAGTATTTTTCCTCATCAAAGCGTTGTCATTGTAAATAAGAATGTGTTCTTAAATTACTTGCCTAGTTAAATAAAAAATACTAAAAATAATCTTGACACAATACCCCATAATGACAAAGTGAAAACAGGTTTTTATACATTTTAGCAAATGTATTAAAAATAAAAAACATATGTAAATAAGGTATAAGTATTCAGACCCTTTGCTATGAGATCCTAGATCCTCACCCGAGTAAGAGGTCACATGCACAGGATACAAAAGGTGTAAACGGTACAGGGAAATGGTTACTTGCATAGTGGAGTCTTTTGTTTAGACATATAGCTAGTTCAAACCACAGCTCTCAGCATATCTTAATCTTTGTGTTCTATTTGAATGATTATGTTCCTTCCAATTTATATAAAAATCACCTAAGATAAATACATCTCTGTTACTCTCTGTGGCCTGTTCAAACCCAGTGCATAAGTCATCCAGATAAGACACCTTAGGGCTAGAGGTCCGTACACACATCCTACCAATATGGGTGCCTGGTGAGGCAGATGTACTTGAACCCATAGTGCCTCTACTTAACATACATTAAGGTCACCCCTCCTCTTGAAAGGTATACAATTCTGAACATACAGCGCTACACCGCCACCATTCCTAGCCGTGGCCTATTCCCAGAGGCCTTACCATTTCTCTGGACTCTGGAGAAAGTGACATTATGCACGACATCTGTGGGCAGTTTCAGTCTCGGACAGTGTCCTAGCAGTCTCTCTCGGTATCCCAGAGAAGATGAGATTGTCCCGCATTGATCGACACTGTACATCAAGCAAGGTTCCTTTAAGTTGTTTGTTCTCCCTTTGCACTACCTCCACCTTGCCACGAATAGAGTCTACAGAGAAAGAGCCGTTAAAGATAGAGCTTAGTTTAGTGTATTGGTGATTCAGCATTATTACATGTTGAATAAATCTGATATCAAAGCAGGGAATTAACAACCAAGACCCTTTCCCTTCCCAGACAAACCATCATACACAGTAGAAAATGAATAATCTCTTTTATTCAATCAATTGATCTACTCTACGCAGGTCATTTTATTTATGAAAACAACAGGTCCTCATTGTGACATGTGATTGAACCAACGCGACTAATAAAACTGTGGGATTAAGTTCTAGATACAGACGGACCGGAAAGGTTATGCCCAAACAGATACATATCTACGTCTTATTTTAGCCTGGACAGCCGCTAGTGGGCTCTATTCTCCACTATCCGTCTGGACATAATGTGCCCAGAAGGTCCCTGGCGACCGGCTCGTACATAAAACATCCTCAATTCAGGCTGCAAATGATTCAGTTTCCTCCATAACTCGATTTAACAGGGCATCATTGGAGAATTTTTTTTTTTATAAAGAAGGGTCAAATATGCATACTTTCTTAATAAAACACAATTTTTCCACCACCATTTTCAAACGTTGCCCAACATCATAAAGTAAAATTAGCCATCCTAGCATGGTGGTGGAAAAGTATGCATGTTGCCCACATCTGGCGACAGCAGGGCGTGTCTTATTTAATTCATCAAGCTGACCATATTGAATTCTCAGCCAACAACTGCCCATTAGTGAAAGTCATTAGAAATGTATTACATTGAGCCACCTAATATTACTAGCCTGCTACTATTATTCATTACAATTTCTAAAACCTGGTTAACCCAGTTCAACACACCAGTTCTGAGCGCAGTGGTTTCAAGAACCTTGGAAGGCTAACCCAAAGATCTTGCAATAAAGAGGCTTCCTTACACACACATGGATGTAGATTTATGACTTATTGAGCTAAATTGAGGCCTGTGTTAGAGTAATCCCAAAGACTGTCTCAGTAGGCAAAACTGGTTTTAATTACATTTTTTTTTATTGTATTTTACCTTTATTGAACTAATTCTTATTTACAATGACGGCCTACCAGAAGGCCTCCTGCGGGGACGGGGCTGAGATAAAAATAAAAAATAAATAAATGTATTACGTGGTTAGGTTGTATACTGGTTGTAGGAGGACATTTTGTTAATGCCTTTGTAGGTTATGCATAGTCTAATTTGGTCTCCATGTGTATGTTATAGGCAAAGATCCATGAATTAACAGTGTTATCATATTGACCACCTTGTTCGGGTTAAACTGTTCAATCAGATGCTTGATCAGATGGAACCGGTCATAATCAATGTCTATCCTATTTATCTTTATCAGGGTATTGACCTCATATTCGTAAAGATTAGAGACATCTGACACTTGACCTATATTTAGAAATTGATAATACTAGTTTATCCATTTATGTAGTGCTTATGAAGCCTAAATTAATGCTTTATGAAGCCTTCATAAGATGCACTTTAAATAAAGCAGGACCAAATATTTAGTAAAATCACAATATGACAAACTGGACTCAATGTGAGAAACTAGCCATCGTATGAAACTCAATATCATTACTTGCAAACAGGCTACCATAAGCCAAATGCCAAATCAAATGTCCATTATTTCTGGTAGGGCTAATTCTTATGACTTTGACAAAATCTAAAATAGGGAGTCAAGCTGCCTGGAAATGGCTCCATTCATTGTGGTGCCTGTGAGGTTTGGCATATCCCTCGGGGAGTTTGGAAACAACAGCCATGAATCCCAGGGTTGAATGTCACGTTCCTGACCTTATTTGCCTTTGTTTTACTTTGTTTAGTTGGTCAGGACGTGAGCTGGGTGGGTAGTCTATGTTATGTGTTTCTATGTTTAGGTTCATTGGTAATTAGCCTTATATGGTTCTCAATCAGGGACAGGTGTTTGACGTTTCCTCTGATTGAGAACCATATAAAGGTAGGCTGTTCACACTGTTTGTTTGTGGGTGATTGTCTTCCGTGTCTGTGTATGTCGCACCACACGGGACTGTTTCGTTTTCGTTCGTGTATATAGTCTGTTCCTGTTCGTGCGTTCTTCGTGTTATTATGTAAGTTCGTTTGTTCAGGTCTGTTGACTTCGTTTATTGTTTTGTAGTTTGTTCAAGTGTTCATAGTGTTTCGTCTTGTGATAATAAATCATTATGTCTACATACCTCGCTGCGTGTTGGTCCGATCCATGCTCCTCCTCGTCTGAGGAGGAGAACGACTTCGACGACCGTTACATTGAAGTTGGAACTACTACCAAAACACTGGAAGGGAGAAGCCACAATAATCAAACACTAATTTCCTACTTAGTTTTAGCGTTGACACTAAAAACACAAGGCCCCGTAAATTATGTATTTTGCTTCCGAGACAACGTCCATTTCGAACAGGGAGAGACAAGGCTAGATAGCAATAATAATTAGGACTGTGTGTGGCTAGAGATATTAGGCTGTGTGTTAAGCAAAACGTTTTCAGTAATTCATATAATTATTTGCATAGTAGTAAATGCAGGGAAGAAAACATGATTATACCCAAATTTTCAGTGTGTGCAGACTAAAAATGCATTGAATACACACATCTGTCACTACCTCAGTTATGTCTTTCCATATTACACATTTGTCTGTGCATCCATGTAACATGTCCTCCATTTCCTTACCTTTTGACTTTTGATTCTACTTTACATAATATATGTTTGGCTGCCTTGAGCAAATGTACAATTTTGCACTAAAAAACGAACAATTACCACAATGCTTGTGCAACACGGCACTCAAGTGTATAATAGCAACAGTTGGTCAAAAAAACAGCATTGCAGTTTAAAAAAAGACTATATTTTTAGTGCCTACAAATATACCAATGTGTAGGCCAAGCAAGTCCTAATTCCTCAGGCAGTGGCGGTCTCAGTGTCTCGTAGAGACAGAATATTCATTAGCATTAGCTAATAGCATATAGACAATTCTGATCTGGATAAATACTTCTTCAGGCTTCAATGAACATTTATGACCTTTTGGGATGTGAAGGTCAGCCAAAGTGTCAAGATTAATAGGCTTCTACTTGATATATTTTCTTTCCTTTGCCTTCACATTTGGAAAATCACCTGAATGATTTCAAAGTGGCTCATAAAATATCTCCATAAATCTTTTCTCACCGAGTGAGATGAAGTTAACACGTCCAGCCTCTGCCGAAATGCAGTGGTTATACTGGAGCAACAATAACATATAGGTTGGAAGTATTGTATTGTTTACAGGTGTGTGGTCATATATTTCTCTCCTTCTTTCTGTTTATGGCTCCAGTTGGTGTGGGTCACATAAACAACTTAATCTAAAGTGTTATATATATATACATACACATACAGTTGAAGTCGGAAGTTTACATACACCTTAGACAAATACATTTAAACTCAATTTTCACAATTCCTGACATTTAATCATAGTAAAAATTCCCTGTCTTAGGTCAGTTAGGATCCCCACTTTATTTTAAGAATGTGAAATGTAGAGAGAATGATTTATTTCAGCTTTAATTTCTTTCATCATCCAATTGACTCAAATGATGTCAATTAGCCTATCAGAAGCTTCTAAAGCCATGACATCCTTTTCTGGAATTGTCCAAGCTGTTTAAAGGCACAGTCAATTTAGTGTATGTAAACTTCCGACTTCAACTGTATACACAGTGCATTCGGAAAGTATTCAGACCCTTTACTCAGTACTTTGTTGATGCACCTTTGGCAGGGATTATGCTGTTCGTGTGTATGTATTTTTACTATATATACACAGTTAATTCGGAAAGTAATACATAATAAAATATTTTTTTCCTCTCTTCAATCTACACACAATACCCGAATAATGACAAAGCAAAAACAGGTTTTTCAAAATTTTTACAAATTTATGCAAATAAAAAAACTGATATATAATACATTTACATAAGGATTCAGACCCTTTACTCAGGACTATTTTGAAGAAACTTGAGACATCCTTGAGTCTTCTTGAGCAGGATGCTACATAAGCTTGGCACACCTTTATTTGGGGAGTTTCTCACATTTTTCTCAGCAGATCCTCTCAAGCTCTGTCAGGTTGAATGGGGAGGGTCGTTGCAATGCTATTTTCAGGTCTCTCCAGAGATGTTCGATCGGGTTCAAGTCCGGGCTCTGGCTGGGCCACTTTAAGCACCTTCAGAGACTTGTCCTGAAGCCACTCCTGCGTTGTCTTGGCTGCGTGCTTCAAATCAAATCAAATCAAATTTTATTTGTCACATACACATGGTTAGCAGATGTTAATGCGAGTGTAGCGAAATGCTTGTGCTTCTAGTTCCGACAATGCAGTAATAACCAACAAGTAATCTAACCTAACAATTCCACAACTACTACCTTATACACACAAGTGTAAAGGGATAAAGAATATGTACATAAAGATATATGAATGAGTGATGGTACAGAACGGCATAGGCAAGATGCAGTAGATGGTATAGAGTACAGTATATACATATGAGATGAGTAATGTAGGGTATGTAAACATAAAGTGGCATAGTTTAAAGTGGCTAGTGATACATGTATTACATAAAGATGGCAAGATGCAGTAGATGATATAGAGTACAGTATATACATATACATATGAGATGAGTAATGTAGGGTATGTAAACATTATATTAAGTGGCATTGTTTAAAGTGGCTAGTGGTACATTTTTACATAATTTCCATCAATTCCCATTATTAAAGTGGCTAGAGTTGAGTCAGTATGTTGGCAGCGGCCACTAAATGTTAGTGGTGGCTGTTTAACAGTCTGATGGCCTTGAGATAGAAGCTGTTTTTCAGTCTCTCGGTCCCTGCTTTGATGCACCTGTACTGACCTCGCCTTCTGGATGATAGCGGGGTGAACAGGCAGTGGCTTGGGTGGTTGTTGTCCTTGATGATCTTTATGGCCTTCCTGTGACATCGGGTGGTTTAGGTGTCCTGGAGGGCAGGTAGTTTGCCCCCGGTGATGCGTTGTGCAGACCTCACTACCCTCTGGAGAGCCTTACGGTTGTGGGCGGAGCAGTTGCCGTACCAGGCGGTGATACAGCCCGACAGGATGCTCTCGATTGTGCATCTGTAGAAGTTTGTGAGTGCTTTTGGTGACAAGCCGAATTTCTTCAGCCTCCTGAGGTTGAAGAGGCGCTGCTGCGCCTTCTTCACAACGCTGTCTGTGTGGGTGGACCAATTCAGTTTGTCCGTGATGTGTACACCGAGGAACTTAAAACTTTCCACCTTCTCCACTACTGTCCCGTCGATGTGGATAGGGGGGTGCTCCCTCTGCTGTTTCCTGAAGTCCACAATCATCTCCTTTGTTTTGTTTTGTTGCTTAGGGTCATTGTCCTGTTGGAAGGTGAACAGTATGAGGTCCTGAGCGCTCTGGAGCAGGTTTTCATCAAGCATCTCTTTGTAATTTGCTCCGTTCATCTTTCGCTTTATTCTGACTAGTCTCCCAGTCCCTTTATTTAACTAGGCAAGTCAGTTAAGAACAAATTCTTATTTACAATGACGGTCTAGGAACAGTGGGTTAACTGCTTTGTTCAGGGGCAGAACGACAGAACTTGTCAGCTTGGGGATTTGATCTAGCAAACTTTCGGTTACTGGCCCAACGCTCTAACCACTAGGCTGAAAAACATCCCCACGACATGATGCTGCCACCACCATGCTTCCCCGTAGGGATGGTGCCAGGTTTCCTCCAGATGTGACCCTTGGCATTCAGGCCAAAGAGTTAAAACTTGGTTTCATCAGACCAGATAATCTTGATTCTCATGGTCTGAGAGTCCTTTAGGTGCCTATTGACAAACTCCAAGCAGGTTGTCATGTGCCTTTTACTGAGGAGTGGCTTGCATCTGGCCACTACAATAAAGCCCTGATTGATGGGAGTGCTGCAGAGGTGGTTGTCCTTCTGGAAGGTTCTCCCATCTCCACAGAGGAACTCTGTCAGAGTGACCATAGGGTTCTTGGTAACCTCCCTGACCAAGGACCTTCTCCCCCAATTGCTCAGTTTGACCGGGCGGCCAGCTCTTGGAAGAGTCTTGGTGATTCCAAACTTCTTCCATTTAAGAATGATGGTGACCACTGTGTTGTTTGGGGACCTTCAATGCTGCAGACATTTTTTGGTACCCTTCCCCAGATCTGTGCCTCGACACAATCCTGTCTCGGAGCTCGACGAAAAATTCCTTCGACCTCATGGTTTGGTTTTTGCTCTGACATGCACTTTCAACTGTGGGACCTTATATAGACAGGTGTGTGCCTTTCTAAATCATGTCCTATCAATTGAATTTACCACAGGTGGACTCCAATCAAGTTGTAGAAACATCTCAAGGATGAATAATGGAAACAGGATGCACCTAGGCTCAATTTCGAGTGACAAATAAACATTGATTTTATTTGATATAGTGTGTGTTCTATATCACCCGAGCTATACACTCTCTGAAGAACCTTAAAGGTGAACCCTTTAAATAACCTTTTTTTGGTTCCAGGTAGAACTGTTTTGGAACTGTTTTTATACAGAGGGTTCTATGTACATGGAACCCAAATCTGGAACAGCCAAAGAACCCTTTCGGAACCCTTTATTCTAAGAGTATAGTTGATTGTACATGAGTCAATCAGCCTTGCCACAGTGACAGCCAGATCATCTATCTGAGCTAGGTGATAGTGCTGTGTGGCCCTCAGGAACTCTGTGGTGGACAAATGTGACCGACCGGCTCAATTCGTTCTTAAGTTGCTAAATTTGAAATTGTGTTTTTTACATTTGATTTTTTTTTCAAGTATATCATACACTGCAGTTGAGGAACAATGAGAACGTAATTCTGCTTTGCAAGTTAATTAACTTGTAACCCCACTTTTGAGAAAATGACTTGTGAATGATTTGGTACACCTACTGGAGAGCTCTTTTTTGTCTACGCCCATTTAGCATTGTTCACACCATCTTAATCCTTAGCCCCAACCTTCTCTTTAAGGATTAACAAGGTAGTGAACAACCAAAAATGTCAAGACTAAAAGTAGTGAATGTACAGTACCAGTCAAAAGTTTGGACACACCTACTCATTCAAGGGTTTTTCATTATTTATTTTACATTTTTCTACATTGTAGAATAATAGTGAAGACATAACTATGAAGTAACATATATGGAAACATGTAGTAACCAAAAAAAGTGTTAAACAAATCAAAATATATTTAATATTCTTCCAAGTAGCTACCCTTTGCCTTGATGACAGCTTTACACACTCTTGGCATTCTCTCAACCAGCTTCAACTGGAAGTTAAAATGATAACAGACAGCCCGACTACACGTCCCTCTGGAAAATACAGAAATAATGTGAGATCAATGAAAGTAGTGCCAATCAAATAATCTAAATGTTGTTTATGCTTTACATACCAAGTGTTGTCATTGATTTCTTGTAGAGATGCCACACTGCTGCTATTGTCACATTGGATGGCAGCAGCTTTCCACCAAAGTGTTTGTGTCCTGGGTGGCGTCCTGGTAATACTATTGCATTATCCTCTGCGAAGTTGTTGATGAGCAAGTCCTCATGCTTCAGGTGTAACCTATGCTTACTTGGGCCAGCTCTCTTTTTGATGGGAGGCATTAGACCATTCTCCTTGTATGACTGGTGGAGGAGAGTCAGGTGTATTCTACTGATGCTGAAAGACAAATTCCAGATACAAATATTTTGGCATTATTATACCATTTTTTAATTTATTTTTATTTCACCTTTATTTAACCAGGTAAGCTAGTTGAGAACAAGTTCTCATTTACAACTGCGACCTGGCCAAGATAAAGCAAAGCCTCAAATAGGTTCAATGTTAGCTAGTTAGCTAGCTAACATTAGGCTATAACTAGCAATGCGAAATGGCATTATGAGAACATTACTACACACAGATAATAAATGTAATGTTTGCAAGCGAGCCAGCCATCTAACGTCACCTAGCTAGCTAGCAGTAAGCTTTAACTTGCAAAATTATAAACGTATAATATCTGAAACTAGACTCTAGACTCTAGAATATCTGAAACTAGACTCTTACCCGTATACATGGATGAATGCTTCACGGCAGACTGCAACCCCTTTCATTAAATAAGACATCCTGTGTCATTTCCGTTTTGTTTGTACAGCTTGCTTGGATCATTGTTGTGTTTAGTCACTCTGGTTCACACTGACCATGTGCAATGCCATAATAATCATCTCAAGCTTTAGCCCCCACCCAAACTCTGACCATTTTACTCGCCCTAGCAGAGCTGGTTAGGCTGTTTTCTTGTCATCCAGAGCGTTGTTGACTGTGCTCTTGGCAACAATTTAAACATGCTTTTTTGCCGAAGTTTACTGACACCGGCCATATTCAACCAGTGTTGAGCGTGAGTAAATTCATCAGTTATTCTGCACTCTGGCAGACTCAGACGAAAATGCTCTGGAACAGTTGTCGCAGTGACGTTCTATAGACCTTTTGCACAACGTAGCAACGCCCACTTCCGCTCAACTTTCTACCCGATACATAGCTTCCTCTCCCGATTGCATCCTGTCAGCCTGATTGTTTTTTATTTTATTTTATTTCACCAGGTAGGCCAGTTGAGAACAAGTTCTCATTTACAACTGCGACCTGGCCAAGATAAAGCAAAACAGTGCGACAAAAACAGCAACACAGAGTTACACATGGGATAAACAAACGTACAGTCTATAACACAATATAAAAGTCTATATACAGTGTGTGCAAATGAGGTAAGACTAGGGAGGTAAGGCAATAAATAGGCTGTAGTGGCGAAGTAATTACAATTTAGCAATTAACACTGGAGTGATAGATGTGCAGAAGATGAATGTGCAAGTAGAGATACTGTGGTGCAAAGGAGCAAAACATAAAAAAGAACAATATGGGGATGAGGTAGTTGGATGGGCTATTTACAGGTGGGCAATATACAGGCGCAATGATCTGTAAGCTGCTCTGACAGCTGATGCTTAAAGTTAGTGAGGGCGATATGAGTCTCCAGCTTCAGTGATTTTTGCAGTTCGTTCCAGTCATTGGCAGCAGAGAACTAGAAGGAAAGGCGGCCAAAGAAGGAATCGGCTTTGGGGTGACCAGTGAAATATACCTGCTGGAGCGTGTGCTACGTGTGGGTGCTGCTATGGTGACCTGTGAGCTGAGATAAGGCGGGGCTTTACCTAACAAAGAATTATAGATGACCTATAGCCAGTAGGTTTGGCGACGAATATGAAGCGAGGGCCAGCCAACGAGAGCATACAGGTCGCAGTGGTGGGTAGTATATGGGGCTTTGGTGACAAAACAGATGGCACTGTGATAGATTGCATCCAATTTGCTGAGTAGAGTGTTGGAGGCTATTTTGTAGGATAGTCAGTTTTACGAGGGTATGTTTGGCAGCATGACTGAAGGATGCTTTGTTGCGAAATAGGAAACCGATTCTAGATTTCATTTTGAATTGGAGATGCTTAATCTGAGTCTGGAAGGAGAGTTTACAGTCTAACCAGACACCTAGGTATTTGTAGTTGTCCACATATTCTAAGTCAGAACCGTCCAGGTTAGTGATGGATAGTTGATAGCCACTTAACTAGTTAGCGCGTTAATAGTTAGCTAGCTAAGAGACAAACATTTTTTTTACAAAAATCACTAACTGAACAGAAACACAATTTTTAACAAGAATGATAAAAAAACGCAATAGAAATATGATTATATTAATATACTGATTACCGCAGTATATTAATGATAAAACAAGCAACTTTGAGGCTAGTATGGCTACAATCAGGCTGACAGGACACAATTGGGAGAGGAAGCTATGTATCGGGTAGGAAGTTGAGCGGAAGTGGGCGTTGCTACATTGTGCAAAAGGACTATTGAAATGAATACTTGCATACTGGAGTCTTTTAAGTTTTAATACACAATACATTGTTTTTTTAAAGCCACGTTAGACAGCAATACTCTACACATACGGACCAGCTCAAATAGACAGACGCATGCTATATGGCAGACCAATACAAACTCATCTCTCGGCATGTCCAGTCCACTCAATATCTCAGCCAATCATGGCTAGCGGGAAGGTTGCTGACTTTTTCTGTGGCTTAACCAACTAGGCTCCTAATTTAACAATTGTATTTGTATTTACAGATGGCATACAAGTTTGTTATTAAGGCAGATGAAAGTTCACATGTTCGAGAAGGCAATTCTGCCCCCCCAAAAAAGTTTCGATTTATTTATTTTTTGTTCTCAAAAGGGCTGTCCTGTGAAGTAGTGACCACCACATATACCTAGTTTCCTGAAAAGGGTCACATATACAGTATATCCATTGATTCTTGAAGAATATAACTTATAAATCCCTCATGAGCTTAGTTCAAGTGTCACACTCCATGAGAACCCAAAATATAAGCTTGTTTTTCTCCAATGTTTGTAAACATTGTAAATATAAACAAACACGGTATAGCCTCATAACATGATTAAAACAATACTTTTCATATCATGGATGGTCAGTCTTTGCATCCATAGCTCTGTCTATTAATCTGAGAGTGTTTACATTTCTCCAGGCCCATCCATCAGCTTTTTACCAAAACAGAGGCGGGGCGACCGTTTTGTTGTTGTTTCATCTGTGGATTTGCCCTTTAAACAGCTGCATATTATCAAGATATCAAAGTGTCACCAACAAAAAGGTAAACAATAGGCCTATAGCAAATGCAGCACATGGCATTCATTTTTCACATGTACATAGCACTTTCTAGTTGTGCTCAAAGCATGCCCTTCCATAAGCGCAGGATTTATTTTTCAACTCAAATCAATGAGCCCAATCAGTAATCCATGACAATAAAATCATAAACAACAGAGTAAGTGTCACGCCCTGACCTTAGAGAGCCGTTTTATTTCTCTATTGGTTAGGTCAGGGTGTGATTTGGGGTGGGCATTCTATGTTATCTATTTCTTTGGTTTTGGCCGAGTATGGTTCAGAGGCAGCTGTCTATCGTTGTCTCTGATTGGGAATCATACTTAGGCAGCCTTTTTTCCCACTTTCTGTTGTGGGATCTTGTTTTTGTTAGTTTCTGGTTTAGCGCTACTATACTTTACGTGTCGTTTATCTTTCTTGTTTTTTTTGGTGTTCATTTAATAAATTCAAAATGTACGCCTACCACGCTGCACCTTGGTCTCATTCAGACGACAGCCGTAACAGTAGAGCTGGCTAATAAGTCCTTCGTTTTGGGGTCGTTGTCACGAATCCCGCCGAAGATTGTGCCTCTTCCTGTTCGGGCGGCGCTCGGCGGTCGTCGTCGCCGGCCTACTAGCTGCCACCGATCCCCTTTTCTGTTTCATTTAGTTGTGTCTGATTTGTTGCACCTGTTTCGTGTTTAGGTTTGGTTGTGGGCTATTTAAACCCAGTAGGCCCGCCGGCTTTTGTGCGGGCTTGTTTTTCTGTTTGTGGTGTTTGATTATTCTTGTGGTTTCTTTTCCTGATCAGTTTCGTCCTGTTTGTTGGACTGGGACTTTACGCGCCCTTGTGTGTGTGGCGTGACCGTCTCTCTGGTTGTGTTGGAATATTAAAGATCCACATCTTTTGAACTACCCTGCTCTCTGCGCCTGACTCCTGCACTCACTACTTATTGAAGCCGTGACAGAAGCCCGCACCTCTAAATGGAGTCAGCAGGAGCAGCGACCACCCCTCTTCCATCGATGGAGGAGCGCGTCCTCCATCACACAGCCGTCCTCCATCGGATCGGTTCGGCGATGGACCTGATGATGGAGAGGATGGAGCGATGGGAGAGGAGTGGTCTCCCGACATCCACCCCAGCTCCCCCACAGACGACGCAACCCACTCCTCCAACGTCATCGTCTGGTTCCGGCGCGTTGCGTCTCGCGCCCCCGAGGGAGTACGATGGAGCGGCGGCTGGTTGCCAGGGGTTTTTGCTCCAGCTTGAGCTCTACCTGGCTACCGTTGGTCCGACTCCCTCGGGTGAGGAGAGTGTGAGCCTCCTCATCTCCTGTTTGACGGGTAGCGCCCTGGAATGGGCCAACGCTGTCTGGAATGGCCCAGACTCGGCTCGGGACCACTACCCGGAGTTCACCCGCCGTTTTCGGGCCGTATTCAACCACCCTCAGGAGGGCCGAGCGGTGGGTGAGCCACTGTTCCACCTCAGACAGGAGACGAGGAGCGCGCAGGACTTCGCCTTGGAGTTCCGGACCTTGGCTGCTGGTGCGGGGTGGAATGACAGGGCCCTGATGGACCACTACCGATGCAGCCTTCGGGAGGACGTCCGCAGGGAGCTAGCTTGTTGGGACACTACACTCTCCCTCGACGAGCTTATAGACATGTCGATCCGACTGGACAACCTGCTAGCTGCCCGCGGGTGTTCAGAGGGGGTCCTGTCAGTTCCACCTCCCAGCCCTCCCGCTCCAACTTCGATGGAGTTGGGAGGAGCTGCATCTAGGGGGACCGGAGGAGGAGGTTCCTCCTGCACCTACTGCGGCCGGAGAGGACACACTTCGGACCGGTGCTGGAGGAGTCCGTCAGGGAGTCGAGATGGCAGGCGGAACACTTCTCGGCCACCCCAGGTGAGTAGGCACCAAACTCACCCAGAGCTCCCTGTTGGTCACATGTTTTTATAATTTTTTCCCCCTCTCTCCAGCATAAGGCGCTAGTCGATTCAGGCGCAGCTGGGAGTTTTATGGATTGCGGACTCGCCCGTAAGTTGGGTATTCCGTTGGTGCAGATAGACCCACCTTTCCCCGTGCACTCCTTAGATAGCCGACCGTTAGGGTCAGGGCTGGTCAGGGAGGCCACGATACCGCTGGACATGGTAACGCAGGGGGATCATAGGGAGCGGATCAGTTTCTACCTTATTGATTCACCTGCGTTTCCAGTGGTGTTGGGGATTCCCTGGCTGGCTAGTCACAATCCCCTCATGTCCTGGAGACAGGGGGCTCTTCAGGGGTGGTCAGAGGAGTGTTCAGGTAGGTGTATAGGAGTTTCCATCAGTGCCACGTCGGTGGAGAGTCCAGACCAGGTTTCCACTGTGCGCATTCCCCCCAAATATGCCGATTTGGCGATCGCTTTTTGTAAAAGAAAGGCGACCAAATTACCACCCCATCGACAGGGGGATTGCGTGATAAACCTCCAGGAGAACGCTGCACTTCCCAGGAGTCACGTGTACCCATTGTCTCAGGAGGAGACGTTGGCTATGGAGACATATGTCACGGAAGCTCTGAGACAGGGGTACATTCGGCCCTCCATGTCACCTGTCTCCTCGAGTTTCTTTTTTGTGAAGAAAAAGGAGGGAGGACTGCGTCCGTGCATTGATTATCAAGGTCTAAATTCGATCACAGTGGGATTTAGTTATCCGCTACCTCTCATCGCTACGGCGGTGGAATCATTCCACGGAGCGCGTTTTTTCACAAAACTGGACCTCAGGAGCCCGTATAATCTGGTGCGTATTCGGGAGGGAGACGAGTGGAAAACAGCGTTTAGTACCAGATCAGGCCACTATGAGTACCTTGTCATGCCGTATGGGTTAAAGAATGCTCCAGCCGTCTTTCAATCCTTTGTAGATGAGATTCTCAGGGACCTGCACGGGCAGGGTGTGGTGGTATACATTGATGACATCTTGATCTATTCTGCCACACGCGCCGCGCATGTGTCCCTGGTGCGCAAGGTACTTGGGCGACTGCTGGAGCATGACCTGTACGTCAAGGCTGAGAAATGTGTGTTCTCCAAACGAGCTGTTTCCTTCCTGGGTTATCGCATTTCCACCCCGGGGGTGGTGATGGAGTGTGACCGCGTTAACGCCGTGTGTAATTGGCCGACTCCGACCACGGTAAAGGAGGTGCAGCGGTTTTTAGGGTTTGCCAATTACTACCGGAGGTTTATCCGGGGTTTTGGCCAAGTGGCGGCGCCTGTTACCTCACTGCTGAAGGGGGGGCCGGTGCGTTTACGGTGGTCGGCCTAGGCAGATGGAGCTTTCAGCCAGCTGAAGGCGCTGTTTACTGACGCGCCCATGTTGGCGCATCCGGACCCTTCGTTAGCATTCATAGTGGAGGTGGATGCGTCCGAGGCTGGGGTTGGAGCCGTGCTGTCACAGCGCTCGGGCACGCCACCGAAGCTCCGCCCCTGCGCTTTCTTTTCTAAGAAGCTGGATCCGGCGGAGCGGAACTATGATGTGGGGGACCGGGAGTTGCTCGCTATGGTAAAAGCCCTGAAGGTGTGGAGACACTGGCTTGAGGGGGCTAAACACCTTTTCCTCATCTGGACTGACCACCGCAATCTGGAGTATATCCGGGCGGCGAGGAGACTGAATCCACGTCAGGCTAGGTGGGCCATGTTCTTTACCCGATTTAGATTTACCATCTCTTATCGACCAGGTTCCCTCAACACTAAGGCCGACGCGCTGTCCCGTCTCTATGACACTGAGGACCGGTCCATCGATCCTACTCCCATCCTTCCAGCTTCTAGGCTGGTGGCTCCGGTGGTATGGGAGGTGGATGCAGACATCGAGCGGGCGTTGCGGTTGGAACCTGCGCCTTCACAGTGTCCGACCGGTCTCAGGTACGTGCCGCTTGGTGTCCGTGATCAATTGATTCGGTGGGCTCACACACTACCTTCTTCAGGTCATCCGGGGATTGCGAGGACAGTGCGGGGTCTTAGGGGGAAATACTGGTGGCCCACCTTAGCTAAGGACGTGAGGCTCTATGTCTCCTCCTGTTCAGTGTGCGCTCAGAGTAAGGCTCCTAGGCACCTGCCCAGAGGGAAGTTACAGCCCCTCCCGGTTCCACAACGGCCCTGGTCTCATCTATCGGTGGACTTTCTTACTGATCTTCCCCCATCTCAGGGGAACACTACCATTCTGGTCGTTGTGGATTGGTTCTCTAAGTCCTGCCGTCTCCTCCCATTGCCTGGTCTCCCTACGGCCCTACAGACTGCGGAGGCTCTATTTACCCACGTCTTCCGGCACTACGGGGTGCCAGAGGACATCGTATCTGATCGAGGTCCCCAGTTCACGTCCCGTGTTTGGAGGGCGTTTATGGAGCGTCTGGGGGCCTCGGTTAGCCTGACCTCTGGTTCTCACCCCGAGAGTAATGGGCAGGTGGAAAGAGTGAACCAGGAGGTGGGTAGGTTTCTGCGGTCGTATTGCCAGGACAATGGGCGAGGTACGTCCCATGGGCGGAGTTGGCGCAGAACTCACTCCGTCACTCCTCCACGAACATGTCGCCATTCCAATGCGTGCTGGGCTACCAGCCGGTCCTGGCTCCGTGGCATCAGAGTCAGACCGAAGCTCCTGCGGTGGAGGAGTGGGTACAGCGCTCTAGGGAGACCTGGCGGGCAGTCCAGGACTCTCTTAAGCAGGCCGGTGGATGGCAGAAGAAGAGCGCTGACCGCCACTGCAGTGAGGCCCCTGTGTTCGCACCAGGGGACAGGGTCTGGCTCTCGGCCCGAAACCTGCCCCTCCGCCTGCCCTGCCGGAAGCTGGGGCCGCAGTGTGTGGGGCCATTTAAAGTCCTGAGGAGGATAAACGAGGTGTGTTATAGATTGCAACTTCCCTCTTACTATTGCATTAACCCCTCGTTTCATGTGTCTCTCCTCAGGCCGGTGGTAGCTGGTCCCCTACAAGAAGGTGAGGTGCCGGAGGTCCCTCCGCCCCCTCTGGACATCGAGGGGTCCCTGGCGTACACGGTACGAGCTATTCTGGACTCGAGACGCCGGTTTGAGGGGCCTGCAGTACCTCGTGGACTGGGAGGGGTACGGTCCGGAGGAGAGGTGCTGGGTACCGGTGGGGGACATTTTGGATCCTTCCCTCTTGAAGGACTTTCACCGCCTCCACCCGGATCGCCCTGCTCCTCGCCCTCGAGGCCGGGGTCGGCGCACTGCGGGAGCCGCGCGTCGGGGGGTGGTACTGTCACGAATCCCGCCGAAGATGGTGCCTCTTCCTGTTCGGGCGGCGCTCGGCGGTCGTCGTCGCCGGCCTACTAGCTGCCACCGATCCCCTTTTCTGTTTCATTTAGTTGTGTCTGATTTGTTGCACCTGTTTCGTGTTTAGGTTTGGTTGTGGGCTATTTAAACCCAGTAGGCCCGCCGGCTTTTGTGCAGGCTTGTTTTTCTGTTTGTGGTGTTTGATTATTCTTGTGGTTTCTTTTCCTGATCAGTTTCGTCCTGTTTGTTGGACTGGGACTTTACGCGCCCTTGTGTGTGTGGCGTGACCGTCTCTCTGGTTGTGTTGGAATATTAAAGATCCACATCTTTTGAACTACCCTGCTCTCTGCGCCTGACTCCTGCACTCACTACTTATTGAAGCCGTGACAGTCGTTCTCAGGTAAAACAATTAGCCTAACCTGTACTTCCGTAATTCAAAGTCCTATTCTTGAAGATCAAGGGTATAACATTTATTGGAATGACTGGAATTCTGATAGACTTTGGTTTTTAATGTAAAGATATAATTTAATCGTATTATTACAGTTAGTAGAAAGCGATGGGCTAGAAGAAGCCTACATAGCCAACCCATAAAGTAAAATGTAACATACATATATGGCCGGCTATGTAAACTTTAACATTGATTTATCCTGCAATAGATGTCATTCAATTTATAACATGTAATCAGATTACGTTACTGAGTTTAGTACATTTAGAAAGTAACCTACCTAACCCTGCAGATGGCATACAATCTGTTATCAAGTCACATGAAAGTTCACATGTTCCAGAAGGCGTTTCTGCCCCAAAAAATAAATGTTCAAATGCCTCTCCTGTGAAGTAGTGACGTGCGACATACGCCTAGTGTCTTGAAACGGGTCACAAATGGATTCCACAACTGAATCCCCGTGAGAGGTCACACACACAGCATCCTCAAGTTTAATGTTAGTCCCGTGTCTTCATGTTACATGTCAGTTGTTCCCTACACTTTTTATTCCTGTAATAATCTTTTTGCGCCTTCAAAGTCTATTGTGATAAAAAAAGAGCCACTATAACAAACGTTACAATGAAGCAAGGCAATGTAAGGCACTGGTGAGGAATTCAGCGAACCTTCCATAAGCTAAATATGTAAAAAGGGAATCTCTTTTATCACAATGCATTAATGTTGGACAAAAGACTACTTTGCAAATCATAACAAAACTAAAATATTGGAATCATATACAACCACTTCTGCTATAATTGCGTTCTTTGTTTTTCAAGTAACCCATTTGTTCAGCCTGGCCTCAGTCATACGAAACATATTATATGTATTTCTGAGCACCCCCAAGACATATACAATGGACTAATGGTGTAGTTACTTTAGACAGAAACGAAACTAGGGTGGCTGGTTGGGGAGGATGGGTAGGCGTATACTGCGACCATCTAGCAATCCAGAGGTTGTGTATTCGAGTCGCGTCTGGGACAACTGTAGTATTATAGCTAACCCTTCCCCTAACCCAAATTTTTTACCTTAACCAAATTCACCTAACCTGATACAGAAATTCTCTTTGTCGTATTAGTTGTCCTAACCTTTTGCATAAATGTGCCTAACCTTTGTTGTTAGTTCTCCTAACCACCGACGTAAATGATCCCTGTAATTCTCCTTTGTTGTTACGGCCCAACAAGCAACCTTGTCTCAGAGAAAGACGTATAGTACTATACGTCCTGCACGATGTAGGATAAGTTCTATCATCCAATCCGTATGCTACTGTACGATCCAGGTAAGACGTATGATACTATACGGGCTCCAGAGTCGTGCAGTGATTTAAGGCATTGCATCTCAGTGCAAGAGGCTTCATTACAGTCCCTGGTTCGATTCCAGGCTGTATCACACTCGGCTGTGATTGGGAGTTCCATAGGGCAGTGCAGAATTGGCCCAGCGTCGTCTGGGGTAGGCCGTCATTGTAAATAAGAATTTGTTCTTAAAACTGACTTACCAAGTTAAATTAAAAAATATATATATAATAATTTTTATTTGTATGGTATTGTATGATGGCTACTCCATTCGTAATGTAACCAACATAACGTAATATATCATATTAAACGGAAACTTACATAACAAATCCTAGCAATTGCCCTGAGACCAGGTTGATTTATTTTATACACCCAACACCCTTCGAAACCTTGCTCTCCACATCTCCACGTTTTATCAGCTCACTTCCGTTTATTGCATCCCACAACAAAAGGGATTCACCACCTTGGATTTCCTGCATGGCTTGCCATTCTAATTCATAGCGGTGTGCAATCATGCATATCCATTATCTGTCACTGAACTCAAACAAATGGTTGCATTACCAGTCAAATGTTGATTAGTGTTATCGCTCACAGGTGACAGTCCTTATTGATTGGCAAGTAGTAGAGTAGTATTGCTGGTAGTCACTCAGATTTTAGTGCTCATTAAATCAAAGAGGAACTGGGAGCATCAAGATGACCGCATTCAAATAAACTAATAAAATCATAGAGACACCATCTGCTCACTCCCCCAAACCATTTACTCATATGAGACAGGTATAGACAGCTGTTGTCCAATAAGGATGGGCAATTTACCATTTGCATACACTGATTGCTGCTCATTGCTGTGACTTTTACAGTAACTTGAATCTGCAAATTAAGAAATGATTATAAAATGACAAGGTTAGAATGTCTATTATTGTTAAGCTTACTTCATGTACCTTACCTTGCACGTATGTCAAGAAAGCACAGCAGAAAAAGTATTATGCCTGATAACTAGGCTAGTATTTTCAAATGTGTATTTTTTCCCCCCTTTTGAATGTTTTTCTTCTTCTGAATCAGACATCTTCAGCCGCAATGATCTGTATTTCTGGCTCATTTGTGCACCAATCCATAAATCAGGCACTGTGTGCCCAGAATAGTGGCAATTAAGGAGAGTGGGCACTGGCGATAGTTTGTGTATGGATGGATAATACGCTTTTACATTGAACTGAATGTAAGTTTGATGTGTATGTATGATTTGGGTACAGTCTGGAAACCTGATCAAACAGCTGTATCTAGACTGGGGGGAAACAATGTGCAAAAAACACAGCAAACACAATGCTTTTCAAAGAGAGCAACAGGATTGCAGATGGCCCAGGGTTGTTTTCCACTGTCCATCAGAACATGTGGGTAGGTTTAAACTTTTGAGGCATTAAGAAGCACAAATGATCAGGAGAATCTCTTAAACAACCCTCAAACCAACTTTTAGTAGTTGTAGAATGTAAATATCATTGTAAATGCACATTTTAAATTAACCCGGATGCTTACTGGGAGTGGGATGATCAAACCCCTAACTTCTTGTTGCACATGCTCTGACCCACAGCCATAACATACGATAGAGGATTAAGAAAGGAGCACTCCTGGTGAAACAGACGTTGAGACGTACAGCACTAACTCAGTCAACGCTTTCTCTGGTTAAAGGTCTTGGTTATTAGTTCTAAATGAGAGGCATTAAACTCCCCACACATTAAACTCCCCACGGCCTAGTTAAAACAACGTAAATACGTCCAGAGATGTATGCAAGCTGTGTCTGATTGGTTTGGAGTTAGCTACTCTCCCACTGATGTCATAAACATGCTCATAGTGTACACAGCATTGTGTTAAGCCATTCAGCTCATGTTCCACAGCACAATTTCAATTCTATTTTACGCTTATTGGACTGACTTCTGCTTGATATGAATTTACCCATTCTAAAGGAACTAGATGCACTTTCTGGATGCACTAATAGGTTGGAAGTAATAAGCTCCTGGATACCGTTTTAGCGTGCCAGTCGTGCGTTATAAAGGTGCATTGCATCAGGCTTTCACATTCGAGTGATCGGTGTTGTAGCCGTAAACAAGCAAACTTTGCTTGGGGCATATAAAAAGGGACCTGACTGTCATCTAATGTGGGTGGGAAACCACGTTCTATGTTAAGTAAGTGCGAAGCAATATTTGAATCGCGCATGAAAGTACATTTCAGCGGGAAGATGGTTTCTAAGGCGTATTCAGCACAGATGTTACATCCTAAAATGAGCTTGATGATCTCTCCTGTTTGATTGAAGAATTCAGAGAAGGGGAAAGCACACACAGAGTACCCAGCAAACCGGGAACATTCCCCGGACATTAGCTAACGTTCCTAGTTTAGGTTTTGAGCTAACATTAAGATAACTTCCAACAAACATTCAAAGGATCACCCAATTATTTTTTATTTTTTTGCAAAAGTGTTTGAAATTAAATATCCATGGAATGTTATCCTAACGTTAACTAAAATGTTGTTCACAACATCTGTAATACCTACCACAGAACATTCCCCTAACGTTCTCATTAGGTTGGCAGGGAATGTAATAACACAATGTTAATGTAATGTTCTTAGAACACACTGCCAAAAACAAAATGTGGGAGCAATAGGGTAATAGTGGTTCTGAGGAAACATTTCAGGAACATTCGACTAATGTTGATGGATATGTTATTTAACACAATAAACAGGGAATACTCCTACAATGATCATTTGCTGATTCTGAATTTGGTCAAATTAAGCTGTAGTTTAAGATTTTTCATCCAAAAAGCATTACAAGAATATTGACATTCTGCTATATTGAGATGCAGTTTGTTCTGCTATATGGAAATGCCATTTGTTTAAAAGTGTTTTGAAGGTACTCTTATTCTGAAATGTTGGCTTTTCTGATCAACTGTGATAGCCCTATTTATGACATATGATGTTCTAAAAACATTTAAGATAATGGAAGTAGTTCTGGAAACATTACTGCAATGTTCTGCTGATATTGTTGTGTGGTGTATGAAGTTGAAAAACGTTTAAACAAATGTCATCTAAATATGGCAGAACATTGCATTGATACATCAACAATATGAAATCAGCTTGTTCCTGTCAGCATTTTCTGTATGCAAAGAATTCAGCACTTTTGCTTTCACTCAAAGACAAGAGTATGGTAGAGGGACAGCTTAGTGAGTATCAGTAATTTGCTGTCAGATAACAAACTGTCTCTTCATTTGAGGAAAACTGAGTACATTTTATTTGGCTGTAACATTAGGCTAGGTAGATCACCAGGCTTCAGAGTCATGGTTTGGGACAGTGGTTACAGACACAAATTATGTTAATTACTTAGGCTGTGATCTAGACAGTTTTATGACTGGGGAGAGCATAGTGAAGAAACTTATAGCAGAAAGTCATATTTCTCAACAGAAAAGCCACATTTCTAGATAAGGGTACCTTGAAAACACTTTCAACAGCCTTAGTGCAGCCTCACTATAATTATGCTTGCACTACTTGGTACAGTCGCTCCCCCAAGATCATAAAGAACAAACTACAAACGGCACAGAACAAAATGGTAAGAGTGACACTGATTCTTAGCCCTCGGTCTCATGTTGGCTCTTCTCAACTCAGAAAAATCCATTGGCTAATGGTTGATAAAAGGGTCCTTCAGCTGAAGTTGGGAATGAACCACAAAATCCCACATGGCACAGTGCCCCAGTGTCTGACCAATTTATTTGACTTCTGTTAGGGACTCACATTCTAAAGCCACTAGAGGTAGTGCCACAGACGTTGTGCCATGTTGATTTAAGAGTTGTAGTGGTCAGAATATACGGCAATGGTAGACTGGAACAAGCTCCCGGCTGCAATTTAAAACGGTTTCTGCCAGTCATAGCTAGGTTCAAACCCTCCCACAAGGTTTGGATAATGATGAGATAGCCTCCTAGCCAACTGTGTGTATGTGTGTATTTTGTGTATGTGTGTATTTTGCTTTTGTATATACACTGCGTTCGGAAAGTATTCATCCCCTTTGACTTGTTCAAGGGGTCAGACTCCTCTAAAAAAAATGTTTTTAACATTACAGCCTTCTTCTAAAATGGAATAAATAAAATATTATCCTCATCATTCTACACACAATACCACACAATCACAAAGCAGAAACAGGTGTTAGGAAAATTGTACAACTGTATATAAAAAAACAGACATACCTTATTTAAATAAGTTTTTACAACTTCGGAATTGAGCTCAGGTGCATCCTGTTTCCATTGATCATCCTTGATGTTTCTACAACTTGATTGGAGTCCACCTGTGATAAATTCAATTGATTGGACATGATTTGGAAAGGCACACCTGTCTATATAAGGTCCCACAGTTGACAGTGCATATCAGAGCAAAAACCAAGCCATGAGGTCGAAGGAATTGTCTGTAGAGCTCCGAGATAGGATTGTGTCGAGGCACAGATCTGGGGAAGGGTACCAAAAAATGTCTGCAGCATTGAAGGTCCCCAAGAACACAGTGGCCTCCATCATTCTTAAATGGAAGAAGTTTGAAACCCCCAAGCCTCTTCTTAGAGCTGGCCACCCGGCCAAACTGAGCAATCGGGAGATAAGGCCCTTGATCATGGAGGTGAGTAAGAACCCGATGGTCAATCTGACAGATCTCCAGTTCCTCTGTGGAGATGGGAGAACCTTCCAGAAGGACAACAATCTCTGCAGCACACCACTAATCAGACCTTTACGGTAAAGTGGCCAGGCGGAAGCCACTCCTCAGTAAAAGGCACATGACAGCCCGCTTGGACTTTGCCAAAAGGCACTTAAAGACTCCCAGACCATGAGAAACAAGATTATCTGGTCTGATGAAACCAACATTGAACTCTTTGACCTGAATGCCAAGCGTCACGTCTGGAGGAAACCTGGCACCATCCCTACAGTGAAACCTGGTGGTGGCAGCATCATGCTGTGGGGAAGGCCGGCACTGGGAAAGTAGTCAGAATTGAGGGAAAGCTGAACACAGCAAAGTACAAAGAGATCCTTGATGAAAACCTGCTCCAGAGCTCTCTGGACCTCAGACTGGGGCAAAGGTTCACCTTCCAACAGGACAATGACTCTAAACACAAAGCCAAGACAACGAAGGAGTGGCTTCGTGACAAGTCTCTGAATGTCCTTGAGTGGCCCAGTCAGAGCCCGGACTTGAACCCGATTTGAACATTTTTGGAGGGACCTGAAAATAGCTGTGCAGCGATGCTCCCCATCCAACCTGACAGAGCTTGAGAGGTTCTGCAAAGAAGAATGGGAGAAACTCCCCAAATACAGGTGTGCCAAGCTTTTAGTGTCATACCCAAGAAGACTTGAGGCTGTAATCGCTGCCAAAGGTGCTTCAACAAAGTACTGAGTAAAAAGGTCTGAATGCTAATGTATATGTGATATATCTGTTTGCTTTTGTATATATTTGTAAAAATGTAAATAAAATAATATATTTTTTAAAATTGATCCATTTTAGAATGAGGCTGTAATGTAACAATGTGGAAAAAGTCTAGGGGTCTGAACAGTTTTCAAATGCACTCTATGTACATTTTGGAAGTGTTTGATTGTATGGCACTGAATGCTCATGTCATTGGTTTTTGCCCCGCTGCCCTTGACTATAAAGAGGACCACAATGGAAACAAGTCCTTTTTCTTCATTATGTTAATATCCTCAACAGTTTTTGGTGTACATATCTGTTGCCGGGTGTAACATGTTTAAGTATTTTATATCGTAAAAATAATCATTTTCTTACATCATGGTATTTGAGTAGGTTAGCTTTTTTTAAACTCTATAAGAACATTGAGGGAATGTTTCGTGCACCCTGATACAAACATTGTAAGAATGTCATCACAACTGGACACATTTTGTGTTTTGGGAACATACATCTTGTAACGTTCCCACACTTCCCACAATACTAATTGCATGTTTTGGGAGCTTTGAAATAACAGAAAAAAATGTTATTTGGAAAATGTTGTAACATTAGGGGAATGTTTTATTTCCACACTAATAAACTCAGCAAAAAAATAAAACGTCCTCTTACTGTCAACTGCGTTTATTTTCAGAAAACTTAACATGTGTAAATATTTGTCTGAACATAACAAGATTCAACAACTGAGACATAAACTGAACAAGTTCCACAGACATGTGACTAACAGAAATGGAATAACGTGTCCCTGAACAGAGGCGGGGGTCAAAATCAAAAGTAAGTCCGTATCTGGTGTGGCCACCAGCTGCATTAAGTACTGCAGTGCATCTCCTCCTCATGGACTGCACCAGATTTTCCGGTTCTTGCTGTGAGATGTTACCCCACTCTTCCACCAAAGCACCTGCAAGTTCCCAGACATTTCTGGGGGGAATGGCCCTAACCCTCACCCTCCGATCCAACATATCCCAGATGTGCTCATTGGGATTGAGATCCGGGCTCTTCTCTGGCCATGGCAGAACACTGACATTCCTGTCTTGCAGGAAATCACGCACAGAACGAGCAGAATGGCTGGTGGCATTGTCATGCTGGAGGGTCATGTAAGGATGAGCCTGCAGGAAGGGTACCACATGAGGGAGGAGGATGTCTTCCCTGTAACGCACAGCATTAAGATTGCCTGCAATGACAACAAGGTCTGTCCAATGATGCTATGACACACCACAAAACCGCGACTCGTCAGTGAAGAGCACTTTTTGCCAGTCCTGTCTGGTCCAGCGATGTTGGGTTTGTACCCATAGGCAACGTTGTTGCCAGTGATGTCTGGTGAGGACCTGCCTTACAACAGGCCTACAAGCCCTCAGTCCAGCCTCTCTCAGCCTATTGCGGACAGTCTGAGCACTGATGGAGGGATTGTGCGTTCCTGGTGTAACTCGGGCAGATGTTGTTGCCATCCTGTACCTGTCCTGCAGGTGGGATGTTCGGATGTACCGATCCTGTGCAGGTGTTACATGTGGTCTGCCACTGCGAGGACAATCAGCTGTCCGTCCTGTCTCCCTGTAGCGCTGTCTTAGACGTCTCTCAGTACGGACATTGCAATTTATTGCCCTGGCAACATCTGCAGTCCTCATGCCTCCTTGCAGCATGCCTAAGGCACGTTCATGCAGATGAGCAGGGACCCTGGGCATCTTTCTTTTGGTGTTTTTCAGAGTCAGTAGAAAGGTCTCTTTAGTGTCCTAAGTTTTCATAACTGTGACCTTAATTGCCTACTGTCTGTAAGCTGTTAGTATCTTAACGACCGTTCCATAGGTGCATGTTCATTAATTGTTTATGGTTCATTGAACAAGCATGGGAAACCGTGTTTAAACCCTTTACAATGAAGATCTGTGAAGTTATTTGGATTTTTACGAATTATCTTAGAAAGACAGCGTCCTGAAAATGGGCCGTTTCTTTTTTTTGCTGAGTTTACAAACGTTTTAGGTATGTCACCACAACTGGAAATATTTTGTGTTTGGGAATCTATCTCTTGTAATGTCCCTACACCGTACTCACAACATAATTACATGTTTTGAGAACTTTAAAAGAACATAGAAAACGTGTTCTGTTAACATACTTGCAACATCAGATACATCTTTTTTGTCCCACCACATTGTATATCATCCACACAACTAGACAGAGTTTGTGTTATTAAAACTTTTAGGGGGAATTTTCTTAAACCTTTCCCACAACGTAATGCAATATTCTGGGAACATTCAAAGAAGCAGTTTTGGTTTGCTGGGTAGTGACATACTATGTTTATTACTTTTCATACTTCAAACATGAAGTGGACAGCACAAAAGCCCTGAAAAAGGTGATAACTGAAGGTGTTTTAATGCTCAATATGTCTGGTTAATAAAAGCTTGAGTTTTTATATTTAAAATCATCTTAAAAGTGGACTGCATGGCATCTTGCCAATCTCAGTGCATTAGAAACGACTGTGAAAATCCATAGGCTCTTCATTCTAGTTATGTACAGTGTGAGAGGCTTGGGTTCATGTTGGATCCACGTCTGCTGCCATGTAGCCTTAAGCTTTTACTTCCTTCGTTTCATGTGCCCTACTGTTTCTCACCTCTTACCACCATTTAAAGGGATTACAGTGAGAACCGAACAGGGGTACTTGTTAGTCCATTCCCCACAGAGTCAATTCTCAGTTTCACAAAGCCTGGGGCTGAAATGTAATCTTCGGCTTCGCACAGCAAATCACATGGATAGCCTTGCATTGAAAACAATGGATTGAGATAGAGTATGGTGGGTGGAGGGATGGATGAATGCTGATCAGATTAGAGAAAAAGTAAGTAAGCGGAGTAAAATACATCCAACTTTTTAACAAGTTGAGTTACTAAGTGGGTACAGCAAATATAGCCTATTCATACCCCTGAGTCAATACTTTTTAGAAGCACTTTTGGCAGCTATTACAGCTGTGAGTCTGTCTGGTTAAGAGCTTTCCACACCTGGATTGTGCAACATTTGACCATTTTTCTTTTCAAAACGATTTATTAAGGTCTGTCAAATTAGTTGTTGATCATTGCTGCACAACTATTTTCAGGTCTTACCATAGATTTTCAAGTAGATTTAAGTTAAAACTAACTCTGTCACTCAGGAACATTCACTGTCTTCTTGGTAAGCAACTGTAGATTAGATTTAGCCTTGTGTTTTTAGGATATTTTCCTGCTGAAAAGTGAATTAATCTCATAGTGCCTGGTGGAATGCAGACTGAATCAGGTTTGCCTCTAGGATTTTGCCTGTGCTAAGCTCCAATACGATTATTTTTTACATCCTGAAAAACTCCCCAGACCTTAACGATTACCAGCATACTCACAACATGATGCAGCCACCACTATGCTTGATACTCAGTGATGTTGTATTGGATTTGCCCCAAACATAACACTTGTTATTCAGGACAAGAAGTGAATTGCTTTGCAGTATTACTTTAGTGCCTTGTTGCAAACAGGATGCATGTTTTGGATTTTTTTTAAATTCTGTACAGGCTTTTCACTCTGTCAATTAGGTTAGTATTGTGGCGTAACTTCAATGTTGTTGATCCATCCTCAGTTTGCTCCTATCACAGCAATTACACTTTGTAACTGTTGAAAGGAACTTGAACATTCCAAAAATTGATCAAATTCAACAAAATCCAACCTTGACTTCCTCTGCCTCTCAGAGACATGGCTCCATAAAAACTCTCCATATGCTGCTTTGATTGTGCCTGGCTACAATGTTTTCAGGAGAGACAGGATTGAAGGAAGAGGAGGGGGTGTGATGATTTACATTAAAGAACATATCCGATGTAAACAAATTGAGTGGTCATGTGATAACGAACTAGAATGTATTGGCCTGAATGTTACACTGTCTCCTCAAATGTCTTTTATCCTTATTGGAATGTATAGGCCACCTTCCACCAAAAGTGTGTTTTTTGATCAGTTTAATAACATACTTAGGGAATGTGATTTTGGGAAAGAGGTCATCTTAATGGGAGATTTTAATATGAATTATGAAGACAAGTCTTGTAGGAAAACCCTCAAACGGATCACTAATACCTTTGACCTTACACAGCTAGTTAAAGGGCCAACCAGTGACTTGTTGCTCTAAAACACAGATTGATTTGGTGTTCAGTAATTAACCAGAGAGAGTGACTAAATCATTCAATATGGTTACTGGGCTATCTGATCACAATCTGACACTTATAGCCAGAAAGCTGTCTAAGAGCAGGTTTAACCTCTCTACTGTTAGAAAGCCGGATCAACTAAGAATACCTAAGAGTGAATTAAACTATTTTGAAAACGCAATTAAGGGAATTAACTGGAATGATCTCTTGTCCTATGCAGACGTGGAAGCTGATAGTCAGGTTTTTCTATCCACAATCCAGACTACAATAAATGGTTTCCTAAAGAAAATCAAATCCAAACCTGGCCAAAAGAGCACTCTTCCTTGGCTAAATGGAGAAATCTGGAAATTGATGAAAGAATGAGATTATTCTCTAAAAATAGCCCTAAGATCCAAATTAGAGCATGACAAACGTAGGTTTACAATGTTGATAAATAAGGTGATGAAAGAAATCAGACAGGCCACGGCAAACTTTTTTATTAACAAAATTGGTGAAGCAAAGGGAAAATCTAAAAAAGTTAACAGGGAAAGACCATAGTAACACTGCAAAAAGATTAGAAATCATGGTGAATAACAATCTAACACAGGATGCAGTCGAAATAGCAATAGCCTTCAATTCCTACTTTATTGACTCTGTCAGGGTACTGACACAGAACCCCTCCACTGGTTTCTTGGGCTCAGTGCTAGTAAATGACACTCAACCTGTCTTCATCATAAGGGAGGTTTCTGAGTCAAAGGTGAACAAGGTGATTAGCTCACTAAAGAACTCTAAACCCAAAGATGTGTTTGGGCTGGACTCTACCTTTCTTAAAAACGACAAAGAGTCACTCATTGGCCCCATTACTAAGGTCACCAACACATCTATTGGTCTCGAGGTGTATCCAAGGGTATGGAAGTCGGCCATAATAACGGCCATCTTTAAATCGGGTGACCCTGCTGACGTGTGTAACTACAGGCCCATTAGTATACTACCTGTGGTGTCAAAGGTTGTTGAAAAGTGTGTAGCAGAACAACTGATTACCCACCTCAACAACAGCCCCTTCACATTACACTCCATGCAGTTTGGCTTCAGAGCGAAACACTCCACAGAAACGGCCAACTGCTTTCTTCTGGAAAATGTGAAGTCCAAGATGGACAAAGGAGGCGTTGTTGGGGCTGTGTTTCTGGACCTAAGGAAGGCTTTTGATACTGTTAACCATGAGATTCTCATCACAAAATTGTCCAAGTTCAACTTTTCCCCCGATACCATGAGATGGATGAAATCATACCTTGAAGGCAGAACTCCGTGTGTCAGAGTGAGCAATGAGCTGTCGCCCACTCTTAGCTATGATGTGGTCGTGCACCAAGGGTCAATACTGGGGCCCCTCCTGTTCAGCGTGTACATTCATGGGTCTGAAGTTCAAATGTATGCAGATGATACATTGATATATGTGCATGCAAAGAGCAAACAACAAGCTGCACAAGAACTCACTACTGTAATGGTCCAGGTTACAAAGTGGCTCAGTGACTCGTGTTTGCATGTTCTTCACAAAGAGGGCAACAGATGCTACTGAGCCAGATGTCTATGTGTCAGGGGAGAAGCTCCAGGTGGTATCTGATTTTAGGTACCTTGGCATCATACTTGATTCCAACCTCTCTTTTAAAAAGCATTTGAAAAAGGTAATTCAGATAACCAAATTCAACCTAGCTAATTTCCGATTTATACGAAATTGTTTGACTACAGAGGTAGCAAAACTGTACTTCAAATCTATGATACTCCCCCACTTAACATACTGCTTGACTAGTTGGGCCCAAGGTTGCTGTATAACAATAAAACCTAAGATCTACTGGATAATTGATCTATCTACGGCTACCCTTTGGTCTCCCATCCAGGGTTCTAACCAAGCCCAGCTTAACCATTATGTTTGTCACTGACTATAACCAATGTGCTATTGTGAGAATGATTGTTGAGAGATCTCCACTTAAAAACAAAATAGATTCACAGTTGTTATCCAAGTCAATCCAAAGTGTAGGTTTAACAAAGCAAATGAAATGAACATTTTGAACATCTTGGCCATGTTCTGTTATAATCTCCACCCGGCACAGCCAGAAGAGAACTGGCCACCCCTCATAGCCTGGTTCCTCTCTAGGTTTCTTCCTAGGTTTTGGCCTTTCTATGGAGTTTTTCCTAGCCACCGTGCTTCTACACCTGCATTGCTTGCTGTTTGGGGTTTTAGGCTGGGTTTCTGTACAGCACTTCGAGATATTAGCTGATGTACGAAGGGCTATATAAAATAAACTTGATTTGATTTGATTTGAAATGTGACCATACTTTATCCCTCATATCATCAATGATGCTATTTAGGCCTATATAGGATTTGCAAAGTCATCAACAACTATTGTTTAAAAAATAGACAAATCAAATGTTTTTGGTCACATACACATGGTTAGCAAATGTCAATGTGAGTGTAGTGAAATGCGTGTGCTTCTAGTTCCGACAGTGCAGTAATATCTAACAAGTATTCTAACAATTCCCCAACAACTACCTAATACACACAAATGTAAAAAGATGGAACAAGAATATGTACATACACTCCTCAAAAAAATAAAGGGAACACTAAAATAACACATCCTAGATCTGAATGAATGAAATATTCTTATTAAATACTTTTTTCTTTACATAGTTGAATGTGCTGACAACAAAATCACACAAAAATGATAAATGGAAATCAAATTTATCAACCCATGGAGGTCTGGATTTGGAGTCACACTCAAAATTAAAGTGGAAAACCACACTACAGGCTGATCAAACTTTGATGTAATGTCCTTAAAACAAGTCAAAATGAGGCTCAGTAGTGTGTGTGGCCTCCACGTGCCTGTATGACCTCCCTACAACGCCTGGGCATGCTCCTGATGAGGTGGCAGATGGTCTCCTGAGGGATCTCCTCCCAGACCTGGACTAAAGCATCCGCCAACTCCTTGACAGTCTGTGGTGCAACGTGGCGTTGGTGGATGGAGCGAGACATGATGTCCCAGATGTGCTCAATTGGATTCAGGTCTGGGGAACGGGCGGGCCAGTCCATAGCATCAATGCCTTCCTCTTGCAGGAACTGCTGACACACTCCAGCCACATGAGGTCTAGCATGGTCTTGCATTAGGAGGAACCCAGGGCCAACCGCACCAGCATATGGTCTCACAAGGGGTCTGAAGATCTCGTCTCGGTACCTAAGGGCAGTCAGGCTACCTCTGGCGAGCACATGGAGGGCTGTGCGGCCCCCCAAAGAAATGCCACCCCACACCATGACTGACCCACCGCCAAACCGGTCATGCTGGAGGATGTTGCAGGCAGCAGAACGTTCTCCACGGGGTCTCCAGACTCTGTCACGTCTGTCACATGTGCTCAGTGTGAACCTGCTTTCATCTGTGAAGAGCACAGGGCGCCAGTGGCGAATTTGCCAATCTTGGTGTTCTCTGGCAAATGCCAAACGTCCTGCACGGTGTTGGGCTGTAAGCACAACCCCCACCTGTGGACATTGGGCCCTCATACCACCCTCATGGAGTCTGTTTCTGACCGTTTGAGCAGACACATGCACATTTGTGGTCTGCTGGAGGTCATTTTGCAGGGCTCTGGCAGTGCTCCTCCTTGCACAAAGGCGGAGGTAGCGGTCCTGCTGCTGGGTTCTTGCCCTCCTACGGCCTCCTCCACGTCTCCTGATGTACTGGCCTGTCTCCTGGTAGCGCCTCCATGCTCTGGACACTACGCTGACAGACACAGCAAACCTTCTTGCCACAGCTCGCATTGATGTGCCATCCTGGATGAGCTGCACTACCTGAGCCACTTGTGTGGGTTGTAGACTCCGTCTCATGCTACCACTAGAGTGAAAGCACCGCCAGCATTCAAAAGTGACCAAAACATCAGCCAGGAAGCATAGGAACTGAGAAGTGGTCTGTGGTCACCACCTGCAGAACCACTCCTTTATTGGGGGTGTCTTGCTAATTGCCTATAATTTCCACCTGTTGTCTATTCCATTTGCACAACAGCATGTGAAATTTATTGTCAATCAGTGTTGCTTCCTAAGTGGACAGTTTGATTTTACAGAAGTGTGATTGACTTGGAGTTACATTGTGTTGTTTAAGTGTTCCCTTTATTTTTTTGAGCAGTGTATAAATATATGGATGAGCGATGGCCGAGCGGCATAGGCAAGATGCAATAGATGATATAAGAAACAGTATATACATATGAGATTAGTAATGCAACATATGTAAATATTATTAAAGTGGCATTGTTTAAATTAACTAGTGAGTCTCTATGTAGGCAGCAGCCTCTCTGAGTTAGTGATTGATGTTTAGCAGTCTGGCCTTGAGATTGAAGCTACTTTTCAGTCTCTTGGTTCCAGCTTTGATGCACCTGTACTGACCTCGCCTTCTGGATGGTAGCGGGGTGAACAGGCAGTGGCTTGGGTGGTTTTTGTCCTTGATGATCTTTTTGGCCTTTTTGTGACATCAGGTGCTGTATGTGTCCTGGAGGGCAGGTAGTTTGCTGAGACATTGTGCAGACCACACCACCCTCTGGAGAGCCTTGCGGTTGAGGGCGGTGCAGTTGTCGTACCAGACGGTGATACTGCCCAACAGGATGCTCTCAATTGTGCATATGTAAAAGTTTGTCAGGGTTTTAGGTGGCAAGCTAAATTTCTTCAGCCTCCTGAGGTTGAAGAGGCGCTGCTGCGCTTTCTTCACCACGCTGTCTGTGTGGGTGGACCATTTCAGTTTGTCCGTGATGTGTACGCCGAGGAACTTAAAACTTTCCACCTTCTCCACTACTGTCCCGTTGATGTGATAGGGCGGTCCCCTCACCTCCTCCCTTTAGGCTGTCTTGTCGTTGTTGGTAATCAAGCCCACTACTGTTGTGTCGTCTGCAAACTTGATGATTGAGTTGGAGGCGTGCATGGCCACGCAGTCATGGGTGAACAGGGAGTCCAGGAGGGGGCTGAGCACGCACCCTTGTGGGGCCTCAGTGTTGAGGGTCAGCAAAGTGAAGATGTTGTTTCCTACCTTCACCTCCTGGGGGCGGCCCGTCAAAGTCCAGGTCCCAATTGCACAGGGCGGGGTTGAGACCCAGGGTCTCCAGCTTAATGATGAGCTTGGATGGTACTAAGGTGTTGAATGCTGAGCTGTAGTCAATGAACAGCATTTTTACATAGGTATTCCTCTTGTCCAGATGTGATAAGGCAGTGTGATGATGATTGCATCGTCTGTGGACCTGTTGGGGCAGTATGCAAACTGAAGTGGGTCTAGGGTGGCACGTAAGCTTTCCACAGCGCTGCTGGCCCATGTTGTCCCACAGTTGTGTCAAGTTGGCTGGATGTTCTTTGGGTGGTGGACCATTCAATTCTTGACACAAACCAGTGCGCCTGGCTCCTACTACCATAACCCGTTCAAAGGCATTTAAATATTTGGTCCATTCACCCTCCGAATAGCACACATACACACACTGTCTTAATTTTCTCAACGCTTGAAAAAACCTGTCTCCTCCCCTTTATCTACACCAATTGAAGTGGATTTAATAAATGCCATCAATAAGGGGTCATAGCTTTCACCTGGATTCACCTGGTCAGTCTGTCATGAAAAGAGCAGGTGTTTGTAATGTTTTGTACACTCAGTGTAAATTGCAGTACATGGTGAATTCTGTATTTCTATCAGAAAAAAAAGTAGAAGTGGAACCAACAGGTTCGCTCGACCTTATTCATGATTTCCTCGCGTGTAATTGTGGTGCAATTGGGAGGGAATTACGGTGTATCTATAAACAAACCTCCGCCACACCTTAATTGCTTAGATCTCCACTCCGAACGAACAGTGGGTGAATAGCATGCTATTCTCATGCTTAAATTCAAGGTCAGAATATGCTTGGAGAGAATCGAATGTTCAGATAGCATGCATAGGATGTTGCAGGTCTGTAGAGATCAAATAAAATTGTATTTGTCATATGCGCAGCATACAACAGGTGTAGACCTTACCTTGAAATGCTTATTCACAAGCTCTTTTATCCAACAATGCAGAATTTATAAAAAATGTAATATTTGCCCAAAAAATGTATACACAAATAAAATAAACAAAAGTTAGCATACGCACCACCCTCTGTAGGGCCTTACGGTCGGATGCCAAGCAGTTGTCATAGCATGCGATGATGCAACCAGTCAGGATGCTTTCGATGGTGCAGCTGTACAACTTTTGAGGATCTGAGGACCCATGCCAAATCTTTTCAGTCTCCTGAGACTATATGCGTTGTCGTGCCCTCTTCACGACTGTCTTGGTGTGTTTGGACCATAATAGTTTGTTAGAGATGTGGACATCAAGGAACTTGAAGCTCTCCACCCGCTCCACTACAGCCCCATCAATGTGAATGGGGTCGTACTCACGCACCTTTGCAGGGCCTCCGTGTTGAGGATCAGCGTGGCAGATGTGTTGTTGCCTACCCTTACCACCTGGGTGCTGCCCATCAGGAAGTCCAGGATCCATGTCAGAGGGAGGTGTTTAGTCCCAGGGTCCTCAACTTAGTGATGAGCTTTGAACGCTGAGCTGTAGTTAACAAACAGCATTCTCGCATAGGTGTTCCTTTTGTCCAGGTGGGAAAGGGGAGTGTGGAATGCAATGGAGATTGTGTCCACACGTGGTCCCGTGTGGCTCAGTTGGTAGAGCATGGCGCTTGCAACGCCAGGGTTGTGGGTTCAATTCCCACGGGGGGACCAGGGTTCTATTCCCACGGGGGGACCAGGATGAATATGTATGAACTTTCCAATTTGTAAGTTGCTCTGGATAAGAGCGTCTGCTAAATTACTAATGTAAATGTGTCATCTGTGGATCTGTTGGGGCGGCATGTGAATTGTAGTGGGTCTAGGGTTTCTGGTATGATGGTGTTGATATCAGCCATGACCAGCCTTAAAAAGCACCCAGCATGCTATAGGGCAGTAGTCATTTAGGCAGGTTACCTTTGGTGTTATAGGGACTATGGTGGTCTGCTTGAAAAATATCTGTATTACAGATGTGATCAGGGAAAGTTTGAAAATGTTAGTGAAGACGCTTGCCAGTTGGTCAGCACATGCTCTGAGTACGTGTCCTGGTAATCCGTCTGGCCCTGCGGACTTGTGAATGCTGACCTGTTTAAAGGTCTTACTCACATTGGCTACGGAGAGCGTGATCACACAGTCATCCGGAACATCTGGTGCTGTCATGCAATGTTCAGTGTTGCGTGCCTCGAAGCCAACATAGAAGCCCTTTAGCTCGTCTGGTAGGCTCGCGTCATTGGGCAGCTCGCGGCTGAGTTTCCCTATGTAATTCGGTAATAGTTTGCGAGCCCTGCCACATCCGAGGAGCATCAGAGCCGATGTAGTAGGTTTCAATCTTAGTCTTGTATTGACCTTTTGCCTGTTTGATGGTTCGTCGGAGGCCACAGCAGGATTTCTTATAAGGAATCAGGAGGATACAATTATTTTCAGATTTGCCAAATGGAGGGCGAGGGAGAGCTTTGCATGTGTCTCTTTGTGTGGAGTAAGGGTGGTCTAGAGTTTTTTTCCCCCCCTGGTTGCACATGTGACATGCTAGCTGAAATTCGATAAAACGGATGTAAGTTTTCCTGCATTCAAATCCCTGGCCACTAGGAGCACCGCTTCTGGGTGAGCATTCTCTTGTTTGCTTATGGCCTTGTACAGCTCCTTGAGTGCGATCCTATTGCCTGCATCCGTTTGTGGTGGTAAATAGACAGCTAACAAAAATATAGATGGAAACTCTTGGTAAATAGTGTGTTCTACAACTTATGAGGTGCTCTACCCCAGGCGGGCAAAACGTTGAGACTTCCTTATTATTAGAGATCACGCAACAGCTGTTGACAAATAGACACAGATCACCAGCCCTCGTCTTACATGATGCTGCAGTTCTGTCTTGCCGATTCACGATAAAACCCAGCCAACTGTATATTATCCATGTTCTCGTTCAGCCACGGCCCGTTGGTAGGATAGTCTCGAACGGAGCTCATCCAGTTATTCTCCAGTGATTGCCAATTCGCCAGTAGGATGGATGGTAAAGGTGGATTATCGACTCGCCGACAGAATTCTCACCAAGCACCCAGATTTGTGCCCCCTGTATCGGTGTCTCCTCTTCATGCGAATGACATACATCTTTCTCCTCTGAGATCTTCCCAATGGGTGTAATAATCTGCGCAGTATCTTAACAGCATTGAGCACTTGCAGCAAGTACTTTAATGTAATCTCAACTGCAATCGAGGTAATTTGGCTCTGCTGTCAGATGAAGCACAGTGCTAACACAATCATTTGTATAAAATATCTGACATTGGATTCCCATTTTAACTTGGCTGTGCTGTTTAAATGGTTTAAAGCGCAGTGATAGACATGTGGGTGACAACTCAACCAAAAATCTGAAACAGTTTTTTCATTGGAATTTGGTTGTGCTTTAAGATGGTTGAAAGCATAGTGATAACACATGGGAAAATCCACTAACTTTTGGCTGTCTTTTTGAGTGGGTGAATATATGGGTGATAATCTCATTGACCAACATCTAAACAAAATATTACCCAATTATCTATGTTGAAATGACATGGTGTGCCTAGTGGGCAGACAGTGTAGCGTGTGTAGTCTGCAGCAGCAGTACTATGGGGGTAGCTAGAGAATTCTTCTCTTTTGAAGAGGGAGATAAGTAAGAACAAAGTCAGCCATAGTGTCAAAACAAGACCTCCCCTTCCACCCTTAGGCTCCTCGGCCTTGAACCAGATACCAGAGACTCTTCAGAGTAGAGGAGATTAGGAACAGAGCGTGCTCTAGATACAACTGTAGACAAAGTGGGTTTGCAGGGTGCCCAGTGTGGGGTGTCAGATAAATTGGATTTGGTTTTGGTTTGTTTATCTTTGTATTTTGAAGTGGATGTGTTTACTCGATATGGATTGTACCTGGAATACAATCTGGTGAAGAGGCTGTCTTGCATTCCCCAATTGATGAATCATATTGTTGCCAAAATGCATCCCTCCTTTGGATGAGGCATTGGGTTGGGATTGGGCCAGGTGAAGATTTGGTTCAGAGTGGGAGGAAGCTTGGTAATACAATTGAAGAAAGTCAGCTGAGGGTAAGAGTAAGGTAAATAAATAAAGTCTATGTTAGCACGCAAATACATTTTACACACAGTACCAGTCAAAAGTTTGGACACCTACTCACTCAAGGGTTTTTCTTTATTTTTACTTTTTCTTTTCTTTTTCTTTTTTTCTACATTGTATAATAATAGTGAAGACATAACAACTATGAAATAACACATATGGAATCATGTAGTAACCAAAAAAATTGTTAAACAAATCAAAATAGATTTTACATTCTTCAAAGTAGCCACCCTTTGCCTTCATGACAGCTTTGCACACTCTTGGCATTGCCCCTACATTTTTGCAAATGTATTAAAAATAAAAGACAAATACCTTATTTACATAAGTAGTCAGACTCTTTGCAATACGAATCGAAATTGAGCTCAGGTGCATCCTGTTTCCATTGATCATCCTTGAGCTGTTTCTACAACTTACCCCTGTGGTACATTCAATTGATTGAACATGATTTGAAAAGGCACATACCTGTCTATATAAGGTCCCACAGTTGACAGTGCATGTCAGAGCAAAATCCAAGCCATGAAGTCGAACGAAATATCTGTATAGCTCAGAGACAGGATAGTGTCGAGGCACAGATCTGGGGAAGGGTACCAAAAAGATTCTGCAGCATTGAAGGTCCCCAATAATGCAGTGGCCTCCATCATTCTTAAATGGAAGAAGTTTGGAACCACCAAGACTTTTCCTTGAGCTGGCCGCCCGGCTAAACTGAGCAATGGGGGAGAAGGACCTTGGTCAGGGAGGTAACCAAGAACCCGATGGTTACTCTGAAAGAGCTCCAAAGTTCCTCTATGGAGATGGGAGAACCTTCCAGAAGGACAACCATCTCTGCAGCACTCCAGCATTCAGGCCTTTGTGGTAGAGTGGCCAGATGGAAGCCACTCCTCAGTAAAAGGCACAGGTTAAAGTTTGCCTAAAGGCACATAAAGGACTCTCAGACCATGAGAAACAAGATTATCTGGTCTGATGAAACCAGGATTGAACTCTTTGGTCTGAATGCAAACCGTCACGTCTAGAGGAAACCTGGCACCATCCCTACGGTGAAGCATGGTGGTGGCAGCATCACACTGTGGGGATGTTTTTCAGAGACTAGTCAGGATCGAGGGAAAGATAAATGGAGCAAAGTACAGAGAGATCCTTGATCAAAACCTGCTCCAGAGCGCTCAGGACCTCAGACTGGGGCGAAGGTTCACCTTCCAACAGGACAACAACCCTAAGTTCACAGCCAAGACAATGCAGGAGTGGCTTCGGGACAAGTCTCTGAATGTCCTTGAGTGGACCAGCAAGAGCCCAGACTTGAACCCGATCAAACATCTCTGGAGAGTCCTGCACTGGTGTGACCTGAAAATAGCTGTGCAGTGACACTCCCCATTCAACCTTACATAGCTTGAGAGGATCTGTAGAGAAGAATGGAAACTCCCCAAATACAGGTGTGCCAAGCTTGTAGCGTCATACCCAAGAAGACTCAATGCTGTAATCGCTGCCTAAGGTGCTTCAACAAATTACAGAGTAAAGGGTGTGAATACTTACGTAAATGTAATATTTCCATTTCCATTTAATATTTCCAATATATACATTTGCAACATTGTCTAATAACCATGTTTTGCTTTGTCATTATGAGGTATGGTGTGTAGATTGATGAGGACATTTTAGAATAAGGCTGTAATGTAACAAAATGTGGAAAAAGTCATGTGGTCTTAATACTTTCCGAATGCACTGTCTATCATGTATCGGCATATACACTGAGCGTACAAAACATTAGGAACACCATGTGTGGTCTTTATCCATCCCGAGATATTCTGAGCAATGATAGAACTTTCCAGTCTTGGAGTTGGATGATGTTTTTCAGTGACTTTCATTTTGTCTAGTTATCTTCTTTTGAGATGTTGCGATTGTTATCACACATGAAAACACAGTCACCGTAAAGGCCGTGCTACACTACAGCCATCGGGCGTCCGGCATTGCCATCAGCCATTGAGGGGAGTAAAACAATGAAAGCTGCCGTACTTCCTGTGTTACACTTGCGTCGCGTCATGTCCAATGGCATCGTGCAAGCTCAAGAATTGCAGAGGAAATTGTGCACCAATATTGAATTTGAAAAAGCCTGTTCTATTAAAACATTCAATGAATCCAAGTTTTTTTTTATATGAACAAAGACTTGCTAAAGTGCCCAAATTCAGAATGTTTACATTTCGCTCTGTGCACCCTCTGTGATTTGAACCCACATTGCCCCAACATTTCTCCAAGTTTTCACCATCATTTGTAAAGCCCTAATTATTTGGTCGCTTTGACAAAGTCATTCCTGAAGATGATTATTTATTTCATGTTATTAGTGATTCATTTTAAGGTGAAAAAAAACCTTCCTGCATTTTAAGGTCAACCCTGTTACTTGAACTGAACTCTTGTTTTAATATGGTGAAACCTTTTCAAATATTTTTTTCAAATCATAGTGTAAAAGCAGGTGAGCTGGTTTTACCTTGTTCGCCATTATCTGGTGTTTTGTGGTGGAAAACTGAGCGGGTCGAGCATAGATAGACAAGCTAGAAACAACAAGCTTCCATTTCCCCTGTCACAAGGGGATTCATGGCTGATTTAAGATAGGCACTTGCTATAGACTAAATGTAACCTCTTGAGATGGGAAAACATGTTTTTTATTAAGTTGAACATTTGCTCTTTATTACAGAATGTTCAAATGTTACACGACCCAAACGGGACAAATTTCAAATAACAACCCAGATAGCTTCCCTGGCCCCTACTTATCTGTGTGTGGGAACGACACATACAAGTTTAGGTTATGATGGGATTTTGGGACAAGCAAAATGTTGTGTTATAAAGCTATTACTAATTATAATACAATGTACTGTTTTTGATAATATGCTTGGAATACAATCTTTTTTTTATCCCAAAGTCACTAGGCAGCTCTAGGATATTGGAGAGGTGTCAGGGGCCTTCCCATCAACAGCCCAATGTTTAATTCCTCCTTTGTGTCCTGACTGGGATACAGTAGCAGTGGGAGTGTTTATATTTCCTGGACAGTGGGCTTTGTCTACTGTAGCCTCTCCTCGCTTCCGGGGGTTGGTTATTCAATAGGAATAGTTTATACTACTTTATATGGTCATACATATAACAACAGACTTGTGACTGGACTTGAGAAAGCTCTGATTTTTCCTGTCAGTTAATAGGACAAAAATATCAAACGTAGGGCTCTATTCAATCTGTATCACTGTTACAGATTGTGACATAGAAATGTCAAGGTAATTTCCGATTGAGCTGACATATGCAGCGCTTGCTGTGAATGCAGTCTTCGCTTATGCGGGAACATTACCTTTAACATTCAATCACTCTGAACTTCCACAAATGTAATAGAGCCCTGAGAAGTACTTAGAAGAACAACACATGAACTTAATCAAAATGTACCACCTGCGAATTCAACCTGATGTGAACTTTCATTGGGATACTCACACATTTTGCGCTTCACTCTCAGGATGTCACGAGAACAGGGGTTCTTAAACTTGTTCAGCCTGTGACCCAAATTAGAATTCTGTGTTTCCTGGGACCCACCTTGTGGGCAAAACATTTTAGTGGCCTCGACAGCAGAGAGAACTCAAAGTTTGAAAGTTCATTTTCTTGCCATTCTACACATTTTGCCATGGGTCTGAGATTTTTTTGTTGTTGCAATGTTATAACACATTTCTTGCAAGTCTACTCATGTTGCCATGGGGCAGAGAGAATAAATAGGTAGTTTTAATTGTACCCATTTTGACTGGGAAGGAGAGAAATCTTTGCCTTTTTAAAGCAAAATTCTGGCAATTCTACACATTTTGCCATGATTTAGGTCACGTCAATGTGATATCTGAGTGAGAGTGACTAACAAAATCAATGGGGGACCACTGGACGTCAGGGCCCCTGGGCATATCCCCTGCATTTCCGGATGGTATTTGGCCATGATTACTACAAGTTTAGATAGCAGGCTAGACTAACTTACCAATCAAAACATTGTTAGCTGACATGGCTAATTGAGGGATTGTCAGAGACCAACATAAGAAGAGAAAAACTGCTGATGCACAACCCAATTTCAAACTTACTATTCTAACTCTCAACAGTAAACTGAGACTCCGACTGAGTTCCTCCCAAAATGTATAATGTGTTTTTTTTTACTCTGACTGTTAACGACCAATACTTTAAGAAAAGCTGCACTAGAACATAAGAGAGTAATTACTATTTACTATGGATTCAGCGGGTAAACCATAGTGTTCTTCTTTATCCCGATTCATAACCACACCCCATATTGGTTTGTTTACTGTACAGCACGTAGGAGTTATTATAAAGGTTGTGCAATGTCTTTAGCACCAGGTGTTCTTAAGTGAAGTCACAGGAGGAGGTACACAAACAGACAGCGAGGTGATGTTTACCGCATACCCCCCCCCCCCCCCCCCCCCACACACACACATTTTCCAGTTATTTGACTCTTTGACTTTCTTCCCACTATCTCCCTTTGAAATAATGCCTTGCTCATTGTGTTAACCACTGCTGAATCTCGACCTTCTGAGTTTGGTCTCTGTCAGGAAGACTTTGGCTGAACCAATCTATGTAATCAGATCCCCTGGCTTGGAGAGTTTTGTGGCAAGAGACAGAATCTACTATGATCTAAAGACAGACAGAGAGAGTGGGAGAAGGGGGAGAGACATAGAGAGACCACCATAGAGAGACCACCATTGCAGTTGTGCTTTTTGTCAACTCCAGATTAATCCTCCATATAGTGATACAGAGCATGTACATTTCATTAGAGTGGGTGGGGAAGAGGCTTACCAAGGTTCCTTATTTGAAAAGGTAAATACAATACTCCATTATTTATAATCCTAGCGTCTCAGGGTGTTTTCACACTTGGTCCCTTTCAGCCAATTTTTGTGAACTCAGTGCGGTTTGATAATTTTTTTGTGGAGTGTGAACAATCCAAAGGAACTCTGACCCCTCAAAAGAGCCCCTGAAGCGAACCGAACTGAGACCATCTTCGAGAGGTGGTCTGAGTTCTGTTCGCTTGAATTCCGCGGTCCAGTTGACCTTTTTCAGGGCAAACTACCCTGGTTCACTTATCATTAGTCCCGCACCACACACTAGACTACTGCAACACCGTTTCCCCTGCCGCATTGGAGAGAGAAGATGAGGATGTGTAGGTTCGCAGAAAGAAAGTGTGCTGTTTTTGGATATTGATTATCGATTGTCAAGGATGCACAGGCATTTTTGTACTGACACGATGTTCAGATAATTTGTTTGCAATATGTTGATCTATAGGCTAAGAGAGCTTCATAAACTGTTTATTCGATTGTCGTGTGAGAAGACAACATATTTGGTGAGAATTATAACACAGGTTACAAAAGCCATTCTAGCTCTTAAAGGGGCAGTAGCCTAGATTGGGTGTACAATTTTCAGTTAGGCCTACATCATTATTTAATCTGCACTTTTTCTACTGGTATTTAATCTGTTACCAATTGCATTTACATGTTTATATCTCATATTTGAACTAAATGCAATCTATTAGCTTCCAAAAATGTGCATAGGTATATCTAGCTCTTCGATAACAGGTTCTGGAATAGCTTGTCCTGTACTTTTACCCAGAGTGCATTGAGTGAATATATTGGTTATTTTCAAAACATAGCAATGTGAATGCAGAAGAGGACTCGGACCTCAAAAACGGTGAAGTGAATTGACAAAAGAGTTGAGTCCACATTCAAAGGCAAGGGCGGGCAGTGTGAATGCAAAGAGAACTGAGTTATTTAGCTTTTTTTTACCCCAGTGTTCACTTTAAAGAGGACAGACACCGGTTCTTTTAAAGAGGATTATATCTGAACACCCTCAGACACATATTGTACATCTATATAATCAATTGTGAGCAGTGACCTCTTTTCATGCATTCTCTTCCTGTTTGTCCTACCACCCTTATGCAGACATGCCCTCAGCCAGAGCCATATCCGACAACACCCCAGGAAGCACAACTTGGGAGAAGTGAACTATTAGAATCAGGCGTTCTTGAATCCTACACTCTTAGAAAAAAATAAGGCGCTATCAAGAACCTAAAAGGTTTCTCGGCTGTCCTCCTTGGAGAACCCTTTCAAAACCCCTTTTTGTTCCAGGTAGAACCATTTTGGGTTCCATGTAGAAGCCATTCCAGAAAGGGTTCTACTTGGGACCTAAAAGGGTTCTACCTGTAACCATAGAAATATAGTTAACTTGAAATATATTGTCAAGCTAACTGACTTTCCTTAGCAACTATCCAGAAGGTCATAACTTGCTAAGCAATGCGTTGTAAATGTGTTGTGAATTTGTACATGTGTTGTGTGGGTTTAATGAAAGAAGTACTACTAGTTTTGCATGTTCTCAACAATAACAACGTGCTCAGCTTTCAACACTTCCTGTTCATGTCCTGGGTGGGGCCCCACATTGTGTTTCATGTAAGTCTACTTGTAAGGTCAATGAAGTTCAGTGCATTTGGCAAGCTCCTTCCTATATGGTGTATTTTTTAAGTACATTTAGCATTTACATTGTGAACCTAGTTCACATATCTCCCATACAACTAAAAGCTACTTTGCCCCTCAGGACCACCGTACTGCTGCCATGGAAGGTAACTGCTGAGTTCTGACAGGAAGCATCAACTGTAGAAGGCACAGGAAACCACTCTGCTTCGAAGCACAAAAGCCAGTGGGAAAAGATCCTAAATTACCAAGTGAGGCAATGGACTATTGCGACCTCTATGAAAGGACTGCACTGACCTCTACATGACAAAGTCACTGCAGAAGTATCCTATCGCCTGCTCTACCAATGACTATAGTTCATGCAGAGTATAGAAACAGTCTAATCCAGAGTTAAGTCTTTTCCAAAAAGGTTTAGTTTGTTCAAATTAAGAAAAAGAATCCTTCCAAAATGTCAATGTCCTCATACTGAAGTTTTTACAAGGAAGTCAACATTTGCATGCAACTTCACGTTTGAGTACAATTTCACATCACACTTGTAGGACTACTACTATCATGTACTGCAGCTCTTTACATTTATGTATGACATTTCAACTTTTGACTGTTGCATTCCCCTGTACAGATTTCTCTGAAAAAAAACAACAACAAAAAACCTGGCGCTGTAGAACAACTGACAACATCAGAAGAACACATTTAGTTGCCACGGTAACACGAAGTGCAAGACAAGCGAGCTGCGGGTTGGAGACAGGGGTGGTGGGATACGATGGCATGGCGGGGGTCTCTCAGGAAATTAGCACCAAATCATATTCATCTCCCAAAGAGACTTGGGTCTTCAAAGTGCAGCTCTGCAATTCGAGGATGTAGATGAAGATTAGCTCTGCTGTCGCCTAGCTAGCCTCAACACAGCACCGGAACCCAGAGAGGCTGGCTCTCGCCGCAATCAAAGGAAGCCAACACACGGGGGATCTAAGGCAACCACAACTTTGGACTTCAGAGTTCTTACTTCAAACTCTGCAGAGACAGTGTCAATTAAAATATAGCCGACTTTGCAGTTTAATTTTTCATCAAGTGGGTTTGCGTTTAGGTGATTGTTGCCTAAGGAACATATTCATGTACTTCTTTAGATCAGGGACATTTAATCAGTCTGTAGGCTAATGTCAGTTCTGTAAATTTCAACATATCCCTAGTTTTCAAATGTATATATTACTGTTCATGGGTATTCTACAGAAATATTGCAAATTGCAGTCCCACCCCACAAGTAATCATGATATGTTCTAATTCAATCAAAGTCAAAAACGAACATATTGTTAAATCAATATAGTACAAAGTCATTTTTAATACACATATTTTTATTGAGTGGTGGTTGTCTCAACCCCTGACTCCTAAACTTCATGTTTGAAAATTAAGCAATTCATGATTTTTGTAATTTTTTTAACACCATTTTTTATTTCGCCTGGAATAGAATATGTGCTCACTCATCTGGACACTGTTGTTCAGAGGAGCTAGTCAACAACACAGCTAACACAATCACTTCAAACTGAAGCTGGAAAGATCGCAAACTAGCTGCACTTCGTTCCGTTTGATCTTTTTTCAATTGAAATTTCTTTGTATATTGTATATCCATAAAACCAATGCCAGCTAATTCATGATTTCGACTGGCTGAGAAATTCTGCCTGCCTGTCTGTCTGTCTCGTCCAAACTCCCAACACGTTCATTACTATGGGACAGCTGGAGAACATTGAAACAATGTTGCAAATCTCAAAGAGACCGAGAGCAAGGTTGATAAAAAAGCTCTGCTGTAGAAAATGAAATGTTAGTCTAAAAGAAATGTGAGATAATGTCTAGATGCTTTTTATAGTGGAAATCAAGTTTATAAATTGCTTGGCTGGGCTAATGAGACAGTGGATTGCGCAGTCAGATGGAACAGAGTAAATAGGCAGTTTAACGTCATAGATTTAGCCGGTGGTAACTTGTGGAACAGACACCGAAATGCGGTTTTAACCAATCAGCATTCAGGATTAGACCCACATGTTGTGTAACTTCAGTTGTTCTATTATTACGCTGAAAGATACTGATCTAATTAGTAGTTTTGTTTATTTTTAAACATCTTTCAAAAAAAAAAATGCCGTTCCACCATTTAAAAGGAATCATATGAGTTCTATGATGCTGGAGCATTCACCAGATGGTCAGACATACTGTAGGCCTACCAGAGAAATACTCCAGTTGTTCATGCTTGAGTCATGCTGGTAATAGAAAGATGATTATACTACTCTTCCTGCCCTTTCTCTTGCTGCATCTCTCAAGCTGTATCTCCTCTGCTCGCATCTCTCTTTTCCTCCATTCCTCTCTTTACAGCATGCTGTTTTTCTCTCTCTTTTCTTCTCCCTCTCTCTCTACTTCCTTTTCTCTTAATTTTCTTCTCTTTTTTTACTGAAGGGTGCCACAGTCTCTCTTCCCCTATTCCCTAATGAAAGAGTGATGGACAGAGGAGAGATGAGCGTCAGAGAAGCACCTGTGGCTGAGAAAACAGACTGATAGAACAGCAACACTAATAAAGAGGGAAATAGTGAATGTCTGTGCCAGAATGAGGCCCTGTTTATTTACAGAGGACTGAAAGGCAGGAGGCAGCAAAGATAAAACTGAAGTCTCTGTGTGCGTGCGTGGGAGTTCACAGGATCTCATAACATGCCAACTAATTGATCAGGACACCATTAAAGAGATTGAACTGGATCTTAAGCACTTACAAATTCATAACAATTCATAACAAATTCAAAAATATCATACGAATTGCAAAAATATATATATATATACACTGTATATCAGCAAAGATTTGCAGGATGTAACATATCATACAAAATGGATGACGTTATACGTAATTGTGCACAATTTTTTGGGGACCCGTTAAGGCTCATGACCTCTACTTTCAAAACTACTGGCTGAAATTATACAAAACCTTTATAATGAATCTTTAATTACCTAACATTAGATCAATAAAATGACTTAACTAAAATAAATGTAAACATTTCTATCTACTGTCAAAGTTGATTATGTACTGTAAACATCGCCCCATATCTTTGAAAACACCTCTCCCAGTCAGCAGACTCCCCCTAGCCAGACAGAAACACTGGCACATAGACTCTATCTCTACCTCTATCATCTGAGATCCACTAGATTTAAAAACGTTCATTTCTATTCATCAGTTTCTCCGGCTGTCTGGTTCCTACCTGATTTAAACCGGCTGATTATTGTCTCTTTGATCTGTTGGAGGAATGGCACCTTGCTTCTGCTTTGATTATTGATTATAGCTAGTACAGTGTACGTCCAGACTCTAGAGCTGTTGTGTTCTGACATGCCCACTGCAAGATAGTCTATGATTGGGGTGGCCTAACTCTGCAGTTTCTCTATATAAAGGCACTAGGAGAGGAGTTGTGATATTACAGCCATATGCATTAACATAATAAGTTGGTCATTCTTGTTTTCGTGCATTTGTTTACACTTCATTTGTTTTCGTTTGATTAATTACACTTAAATGCAACAAAGTCCATCTCTTTCTACTTGTTGATGTTTTTATGTCAACCTCACATTTTGATTTGTGTGAGATTGTGTGTGGTTAAGTAGTTATCGACCTAAAATGTGGTCATTCCGTGTCAGGAGAGAATGTGTTGATTCAGGGTTAACACACCTCTCTCCTGACAGACTTTTAAGTCATTGGTAAAGTGCCATTTTGTCAATTTCACAGACTTAAAATGTGTACAAAATTGTGGCGTCTATTTAGTGTGTTTGTGCCCTAAGGACGATTTTACAATCCTTTACATATTGTCTTACAAATGTACAGTACATATGTCATACATGGGCTGATAGTTTTACTACGATAAGGGCTTTAGTAGCTCACATTTTAGAGGGTACAACAACACCATTTGACTGCTGGCATCAACCACCAACTTGACACTTGGATCAATGTAATCTTGTTTACAACAAAATGCAATCTTTTCAAAACACGTAAGTCTGCGAGGCATATAACAGTTCAATTAACAAGCATTTATCTACTTCAAAATGAGAAGAAAATTGGATGACTGACAAATATCTTGAGCTTGGTTTGTGGTTTCTCAAAAGCCTCTTTAGCTTTAATTTAAATGCATTTAATATTTTTGAACTGAGAAATGTTAGGAAAATAGAAAACACACAGTTTTTGTTTTGTCAATGACAGAGTTGACAAAGAGCTGTTCAGAATCTAAATGACGTCATTGCGTGACCCCTGTTATCAGAATGTTCAAGACAGGGCTTGAGTCAATTCATTGTTCAAGGCAGTCAATTCCGGGAGTGATTTTAATAAAACATTTAAAAACGTTTTAAATAAATAACTTCTACTCCTCGGTCATTGAACATATATTGTTTTTTTTCAAATGTTTAACTTTGCAGTAGAACATGTGATAATTGTCAATTAGCTTGTGTGGTGTTTCACTCTGTCTGTGAATGTAGAAACTGTGCTGAGCTTTATCAAAGACATTATTGTTGAATACGTAGCAGATAGTGGTTGCGAAACCATTTCAAACAAGAAAATATGTCTTTGGAAAAGGATGACGAAGATAAATGGAAGAGTAAACAAGTCAATACTTCACTCAAGAAACATACACCTCTCTCAAAAACAGGTCATCGGAGAATCGAAGATTTAAACATACGAGTTTCACACTTCTTAACCACCGCAACTATTTCAAGTACATGCAGAGGAGACCGGGATTGGTTGTCACACTTTTTACAAATTAGTTTATTTCTCAGCACCAGTACAGTGCTTTCGGAAAGTATTCAGACGCCTTGACTTTTTCCACATTTTGTTATGTTACAGCCTTATTCTAAAATGTATTCAACTGTTTTTTCCCTCATCAATCTAAACACAATACCTCATAATGCAAAGCAAAAACTTATTTTTTATTTTTTTATGTTTGCAAATGTATTAGAAATAGAAAACTGTAATGTCACATTTCAGACCATTTACTCAGTACTTTGTTGATGAACCCTTGGCAGTGATTACAGCCTCAAGTCTTCTTGGGTATTATGCTACAAGCTTTGAACACCTGTATTTGGGGAGTTTCTCCCATTCTTCTTTGCAGATCCTCTCAAGCTCTGTCAGGTTGGATGGGGAGCGTCGCTGCACAGCTATTTTCAGGTCTCTCCAGAGATGTTCGATTGGGTTCAGGTCCGGGCTCTGGCTGGGTGTTCAGAGACTTGTCACAAAGCCACTCCTGAGTTGTCTTGGTTGGGTGCTTAGGTTTGTTGTCCTGTTGGAAGGTGAACCTTAGTGCCAATCTTAGGTCCTAAGTGCTCTGGAGCAGGTTTTCATCAAGGATCTCTCTGTACTTTTCTCTGTTAATCTTTCCCTTGATCCTGACTAGTCTCAGGGTACCTGCCATTGAAAAACATCCACACAGAATGATGCTGCCACCACCATACTTCACAGTAGGGAGGGTGCCAGGTTTCCTCCAGACGTTACGCTTGGCATTCATGCCAAAGAGGTCAATGTTGGTTTCATCAGACCAAGAAATCTTGATTCTCATGGGTGCCTTATGGCAAATTCCAAGCGGGCTGTCATGTGCCTTTTACTGAGGAGTGGCTTCTGTCTGGCCACTGTACCATAAAGGCCTGATTGGTGGAGTGCTGCAGAGATGGTTGTCCTACTGGAAGGTTCTCCCATCTCCACAGAGGAACGCTAGAGCTCTGTCAGAGTGACAATCAGGTTCTTGGTCACCTCCCTGACCAAGCGGCTCTCTTCCTAGAGCTGGCCGCTCTGTCTTGGTGATTCCAAACTTCTTCCATTTAAGAATGATGGAGGCCACTGTGGTCTTGGGAACCTTCAATGCTGCATAAATGTTTTGGAACCCTTTCCCAGAGCTGTGCCTCGACACAATCCTGTCTCTGAGTTCTATGGACAATTCCTTCAACCTCATGGCTTGGTTTTTGCTCTGACATGCACTGTCAACTGTAGGACCTTATATAGACAGGTGTTTGCCTTTTAAAATCATGTCCAATCAATTGATTTTACCACAGGTGGACTCCAAGTTGTAGAAACATCTCAATGATGATCAATGGAAACAGGATGCACCTGAGCTCAATTTTGGATCTCATATTAAAGGGTCTGAATACTTATGTAAATAAGGTATTTCTTTTTTAAATTTATAAATCTGCAAAAAACTGTTTTTCGCTTTGTCATTATGGGGAATTGTGTGTAGATTGATGAGGGAAAAAAACATATTTAATCAATTTTGGAATAAGGCTGTAACGTAACAAAATTTGGATAAAGTCAAGGGTTCTGAATACGTCTGAACAATTTTCTGAGAAAGACCAAGGTCTTGGGCTGAAATGGAGACCCTTTTATGCTCATATCTTATTCCATCATGGAGTTATAAGCCATTAACCTCTAACACCTCCCAAACCCGGATCCGGGATCCCCCCCATCACAAAAGCTGACTAGCATAGCCTAGCCTAAAGCCACAGGGATATCATATAATAAAATGTTCATGAAATCACAAGTCCAAGACACCAAATGAAAGATACACATCTTGTGAATAAAGCCATCATTTCTGATTTTTAAAATGTTTTACAGGGAAGACAAAATATGTAAATCTATTAGCTAACCACGTTAGCAAAAGACACCACTCCCATACTCCACCATTTTCTTACTGCATCAGTAGCTATCACAAATTCGACCAAATAAAGATATAAATAGCCACTAACCAAGAAACAACCTCATCAGATGACAGTCTGATAACATATTTATTGTATAGCATAGGTTTTGTTAGAAAAATGTGCATATTTCAGGTATAAATCATAGTTTACAATTGCAGCCCCCATCACAACTCTCACTAAAATGACTAGAATAACTACAGAGACCATCGTGTATTAGCTAATTACTCATCATAAAACATTTCTTAAAAATACACAGCGTACAGCAATTGAAAGACACAGATCTTGTGAATCAAGACAATATTTCAGATTTTCTAAGTGTTTTACAGCGAAAACACAATATATCGTTATATTAGCTTACCACAATAGCAAACCAGACAACAGCATTGATTCCAGCCAAACATAGCGATAACGTATTCACCACCAAAATAAATTAATTTTTCACTAACCTTCTCAGAATTCTTCAGATGACAGTCCTGTAACATCATATTACACAATCCATATAGGTTTTGTTCGAAAATGTGCATATTTAGCAGCACAAATCGTGGTTATACAATGTGATCAGTGGCAACAGGTCATGCATTCTGGCCGGCGCCATCTTGGAAAGGCACCTAATCTAATCAATAAATAATCGTAAACTTGACTAAAAAATACAGGTTGGACATCAAATGAAAGATGCATTAGTTATTAATGCAACCGCTGAGTTAGATTTTTAAAATTAACGTTACTAGACATACAGTGTGCGTTACAGCCAGACTAGTGCCGCAATAATGGCGGACAAATCCGTTTACATTTTTCCACATAAATACGGAATAACATCATAAATAGCTCTTACTTTTGGACGAGCTTCCATCAGAATCTTGGCCAAGTGGTCCTTTGTCCAAAAGAATCGCTGCTTGGTTGTAAAACGTCGTCTTCAACTTCGGAATTAGCAGCTACCAATAGCTATGTGGCTTCAACATGCCCAAATCCTCAAAACTCAATACTAAGGAAATTCCGAAAATAGCAATATACTCGCATAAACTGATATAACTCGGTTTAAAATAACTTCGTTATGATGTTTCTAACACCCATATCGAATTAAATTACAGACGGATATATCTAAGGTCGATAACTGAGCGTTTCAAAATGCCATCCTGAGGTCCTGCTTTGCGCAATGACGAACGTCGAAAAGAGAGCTCCCCTCGTTCCTTGGCCTTTTATAAACTCTGAGAACTACGTAGACACTCCATTCCACTTCTCATTGGTTACTGACATCCAGGGGAAGGCGGGTGCAGTTCATGTCGACCCATAGGATACATACAGAGCTTTAAACTGATCTGAGAACAGAGCTTCGTTTTCAGACCTTCGCAGTTCCTGTCATGGATTTCGCTGCAGAAAGAGTTCTGTTTCACCCACAGACATAATTCAAACGGTTTTAGAAACTAGAGAGTGTTTTCTATCCAATAGTAATAATAATATGCATATTGTACGAGCAAGAATTGAGTACGAGGCAGTTTAATTTGGATACGAATTTGTGCTATGTCGAAATGGCACCCCCCTAGTGGCAAGAAGTTTAAACACACTCTGTCCACTTGTGACAACCAACCCCATCCACAGTATGAGGTTGGTTGTAACAGTGTTTGCTATTTGTTCTTCAAGAACAATTGCATTTACAAAGTAAAAAAATAATAGTACACTCTTTATTTGAAAAAAAACGTATTTTTTGAGCAGTGTTTCTATCTAATACAATACAAATGAATAAGTACAAATAAATTAAACATAGATTAATATTTGCTTTGACATTGTAGTTCTTACTCCACTCAAATCATCATATCAATGCTTAATAAAGCAAAAAATAATATCTGATATTTGGATGAAAATTAAATATTTTGATGAAGTGATAACACAAATGTTTACAGCTTTATGTTTAACTACATTTGTTGTTGAAACCAAGGAATGTTTTTTTTCTGTGTGTGTGTGTGTGCATGCGTGAATGTTGTTGACTCTCAGTCGGAGTCGCATGACTTACAGTTTTGACAAGCAGGTCCGGATCGGACCAAAACTGAACCAATCATAGATGTTTATGTTTCACAAGTTTGGACAGCATAGTATACTGTCGAGCACAGCAGAGTAGTGTACAGTACGGTAAAGACAATTACAGTGGCTTGCGAAAGTATTCACCCCCCTTGGCATTTTTCCTATTTTATTGCCTTTAAACCTGGAATTAAAATAGATTTTTGGGGGGGTTGTATCATTTGATTTACACAACATGCCTACCACTTTGAAGATGCAAAACATGTTTTATTGTGAAACAAACAAGAAATATGACAAAAAAACTGAAACTTGAGCATGCATAACTATTCTCCCCCCCAAAGTCAATACTTTGTAGAGCCACCTTTTGCAGCAATTACAGCTGCAAGTCTCTTGGGGTATGTCTCTATAAGCTTGGCACATCTATTCAATGGGATTTTTGCCCATTCTTCAAGGCAAATCTTCTCCAGCTCCTTCAAGTTGGATGGGTTCCGCTGGTGTACAGCAATCTTTAAGTCATACCACAGATTCCCAATTGGATTGAGGACTGGGCTTTTACTAGGCCATTCCAAGACATTTAAATGTTTCCCCTTAAACCACTTGAGTGTTGCTTTAGCAGTATAGGGTCATTGTCCTGCTGGAAGGTGAACCTCCGTCCCAGTCTCAAATCTCTGGAAGACTGAAACAGGTTTCCTTAATGAATTTCCCTGTATTTAGCGCCATCCATCATTCCTTCAATTCTGACCAGTTTCCCAGTCCCTGCCGATGAAAAACATCCCCACAGCATGATGCTGCCAACACCATGATTCACTGTGGGGATGGTGTTCTCGGGTGATGAGAGGTGTTGGGTTTGCACCAGACATAGCATTTTCCTTGATGGCCAAAAAGCTACATTTTAGTCTCATCTGACCAGAGTACCTTCTTCCATATGTTTGAGGAGTCTCCCACATGCCTTTTGGTGAACATCAAACATGTTTTCTTATTTCTTTCTTTAAGCAATGGCTTTTTTCTGTCCACTCTTCTGTAAAGCCCAGCTCTGTGGAGTGTAAGGCTTAAAGTGGTCCTACGGACAGATACGCCAGTCTCCGCTGTGGAGCTTAGCAGCTCCTTCAGGGTTATCTTTGGTCTCTTTGTTGCCTCTGATTAATGCCCTCCTTTCCTGGTCTGTGAGTTTTGGTGGGCGGCCATCTCTTGGCAGGTTTGTTGTGGTGCCATATTCTTTTACATTTTTTAATAATGGATTTAATGGTACGAAGTGAGATGTTCAAATATTCAGATTTTTTAAATTAAATTTAAACCATAAATTAACTACATCAATATGTGTCTTACAATACATAAACACATATTATTTGGGAAGAATAGCTATGAAATAATTTGGAAAGAACCAGGAAATATGGTCAAACTGCAGACACAGTGGACGGATAACAGACAAATGCTAATACCATGTGTAGACACATTTCTTGAAATGTGGGCACAATCAGAATGTAAACAAGATCAGGACAAAGGACCCATGTTAGCACAATGTATAAATGGGGCTTAATTAAGTGAACTACTGTTTCCTTGCTTGCCCTGCTGGGATATTGGCCAGTAATGTGTGTACCAACTATACAATTTGAGAAAATGTTCATGCTTTTTAGAACAAGCTATGATCTGCCCTTTTGGCTTCTATTAATCGTTGGTCCAAGGGAACTTGTGCTTGCCAAAGTGAGCTAAAATTATCTAAATATGCCAAATATGCACCAAAAATGGTCAACAACAGCCTAGGTAATATAAGTGGGAAATCATGTCAATTTGTATTTGATGTGAACTATCCCTTTAATGATGAGTACAGAGAGTGAGTGAAGGTAATCACCACACAGCTTGGTGCCAAATCAAAGAACCAAAGTACGTACTGTATTAACTAGCCAATCAGAAGGACAAAATGAACCTAAAATTGTGACCTCTATTCTTCTCCTCTATCATCTCCAACATATGTAAGATTTGGGATCTCTATTTACATCATAAAATAAATTCCAAGGTATACGATTTTCATCCAATTTGGACAAACCGCCTGCTTAAAGCACTGCACACTTACTAACCCCATGTTCATCCAACGAGGTAGGGCAAGGCACCAGTGGCAGGGCCATCCAAATTGTTATGTTCAGTCTCTGAGCTACTTAGAGGCTTAGGGAGGGAAAGAAGCAGACCATTAGTGTGTGAAATAGATATCCCCTGCTTTTCCACCAGCACTGGTTTGTCCAAAGTACACTGTGTTACTGTTGTCATCAATACCTTAACAAGAGAAGAGTGCTTGCTGACAACAGCCTGCCTGGCGACTGTCTCCACTGATTATGCAATGTGGTGCAGTAGAGAAGGTGCATAGGTATCAGTGTCGGTACATTCTGGTGATTCAAAATATGTTAAATTAATTCAGATTCAAAGTTTTATCCAATGATTTGTAATAACATTAGATGACTGACAGAGGGTGCTTTTTTGATGCCCCCGCACAGCCATTTTGGTACTCTTCCTCCATTGTAAAAATCATTTGGGAAGCTATAGAAATGCTTTATTAATGCCTACATTTGTTTTTGACAAGTATATTCTATTACAGACACCTTAACCCAGGCGTAAGCAACTAGATTCAGCCGAGGGACTAATTGTTTTTGGAATAAATGGTCGGGGGGACTGAAAATAAGTAAAATAATTTGTACACTACAAATTGAACACAACTAAGCCCTAAAATCACAATCATTTCATACCTTAATTACATTGAGACATGATCACATACACTACCGTTCAAAAGTTTGGGGTCACTTATAAATGTCCTTGTTTTCCATGAAAACATACATGAAATTATTTGCAAAATTAATAGTAAATAAAGCCAAGACGTTGACAAGGTTATAAATAATGATTTTTAATTGAAATAATAATTGTGTCCTTCAAACTTTGCTTTTGTCAAAGAATCCTCCATTTGCAGCAATTACAGCCTTGCAGACCTTTGGCATTCTAGTTGTCAATTTGTTGAGGTAATCTGAAAAGATTTCACCCCATGCTTCCTGAAGCACCTCCAAGTTGGATTAGCTTGATGGGCACTTCTTACGTACCATACGGTCAAGCTGCTCCTACAACAGCTCAATAGGGTTGAGATCCGGTGACTGTGCTGGTCACTCCATTATAGACAGGATACCAGCTGACTGCTTCTTCCCTAAATAGTTATTGCATAGTTTGGAGCTGTGCTTTAGGTCATTGTCCTGTTGAATGAGGAAATTGGCTCCAATTAAGCGTATGGCATGGCGTTGCAAAATGGATAGACTTCCTTCTTCAAGATCCCTTTTATGCTGTAAAAATCTCCCACTTTACCACCACCGAAGCACCCCCAGACCATCACATTGCCTTTACCATGCTTGACATCGCGTCAAGCACTCCTCCAGCATCTTTTCATTTTTTCTGCGTCTCACGAATGTTCTTCTTCGTGATCCGAAAACCTCAAACTTGGATTTGTCTGTCCATAACACTTTTTCCAATCTTCCTCTGTCCAGTGTCTGTGTTCTTTTGCCCATCTTAGTCTTTTCTTTTTATTGGCCAGTCTGAGTTATGTATTTTTCTTTGCAACTCTGCACAGAAGGCCAGCATCCCAGAGTTGCCTCTTCACTGTTGACATTGAGACTGGGGTTTTGCAGGTACTATTTAATGAAGCTGCCAGTTGAGGACTTGTGAGGTGTCCTATTCTCAAACTAGACACTCTAATGTACTTGTCCTCTTGCTCAGTTGTGCACCGGGGCCTCCCACTCCTCTTTCTATTCTGGTTAGAGACAGTTTGCGCTGTTCTGTGAAGGGAGTAGTACACAGCGTTGTATGAGATTTTCAGTTTCTTGGCAATTTCTCGCATGGAATAGCCTTAATTTCTCAGAACAGAATAGACTGACGTGTTTCAGAATAAAGTTATTTGTTTCTGGCCATTTTGAGCCTGTAATCAAACCCACAAATGCTGATGCTCCAGATAATAGCTTAAATTGAAATTAATGGATTGATTGTTGTTTTATATATCAGTTTATAGACCCGATGCCAATGTATTGGGACATCGAAGACCCGTTCCCAGCTAACTTGAATTGTATAAGGCAATGCTGTAAATCTTTTTGACTTTAAGTGAAACTGATACATTTTTCAATTTACACAATCATTTTAAGCCTGTTATGACTTTTTAATGGGTGGCGGACAGACACATTATTTTGTTCTTTAAGTAATTATCTCTTCCTGTCTTGTGTCAGAGCTGCAATGAGTTGGTTATAATTTTGTATTGAGCGTACACCTCCATACACTTGTTAGTTGCTTGCGTGACATCATTTTACTGTCCTTGTTTACAATGTCCTTCATATATATTATAGAAAATAGTTTTTTTCTCTATCACTACTTTGGAGTTTGGCCATATTATTTGATGTAATATTATATCTGCCTTTTCTAGAAGAAGAAATTTAAATGGTAACCAACTCTGTATGACTTAATTTTAAAAGGACACTTTAAAAACAGAGCTTCATCAATGCACCAAAAATGTAAGGTTTTAATCTGCAAAAAGGCAAAGAGCCCACTGTTGAACCTAGAATGGGCCTCACTTAGTAGCTTGCTAGAAAACAGTTTGAAATAGATACAATTTCGGTACAACGGAGGCTTTACGAGAGAGGTTTAATGCTTTAATATTCATAGTTTTAACCATCCAAACTACTTTTCATTATAGAAATATGCTCGTTTAACCTTTTGCCATATCTAGCCATGAATAAATATGTAAACTGCGATATCACTAGAGAATTAATCAGGATAATCTTCCAGTAAATTAATGGGTGTTTCCCTTTCCACGGTTTAACGATTATGTCTATTTTGCTAAATTTTCTATCAAAGTTAATAGTTGCAAGATCGCTAAATATATATTAATATTATCCTTCAAGGTTGGAGATTGAGGACTCAAACTTGAATCATCGGCGTACATTGATACTTTTGTCTCTAATTCATACAATTTTAGTTCCTAAAAGTTATCACTAGATAAATATGAATGGTGACAGAGGGTAACCTTGTTTTACGACTCTTGTATTGCCTCCTGGCTTCTGCTTTAGTAGGAGAGAGATCAGTCCCTTTTTTTGAGTTTCTGACAGTTTGCCATTTATATATTAGTAAATGCATTTACATTTTATATTTTATAAAACATGATAGTAATGGATCTTGCAGTAGTTCATAAACATTTCTATATATCTAATTTTGGAATGCCATTGAGACCAGGGGTTTTCTCCGTCTGAAAGGAATCAATTGCCAACGATAGATTGGCATTTGTAATTAGGCCTTTTTCTGTGTCGCAGTTCGTTTAACCAGATTTTTGGGGAGAAGGATATCACAAAATTCATTGTCAAGTGAGGTTAAAGGAACTTGACAGGAGAAGATTTTTTTAAATATTTTACTTTCTCGTTCAAAATCTCTGTTGGTGAGATAAGGATTTCTCCATCGTTTAACAAAAAAATTTGGGCTGTTTTCTGTTGCATTTCTATATTGAAGGTTAAGGAAAAACTTGGTGCATTTTTCAGCATTCTCCATCCAATTTCTTCAGTTTTTTAGATAAATGAAACCCAAACATGCCTGAATGACTTCCTCAAACGCCTTTTGTTTTGTGGCTAGATTATTCAGTGGTTCAATATTACATTCACAGTTGAAGTCGGAAGTTTACATACACTTAGGTTGGAGTCATTAAAACTCGTTTTTCAACCACTCCACAAACTATAGTTTTGGCAAGTCGTTTAGGACATCTACTTTGTGCATGACACAAGTAATTTTTCCAACAATTGTTTACAGACAGATTATTTCACTTATAATTCACTGTATCACAATTCCAGTGGGTCAGAAGTTTACATACACTAAGTTGACTGTGCCTTTAAACAGCATGGAAAATTCCAGAAAAGGATGTCATGGCTTTAGAAGCTGCTGATAGGCTAATTGACATAATTTGAGTCAATTGGAGGTGTACCTGTGGATGTATTTCAAGGCCTACCTTCAAACTCAGTGCCTCTTTGCTTGACATCATGGGAAAATCAAAAGAAATCAGCCAAGACCTCAGAAAATAAAATTTAGACCTCCACAATTCTGGTTCATCCTTGGGAGCAATTTCCAAACGCCTGAAGGTACCACGGTCATCTGTACAAACAATAGTACGGAAGTATATCCACCACCGTCATATTATCTGTCTCCTGAAGATGAACGTACTTTGGTGTGAAAAGTGCAAATCAATCCCAGAACAACAGCAAATGACCTTGTGAAGATGCTGGAGGAAAAAGGTACACAAGTATCTATATTCACAGTAAAACGAGCGCTATATCGACATAACCTGAAAGGCCACTCAGCAAGGAAGAAGCCACTGCTCCAAAACTGCCATAAAAAAGCCAGACTATGATTTGCAACAGCACATGGGGACAAAGATCATACTTTTTGGAGAAATGTCCTCTGGTCTAATGAAACAAAAATAGAACTGTTTGGCCATAATGACCATCATTATGTTTGGAGGGAAAAGAGGGAGGCTTGCAAGCCGAAGAACACCATCCCAACCCTGAAGCACGGGGGTGGCAGCATCATGTTGTGGGGGTGCTTTGCTGCAGGAGGGACTGGTGCACTTCACAAAATAGATGGCATCATGAGGTAGGAAAATTATGTGGATATATTGAAGCAACATCTCAAGACATCAGTCAGGAAGTTAAAGCGTGGTCGCAAATGGGTCTTCCAAATGGACAATGACCCCAAGCATACTTCCAAAGTTGTGGCAAAATGGCTTAAGTACAACAAAGTTAAAGTATTGGAGTGGCAATCACAAAGCCCTGACCTCAATCCTATAGAAAATTTGTGGGCAGAACTGAAAAAGCATGTGCGAGCAAGGAGGCCTACAAACCTGACTCAGTTACACCAGCTCTGTCAGGAGGAATGGGCCAAAATCCACCCAACTTATTGTGGGAAGCTTGTGGAAGGCTACCCGAAACGTTTGACCCAAGTTAAACAATTTAAAGGCAATGCTACCAAATACTAATTGAGTGTATAAACTTTTGACCCACTGGGAATGTGATGAAAGAAATTAAAGCTGAATATATCATTCTCTCTACTATTATTCTACTATTATTTCACATTCATAAAATTTACATTTACATTTAAGTCATTTAGCAGACGCTCTTATCCAGAGCGACTTACAAATTGGAAAGTTCATACATATTCATCCTGGTCCCCCCGTGGGGAATGAACCCACAACCCTGGCGTTGCAAGCGCCATGCTCTACCAACTGAGCCACACGGGACCACGTGTGGCCCAAAATAAAGTGGTGATCCAAACTGACCTAAGACAGGGCATTTTTTTACTTGGATTAAATGTCAGGAATTGTGAAAAACTGAGTTTAAATGTATTTGGCTAAGGTGTATGTAAACTTCTGACTTCATCTGTAGCTACACCATTGATGTGTAATGTTACATTTTCTATTTCTGTTGTAAGTCTTTTCTCCATTGATTGATACCGTTTTTTGGGAAGAAAGTTTTATTGTATGGCCTCTAAAGGCACACTTAAAGGTGTTAGGGTTCGTTCCTTACGTCCTACCTTGTCAATCATTGGTTCATTGGTGAAATTAGCATTATGACAATATCTTTAATTAAATCATTCAAAAACCTTTATTAATGCAATTGCAGACAGAAGTTGACAAACAGGAACATAGCACGCATGTTTCTGAGTAAGTTCTGCCTCAAACAAAAAGTCTCAAGTTGTTTTATTAAATCGAAGTCCCGCCTTAGTGATGTCACTGACTACGTCATTACCTTTTTACTCCTGAAACCAATACCCTGCATCCACAGCTGTACAAACATAGAGTTTCAGTGTTTATCTAAAAGCTAGGCAATAAACGTCCCCTCCCCAAAGTTGATTCATTGTGGAATGTCTGAGTAGTCTTATCTCCCACACTCCCCTGCAGAGTTCTGTCTCAGTCACACATCTCTAAGATGGATCTTCTTTATAAGAGAGAAAAAGAAAGAGCAAACAACTGTGGAACAATTCTAAAACTATATAATGAATATATATATTGTTAATCTGTAGTCTAAGACCCTATAAATGTAAGGAGGGAGGGGTCTCCCTTCTATTAATATAACATAAGCATAATCAATTATTCAAATACATCAAACATTTGTACAGCCCCAAATCATGACCGCTAGGTGAATCCTGACAAAGGCATCCCATTCGTTAAGTAGGTCCACTGAACCTCTATTGTGCTTGAAAAATTATGTTATGAATTCTTTCGTTTTTGTTAAGAAAGTAGTAACTAAACCCTGGTTAAATTGACAATATCCCTGTCCTCGTGGAAAAGCTGTCACAGTTATATAAAGGGATATAGGTTGATCTGATACAGTATAATTCAATCCTCAATCAATACCTTTTTCACTTTTGGCACCATAGAAAAGGAAATGTCACGTTCCTGACCTGTTTTCCTTTGTTTTTGTATTTGTTTAGTATGGTCAGGGCGTGAGTTGGGGTGGGCATTCTATGTTATGTGTTTCTATGTTTAGGTTCATTGTCTATTAGCCTGATATGGTTCTCAATCAGGGACAGGTGTTTTACGTTTCCTCTGATTGAGAACCATATTAAGGTAGGTTGTTCACACTGTTTGTTGGTGGGTGATTGTTCCTGTGTCTGTGTCTGTTGCACCACACGGGACTGTTTCGTTTTTGTTCGTTTGGTTAGTCTGTTCCTGTTCGTGCGTTCTTTGTGTTTTTTGGTTGGACAGCAAATGAAAGATACATTAGTTCTTAATGCAACCGCTGTGTTAGATTTTTAAAATTAACGTTACTACGACATACAGCGTGCGTTAAAGCGAGACCGCACCGAAATTAATGGCGGAATAGTAGTTTGACATTTTTCAACAGAACAACGAATTAACATCATAAATAGTTTTTACTTTTTGATGAGCTTTCATCAGAATCTTGGGCAAGTTGTCCTTTGTCCAGAAGAATCGTTGCTCGGTTGTAGATTGTCGCCTTCAACTTTGGAATTAGCAGTAAACATTAGCCATGTGGCGAAGACGTGCCCAACTCACTATAGCGCAGCACAAAGAAAATTCTGAAAATCGCAATATACTGATATAAAATGATATAACTCGGTTTAAAATAACTACATTATGACGTTCTTAACACCTATATCGAATAAAATCAGAGCCGGATATATCTAAGGCCTATAACGGGAGCTTTCCAGAACGCCATCCTGAGGTCTGTCTTGCGTCATGGCGAATGTTGAAAAGAGTGGACCCCCGGTTCCAAGAGCCCTTATATGGCCTCAGATCTGCCTAGCAACTCCATTCCAATTCTCACTATTTGCTGACATCTAGGGGAAGGCGTATGCAGTGCATCTCGACCAATAGAAGACATGCAAATTAATAAACTGACCCTAGAACAGCCTGCCTTATTTCAGATTTCTCACTTCGTCACAGGAAGTTTGCTCCAACTCGAGTTCTGTTTAACTCACAGATATAATTCAAACGGTTTTAGAAACTAGAGAGTGTTTTCTATCCAATAGTAATAATAATATGCATATTGTACGAGCAAGAATTGAGTACGAGGCAGTTTAATTTGGGAAATAAATTTTTACAAAGTGAAAACAGCACCCCCTATTGAGAAAAGGTTAATAAATTCATTATGTCTGCATACAATGCTGCGTTTTGGTCCGATCCCGACTCTTTCTCCTCGACCGAGGAGGAGGAGGATTATAACAGCCGTTACAGGAAACCAGAAAATAATCCATCCACATATCTTGATTAAGCCTCCTCCAAGTATATCTTATGAAATCTGTTTTTTTAAGCATCGGAATATCGAGGATGATAGTTGGCAGTATGATTGAATCTTGGGGACTAATCCAATCATTCAGCATTATTGAGTACCACTCTCCATATTTTCAAGCATAGTGGTGGCTGCATTATGTTATGGGTATGCTTGTAATCGTTAATGACTGGGGAATGTTTCAGGATAAAAAATAAACGGAATGGAGATAGCACAGGAAAAATCCTAGATGAAAAAGAGCGTCAAGTGCGGGTCGGTGAACTCAGAGATGTGCCGGTTTAACACTAGAGACAATCTCCCCTGGTCAGAGGGACAATGACGCAGCAGGAGACATACTCAATTCACTTATTTATTGTCACAAGCACACACACGGCATTGAATTCTAGTACTACGATTGATAAAGGTGGATGTGGTAGTGATAGTGTTTTCTTTGCATTGACGGAGTAGCACCAGACCATGTTAAGAAGTTTGCTGTCTCGTGTGTACACTTCAGGTACAGTGTAATCCATTGAAAGTATTCTGGGGATAAATACAAATAAAAAAATTATTTTTTAAATCCACGTCACTCTTGGAAGAACTCTGCACTAAGGACCAGTAAGGGTGGAACTTAGCTTTTATAGTTGTTCTAGCCCCACTTGCCGATTAGCCTGGGACCAGGTGGGCTAAGTCAAAGCTGGTGACGGACAGGTCAAGATTTCCAATGAGAGGTCACTGAGGAGACATGTTCTTAGAGCAGAGGGCAGCCCATCCCCCTTCTAGCAGGCCTTGCACCTCAAAAAAATAAGCAAGCCCTGACTAGAAGAAGGAATTTCTACGCTAGAGGCTTTCCGCCAGATACTGGGGGATGAATTCACCTTTCAGCAGGACCATAACCTTAAACACAAGGACAAATCTACACGAGAGTTGCTTACCAAGAAGACAGTGAATGTTCCTGAGTGGTCGAGTTACAGTTTTGACCAAAATCTCCTTGACAATCTATGGCAAGACTTGAAAATGATTGTCTAGCAATGACCAACAACCAATTTGACAGAACTTGAAGAATTTTGAAAATAATAATGTGCAAAAATTGTACAATCCAGGTGTGCAAAACTCTATGAGACTTACCCAGAAAGAAGCACAGCTGTAAGCGCTGCCAAAGGGGATTCTAGCATGTATTGACTCAGGGGTGTAACTACTTATATAAATTAGATATTTCTGTGTTTAATTTTCAATACATTTACAAAAATTTCAAAAAACATGTTTCACTTTGTCATTATGTGTAGATGGGTGAGATTTTTTGAATCCATTTTGAATTCAGGCTGTAACAAAACAAACATATTTTCAGCAACATTTGAATCATCATTATTCAGTCCATATAGATTTTGTCAGAGCTACTAGGAGTACTGGGTGGATGGAGTCAAGCGCAGAGAGCAGGTTTAAGGAACGTGGATTTATTTTCCAATATACAGGGAAAACGATCATGCCCTAAAACACACGGGCGCATGAAAAGATGAGTCCAGAACACCGGACTAAACTGTTCCGAGAAAATAACAAAATCCACTTCACAATCCAACACCAACATAACAGAAAACAAGCCCGCACAACAGCCAGCGGGATACCTACCCCTAAATAGCCTACCCACCAAACTAAACTCAAAACAGGTGCACCCAATCAGCCCAAACTAACAGAAACAAAAAGAAAATAATCGATGGCAGCTAGTAGGCCGGTGACGACGACCGCCGAGCGCCGCCCGAACAGGAAGAGGCACCATCCTCGGCGGGATTCGTGACAGTACCCCCCCTCTGACGCGCGGCTCCCGCAGCGCGCCGACCCCGGCCTCGAGGACGACCCGGAGGGCGAGGCGCAGGACAATCCGGGTGGCGACGGTGGAAATCAGTCAAGAGGGAAGGATCTAAAATGTCTCTCCCCGGTACCCAGCACCTCTCCTCCGGACCGTACCCCTCCCAGTCAACGAGGTACTGCAGGCCCCTCACCCGGCGTCTCGAGTCCAGAATAGCTCGTACAGCGTACGCCGGGGACCCCTCGATATCCAGAGGGGGCGGAGGGACCTCCGGTACCTCACCTTCCTGAAGGGGACCAGCTACCACCGGCCTGAGGAGAGACACATGAAACGAGGGGTTAATACGATAGTAAGAAGGGAGTTGTAATCTATAACACACCTCGTTTATCCTCCTCAGGACTTTAAATGGCCCCACACACTGCGGCCCCAGCTTCCGGCAGGGCAGGCGGAGGGGCAGGTTTCGGGTCGAGAGCCAGACCCTGTCCCCTGGTGCGAACACAGGGGCCTCACTGCGGTGGCGGTCAGCGCTCTTCTTCTGCCGCTCACTGGCCTGCCTGAGAGAGGCCTGGACTGCCCGCCAGGTCTCTCTAGAGCGCTGTACCCACTCCTCCACCGCAGGAGCTTCGGTCTGGCTCTGATGCCACGGAGCCAGGACCGGCTGGTACCCCAATACACATTCAAATGGCGACATGTTTGTTGAGGAGTGGCGGAGTGAGTTCTGGGCCAACTCTGCCCACGGGACGTACCTTGCCCATTCTCCAGGCCGGTCCTGGCAATACGACCTCAGAAACCTACCCACTTCCTGGTTCACTCTTTCCACCTGCCCATTACTTTCGGGGTGATACCCAGAGGTAAGGCTGACCGAGACCCCCAGACGCTCCATAAACGCCCTCCATACCCGGGACGTGAACTGGGGACCTCGATCAGATACGATGTCCTCCGGCACCCCGTAGTGCCGGAAGACGTGGGTAAATAGAGCCTCCGCAGTCTGTAGGGCCGTAGGGAGACCAGGCAATGGAAGGAGACGACAGGACTTAGAAAACCGATCCACAACGACCAAAACGGTAGTGTTCCCCTGAGACGGGGGAAGATCCGTCAGGAAATCTACCGATAAATGAGACCATGGCCGTTGTGGAACCGGGAGGGGTTGTAACTTCCCTCTCGGCAGGTGCCTAGGAGCCTTACTCTGTGCGCATACCGAGCAGGAAGAGACATAGAGTCTCACGTCCTTAGCCAAGGTGGGCCACCAGTATTTCCTCCTAAGACCCCGCACTGTCCTCTCAATCCCCGGATGACCCGAAGAAGGTAGTGTATGAGCCCACCGAATCAAACGATCACGAACACCAAGCGGTACGTACCTAAGGCCAGTTGGACACTGGGATGGCACAGGTTCTACCCTTAACGCCCGCTCGATGTCCGCGTCCACCTCCCATACCACCGGGGCCACCAGACACGAGGCTGGAAGGATGGGAGTCGGATCGATGGGCCGGTCATCCGTGTCATAGAGACGAGACAGCGCGTCGGCCTTAGTGTTGAGGGAACCTGGTCGGTAAGAGATCGTAAATCTAAAACGAGTAAAGAACATGGCCCACCTAGCTTGACGCGGATTCAGTCTCTTCGCCTCTCGGATATACTCCAGATTGCGGTGGTCAGTCCAGATGAGAAAAGGGTATTTTGCCCCCTCAAGCCAGTGTCTCCACACCTTCAGGGCTTTTACCATAGCTAGTAACTCCCGGTCCCCCACATCATAGTTCCGCTCCGCCGGCTCCAGCTTCTTAGAAAAGAAAGCACAGGGACGGAGCTTCGGTGGCGTGCCCGAGCTCTGTGATAGCACGGCTCCAACACCAGCCTCGGACGCATCCACCTCCACTATGAACGCTAACGAAGGGTCCGGATGCGCCAACACGGGAGCCTCAGTAAACCTTGCCTTCAACTGGTTGAAGGCTCCATCTGCCTCGGCCGACCACCGTAGACGCACCGGCCCCCCCTTCAGCAGTGAGGTAATGGGTGCCGCCACTTGGCCAAAACCCCGGATAAACCTCCGGTAGTAATTGGCAAACCCTAAAAACCGCTGCACCTCCTTTACCGTGGTTGGAGTCGGCCAATTACGCACGGCGTTAACACGGTCACACTCCATCATCACCCCCGAGGTGGAAATGCGATAACCCAGGAAGGAAACGGCTGGTTTGGAGAACACACATTTCTCAGCCTTGACGTACAGGTCATGCTCCAGCAGTCGCCTAAGCACCCTGCGCACCAGGGAGACATGCGCGGCGCGTGTGGCAGAATAGATCAAGATGTCATCAATATATACTACCACACCCTGCCCCTGCAAGTCCCTGAGAATCTCATCTACAAAGGATTGGAAAACGGCTGGAGCATTCTTCAACCCATACGGCATGACGAGGTACTCATAGTGGCCTGATGTGGTACTAAACGCTGTTTTCCACTCGTCTCCTCCCCGAATACGCACCAGATTATACGCGCTCCTGAGGTCCAGTTTTGTGAAAAAACGCGCTCCGTGGAATGATTCCATCGCCGTAGCGATGAGAGGTAGTGGATAACTAAATCCCACTGTGATTGAATTTAGACCTCGATAATCAATGCACGGACGCAGTCCTCCCTCCTTTTTTCTCACAAAAAAGAAACTCGAGGAGGCGGGTGACATGGAGGGCCGAATGAACCCTTGTCCCAGAGCTTCCGTGACATATGTCTCCATAGCCAACGTCTCCTCCTGTGACAATGGGTACACGTGACTCCTGGGAAGTGCAGCGTTCTCCTGGAGGTTTATCACGCAATCCCACCGTCGATGAGGTGGTAATTTAGTCGCTTCCTTCTTACTAAAAGCGATAGCCAAATCGGCATATTCTGGGGGAATGCGCACAGTGGAAACCTGGTCTGGACTCTCCACCGATGTGGCACCGATGGAAACTCCCACACACCTACCTGAACACTCATCTGACCACCCCTGAAGAGCTCCCTGTCGCCAGGAAATGAGGGGATTGTGAATGGCTAGCCAGGGAACCCCCAACACCACTGGAAACCCAGGTGAATCAATAAGGTAAAAACTGATCTGCTCCCTATGATCCCCCTGGGTTACCATGTCCAGCGGGATCGTGGCCTCCCTGACCAGCCCTGACCCTAACGGTCGGCTATCTAGGGAGTGCACGGGAAAAGGTGGGTCTATCTGCACCAGCGGAATACCCAACCTACGGGCGAGTCCGCGATCCATAAAACTCCCAGCTGCGCCTGAGTCGACTAGCGCCTTATGCTGAAGAGAGGGAAAAAACGCAGGGGAAAAAAATAACCAAAAACATGTGACCAACAGGGAGCTCTGGGTGAGTCTTGTGCCTACTCACCTGGGGTGGCCGAGGAGTATTCCGCCTGCCATCCCGACTCCCAGATGGACTCTGGGAGCACCGGTCCGAAGTGTGTCCTCTCCGGCCACAGTAGGTGCAAGAAGAGCCACCTCCTCCGGTCCCCCTAGATGCAGCTCCTCCCAACTCCATCGGAGTTGGAGCGGGAGGGCTGGGAGGTGGAATGGACAGGACCCCCTCTGAACGCCCGCGGGCAGCTAGCAAGTTATCCAGTCGGATCGACATGTCGATCAGTTCATCGAGAGATAGTGTGGTGTCCCGACAAGCTAGCTCCCGACGGACGTCCTCGAGGCCGGGGTCGGCGCACTGCGGGAGCCGCGCGTCAGAGGGGGGGTACTGTCACGAATCCCGCCGAGGATGGTGCCTCTTCCTGTTCGGGCGGCGCTCGGCGGTCGTCGTCACCGGCCTACTAGCTGCCATCGATTCTTTTCTTTTTGTTTCTGTTAGTTTGGGCTGATTGGGTGCACCTGTTTTGAGTTTAGTTTGGTGGGTAGGCTATTTAGGGGTAGGTAGCCCGCTGGCTGTGGTGCGGGCTTCTGTCAGAGCTACTAGGAGTACTGGGTGGATGGAGTCAAGCGCAGAGAGCAGGTTTAAGGAACGTGGATTTATTTTCCAATATACAGGGAAAACGATCATGCCCTAAAACACACGGGCGCATGAAAAGATGAGTCCAGAACACCGGACTAAACTGTTCCGAGAAAATAACAAAATCCACTTCACAATCCAACACCAACATAACAGAAAACAAGCCCTCACAACAGCCAGCGGGCTACCTACCCCTAAATAGCCTACCCACCAAACTAAACTCAAAACAGGTGCACCCAATCAGCCCAAACTAACAGAAACAAAAAGAAAAGAATCGATGGCAGCTAGTAGGCCGGTGACGACGACCGCCGAGCGCCGCCCGAACAGGAAGAGGCACCATCCTCGGCGGGATTCGTGACAGATTTATGAGCCATAACTTTGTATCATCCAGTAGTATATTCAAAGCAATCCATCTTCCTTGAGGATCTATTTTAACGGATTGCACATGCTGATCTAGATGGTTTTTGAATAGGATCATAACACCTTTGGAATTCCTTAGCCTATAACAGAAATAGATTTCAACATCCTACTCTTTTTACCAAGCCACTTCGTCAGATTATTTTGAATGAGTTTTCTGTAAACTTTACATTTGGCAATCCTTTTCCTTAACCATCTGAACACGGCTCTTCTTTTCCTATTATCAGCCAAACCATTGGAATTATAGCTAGCTATACTCAATTCATCAATTACCATGTTGGGTTCTATATGAGCTACAGTACTTACCACTATCCTAGCTACTATTTTTATATACTTATCCATACCTACCAGTATCACCAGAATCAATGCATGCCAGTTAGCCACGTAGCTGTACAATGATAGATACCGTACTAAACATACTTCTCCAAGTGGCTCTAAGTAGACCTCCAGTTTCCCTCCCACAGAGTAGGGTTGACGTCCCTGTGATTGACATATCACCCCCGAACACATAAGAGGTTGGGACCCATCCCTTGAAAAGAGCACAAACTGTCACTTACAGAACACAACCAGCCATAAGCATTTTTAACCCTTTTGCCTCAGTTGTACTGGATATAATTATTTCATTTTTATCTGCATACATTAATTCCTTCCCACAATTTACAAATAATATGCGTAATGACGTAGGCACTTCCTGCGAGGGAATGTTATCTTTAACAAGGACAGGCAGTAAAAAAATCTACATTTAAGCTCGCAGATATTATTTATTTTATTACAGCTTGTGATTACATCCTTTATGGACCCTGAATTCATTACCATATAGAACCGGCTGTGGGATGCATACACACACATACCCCACCCACACGTACAGTCGTGGCCAAAAGTTGAGAATGACCCAAATATAAATTTTCACAAAGTCTGCTGCCTCAGTATATTTAGATATTTTTGTCAGATGTTACTATGGAATAATGAAGTATAATTACACGCATTTCATAAGGGTCAAAGGCTTTTATTGACAATTACATGAAGTTGATGCAAAGAGTCAATATTTGCAGTGTTGACCCTTCTTTTTCAAGACCTCTGCAATCCACCCTGGCATGCTGTCAATTAACTTCTGGGCCACATCCTGACTGATGGCAGCCCATTCTTGCATAATCAATGCTTGGAGTTTGTCAGAATTTGTGGGTTTTTGTTTGTCCACCATCTTGAGGATTGACCACATGTTCTCAATGGGATAAAGGTCTGGGGAGTTTCCTGGCCATGGACCCAAAATATTGATGTTTTGTTCCCCGAGCCACTTAGTTATCACTTTTGCCTTATGGCAAGGTGCTCCATCATGCTGCAAAAGTTATTGTTTGTCACCAAAATGTTCCTGGATGGTTGGGAGAAGTAGCTCTCGGAGGATGTGTTGGTACCATTCCTTTTTCATGGCTCTGTTCTTAGGCAAAATTGTGAGTGAGCCCACTCCCTTGGCTGAGAAGCAACCCCACACATGAATGGTCTCAGGATGCTTTACTGTTGGCACGACACAGGACTGATGGTAGCGCTCACCTTGTCTTCTACGGACAAGCTTTTTTCCAGATGCTCCAAACAATCGGAATGGGGATTCATCAGAGAAAATGACTTTACCCCAGTCCTCAGCAGTCCAATCCCTGTACCTTTTGCAGAATATCAGTCTGTCCCTGATGTTTTTCCTGGAGAGAAGTGGCTTCTTTGCTGCCCTTCTTGACACCAGGCCATCCTCCAAAAGTCTTCGCCTCACTGTGCGTGCAGATGCACTCACACCTGCCTGCTGCCATTCTGAGCAAGCTCTGTACTGGTGGTGCCCCGATCAACTTTAGGAGACGGTCCTGGCGCTTGCTGGACTTTCTTGGGCACCCTGAAGCCTTCTTCACAACAATTGAACAGCTCTCCTTGAAGTTCTTGATGATCTGATAAATGGTTGATTTAGGTGCAATCTTACTGCCAGCAATATCCTTGCCTGTGAAGCCCTTTTTGTGCAAAGCAATGATGACGGCACGTGTTTCCTTGCAGGTAAACATGATTGACAGACGAAGAACAAAGATTCCATGCACCACCCTCCTTTTGAGCTTCCAGTCTGTTATTCGAACTCAATCAGCATGACAGAGTGATCTCCAGCCTTGTCCTCGTCAACACTCACACATGTGTTAACAAGAGAATCACTGACATGATGTCAGCTGGTTCTTTTGTGGCAGGGCTGAAATGCAGTGGAAATGTTTTTTGGGGATTCAGTTCATTTGCATGGCAAAGAGGGACTTTGCAATGAATTGCAATTCATCTGATCACTCTTCATAACATTCTGGAGTATATGCAAATTGCCATCATACAAACTGAGGCAGCAAACTTTGTGAAAATTAATATTTGTGTCATTCTCAAAACTTTTGGCCACGACTGTACACATCTACACTTCTCCCCTTCCACCCACACACACACGCCCAAAATTGTCAAAGAGTCCAGTCACACAAGTCATAGACTGTCTCTCTGCTACTGCATGGCAAGGGTATCGGAGCACCAAGTCTAAGACCAAAAGGCTCTTTAACAGTTTCTACCCCCAAGCCATAAGACTGCTGAACAACTAAACTAATCAAATGGCCACCTGGATTATTTACATTGACCCCCCCCCGCCCTTTGTTTTTACACTGATGCTACTCACTGTTTATTATCTATGCATAGTCACTTTAGAAATGACCTTGACTAATCTGTACCCCCGCACATTGACTCGGTACCGGGAAACCCTGTATATAGCCTCGTTATTGTTATGTACATTTCTTGTGTTACTTTTTGATTTATTAGATTTTTATTTTTTTACTTTAGTTTATTTAGTAAATATTTTCTTAACTCTATTTCTTGAACTGCATTGTTGGTTAAGGGCTTCTAAGTAAGCATTTCACGGTAAGGTCTACACCTGTTGTATTCGGCGCATGTGACAAATAAAATGTGATTTGATTTGAATCTCAGTTGTTCAAGTTGTTCCATCCTTGTGCCCAGCTCAAGAGTAGACTGGCTATGTGAATGTGTATACTATTTGAGAGGCACACCAAAAATGTTGCAGGGATGTGAAGATTGGATAAGCCAATGTCTATTCCTGGTTGATGGAGCTCGGATACCTCCCTTCTTCCCAAAACACACACACACACACACACCTGTCCCCCGTGGAGACCCTTCTTCCCCGGCACCTTTGTGTAGTCAGACCATTATGATTATGCTGTGCCGACAAGAATCCTATATTGACCTTCTGGGGTTAATCCAGAGAGGCAGTTCTACGTCTTAGACAGCTGTGTCCAATAGTGTCAGGATAATGTCCAGGCAGGGAGACAGAGAGTCCTGACTGTGTGTGGAGCTGATACCTGTGTCAGATTCTGTGTCTGTAACATCTGTAGGGGGCAAGCTGTGTTTGAGTCTAACTGCCGGTGGAGCAATGTACCGGGCGTGGCCTTTCATAGTCACAAGCCCTGGTATTTCCTGTGCACTTTCCTCAACCTGCAATGTGGTCAGCTGGGAGGCCAGCTGCCAGCACCACTGGTCCGTGGAGGCAAGTGTTGTGTCGTAGTGCTTTAGTGCCTTCTCCAGATCGGCCGTTTGGGTGTGAAGGGACGCGCCGGTGAAACGGCTAAGCCTCAATTCGGCATGCAGTCTCTCTAGTTCTGCTGATTCCCAGGACAGGTATGGGTCGGAAGTGACCCCAGACCCTGCCATTGCCCCCTGTAACTGAGTATCCTCTTTGGGGACCTCCGGTAACACTAACACGGCCCTCATCAGTTCTGCGTCAATGTCCTGGGACAGCTGGGCGATAAGCTCCTGAAGCCTCTGCAACTGCATATCCAACTGGTTCAACCCCTCACTGGTGTACAGGCACTCCTGCAGCAGCTCCTCCTCGGAGACCCCCAGCTTGCTGTCCATGCTCTGGTGGTGGGGGAAGGAGACCGGGGAGAGTGAGGAGGAGCCCTCATGGAGAAGCTCTGTGTCCTGCCCCTGACCCACCTTCAGCTCCATCTGTAAGCACTCCATCTCAATGCCCAGCTCTCTCATCCTCTCGGTCTGCTGCCAGATCGTGTGGTCCTGTTGGATAAGGAGATTAACCAACCTGTTGATCTCTTCACTGCCCGGAGAAGATCCCGTTACCCTCTTCTCCTTATGGATCTTCTCCAGCTTCCTAAAGGCCTTCTTCACCATGTGTTTCTGCCTCTCCACTGGCATTGACTGGGAGTACTGGGCCAGGCAATGTTCCAATTGGCCCCTTGGCCCCCTTGAGTGATTTGGCCCCCTTGGCTCCTGATTGGGTGACAAAATCACTGGCCTTGACCAGGGTGAACTGGATGAACAGTCTCTGGTCTCCCCAGGCATTCCATAGCCTGAGGATGCGGGTTAAGGGAGGCAAACAGCAAACAATGCAGGTGTAGAAGCACGGTGGCTAGGAAAAACTCCCTAGAAAGGCCAGAACATAGGAAGAAACCTAGAGAGGATCCAGGCTATGAGAGGTGGCCCGTCCTCTTCTGGCTGTGCCAGGTGGAGATTATAACAGATATTGGCCAAGATCAAATGTTCAAATGTTCATAGATGACCAGCAGGGTCAAATAATAATAATCACAGTGGTTGTCGAGGGTGCAACAGGTCAGCACCTCAGGAGTAAATGTCAGTTGGCTTTTCATAGCCATCATTCAGAGTATCTTTACTGCTCCTGCTGTCTCTAGACAGTTGAAAACAGCAGGTCTGGGACAGGTAGCACGTCCGGTGAACCGGTCAGGGTTCCATAGCCGCAGGCAGAACAGTTGAAACTGGAGCAGCAGCACGGCCAGGTGGACTGGGGACAGCAAGGAGTCATCAAGTCAGGTAGTCCTGAGGCATGGTCCTAGGGCTCAGAGAGAGTGAGAGAGCGAGAATGAGAGAGAGAGAGAGAGAATGAGAGAGAGAATGAGAATGAGCGAGAGAGAGAGAGAATACTTAAATTCACACAGGACACCGGATAAGACAGGAGAAATACTCCAGATATAACAGACTGGCCCTAGCCCCCCGACACATACTACTGCAGCATAAATACTGGAGGCTGAGACAGGAGGGGTCGGGAGACACCGTGGCCCCATCCGACGATACCCCCGGACAAGGCCAAACAGGCAGGATATAACCCCACCCACTTTACCAAAGCACAGCCCCCACACCACTAGAGGGATATCTTCAACCACCAACTTAACATCCTGAGACAAGGCCGAGTATAGCCCACAAAGATCTCCGCCACGGCACAACCCAAGGGGGGGGGGCGCCAACCCAGACAGGAAGATCACGTCAGTGACTCAACCCACTCAAGTGATGCACCCCTCCTAGGGACGGCATGGAAGAGCACCAGTAAGCCAGTGACTCAGCCCCTGTAATAGGGTTAGAGGCTGAGAATACCAGTGGAGAGAGGGGAAGTGGCCAGGCAGAGACAGCAAGGGCGGTTCGTTGCTCCAGTGCCTTTCCGTTCACCTTCACACTCCTGGGCCAGACTACACTCAATCATAGGACCTACTGAAGAGATTAGTCTTCAATAAAGACTTAAAGGTTGAGACCGAGTCTGCGTCTCTCACATGGGTAGGCAGACCATTCCATAAAAATGTAGCTCTATAGGAGAAAGCCCTGCCTCCAACTGTTTGCTTAGAAATTCTAGTGACAGTTAGGAGGCCTGCGTCTTGTGACCGTAGCGTACGTGTAGGTATGTACGGCAGGACCAAATTGGAAAGATAGGTAGAAGCAAGCCCATGTAATGCTTTGTAGGTTAGCAGTAAAACCTTGAAATCAGCCCTTGCCTTAACAGGAAGCCAGTGTAGAGAGGCTAGCACTGGAGTAATATGATCACATTTTTGGTTCTGATTAATTGTCAGATTCAACAGAAGATCTCTTTGTTTCTTAGGACCTAGAACAAGCATCTCTGTTTTGTCCGAGTTTAAAAGTAAAACATTTGCAGCCATCCACATACTTATGTCTGAAACACAGGAATCCAGGGAGGGGAATTTTGGGGCTTCACTATTTTTCATCGAAATGTACAGCTGTGTGTCATCCACATAGCAGTGAAAGTTAAAATTATGATTCCGAATGACATCACCAAGAGGTAAAATATATAGTGAAAACAATAGTGGTCCTAAAACGGAACCTTGAGGAACACCGAAATGTACAGTTGATTTGTCAAAGGACAAACCATCCACAGAGACAAACTGATATCTTTCCGACAGATAAGATCTAAACCAGGCCAGAACTTGTCCGTGTAGACCAATTTGGGTTTCCAATCTCTCCAAAAGAATGTGGTGATCGATGGTATCAAAAGCACACTCAGGTCTAGGAGTACGAGGACAGATGCAGAGCCTCGGTCTGACGCCATTAAAAGGTCATTTACCACCTTCACAAGTGCAGTCTCAGTGCTATGACGGGGTCTAAAACCAGACTGAAGCGTTTCGTATACATTGTTTGTCTTCAGGAAGGTAGTGAGTTGTTGCGCAACAGCTTTTTTTTTTTTATTGAGAGGAATGGGAGATTCGATATAGGTCGATAGTTTAAAAAAATATTTTCTGGGTCAAGGTTTGGCTTTTTCAAGAGAGGCTTTATTACTACCACTTTTATCGAGTTTGGTACACAGCCGGTGGATAGAGAGCCATTTATTATGTTCAACATAGGAGGGCCAAGCACAGGAAGCAGCTCTTTCAGTAGTTTCGTTGGAATAGGGTCCAGTATGCAGCTTGAAGGTTTAGAGGCCATGATTATTTTCATCAATGTGTCAAGAGATATAGTACTAAAACACTTGAGTGTCTCCCTTGATCCTAGGTCCTAGCAGACTTGTGCTGCCTCAGGACAGCTGAGCTTTGGAGGAATACGCAGATTTAAAGAGGAGTACGTAATTTGCATTCTAATGACCATGAGCTTTTCCTCGAAGAATTTCATGAATTTATCACTGCTGAAGTGAAAGCCATCCTCTCTTGGGGAATGCTGCTTTTTAGTTAGCTTTGCGACAGTATCAATTGGATTGTTCTTATTTTCCTCAATTAAGTTGGAAAAATAGGATGAACGAGCAGCAGTGAGGGCTCTTCGATACTGCACGGTACTGTCTTTCCAAGCTAGTCGGAAGACTTCCAGTTTGGTGTAGCGCCATTTCCGTTCCAATTTTCTAGAAGCTTGCTTCAGAGCTCGGGTATTTTCTGTATACCAGGGAGCTAGTTTCTTATGACAAATGTTTTTTGTTTTTAGGGGTGCGACTGCATTTAGAGTATTGCGCAAGGTTAAATTGAGTTCCTTAGTTAGGTGGTTAACTGATTCTTGTACTCTGACGTCCTTAGGTAGGCAGAGGGAGTCTGGAAGGGCATCTAGGAATCTTTGGGTTGTCCAAGAATTTATAGCACGACTTTTGATGATCCTTGGTTGGGGTCTGAGCAGATTATTTGTTGCGATTACAAACGTAATAAAATGGTGGTCCGATATTCCAGGATTATGAGGAAAAACATTAAGATCCACAACATTTATTCCACGGGACAAAACTAGGTCCAGAGTATGACTGTGGCAGTGAGTAGGTCCGGAGACATGTTGGACAAAACCCACTGAGTCGATGATGGCTCCGAAAGCCTTTTGGAGTGGGTCTGTGGACTTTTCCATGTGAATATTAAAGTCACCAAAAATTAGAATATTATCTGCCATGACTACAAGGTCCGATAGGAATTCAGAGAACTCAGTGAGGAACGCTGTATAGGTCCAGGAGGCCTGTAAACAGTAGCTATAAAAAGTGATTGAGTAGGCTGCATAGATGTCATGACTAGAAGCTCAAAAGACGAAAACGTCTGGGGTTTTTTGTAAATTGAAATTTGCTATCATAAATGTTGGCAACACCTCCGCCTTTGCGGGATGTGCGGGGGATATGGTCACTAGTGTAACCAGGAGGGGAGGCCTCATTTATCACAGTAAATTCATCAGGCTTAAGCCATGTTTCAGTCAGGCCAATCACATCAAGAATATGATCAGTGATTAGTTCATTGACTATAACTGCCTTGGAAGTGAGGGATCTAACATTAAGTAGCCCTATTTTGAGATGTGAGGCATCACAATCTCTTTCAATAATGGCAGGAATGTAGAAGGTCTTTATTCCAGTGAGATTGCTAAGGAAAACACCGCCATGTTTAGTTTTGCCCAACCTAGGTCGAGGCACAGACACGGTCTCAATGGGGATAGCTGAGCTGACTACACTGACTGTGCTAGTGGCAGACTCCACTAAGCTGGCAGGCTGGCTAACAGCCTGCTGCCTGTCCTGCACCCTATCTCATTGTGGAGCTAGGGGAGTTAGAGCCCTGTCTATGTTCGTAGATAAGATGAGAGCACCCCTCCAGCTAGGATGTAGAGCGTCACTCCTCAACAGGCCAGGCTTGGTCCTGTTTGTGGGTGAGTCCCAGAAAGAGGGCCAAATATCTACAAATTCAATCTTTTGGGAGGGGCAGAAAACAGTTTTCAACCAGCGATTGAGTTGTGAGACTGCTGTAGAGCTCATCACTCCCCCTAACTGGGAGTGATGAGCTCATTCTTTATTTTAAGAATGTGAAATGTCAGAATAATAGTAGAGAGAATTATATATTTCAGCTTTTATTTCTTTCATCACATTCCCAGTGGGTCAGAAGTTTACATGCACTCAATTAGTATTTGGTAACATTGCCTTTAAATTGTTTAACTTGGGTCAAACGTTTTGGGTAGCCTTCCACAAGCTTCCCACAATAAGTTGGGTGAATTTTGGCTCATTCCTTCTGACAGAGCTGGTGTAACTGAGTCAGGTTTGTATGCCTCCTTGCACGCACATGCTTTTTCAGTTCTGCCCACACATTTTCTATAAGATTGAGGTCAGGGCTTTGTGATGGCCACTCCAATACCTTGACTTTGTTGTCCTTAAGCCATTTTGCCACAACTTTGGAGGTATGCTTGGGGTCATTGTCCATTTGGAAGATCCATTTGCGACCAAGCTTTAACTTCCTGACTGATGTCTTGAGATGTCGCTTCAATATATCCACATAATTTTCCTGCCTCATGATGCCATCTATTTTGTGAAGTGCACCAGTCCCTCCTGCAGCAAAGCACCCCCACAACATGATGCTGTGCTTCACGGTTGGGATGTTGTTCTTCGGCTTGCAAGCCTCCCTCTTTTTCCTCCAAACATAACGATGGTCATTATGGCCAATCAGTTATATTTTTGTTTCATCAGACCAGAGGACATTTCTCCAAAAAGTACGATCTTTGTCCCCATGTGCAGTTGCAAATTGTAGTCTGGCTTTTTTTAATGGCAGTTTTGTAGCAGTGGCTTCTTCCTTGCTGAGCGGCCTTTCAGGTTATGTCGATATAGGACTTGTTTTACTGTGGATATAGATCGTTTTGTACCTGTTTCCTCCAGCTTCTTCACAAGGACCTTTGCTGTTGTTCTGGGAGACAGAGTCTCTTTCCTGAGCGGTATGACGGCTGCGTGATCCCATGGTGTTTATACTTGCATACTATTGTTTGTACAGATGAACGTGCTACCTTCAGGCATTTGGAAATTGCTCCCAAGGATGAACCAGACTTGTGGATGTCTACAATTTTTTTTCTGAGGTCTTGGCTGATTTCTTTTGATTTTCCCATGATGCCAAGCAAAGAGGCAGCCATGACATAATTTTGAGTTGTAATCGGGGGTACATAAAACGCTCACGTGTTTCTGTAGATGTGTCATTTGATTATCCTAAAAGGCTTTAGGATAAACATATCCTGTGGTTGGTGGTCTTCCATTAAGGCAGTCAATGAGCAGAAAATGTAGTCCCTCAATTTGCTCAGCACTACGATTCTGATTCTATTAAATAGTTACTCATCAGACATGATCACTTTATGTTTTCGTTCTGAGCAATTTAACTCCAAAGCCCTCATTATGTTTCCATCTGGACCGTAGACCTGATTAAAATATCCTCCAGAATAGGCTTTTGATTATATCTCGTATTTAACTCAATGCTTCATTGCTATGTCCCCTTTCCATAATGGGCAAAAGCCAGAGCCATGAACCATGAACTAGAGCCACCTAACATCCATCCAGTTCAGATCAAAGGATGCAGAACATCACAGAACAGATACCTTTAAAATGAAGGAATAATAAACCAGATGGCTATTCGTGACATGGCAATTTTGTTGAAGTACATACAAGGAAGCCACCAAGCAGTAATCTTTGTAATGTCTTCATACATGATAATGTTAACATCAGATATCTTCAAAAATAGATTTAATACAAGTCTTTTAAGTCCTATAACTGCATCATATATCCAAAGGCCAGCTTCTGCAACATTCTAGTACCTATGTGTCCATATTGTTGTAATTTGTGTGTACAATAGCTTTCATTCCTTCATTCCATGAGATCATAGATAATACCACACTCATGGTTTCGGGTATGACACGGTTTTGGGTATGACATGGTTTTGGGTATGACATGGTGAGAGCCTGGTCCTAGTCTTGGTGTCTGGTAATGACTCCAACTCTGTCTGTGGAGAGGAAACCTTCTCTGACCACAAAAAGCCAGCTTGGGCCAACATCAGTCTCTTCAGGCAGGCTCGAGGCATTGTCAATCGTCTGTCTACCAAGCACGATCAAAGCTTCAGAGTGGCCCCTGGATGCAATAGCGTACAGTCGCCTGTTCCGAACTATGTCTACAGTCAGAAATAGAATGAACAATGTAACAAACAACCTCATTCAAAAATAGTTCAATGTAGAAACCAAACCTTGCTAGAATAGCCCCTATGAAGTGTTGGGTTACGCGGATGTACAGTGTGATACCACCACGTAGTGTTAAGGTTTCCACTAGATATACAAAGGTGGAGCATTGTGTAAATGTTATCTAGAACGAGGCCTGAGGAAAGTGATACGTATGCAACAATGCAACAGGCTGGTTATTGGTTATGGAGACCCTTGGAGACGAATGGGGAAAAGCAAATGCCTGAGCTATTCATAGAGAGGGCAAACAATCTCCTTCGACACGCCTCTAGCATTCAATGACCATGACAGCTTTGACCTAACCATTCCTCCAACTCTTCCCTTGGAAACCCAAAAGAGCACTCAGTGACTTGAGAAATTGGAGACTCTCTTCAGTCTCTTGAAATGTAAAGAACGTGTTCGCCTGTCTCATTGAAGAGTATGATGGATATACAAGTGGCAAGAAAAAGTATGTGAACCCTTTGGAAATACCTGGATTTCTGCATAAATTGGTCATACAATTTGATCTGATGTTCATCTAGGTCACAACAATAGACAAACACAGTCTGCTTAAACTAATAACACACAAACTATTATACATGTTCATGTCTTTATTGAACACACCATGTAAACATTCACACTGCAGGGTGGGAAAAGTATGTGAACCCTTGGATTTAATAACTGGTTGAACCTCCTTTGGCAGAAATAACCTCAACCAAACGGTCCGGAGGAATTTTGGACCATTCCTCTTTACAAAACTGTTTCAGTTCAGCAATATTCTTGGGATGTCTGGTGTGAACTGCTCTCTTGAGGTCATGCAACAGCATCTCAATCGGTTTGAGGTCAAGACTCTGACTGGGTCACTCCAGAAGGCATATTTTCTTCTGTTGAAGCGCCATTCTGTTGTTGATTTACTTCTGTGTTTTGGGTCGTTGTCCTGTTGCATCACCCAACTTCTGTTGAGCTTCAATTGGCGGACAGATAGCCTAAAATTCATTTTTCCATCGATTATAGCAAACTGTCCAGGCCCTGAGGCAGCAAAGCAGCCCCAAACCATGACACTCCCTCCACCATACTTACAGTTGGGATGAGGTTTTGATGTTGGTGTGCTGTGCCTTTTTTTCCTCCACACATGGTGTTGTGTGTTCCTTCCAAACAACTCAACTGTAGTTTCATCTGTCCACAGAATATTTTGCCAGTAGCGCTGTGGAACATCCAGGTGCACTTTCGCAAACTTCAAATGTGCAGCAATGTTTGCAGCTCTAACCAACATTGCCAAACTCGTCCCATTGATTGGACTCCAGGTTAGCTGACTCCTGACTCCAATTAGCTTTTGGAGAAGTCATTATCCTAGGGGTTCACATACTTTTTCCAACCTACACTGTGAATGTTTAAATTATGTATTTAATATAGACAAGAAAAATACAATAATTTGTGTGTTATTACTTTAAGCACATTGTTTGTCTATTGTTGTGACTTAGATGAAGATCAGATCAAATTTGATGACCAATTTATGCAGAAATCCAGGTAATTCCAAAGGGTTCACATACTTTTTCTTGCCACTGTAGTCCTGTACACACCAATGGAAGTGTCAAACTTATCAGTGGTGTAAATACGTTAACAAAATGACAACATCAGTCATAATAAAACGTGTGCATGTAACAAAATTAAGTCACTTATTTGCAGATTTGACAAAGCAGCCTTTTACCCAAAATGAACAGAGAAATACATTTTGAAAACACAGTTAACACATTTGGTTCCTTGGAAGATGTGGGGGATGTACGTTTTTGGTTTCCCATTGGTTCTAGGAACGAAGCCATAACTTTCCTGACTGGTAAAACAGACCGTTTTTTAAACGTTCTGAGAACAGAAGTGAAAATTTGGCATGTTCAGGGAACGTACATTTTTAGGTTTCAGTGAGGTTCTGAGAACGTTTTACTATGGTTCACTGAAAGTTTATGGGAGGTTTTATTAACATTCTGAGAACTGAAAAAATAGGTTATTTGAAGAACATTAACTACCGTTCTGAGAACATGTTTCAATAAGACTTTTAATAACACTGCAAGCTTAGTTTGGGTTAACTGTTTTTGACTCCAAGCACAGATAAGACACATGGGAATGTATTTTCTTAGGTATTCATCATGAAAACACATTTATGTTTTATTGTGGCACAGCGTCAGTGCGATTTGAACCTATGATCTTCTGTTCTCTATACATGGAATTTGTCCACTGCGCCACCAAGATGGAGCTAGCATGCCATGTTTTTTTACTCATATAAGGCTGTTCATTTTAGTCTATTTAAACAGACCCCATTTAAAAGGAAACAAGCACTTGTTAAGATCAGGTGTGGCCAATTAGTGGGCGTGGCCAAACACCTGACCAGACTTAACAAGATATAGGATAGAGAGTTTTGTTGATGCTGAAAATGGAATATATGTGTTTTTAAATAATATTCTTAGAATGTTGTTTGAACGTTGCTAATGTTTTCTTGTTTTTTATAGAATATTTTCTTAATGTTCTGAGAACATGACTTTAAATAGAACCATGAGGAAAGCTGCAGAAAACGTTCTGCTGAAGCACAGAAATTGCCACAGAAGAACGTTGTTCATTAACGTCCTCTGAAAAATTTGAAAACATGACTTTACATTGAACCATCAGGAAACCTGTAGGAAACATTATGCTGATGTACTGAAAATATTATGTGCTACCTGGGATGTGAAGACACATACATACACGCACACAATTAGTGCTTGTATGGTGGGCCACAATACAACCACACACAAGGACATAATGCATTTACAATAATTGAGGATGACACAAAAAAAGTGATACACCTAATAATTTACAGTTTAGGTAGATTAATAATATATTGATTATGCCCAACAATAGCCTACATTTTTGCCATTGCTTTAATGTACTATATATTTGAAGTTATAAAAATGGTTCCTTTTTAGCAGTACATGCAACTCTGCCTGGAGTATCCTTTAGGGGTACTTCAAAGTGAAACTGTGGGGGAACCCCTATAAGTTCTTTGAAGCCTTTAAAAGGGTTCTTCAAAGAACCCCTTTTAATGGATCCTCAAATAACCTTTTGAAGAACCTTTTGGGGTTCATTTTTGAACTACCCCCCTTCCCTATTGTCACGTTCCTGACCTGTTTTCCCTTGTTTTGTATTTGTTTAGTATGGTCAGGGCGTGAGTTGGGGTGGGCATTCTATGTTATGTGTTTCTATGTTGGGTTCTTTTCAATTAGCCTGATATGGTGCTCAATCAGGGGCAGGTGTTTTACGTTTCCTCTGATTGAGAACCATATTAAGGTAGGCTGTTCACACCGTTTGTTTGTGGGTGATTGTTCCTGTGTCAGTGTTTGTACCACACGGGGCTGTTTCGTTTCGTTTGTTAGTCTGTTCCTGTTCCTTGCGTTCTTCGTTGTCTGTAAGTTCACATGTTCAGGTCTTGTAACGTCGTTTATTGTTTTGTAGTTTATTAAGTGTTTTTCGTCTTCGTTATTATTTTAATAAACCATTATGTCTTCATACCTCGCTGCATATTGGTCCAATCCTTGCTCCTCCTCAGACGAGGAGGAAAACGACCTTTACACCTATTATTAGTATTCATAATAATATGTATAACAATAACAACAATCACACAATATTTTAGTTGTCAGTATTTATTATGAGTTTCATGGCGAAGAAAAATCCAAATATGGACTTTGAATGTTTTGGTATCAAGTGAAGAGCTCTTCTCATTTCCATTCAGCATTGTTCACACCCTCTTAAGCTTCAGCCCCACCCATCTTGTTTCGCTCTCGGAGCGCTCAGAGCACACACTTGATGCTCTGGCTGATGATTTGTTTACCTACGGATAACATGAAAACAGCCTAACCAGCTCTGGTGTCAACAATGCCACGGTGCTGGGAGCTAACCAACCAGGTCAATGTTAGTAAGGTAACATTTGGCTCTAACTAGAAAAGCAAACAGCTCTGGGATACGAATAATAACGTCAGCTAGGGAGCCAGCCAGCTAACGTTAGCTAGCTAGCTAAAAGTACACTTTAGCTTAAGACATACATGTATAACTTGCTAGATAAACAATGAACCTATCTAGATAAACAAAGTGTAAGACCACACACGTCACGTAACGTTAGCTAATGAGCCAGCCAGCTAATGTTAGCTAGTTAAACAACAATGCACACAGTGGCAAATCATGTCGTCACTATCCTGCATGAATATGCTGGGAGCTAACCAACCAGGTTCAATGTTAGCTAGCTAACTAGAAAAGCAAACGGTTCTGGGATACGAATAATAATGCCAGCTATGGAGCCAGCCAACTAACTTTAGCTTGAAATGAAACCACTTTCTGTCAAAATTAGAAACGTGTAATATCTGCAAATGTAGCTAGCTAACGCTAGACTATCTTACCTGTATACATCATGCATCATGGAAGCGTCTCCCTGTCATGAATGCCATGCCACAGTTGCCCTTAGTTTGAAGATGTAATCCAGAGACAGCTGTTTTCTCCATCTCTTTAGCTATCATACTCTAATTCCACTGATTTCAAAACTTGATCCACCAGAAAGTGGAGAGCAACACTTATTCAGCTCCACTACACAATACATTTTAAAAAAGCCACGTTCGACAGGATTACCAACACAGACTGACCAGCTCAAATAAACAGAAGCCTTCTATATGGCAGACCAATCCAAACTCCTCTCTCGGCATGTCCAGCCCACTCATTATCTCGGCCAATCATGGCTAGTGGGAAGGTTGCTGACTTTTTCTGTGGCTTAACCAACAAGGCTCATAATTCAACAATTTTATTCGTATTTATAGATGGCATACAAGTTTGTTATTAAGGCACATGAAAGTTCACATCAGGAAGGTATTTCTGCCAAAAAATGCATTTTGATAAATGCTCTCCTGTGAAGTCGTGACTTATGACATACGCCTAGTTTGCCTGAATTGGGTCACAAATATGAAAAGATAGAGGGTATCATCGTAAAACAATATGAATTTAGATCATACAAGGGACAAACCTTACCTTAAATTGAGGAGATCTTTACATTTTTCAGTTAAGTACCTGCGCCTGCTGTCCTTTCAAATCCAAATGTTTCAGTTGGGCAGTTAGGTTCCTGCAAGAACCCCCACCAAATAAGTAGGTTCCTCGATGGACCCCACCTCCTATGGAGTTATTGGAAGAACCTTTTGGGGGCAATTTTCAGTGGCAAGAACCATAAGGTTCTCCCAAGAACTTTGAGGATCTTAGAAGAACCCTTGTTGAACCCTTCAATTTTTGAGTGTAGTCAAACCCATACCATGATGTCAAAGCACCATCAGGCTGTAGTTATGATACAACAGGCCAGGCAGATGCTAACTGTGGAGGACAGGTCATCTGATGAAGCACTCCATCACTCTCCTTCTTGGTCAAATAGCCCTTACACAGCCTGGAGGTGTGATTTGGGTCATTGTCCTGTTGAAAAATAAATGATAGTCCCACTAAGCACAAACCAGATGGGATGGTGTATTGCTGCAGAATGGTGTGGTAACCATGCTGGTTAAGTTGCCTTGAATTCAAAATAAATCACTGACAATGTCACCAGCAAACCAACCCCACACCATCACACCTCCTCCATGCTTCACGGTGGGAACCACATATGCGGAGATCATCCATTCACCTACTCTGCGATTCTCACAAAGACACGGAGGTTGGAACCACAAATCTCAAATGTGGACTCATCAGACCAAAGGACATATTTCCACTGGTCTAATGTCCATTGATCATGTTTCTTGGCCCAGGCAAGTCTCTTCTTCTTAACATCTTGACGCTAGGGGCCAGAAGTTTTTTCTATTTTTATAACGTTCCCAAGGTAAACGGACTATTTCTCAGGCCCAGATCGTAGAATATGCATATAATTTACAGATTAGGATAGAAAACACTCCAAAGTTTCCAAAACGGTCAAAATATTGTCTGTGAGTAAAACAAAACTGATTCTGCAGGCGAAAACCTGAGGAAATCAAACCAGGAAGTGCTTTTTTTTAATTTTTATCCCTGTTCTGTTGCCTGCTCCTCTTCCATTTAAAGGGGTATCAACCAGATTCCTTTTCCAATGGCTTCCTCAGGATGTGACCACGCTTTAGACATAGTTTCAGGCTTTTTTTTTGAAAAATGAGCGAGATTTTTCAAAACGAGTCAGGTGTCCTTTGATTAGTTCCTGCGCGCGAGAGGGGTAGCTCGACATTTTCTTTCTCTCTTTTTTGAATAGGTTACCGTCCAGTTGAATATTATTGATTATGTATGTTAAAAACAACCTGAGGATTGATTATAAAAAACGTTTGACATGTTTCTACGAACATTACGGATACTTTTGGGAATTTTCGTCTGCCTTTCAGGACCGGAACGAGGCTGTCATTTTCTGAACATAACGCGCAACCCAAATGGCGTTTTTTTGTTATAAAACTAATATTTATCAAACAAAAATAACATTTATTGTGTAACTGGGAGTCTCGTGAGTACAAACATCCGAAGATTATCAAAGGTAAGCGATTAATTTTATTGCTTTTCTGACTTTCGTGACCAAGCTAATTTAAGGCTAACTGTTCTAGCATTGATTGATACACTCACAAACGCTTGGATTGCTTTCGCTGTAAAGCATATTTTCATCTGACATGATAGGTGGATTAACAACAAGCTAAGCTGTGTTTTTGGTATATTTCACTTGTGATTCCATGATTATAAATATTTTTTGGATTATTTTTGAATTTGGCGCTCTGCAATTCAGTGGTTGTTTAGGAAAATGATCCCGGTAACGGGATCCGTAGCGTCAAGAAGTTAATGGTGTCCTTTAGTAGTGGTTTCTTTGCAGAAATTTGACCATGAAGGCCTGATTCACGCGGTCTCCTCTGAACAGTTGATATTGAGATGTGTCTGTTACTTGAACTCTGTGAAGCATTTATTTGGGCTGCAATCTGAGATGCAGTTAATTGCCGATTTCTGAGGCTGGTAACTCTAATGAACTTACCCTCTGCAGCAGAGGTAACTCTGGGTCTTCCTTTCCTGTGGCGGTCCTCGTGAGAGCCAGTTTCATCATAGCGCTTGATGGTTTTTGCAACTGCACTTGAAGAAACTTCCAAAGTTCAAGTCATATGATAACGATGGACTGTCATTTCTCTTTGCTTATTTGAGCTGTTCTTGACATAATATGGACTTTTACCAAATAGGGCTTTCTTCTGGATAACACCCCTACCTTGTCACAACACAACTGATTGGCTCAAACGCATTAAGAAGGAAAGAAATTCCTCAAATTAACTTTTAACAAGGCACACCTGTGAATGGAAATACATTCCAGGTGATTACCTCATGAAGCTGGTTGAGAGAATGCCAAGCATGTGCAAAGCTTCCATCAAGGCAAAGGGTGGCTACTTTGAAGAATCTCAAATATAAAATATATCTGGATTTGTTTAACACTTTTTTTGGTTACAACATGATTCCATGTGTGTTTTTTCATAGTTTTGATGTCTTCACTATTATTCTACAATGTAGAAAATAGTAAAAAATTAAGAAAAACCCTTGAATGAGTAGGTGTGTACAAACTTTTGACTGGTACTGTACATAAAAACAATATAAATAATAATAATTACAGTTAAGTAACAAGGAAATCTTCCCCACAGAGTGAGATATGTGACATTTGCTCAAGGTAAGAGCCTAGGCCAGGGGTAAGCAAACCCTGTTCCCTGAGTGCCGCAGGTACTGCAGGATTTTGTTCCAACTAGGTACCACCGGACCCGGCCAACTGAGCTAATAGATCAGTTCAGAGATAAATTCAACACACCTGGTCTTCCAGGTTGGTTTAATCAAAAACTTGGTTAAATCAAAAACATGAAGTCCCTGCGGCACTCCAGGACCGGGGACTTGACCTATAGGCTTTGGCCAATATAGGCCATGAAACATTCTGGGAACCTTTAAAGAAAAGACAAAAAAACATTAAGTCAATTATACAAACATGTTATAATTATCAGCACAACAGTTTTTGTGTTCTGAGAACAGAACCAATCAAATGTTATTGGTCACATACACATATTAACAGATGTTATTGCGGGTGTAACTAAATGCATGCGTTCCTAGCTCCAACAGTGCAGTAGTATCTAACCATTCATAACAATACACATTAATCTCAAAGTAAAATAATGGAATTAAGAAATATATTAATATTAGGATGAGCAATGTCGGAGTGGCATTGACTAGAATACAGTATAATGCATATAAAATTAGTAAAACTGTATGTACACCTTACAAACAATGGTCTTGGTTTGGAAGAAGAACAGACGGGAAAGAGATGGAGGGGGGAGAAACAGAGGGAGGAGAGCGAGATTGAAATATAACGTTAATCGCCATTCTTAAGACTAAATGCAGTCCTTTCTACTGTCAGCACAGAACAGAATGTTCCTTCTTACCTGCATGGTCTTCACAAAGCACATGGCATCAGCAGAAAACAACAGATAACCAATTTCAATAACCTAAAAACAATTCAGCCTGTAATTCTACACTGCATGTGTCAGTGCATAGAAAAAGTGTTGTGCTTTTGAAGAGGAACATGGTGTTTGAGTAAGCAATGGAGTGCTTTGAAAAGAGATGCTCACCTTTCAACGCTTCCAAGGATTTTCAAAGTCGTTCAATCCAGAATACGTTTTTTCCCCTTCATCTCGACCTTTGACCCCCATTCTGGATTGATCCCCAGGAGACTTCTAGAATAAAAGAATAGGTAAAATAAGCATTACAAAAATGGTTGCACATGTAGGTCATGTAGGTTGCAATTTCTTCTATCCATACCTCATGCCACACTAATATCTGAAATACTTTGTGCAGTACAAGCTTAACACTGGTTGTTCTGAATCTTTAGCTGCGACTGGAAAAAGGCAAATATTATCCACTGTTATCAAGACAAATAAAGGTTTTATAGACATAGTAACTAGAAATCCTTAACCAACATCTTAGACTACCTTTGTATGAACTCCTTCGAGTATTTTATGTTCAAGGCATAGGAAGAGGCAGAACATGTAGCTCAGGGCTGCCAAGGAGCAGTTGAATCGGCCCTCACCTGAAACAAGAATTTAAGATCACAACATAAGATGTCACAGATGTAGATAATATTCAATTTGGTCATTAACCAGGGCCTGTAATTACAACATCTCAGAGTAGGTCCACTAATACGATGGCCTGTAATCACATCTCCTCAGAGTAGGTCCACTAATGGGGCCTCAGGCACTACATCGCAGTGCTAGCTGTGCCACTAGAGATTCTGGGTTCGAGTTCAGGCTCTGTCGCAGCCGGCCGTGACCGGGAGACCCATGGGGCAGCGCACAATTGCGCACAATTGTGAACCGTTTAGACAGCGTCTTCCGGGTTAGGGGAGGGTTTGGCCAGCAGGGATGTCCTTGTCCCATTGCACACTAACGACTCCTGTGGCGGGCCGGGCACAGTGCACGCTGACACGGTCTCCAGGTGTACAATGTTTCCTCTGACACATTGGTGCGGCTGGCTTCCGGGTTAAGTGGGCATTGTGTCAAGAAGCAGTGCGGCTTGGTTGGGTTGTGTTTCGGAGGACGCTTGGCTCTCGACCATCGCCTCTCCCGAGTCCTTCTTCTTGCTCTATACTCCAGCACTTTAGATTTGAAATGATGCAATGACTATGGAGGTTAAAGTGAAGCATGTCAGCAATTCATCTCAGGGTATTTTCATCCATATCGTGTGAACCGTTTAGAAATTACAGCACTTTTCGTACATAGTCCCTCCATTTAGGGGAACATAAGTATTGAGACAAATTCACTTAATATGTGTATTAAATTAGTAATAAGTTAAGTATTTGGTCCCATATTCATAGCACGCAATGACTACATCAAGCTTGTGACTCTACACATTTGTTGGATGCATTTGCTGTTTGTTTTGATTGCGTTTCAGAATATTTTGTGCCTAATAGAAATTAATTGTAAATAACGTATGGTTTCATTTTGGAGTTACTTTTATTGTAGATAAGAATAGAACATGTTTCGAAACACTTCTACATTCATGTGCATGCTACCTAAATTTGGGGGACTATGTAAAACAAAAGTGATGTAATTTCTGAATGGTTCACCCGATATAGACGAAAATACCCTCAAATTAAAGCTGACAGTCTGCACTTTAACCTCCATAGTCATTGTATCATTTAAAATCCAAACTTTTGTAGTATAGAGCCAGAAGAAGAAAAAATGCTTCACTGTCCCGATAATTACGGAGGACACTGTAGTTGCCTACCTCATCCTGTACCAGTGAGGGGCGTGAATAGGAAATCTTTGAAGTGAACTGGAATGAAAAGTAAACTATGGTCAGTGTTCTACTTTAAAAGGTTGGTAAAATAAAATGAAAACAACTCAGACTATGAACCCATGATGAGGATGCAGGGGTGCTTGGGATATTCTGTTCATTCTCAGTTGACTCATGTGGCAGTAAATAAAAGGCAAAAGACCAAGAATATACAAACAGTAAAAAAAACTAACGTGATCTATGGGAGCAAATATGTGGACAAAAATAAAAACCCACTTCCCTAATTTTGAAGACTTTCCTTTAAGTATGCTGCAATGCAGGATATCAGTTTTACTAGGTCTTCGCATAGCTCTTTCAAGGAAGTCCTTGATGCTCTTTCCTTTTCTTGAGATTTCCTCAGCCAGCTTTGTTTGCAAAGCTATGCCAAGCAGAGTGTTTGTGTGATCGAAGAGATGGGCCACCTCGAACAGGTAGGCCCACTCCTCCATTACTGTGTTCACACTGCTTCCCATGTTAATTGTAAGGCGCTGGATGCAAATGTTTTCATACGCCTTCTTCAGCTCTACTTTTGATTCAGTTTTTCCACGTATTCATAAAGATCTGAACATTTTGACATCCTTCTCCCACTGTCACGCCCGTAGACCGTAGAGATCCTTTTTATGTCTCTATTTTGGTTGGTCAGGGCGTGAGTTTGGGTGGGCATTCTATGTCTGGTGTTCTATGTTATCCTTGTTTTGTATTTCTATGTGTTTGGCCTGGTATGGTTCTCAATCAGAGGCAGCTGTCTATCGTTGTCTCTGATTGAGAATCATACTTAGGTAGCCTGTTCCCACCTGTGTTTGTGGGTGGTTGTTTCCTGTTTTCTGTGTGTGTGTTTTTCCATACAGAACTGTTTCAGTCTCGTTCATTCTCTTTTGTTGTTTTGTCATTCAGTGTTCAGTGGGATTTCATTCAAATGGACACTTACCACGCTGCACATTGGTCCGATCTTTTATACCCGTCATAAGACGAGGACGAGTACCGTTACACCCACCATCTTCCCACACATATTCACCCCCTGCTTGCCTCTCTTTTGGTGCCGAGGTCACCCTTGAGGAGTTTTTGATTCAGTTTTACATCTGTACAGGGAGTGAATCGTATCCCATTCCAATGACATTCTTTCCACTTCTGTCTTGGAAAGAGCAGGGATATTTCTCTACGATCTCTTTAGCAACTTGCCGCAGCTTTCCTCTTCCGGGCAAGGTCTCTTTGCTCAGTAGATCATTAGTGACAATGCGAACCATCTCTCTTCTTAGTGATTTGCTTGGTCTCTTCTTTTCTTCCATTTGCAAGAGTGAGGTTAGAGGGTAGTTTGTGCAAAGGAATTGAGACCTGTTCTCAATGTTGAAGGAGGCTCTGACAAAAAAAATGGTTGAGAGGGCTTGGTGACACTTTGGTCCTATGGATAGAACACATCACCAAAAACAAATTATAAGCAATGGTAGACGTAACAGAAATAGTTCAGCTTATTGATGAAATAACTTTTGAGTGCATGGTAAGATCATTCAAATTCTTCCATTTGAAAAAGGCTTTAATATGTAGAATTCATACCTGGATTGATATTTATAATGTGCACAATACAAAACTGACAATGAAAATAGTCAATCTGTTATCTATATACAGTTGAAGTCGGAAGTTTACACACACTTAGGTTGGAGTCATTAAAACTCATTTTTCAACCACTCCACAAATGTCTTGTTAACAAACTATAGTTTTGGCAAATCGGTTAGAACATCTACCTTATGCATGACACAAGTCATTTTTCCAACAATTGTTTACAGACAGATTATTTCACTTATCACTTTCACCGTATCGCAATTCCAGTGGGTCAGAAGTTTACATAAACTAAGTTGACTGTGCCTTTAAACAGCTTGGAAAATTATGTAATGACGTTAGAAGCTTCTGATAAGCTAATTGACATAATTTGAGTCAATTGGAGGTGTACCTGTCGATGTACTTCAAGGCCTACCTTCAAACTCAGTGCCTCTTTGCTTGACATGGGAAAATCAAAAGGAATTTGCCAAGACCTTAGAAAAAAATTGTAGACCTCCACAAGTCTGGTTCATCCTTGGGAGCAATTTCCAAATGCCTGAAGGTACCACGTTCACCTGTAAAAACAATAGTACGCAAGTATAAACACCATGGGACCAAGCAGCCGTCATACCGCTCAGGAAGGAGACGTTTTTCTGTCTCCTAGAGATGAACGTACTTTGGTGCGAAAAGTGCAAATCAATCCCAGAACAACAGCAAAGGACCTTGTGAAGATGCTGGAGGAAACAGATACAAAAGTATCTATATCCACAGTAAAACGAGTCCTATATCGACATAACCTGAAAGGCCGCTCAGCAAGGAAGAAGCCACTGCTCCAAAACCACCATAAAAAAGCCAGACTACGGTTTGCAATTGCACATGGGGACAAAGAAGTACTTTTTAGAAAAATGTCCTCTGGTCTGATAAAACAAAAATATAACTGTTTGGCCTTAATGACCATCATTATTTTTGGAGGAAAAAGGGGGATGCTTGCAAGCCGAAGAACACCAGCCCAACCGAGAAGCACGGGGGTGGCAGCATCATGTTGTGGGGGTGCTTTGCAGCAGGAGGGACGGGTGCACTTTACAAAATAGATGGCATCATGAGGTAGGAAAATTATGTGGATATATTGAAGCAACATCTCAAGACATCAGACAGGAAGTTAAGACCCCAAGCATACTTCCAAAGTTGTGGCAAAATGGCTTCAGGACAATAAACTCAAGGTATTGGAGTGGCCATCACAAAGCCCTGACCTCAATCCTATAGAGAATTTGTGGGCAGAACTGAAAAAGCGCGTGCGAGCAAGGAGGCCTAGAAACCTGACTCAGTTACACCAGCTCTGTCAGGAGGAATGGCCAAAATTCACCCAACCTAAACAATTTAAAGTTAATGCTACCAAATACTAATTGAGTGCACGTAAACTTCTGACCCACTGGGAATGTGATGAAAGAAATAAAAGCTGAAATAAATCACTCTCTACTATTATTCTGATATTTCACATTCTTAAAATAAAGTGGTGATCCAGCTGACCTAAGACAGGGAATTTTTACTAGGATTAAATGTCAGGAATTGTGAAACTGATTATAAATGTATTTGGTTAAGGTGTATGTAAACTTCCAACTTCAACTCTATTAGTCGCAACATATAATTTGAAATACATTATATACTGTATACATTGAGTGTAGCGAACAATTCGTCGGGGCATGGAATCTACAAGGTGTCGAAAGCGTTCCACAGGGATGCTGGCCCATGTTGACCCCAATGTTTCCCACAGTTGTGTCAAGTTGACTGGATGTCCTTTGGGTGGTGGATGATTCTTGATACACACGGGAAAAACCCAACAGCGTTGCATTTCTTGTCACATAGGTGAACAAGTTCTATTTGAGTGACATCCCACTGTTTGTGATATCTGGAGACATGGGAGGAAAAGGATTACTTTACATGAAAAGTCTGAACATCCTTCGAAGGGACAAGTTATGTTCAGACCTTGTATATGGGCACTCAAGTGAGATACAAGCCCTTTCAAATGTACAACTTCTCTGCTGCAGAAATCCCATGAACATTTTAACTGTACACACATTTCGGTTTAAAGTTTGCTGTGCCCTTCTGTCAGGGTGAACTCTAGACATTGAATGAATACTCTAGGAATTGACTGAAGAAAACCTTCCAAAATCTAAATAACCACATGGAAAACTGACATTGCTAGCTATGTCTATGTGACCTGCAGTGCTTCACATGTGTGGTAACTTAGACACTTTTAAACTCACAAATACCACAAGTCAGCATAATTGCGTCTGAAAGCAGGATGAGGGAGACAAAAAAAAGCTTTCAATTGCCATGACAATCCTGGGTCCTACTATCTGAACTGACGTGAGATAGCTAACTAGATACCCAGTTAAGATACCTAAATAACTAGCTAGCTGATGTTAGCCAAGTTAATCTAAATGAGTGTGTGAGCTAACAAACTACACTGAACAAAAATATAAACGCAACATGTAAAGTGTTGGTCCCATGTTTCATGAGCTGAAATAAAATATCCCAGATATTTCCATGCACATAAAAGTGTATTTCTCTCAAATTTGGTGCACACATTTGTTTACATCCCTGTTGGTGAGAATGTCTCCTTAGCCAAGATAATCCATCCACCTGACAGGTGTGGCATATCAAGAATCTAATTAAACAGCATGATCATTACACAGGTGCCCCCTGTGCTGGGGACAATACAAGGCCACTGTAAAATGTGCAGTTTTGTCACACAGCCCAATGCTACAGATATCTCAAGTTTTAAGGAATATCCACCAGAGCTGTTGCCAGGTAATTGATTGTAAATTTCTCTGCAATAAACTGCCTACAATGCTGTTTTAGAGAATTTGGCAGAAGGTCCAACCAGCCTCACAACCGCAGACCACGTGTATGGCGTTGTGTGTCTGAGCAGTTTGCTTATGTCAACGTTGTGAACAGAGTGCCACATGGTAGCGGGGGTTATGGTATGGGAAGGAATAAGCTACAGGCAAAGAACAGAATTGCATTTTATCGATGGCAATTTGAATGCACAGAAATATTGTCAGGAGATCCTTTTTAAAGGTATCTGTTACAAACCGATGCATATCTGTATTCCCAGTCATGTGATATCCATAGATTACGGCCAAATGTATTTATTTAAATTGACTGATTTCCTCATGAACTGTAACTCAGTAAATCTTTGAAATTGTTGTGTTTATATTTTTGTTCATGATACTAATTTATGGCAGGACAGCATTCTTTCACTATGTTGGATATCTAGCAAATGTGTAATGTTCTCATTTGGGAGTTTGTTCGTTCACTCATTACTAAGCGGGGTTTTGAGATGCATGATAGCCAGGACCGGGTCTCCCAAAATCATAACGTTATGCGTGCGTTTCAAGTTTGGGGAAGCACATTTTCACCTGTATAATAAAGCATTCCATGCATCATCACAGACTTATTTAAGAGCCTACTATTGCTAATGTGATGAGTAGATTGAATAGTCATAATTTAGGCTAATAATATAACCCAATCACTGTGCGCAAAAAAAAGACAATTGAATGCATGGTGGAGCGCATAGTGGCATACACTCTAGAGTAAGACTAGGCCATGAGCTATATCAGATAAGTTTCTCCTTTATTTGCACTGGGGAAATGTTCTAAACATATTTCATGCAAGTCTACTACACTTTATGACTGGAGAGATTCGCAGAATATTTTTTAATACGACAGAAATGACAGGGTAACATACTCTGCTGACAATGACAAACAGATCCATAAAACCAATGTTGTTTGATCCATATAATAGGCCTATGAGAAGGGGAGACACAAACACAATTTGATGTCCATCTAACCTGAAGGAGGACATTTTTCTAAAACAAACTTTGAAGTGGCACTGACCCAACAATGTTAAAGAGTGAATATTTTTATTTCATATGCACACTCACTGGGAATATGGTGCCAATAAGGCTATTTATTTTTTATTTAACTAGGCAAGTCAGTTAAGAACAAATTCTTATTTACAATGACGGCCTAGGAACAGTTCAGGGGCAGAATGACAGATTTTTTTTACCTTGTCAGCTCGGGGATTTGACCTAGCAACCTTTCGGTTATTGTAAGAGAAGATTGAGAGAAAATGTTACTCTTAATATTTTGGATCATATTTCTGATATTATTATTTATATTATAATAAAACATGTAGATTAGCCTATTTATTTCTCAATCCTTTTCTTTCATCGTGGTAAACATTTTTTGATTGTTTCCATCAGATCATGTTGCATTACACGCTGTTAAAAGCTTTTACTTCCTGTGCAGTCAATAGCACTCAAATCTCATGCCCCCTGTGTTCATGTGCGCTGAATTGTTCCTTGGATTATCACTGCTCATCCAAGTAAGAAAAGTATAACGGTGACTCGTTGGCAGATTTAGATTCAGTGCATTTACAGTGTGCAATTATAGCCTGAAGTTTCAAACCAAACAGAACACCCAAAACAGCAAAACCTCAGACAACACAAATAAGACAGCTAGCTAGTATTGATTTCAGATTTGACTTAATGTGTGGAAACCCCAAAAAACAGAAGATGATTCACCATCTGGATATAGGGTAAATCTATTCACCCAGATATTTAATTCCATTCCATTTCCAACATTCCAATTCCATCATTCTAATTCCAGCATTTGAAATCTACCATTCTAAATATATTTAAAAACAATTTATGAGCTGTATGTTTAAATGTGTGGAGAGGGAAGGGACTGGAGGGTGGTAAAATCTTATCCAATGAAGGATGGATTCAACTACTGCTGAGGAGGACACGGATGGAGAGAAAGACTCACAATCTCAACAGTGCCATGCCAGGTGAGAGTTTAACACCTGTAACAGGCCAACAGGCGATGACATGTAAAATATTGAAAAGTTCTACCCTCCACAGTGGAAATAGAAGGGTCTCATCTTTAAAGTCACATACACGCATGCGAACGGCCAAGTATGAGCACAAGCATACACACACACACATGCACCACACGTACACACACAGATGCACTGTACTGCTGAGTGAAAACCCTTCTGTTCCACTTCAACACATCTCCAGCTCCACCAATTCCCATTAAGGAAGTATTCACACCCCTTTGACTTTTTCCTCATTTTCTTGTGTTACAGCCTGAATTAAAACAAATGTTTTTGTCACTGGCCTGTACATAATACCCCATAATGTCAAAGTGGAATATTTCGTTTTTCTTAAAGTCTACAAAGTAATAACAAATTTATACCTGAAATGTCTTGAGTCAATAAGTATTCAACCCCTTTGTTATGGCAAGCCTAAATAAGTTCAGGAGTAAAAATGTGCTTAACAAGTCAGATAAATGCCTGGGGTCTGTGTACAATACTAGTGTTTAACATGATTTTTGAATCACTACCTCATCTCTGTACCCCACACACACATAATTATCTGTATGGTCCCTTAGTCGAGCAGGGAATTTCCAACACAGAATCAACCAGGGAGGTTTTACAATGCCTCTCAAAGAAGGGGACCTATTGAGCATGGTGAAGTTATTCATTACACTTTGGATGGGGTATCAATACACCCACTCACTACCAGGATACAGGCGTCCTTCCTAACTCAGTTGCAGAGGAAGAAGGAAACTGCTCAGGGATTTTACCATGAGGCCAATGTTGACTTTAAAAAACAGTTACAGAGTTTAATGGGGCAGAATGACAGATTTTTTTTGCCTTGTCAGCTCGGGGATTTGACCTGTGATAGGAAAAACGGAGGATGAATTAACAACATTGTAGTTACTCTACAAAACTAACCTAATTGACAGAGTGAATTAAAGGATGTCTGTACAGAATAAAATATTCCAAAGCATGCATCCTGTTTGCAAAAAGGCACTAAAGTAAAATGCTAAAAATGTGGCAAAGCAATGAACCTTTTGCCCTGAATACAAAGTGTTTGTGGGATAAAACAATTAACGGAATGGAGCTAAGCACAGGCAAAATCCTAGAGGATAACTTCATTCAGTCTGCTTTCCACCAGACACTGGAAGATGAATTCACCTTTCAACAGGACAATAACCTAAAACACAAGGCCAAATCTACACTGGAGTTGCTTACCAAGAAGACAGTGAATGTTCCTGATTGGCCATGTTACATTTTGGTTGTCTAGCAAATGATCAACAACCAATTTGACATAGCTTTAAGAATTTTGAAAAGAATAATGGGCAAATATTGCACAATCCAGGTGTGGGAAAGCTCTTAGAGACTTACCCAGTAAGACTCACAGCTGTAATCGCTGCCCAAATGGGTTTTTACAATGTTTTGACTCAAGAGTGTGAATACTTATGTAGATGAGACATATTTAATTTACAATAAATTAGCAAAACATTATAAAACATGTTTTCACTTTGTCATTATCGGTGATTGTGTGTAGATGGGTGATAATTTTTATTTATTTATTCCATAATCCAATTTGAATTTAGGCTGTAACAACAAAATGTGGAATAAGTCAAAGGGTATGAATACTTTCTGAAGGCACTGTATATCCTGTTATGGATAACCTATTCATCTCGGTCTGGACTCCACTATCTATTAACTAACACCAACAATATCTACTACTACTATCTATTTCGATCTACTCTTCTATCGAACATACTATCACTTTCAGATGAATACCCATATTAGACATCTATCATCATAGGTATAAATATAAGTAATTGTGGTACCATGAGTAAAGGAATACTTGATCATACTTGATCCTAAGTACAGAATAATACCCTATGCACTATTTCTACATCCAGGCTTCATAAAAACGTTATCTGCATATCACAGGAGAGCAATACTTTTAAGGCTTATACTTCCTTTTCAACGAGGTGCATATTCTCAAATTGAATAAGGTGCTTGGATTCTGAGCCTCACGATTTCCTTAATGACAGTGGTCAGCGTTGCGTACCTACGAACCGCTCGCGTCTATTCATCTTCTGCCTTTTTAGTTTCTGGAGTGACGCCAACGGCCTTGCAGCCTGTGTGACAAGAGCAGCAGTCCACCTGAGTCTAGATGGTGCTGTCGCACCCGTAAGTGGCTGAACTGCCTTTGAGAAAGAGAGAACATAGAGACGGTCACATAGTTCAACACAACCTCCAAAGTAAATGTAGACATTTGCCATTTATTGCAGGCAACAGAGATATGGCATGTCTTGCCCTTTTAATTACGCCGTATCGGGCTGCGTAGTCAGATAGAGAAGTCACTATCATCACCCACTCAAATTGAACTGTCATTATCTTTTCAGAGTGAGAAGCGATGTTGTTTGACAGGGCTGGGGTTTTCTTGTTGAGTAGTGTGCAGGACAATAGACCTTAGACCCCGTGATGTTTCCTAATAGTTTGGCAAGTTTCCACACCATCGTTTGTAAATGTTTTCACCAGTAGATGGCAACATGATCTACTATGTTTGATAGTTCTACAATGAGTTTACACTTGCATCCACATTCCACTGAGGAATTCCCACTCTTTCTCTTATTTTAGAACTTCTCTCTGACACAGTTTTAGTATATGGGGTGCATGTGTGTTTTATGTGGGGTAGAATGTGTGTTTGTGTGTGCGTGCGTGTGTGCATGTGCGTGCGTGTCCATATGTGTAGTAATGTGAACTTCCTGTAGCCTCCTCCAGCTCTGACTGACTGACTAACTGACTGACTGGAGGTGTGACCTCTGACAACAGAAGTTATAGGGTGCCATCTGGTGGATACAGAGGAAAAGGTCCCATCGCCGACGAGTTTAAGCCATAGAGCTGGATAGAGATCATTACTTGGAAAAACCCACGTTTGCATGGACATTGCCATTGAGGGCTTCCACCATATTAAAGTCGTCAACTCGTGTGACTTCCTATGGTTTAAGGAAGGATAACATGATTCCATCCAGGTCATCAGGAGGGATAAGCAAATGAATTATAGTCGTGAGCAAACATTCCATAACTGCAGGTGGCAGTAAATCGCCAACATTTGCTTGATATCTGTTCAAACAACACACTCCAGGTGGCGGTATGCACCCTTTCAGTTTGCTTAGCAAACTTATATAAGAAGTAGAAGAAGAAAATGTACATCTTCAAAATGGAGATGGCCTCCATGGCGCTGCCCGTGCTCTCACAGACGCTATAATAGGACAGATACAAAGATGAGTCGTCTATCTAAGCCTATTGTTTAACCTGTGGGGGAGACAGGTAGCATAGTGGTTAGAGCATTGGACTAGTAACCGAAAGGTTGCAAGATCGAATCCCCGAGCCGATAAGGTAAAAATCTGTCGTTCTGCCCCTGAACAAGGCAGTTAACCCACTGTTCCTAGGCCGTCATTGAAAATAATTTGTTCTTAACTGACTTGCCTAGTTTAATATAGGTAAAATAACAACAACAAACCTGGTCATAGAACCTTGATCTAGTCCAATGTTCCCCAATCCTGGTCTTTCAAGGCCACTGGTGTCCTTTTCACACTACTGAACCAAGCCGAGCTGTACTGCTGTCATTTATAGATTCAAATGGAATTCAGTCTTTAAGACAGGAAACTCTTTGTAACACTACCTTGAGACACGTTTCCATTGTTCTTGCTATTACAATGAGTAAACTGTATAATTTTTCCCCATTCCAGTCCCGATCTCTATCTCTCTTGGCAAGCCCACCAGCATCCATGTGTTCTCATTAATATCTACTGCTATATGAAATACCTTGAGGTGTAAAGTAAACAGTTCCATGTCAGATATAAGGTCGACAGAGAGGCTGCTGAAGAGCCCAGCTCCAGTTTGGCTTGGCCACCGTACAGTACATATAGAGCCAGGGAGCGTAAACCATTCCCCCTGTCTGCTTTCATGTGGTGGAGTCATCCATCTTGGAGACAACACATCACACAGACACACACACACACACACTTGAAGACACACGTGCATGCACACATACGCGTATGCACACACACACACAGAGATAGAGAGCGACTGTAACTAAAGAATACGTCCTATATGTTAACATGAAGCTAGGGTTAGGGTTGTGCTTGAAGCTAGGGTCCGGGTTGAACTGGGATGTGGACATATAGGGTCCGGGCTATAGTAAAGGTACAGCCGGGGTGTGGGCATTTAGCTCGGGTTAGAGTAAGAGGCCATTCCAGTAGCTAGCCTTGGTAATGGGAGTAATTTCTTCCTGAGGACTCATTACAGAAGGATCAGCAGAAACACAGAGCCTAATCTGTCCCCCACTCAGCAGACTCCACAGGGTTTCCCCCCAAAGGTGCGGAGAAGGGCATCAGACCCAATTAGGAGGGGGCCATTAAACCTAGTTTAGCAGTAAAGCCATTGCTTTACATGCTGTAACGGAAGTGTGCTCAATAGTTTCTGGCCGCTGCAGCTGACAGGCTGGGAGCCCCAGCCATGAGAGAAGCTGTCCTGCTGTGGAGAGTCAGTGGGGCACTGATTAAGAGGGTGGTGTCCAAATATTTGCCAAGTGAAGGAGGGGTGTCATAGTTACGAGTGTTCTGTGCTTGTAATTAATTGGGAGTTGATTTCAGCATCTGCAAACATTGTTACCTCAGCAGGGGTCTGCCTCATCTGACTATTCGTGAGTGAGTTGCTTGTCATCAACGCACGTCGATTGACAAATGACTCAACGTGTTTTGCTAATTATAGCTTAACACCTCAGGCATAGGTCTCTCTGCTGTGCGTGTGGTGTGGTGTGCCTGTCTCTAAGGGTCTAATTCTGTACATGATGAACTTGATGAACATTGGATGGACTGTCTGTTTGCATTTGTGTCTACGTATTATGAGTGTGTCTGTGCATGCAAACACACTTAGCTATAATGGAAAACCTAAGACCCTAATTGTAAATCAATCTGCTCCCTCTGATACTGTGAAAACACTTGGTCTTTCAGAAAAGATAATGCAACTCTCAACTGACAGCAGCTCCAGCAGCACTGAATTGAAGACACAGATGAGTTTGACCAACATGGTACATACTGTATCTACCGTTTCTTTCAGAAACACAGTATGTGGATTAATAGAAATTACAGTTTTATAATCTAGCACAACCTACAGACAAACTGCATGATGCCTTTGATAGCTTTGACTGGAGGGAATCTCTGTGTTAAAACATAAATATTTTTTGTCTTACAGTAAATCAGAAACACACTAACACAGTGGGAACTTTTAATGATTTGTCTTTAGAAATATGACATACACCGCATTTGTTCACTGGCTCGATGCTGTGCAGCCAATAAAAAAGTTACTCCACAGTTTCATAAGTCATTCTTCATTGGAGAGACAGTTCAAGGAGCTGGCCCATAAATCATAAAGCTGGGATGCTATACACACACACATGCACATGTGCACATGTGCACAAGGACAAGGACACGCACACACACGCTAAGGCTTTATGGCTCTCCTACCAAACATCCATAACTTTCGGCAATGTTGGCCTCTGACACCACAGGAGTTTGAAAACACCAGGGCCCCCAGTGCAGGCTGGGAGTTAGCATGAGCGATGGGACCCGGCTGAAACGTCCGTCAGTGAAGTGTCGGCCTAATGAATAGAAAAGAAAAAAAACGTGTGCATGCGTGGGTGCGTGCTCACATGCATGTGTGAGTCAGTGGAGGCTCCTCAGAGGAGGAAGTGGAGAACCATCCTACTCAGTGAATTTCATAAAAAATAAACATAGTGAAACAAAAAACTTTTTAAAAACTTTTTTTAATAAAATATATTCACGTCACCAAATAACTGATTCAAATCCTTAAGAGTCACACGTGCGACAACCTAAGTAACATAATACAAAAATCAAAATCCGTCCTATCAAGCTACAGATATTTGTTGCATGGGTTGCGTCTGAATCCACCACCTCTGCCTATGTCGGCCTTCCGCATTTGCGGTGGAAGGTGGCAGAGCTACAGCGGTGTTTGTCAGACCATGAGACATCCTGAAAATCGGTCTTCTCACGAAAAAGTCTGTAGCGTCCTAACGGTTTGGCGTGCCAACGAATATAACCACTGGAAAGATGAGAAACATGAGACTCACGAACACCATGGTGTTCTCCGTTTTGCCTTACCCACAAGCCACATGGGACTCGTCTGAAGTTGGTCATGTTGATGTGCTGTCTTCTGTTTATAGCATCCGACCCCGTGGAAAGCTGAGACTCGCAGGAACTTGATAGCTTTATCCGTTTTGAACTCGGAAGTGAGTGTTGCAACCGATGCCTGACTAGTGTTACGCGCTAAACGCTTCAGCACTCGGCGGTCCCCTTCTGTGAGCTTGTGTGGCCTACCACTTCGTGGCTGAGCCGTTGTTGATCCTAGACGTTTCCACTTCACAATAATAGCACTTACAGTTGACTGGGGCAGCTCTGGCAGGGCAGAAATTTGTCGAACTGACTTGATGGAGAGATGGCATCCTATGACGGTGCCACGTTGAAAGTCACTGAGCTCTTCAGTAAGGCCATTCTACTGGCCAATGTTTGTCTATGGAGATTGCATAGCTGTGTGCTCGATTTTATACACCTGTCAGCAACGGATGTGGCTGAAATAGCCGAATCCACTAATTTGAAGGGGTGTCCACATACCTTTGTATATATAGTGCATGTGTGAACTGTTTTGACTGGGAAGCATATGGTAAGCTTTAACAGTGTGATTGAGACCAAAGGCAAATGTTTGAACTTCTAGTGGTAGGAGTTTTATAAAAGCTGATTATCAGTGATCTAAATGAAACAGAGGGTGTCTGCAATCTAAAAACATCTAGTGTGTTAATCTCACGTAAAAGCTTGTTTTCCAGTCAGCATTTCCCTCAAGGCAAGAATGCTATGACTGAAATACATTTTGAAGTACAAAATCAACAAAACAAGAGACAGTACTCCGATCCCTTGGGATAGTCAAGGTGTGTGGCGGCGCTCGGTGATGTCACACCCTCCCTGCGCACACCAGAGAGGTGATGTCACTGAAAGGCGACGCAGGGCCGGATCTTTCATTAGTCACGGCGTATTGGACTACATGTACCTGGACCTTCCCCTCGTTATACACACAGACATACAAACACTCTCGCATGCACGCACACACACACCTCATAGTCCAATATGACGCCCTGGCTGCGGTAACCGGACAGCCCTTCTCTCCTACGAGGGGAAAATGGCTGCTCCTCTCCTTTGACAGACAGGCAGCCTGCAGTAAGAGTCTAATCCTTTCCTAATTAGATTTAAACAGGCATCCATCCTGCTATACTGTGCTGATTGCCTGATGTCAGCAGGCTTCGGCCCACTCTCGCTGGTCAACATTCTCCCTGCACTGAGGATAGGGGACCTACTGAAAGGCTTTTTTGCTACAGACTCCGGCTAACTGGCTGACTCCTGAGCCATTAGAAAGGAAAGCCAAAACATCATCCTGTGATGTTTTTGCAAAAAGATAAGCTTCACAACATATGATGTTTATCTCAATACATTGCATTCAATGATAAAATATGAGTGTCACAGGGTTGAGGCTTATGTCAATACACAGCAGTCAATGGGAAAAGATGAACGTCAACCAATTGATGCCTAAGTGAATGCATTGCATTCAATGGGGGAGATTTAGCATCACAATATGGATGCCTACGGACATGACACCTTTCTACTCTCTCTCTCTCCCTCCATCTGTCTCCTTTTCACCTGATTGATACAACAGTCAGGTCAGTTAGTGAGAGTGAACCCCTCTCTCCTTACAAACTCCAGCTCACCGTCCTCTAGTGGTTGTTCTAGCACCACATTTTAGCTATCTGTGTGGCAGTTGTGTCATTTATAGGGCTATGAGAGGACGGGCACATAGGGAAAGAAGGAAGGGGGAGTGAGTGGAGGTGGGAGAGAGGTAGCAGGTAGCCTAGCGGTTAAGTAACCGAAAGGTTGCTGGTTTGAATCCCGAGCCGACTAGGTGAAATATCTGCCGATGTGCCCTAGAGCAAGGCACGTAACACTAATTGCTCTGGATATGAGTTTCTGCTAAATGTAAGTTGGAGGGAGTGTGGGAGGGGATAGGCGGAGGAAAGAGAGAGAGTAGGAGGCTGTCATGTCTATGGGAATCCATATTGTGATGCTAATCTTCCCCCGTTGAATGAACTGTATTGCCTTAGTCATTAATCAGTTGATGCTCATCTTTTTCCATTGACTGCAATGTACTGACATAAGCATCATATGTTGTGACCTGAATCTTTTTGCAAAGACTTCACAGGATGATGTTTTGAGGCTTATAATGGGCTGGAAAAGACTACACTCACTGAAGTCAAGGGACCTTGACATCATTGACATAAGAATGCCGTATTGGCTACACTGTGGTGTTATGACACATGAACAGGAATTTCATGTTTTGTTTTGTCGTTAGTGGTTCCAGAATAGGAGAGTTACATTATAATTTGTGTCAAGGAAAAGTAGTCTAGAATGTCTCACAATGTCAGGTTAATGTTATTACAATCCTATAACATCTGGCCATAGAATGAGGTATTATCTGAAGAGATCAGTTGCTGGTTGTGTCTCACAAAGATAAGTGGTCTTAGAGGAGTTGAGTAGGGGCCTAATCAGGTCATGTGGTCAGGAAAAACTCATAGAACAACCACTAGAGAGAGGTGAGCTGGAGTTTGTAAGGAGAGGGGGGTTCACTCTCGCTAACTGACCTGACTGTTGTATGAATCAGGTGAAAATGCCCTCTTGAAAACAATCAATTCATTAAAGCAAAACTGCTGCATCTATAGGAAACTACACACATGAAATACCCTCAGAGTCTAAGCCCTGTCTAAGACGGGGGAGGGTGGTTCTACCAAGCTATATTGAATTGTTTTAAGAAGGTCATATCAAGGGTCATTTAGCTATTTGATTTAGAATTTTTAGACCTCTTGAAGTCAAAAATTAAATATATATAAAACAATTATTTGCTGAACATTTTTGGGGGACCTTACTGCTATAAGCCCATACAAATGCATTAAATAACAGATTCACTAAATGGCTCTCGGTCCAATAGCATAGACAGTGAGACAGACCTGCCCAGCAGCTTCGTTTTTGTTATCATAAAACACAAGGTTGCAATTTTTTTTACTTGAGAAATACTGCACCAAACACCTTAGTTACAACTAAAACATAAACTAAAACAGCAACTAAAACATCATAATTAATTACAGATTTCTTGAGTTATCTTAGATTAATTCTTGGGATTTTGAGGAAGTGAAATAGACTTCGGTGTCTACGGTGTCTCATGGGGGACAAACATCATCAACCAAAAGCGATTCAGGAAACACCTCCAAGACGTGTTTAGTGGCTCTTTAATTTACAGCAAAGACATTAAATAGATAATGTCCACATTTGTCCTTAAATGTCAATCAAAAATAGCAAAAACTAATCTATAGACTTCTGCTCTGGAAAATGTGACCACCATATTTCTCAAGCCAACTCTGTTTGATGTAGCGATATGTCTTCCTGTTGACAACTCACCCATCACTCTCTCCCACCTCCCCCTTAGTCCTCCCTTCCCCACCTCCACCCTCAGTCCTCTCCTTCCCCCTCAGTCCCCCCTCAGTCCTCCCTCCCCCACCTCCCCCGCAAGACAGAAATAGGGAGGGATAGAGGGATGCTCTTATTAACAGCTGAGGTTCACCTAGCGGGATCAAACCCATCGGAGCTGCAGATGGATCTGGTCTGTAGGAGCAGGGAGCGATGCGTGGGATGAGGCTGGGAGGACTCCACCCGACACACAAAACACACACACACACTCATATGTGCAGGCTGGGCTGCATCATCTGTCTCTGGGTCAACAAGTTGCTGTGATCATCATAAGGAGAGGAATGAGAGGGATGGGGGCTGATACTGTTGGGAGGATAGGGGGTGGGTCATGAGTTCCCTAGGGAGGCAACTGATGGCAATTCTGATTTTAACAGTATACACTCACATACATTGCATTTGGAAAGTATTCAGACCCCATGACTTTTCCACATTTACACATACAGCCTCATTCTAAAATAATCACATCTTTTTTCCCCTCATCAATCTACACACAATACCCCATAATGACAATGCAAAAACAGGTTTTTAGACATTTTTGAAAATGTATTAAAAATAGAATACCTTATTTACATAACTATTCAGACCCTTTGCTATGAGACTCAAAATGTAGCTCAAGTGCATCCTGTTAACGTTGATCATCCTTGAAATGTTTCTACAACTTGATAGGAGTCCACCTGTGATAAGGTTAATTGATTGGACATGATTTGGAAAGACGCACAAAGGTCTATATAAGGTCCAACAGTTGACAGTTCATGGCAGAGCAAAAACCAAGCCATGAGGTCAAAGGAATTGTCCGTAAAGCTCAGAGACAGGATTGTGTCGAGGCACAGATCTGGGGAAAAGTACCAAAACATGTCTGCAGCATTGAAGGTTCCCAAGAACACAGTGGCCTCCATCATTCCTAAATGGAAAAAGTTTGGAACCACCAAGACCCTTCCTAGAGCTGGTCGCCCGGCCAAACTGAGCAATCGGGTGGGAGAAGGGCCTTGGTCAGGGAGGTGACGAACCTCCCGATGGTCACTCTGAAAAAGCTCCAGAGTTCCTCTGTAGAGATGGGAGAACCTTCCAGAAGGACAACCATCTCTGCAGCACTCCAATAATCAGGCCTTTATGGTAGAGTGGCCAGACGGAAGCAACTCCTCAGCAAAAGGCACATGACAGCCCACTTGGAATTTGCCAAAGGCCACCTAAAGGACTGTCAAAACCATGAGAAACAAGAGTCTCTGGTCTGAAGACACCAAGATTGAACTCTTTGGCCTGAATGCCAAGCGTCACGTCTGGAGGAAACCTGGCACCATCCCTACGGTGAAGCATGGTGGTGGCAGCATCATGCTGTTGGGACGTTTCTCAGCAGCAGGGACTAGGAGACTTAACAAGATCGGAGCAAAGATGAACAGAGCAAAGTCTTGTTGTAGGTTCTTCTCGAATAAGAAAGTTATACAGTTGTTTCTGTATGGACAGCCTTTAGGGAGGATTTCTAAGTACAAATATTTGGGTTTATGGTTCAATGAGCGATATACAGTACCAGTCAAAAGTTTGGACACCTACTCATTCCAGGGTTTTTCTTTATTTGTACTATTTTCTACATTGTACAATAATAGTGAAGACATCAAAACTATGAAATAACAAATACGGAATCATGCAGTAACCCAAAAAAGTGTTGATCAAATCAAAATATATTTTATATTTTATATTTTTCAAATTAGCCACCCTTTGCCTTGATGACAGCTTTACACACTCTTGGCATTCTCCCAACCAGCTTCATGAGGAATGCTTTTTCAACTGTCTTGAAGGAGTTCCCACATATGCTGAGCACTTGTTGGCTGATTTTAATTCACTCTGCGATCCAAGTCATCCCAAATTCTTAATTGGGTTGAGGTCGGGTGATGTGGAGACCAGGTCATCTGATGCAGCACTCCATCACTCTCCTTCTTGGTCAAATTGCCCTTATACAGCTTGGAGGTGTGTTGGGTCATTGTCCTGTTGAAAAACAAATCATAGTCCCACTAAGTGCAAACCAGATGGGTTGGCGTATCGCTGCAGAATGCTGTGGTAGACATGCTGGTTAAGTGTGCCTTGAATTCTAAATAAATCACTGACACAGTCACCAGCAAATCACCCCCACACCTCCTCCTCTATCTATGGGCAGCGTTTGGTACACTAACACACACACACACACACATTAATCGCGCCTCCCTGCTGCGTTATCAGCTACTTTAACAATGTGGGTCGACACACAAGTTAACTTCTCCATCTTAGTACATACATTTCACACGTTATTCTTACCTTCCGTCAGTAACAGTTTATGGTATAAAGAATATACAGACAAGTGTTCATGTTTAATTTAAGTAACGTTTATTATACTTATCAATGTTATGGATGAGCACGTTGTTTGGTTCTGTTCCTCTCTCTTCATCTCTGTAGCTTCCGGGTATGCTGGGATAAGGACCCGAGCTACGGTAATCGGGCTGGCTTTGTAGTGCCTGTACCAAATGTCTCGTTCATGTAAATGGGTATGTTGAAAGACACCATGTCAGTAGTGATGTGATTTTGTAAATGGTATATTGTATCATGAGAAACACGTTGGAATGTATATAATTCATTGTTTACCTGAGTGAAAAATTAAGCTAAATTAATTGCTTAAAACCTCTTAAGACTAGGGGGCGATATTTTCGCTTTTGGCTAAAAAGGCGTACCCATTTGAAACTGCCTATTTCTCAGCACCCAAAACTAGAATATGCATATAATAGTCAGATTGGGATAGAAAACACTCTGAAGTTTCCAAAACTGTAATTTTTTTGTCTGTGAGTTAAACAGAACTGATATTGCAGGCTAAAACCTGAGGAAAATCCAACCAGGAAGTGCCCCTGTTCTTGAGACCTCTCTGTTCCTATGCATCCCTATTGCCCATATAAAGGGATATCAACCAGACTTCTTTTTCTATGGCTTCCCTAATTGTCAACAGCCTTTAGACATAGTTTCAGGCTTTTATTTTGAAGAATGAGCGTGAACGACCTCATTGCATAAGTGGATAGGTGGGGGCTCTCAGAGTGACTTGTGCGCAAAAGAGAAAGGCAGCCATTGTTACTCTCGGTCCTAGTGAAAAGCCAACTGTCCCGGTTGATATATTATCGAATAGATATTTGAAAAACACCCTGAGGATGGATTATAAAAAACGTTTGACACGTTTGATTTTCGTGACCAAGTTACCTGATGCTAGGTGTACTTATTGTTTTGTCGAGCGATCGATAAACTTACACAAACGCTTGTATTGCTTTCGCTGTAAAGCATAATTTCAAAATCTGAGACGACAGATGGATTAACAAAAGGCTATGCTGTGTTTTGCAATATTGCACTTGTGATTTCATGAAATTATATTTTATTATATACCTGTGGCGCTAGGCTAGGCTATGCTAGTCAGCGTTTCTGATGACAATTATCCCGGATCCGGGATGGGTGGTTCAGAAAGGTTAATTAATTAGTGCTGTGTATGTTCTAATGGGAGGGGCTTCCCCTACAAAAGGAGCCTCTCTTTCAGATCAAGGGGGGAACCATTTTCGATTTAGCTGTTGGTGGGGCAGCATTGTTTTGAGCTGTCCCATAATGGATACTTTGGATGTCAGTACTGTTTTTCTTCCAGATTCACTATGTAAATTAACACCTTTGCACAGAAGAACTTTTGCGGCTCCGCCATCTTTTTATTTGATAGTTAGGTTTTTCAGTTTAGCCTTCTGGCCTACTCTATGTGACAGGTCCTTTTTTTCTCATTTTCCGCCTGACTGGCGTGCCCAAAGTAAACTGCCTGTTGCTGAGGCCCTGATGCCGGGATATGCATATAATTGGTACAATTGGAAAGAAAACACTCTGAAGTTTGTATAAATGTTAAAACAATGCAGGAGACTATAACACAATAGATATGGTAGGAGAAAATCCAAAGAAAAACCAACCAGATTTTTTTTTTGAGAGCCCATGCTCTTACAATGAAAATGATAGGGAAATCATTAAATCTAGCTCCCAGTATGCAATTCCTATGGCTTCCACAGGGTGGCAGCACTCTATGTTCAAGGTTTCAGGCTTGTTTCTTCCAAAACGAGTAAGAATAATGAGTTTCAGTACTGGGACACACTACTGGAAATTCGTGTATGTGCTCTCCATGAAGACAAGACGCACCTGCTAATATCATTTTCCTTTTGAACATAGTTCTTTCCTTATGATATATTATAGTTTGATTACATTTTAGGGTATCTGAGGGGTCAATAGAAACGTATTTTGACTTGTTTTCACAAAGTTTAGTGGTAGATTTTTGAATTCCTTTCTCTGCATGTTGAACGAGTGGATTACTCAAATCGATGGCGCCAACTAAACTGACTTTTTGGGATATAAAGAAGGATTTTATCTAACAAAACGACACTGCATGTTATAGCTGGGACCCTTTGGATGACAAATCAGAGGAAGATTTTCAAAAAGTAAGTGAATATTTAATCGCTGTTTGTGAATTTATGAAACCTGTGCAGGTGGAAAAATATTTTGATGTTGGGCACCGTCCTCAAACAATCGCATGGCATGTTTTCGCTGTAATGGCTACTGTAAATTGGACAGTGCAGTTAGATTAACAAGAATTTAAGCTTTCAACCGATAAGACACTTATATGTACCTAAATGTTTAATATTCATAATTTTTATGATTATTTATTTGAATTGCGCGCACTCCAGTTTCACCGGAAGTTGTCCCACTAGCGGGACGCCTAGCCTAATAGCGGAGAAGACTTTGTACAAATCCAGTATATAGCTTCAAGGATATGTGGTTAGGACGTTGGGCCAGTAACCGAAAGGTTGCTGGATTGCATCCCTCAGCTGACAAGGTCAAAATCTGTCGTTCTGCCAATGAACAAGGCAGTTAACCCACTGTTCCCTGGTAGGCCGTCATTGAAAATAAGAATTTGTTCTTAACTGACTTGCCTAGTAAAATAAAGGTTCAAGTTTAAATCAACATCTGTATGTGCCTTACTAGTGGAAGCAGGTGAGATGCCTTTGGATGCACGGCATAAAAAAGGCTGTGATGTTGAGCATCCCACTGCTACTGTTCTAGATGACTGTTGGGAATATACTAGTAGACAATGCAGTTGTTTTGGTTGGACAGTTGGAAAGTTTGCTGATGAGAATGGTTTGAGGGAGTTGGAGGTTGGCCCATCTGTGGTGATAGGGGATGTTCCTCCATGGTTACTCCCAGATCCTTTTGTTGATCTAACCTTGAGAGAGAAAAGGAAAGATTGGTCAGAAGTTAGTGATATAGGGAAAATGGTTTTATGAAGAAGTTTTTGTTTTTGTACTGCTTTTCACAGATGGATCCAAGGACCCAGATAGTGGGCACACAGGAGCATGCGTGTATGTTCCTGAATTTGATATGTAGAAGACTAACAGATGAACTGAGAGTATACTCAGTTGAACTGTTGGCGTTAATAGTTGCCCTCCAGTGGGTGGAGGACTTACAACCTGTTAGAATTATAGTATGCTCAGATTCTCTGTCTCTATTGAATAGTTTATCATCTGGTAAATCTAATAGGAGGGACCTACTATTGGAAGTATTAATGTTAGTATGGAGAATTGAGAGAATGGGTGTAGTAGTGAGAATGGGTGTAGTAGTGAGATTCTGCTGGGTCCCAACACATTTGGGTGTGGAAGGGAATTTAATTGTAGACCAATTAGACAAAAGAGCATTGAAACAAGATATAATTGATATTAATGTTCCACTGGGTAGAGGCGAGGCCAAATGTAAGATCAGAGCCATTTTGATACATGTATGGCAGAAGAGATGAGACTGAGCCCAAGGGCCGGCATTTATATGCCCTCCAAAGAAAGGTTTGTGGACCAAGATTCAAAGATCAGATTAGGAAGGAAGAGGTGGTGTTTGCTCGATTGCGCTTAGGACATTATACATTGAACTCGTCATCTGGTTGGCAAGCATGTGAATAGTTTCTGTCTGGTGTGTATGGTCGATGAAACGGTGGAGCATGTGTTGTTATATTGTTGTAAGTATGTTGAAGAGGGGGAAAGATTGAAGTGTAGGGTCATTGAGGTTGGGCGGGGTTTGGGTGGGGGGGGGGGTTGGAAGGGATTTGGGGGGTGGGGAGGGTCTATTAGAAGTTATTCGAGCTCTTTGTTATTTTCTCAGAAGTACTGAGTTAGGTAGGATATAGAAAAGTTGCAAACTTTGAGGTGGAGGAGCGGCCTAAGACACTGCATCTCAGCGCAAGAGGTGTCACTGCATTCCTTGGTTCAAACCCAGGCTGCATCACATCCTGCTGTGATCGGGAGTCCATGAGGGTGGCGCACAATTGGCCCAGCTTCATTTGGGGTAGGCCGTCATTGTAAATAAGAATTTGTTCATAACTTTGTTGCCTAGTTAAATAAAGGTTAGATGTAACAAAAAATATATATAATTAACCACACACTCCAGCACAGTAGGTGGCGGCATGCACCTTTAATGTTGGTTTGCAGACCACCGTTATGAAGACGACGACATAAGGTCAACACAATCGCGCATTAGATGACGGATTCGGGGGTACTATTTTTGAAATGTCACATAATACAAAACGTTCTTCTTTCGCATACTATTTAGTACACTAGTATGGGTATTTGGACAAGGCCACTATCTGTATGGGGGTAGTAGACGTTGGTCTATTATTAACTTGCCTCCTCCAGCCTTTGGAAGGAAGCATATTAACGTGAATCATGAGCTTATCCTATGCGGTATATGGTCTATTGGAAGTCTACTGAGCAGGCTAGATGAATATATGAATTTGAGTAAGATAAGAGTTGGAGTTGAGTTAAAAGTAGAGATAATCCGAAGCCAAGAAAATTACATCATTCTTGTAATGACATGCGTTGCAATTGACCCAATGTGCTCTGACTCAGTCCAAAATATCTGCTATCTGAAAGCCAAGACCTCAAAGCATATGTCAGGCTGAGCACTATAATTTTCCAGGTCTTGTTTCAAGACTTTAACTTCTCAATAAAGGACCGTTGTTTTGGTACGTTGTAGACACAGTAAAAAACTCAGATACATAGTTTTGATTGGCAATAGCCAGTGAGGGAAGTAGTGCCCCTAGGAAAACAAAGGCAGTGCCATATCAAAGCATCTGACACAACTTACGGTTGAAATTGAATCAAGCGTGCCATTAATTTGGACAAGTTTTCCACGATGAGATGAATAGACAGTGATCTCAGAGGGAGAGCAGCACAATGGGTTGCAATCACCTTTTAGAAGAGTACAGAGGCATAGAACATGCCCATGTTCGGTTTCCATGTGGGCTACAGGATATAATGTGTGTGACTCTAGGAGGGAGAGAGGGGGTTAAGTCTGATGATAATATCAATGATCTATAGAGTATCTGAAGAGATGCACTATCTGAAAAGTTTTTGTTTATTCTTTTTTCCATGTAGTTTATGCATATTATACTATACTTTTTAATACTTCACTCACACTATTGTAGTGTAGCCTAACACTTTGCTTACATCCCTGGGAAATACAAGCGAGGGAAATACAATTAAATAAAAATATACTATCAAAAATGATGTCACAACATGTTTTTATTACCTTATTACAAAAATGCCAACTGCTTCCTGTGCTGGTGCCATATAACACAGACAGAGCTAATGGGGGTTAAATAGCTTTGCTGCAAAGCACACAGACATGTTAGGGTGTCAGTCCACTTCATTTCTGTTCAGGTCCTCTGTATGTCCAGAGCTGCATGGGGCATTGGAATTAGAGAGCACAGGCAATGACAATATACACACCTCAACACTTGTACTGTAAGTCCTACAGTGTAGGACAAACTGAAGTTGAGTGTAAAAGCCATAGACAACCACGTTTTCAGCAACACATTGTGCCTCATTATGAATAATAATTGGCAAAAAGGGCTCACTTAGGGGAGTGTTTCCATTACTCTTTCACATATTGTTAACCTGAAAGTAAATGTCGCCTGTGTGGATTAAACTGATATGCACTCGCAGCTCGACCTTGACGAGGCGACCGTTAATAACCTTGAAGCAGTTCATCATCTCTGTCCTCTAACCTTTGACCAAAAGGGTCACAGTTTGTTGGAGCATGTCTCTCCAGCAGATGGCTCGTCAGCGATCAGCATCCAGGCCTACATCATTCAAATTTAAGGAAGTCCTTTTCCATCACCCGGTGTCACAGTCAGTTCTCTGTCAGTCGTTCAACATTGGGGATATAATTATCGTGCGTAGTATTAATGTTAAAGTTAGAGTGGCTGTGAGTCAGTCGGATGGGAGGACAGAACGTTCACAATCCCAATCAAATGGCCCAGGATATGTTAGCCGCATGTTCCTTGGCCTTCATCCGCAGCACGGCGATGCTGGATGAGCGTCTCTCAAACTCAGGCTTGGCCTCGAATGGGTGTCCGTTGGGTGAGGGTGTGAGGAGGGAGTCAGCCGTGAAAAAGTTGTTGATGGAGACGTGTCCAAACTGGTTCTGCTGGTTGGGGAAGCCCACATACCCGTGGTCGGCTGCGGAGCGGGGGGAGTGGGAGTAGGAGGTTACACAGGGAGGAGATCCACGGGGGAGCATGCAGGAGGACACCATTGAGCCATTGGGAGCAGGGCTGGGCCACAGGTTGTTGGGGATCTGGGAAGGGAAATGATAGGTAATTTATCTGGTTATTTATTGACGTTTCTATTCTATCAGGAAAGTTGAATGATCTTGATTATGAATTGCTCCTGACATTTTGAATGTTCATAATCCAAGTGTGTGTATTATAAAGGTTTTCTATTTTCTTCTCATTAGTTCTATTAAGGAGACATTTTCTTTGACAAAGTGTCACCTTTTTGGATTTATCAGTCATAAACTTTTAGACAACGATAATATATGATATACCATTTCATCCAAATGTGTAACTTTAGAACAGGCTACTTCAGATGGGGCGGCAGGTAGCCTAGTGGTTGCTGGATCGAATCCCCGTAGCTGACATGGTAAAAATCTGTTAACTGTTCCCCGGTAGGCCGTCATTGTATATAAGAGTTTGTCCTCAACTGACTTGCCTAGTAAAATAAATACAAATTAGCCTACAGTATATAGCTTAGGCTACCAGTCCAAATGTCAGAAATTGTATTCCTGATTCATTAGGAAAAATCACATCTTGAAGATTAGTATCTGCACCCATCCTTTCCCTTGCAACTACTGTAACATCCCTGCCAAATGTTGGTTTACAGACGCATCTAGAAACATAATTAATTGTGGTGGGGGTGAAGATTTTGCTATGGTCATATGTAATGACGGTTTGTTTAGCGTTGCATGGGAATGTCATTTTCAACTGGTTACAATCAAAATGATTTCCATAAATATATGACATCAGAGAGCATATCAGATATGACCTCAATGATCTGTAAATATAGTCACATTTTTGGCACAAACGTAACATTTTAAAACAGAACCAGACCCTGCTTTTTCATAGAAATGTCCATGTCCAACCCACAAAAAAATGCAATTTATGTTCCCCCCTACAGTATTTACAAGGAATAAATCATAAACTTTGAACTGAATTGAGTCATGGCTGTATATCAAACAGTAAGATACATGGGCATGCTTCAATCCCCCACTTAGCATCTGTACTATAGAATTAGGTATTAGAACACTAGAATGGGCATGAACCTTCTTATGATGGGATAAAGATCAGGGCCCTGTTGCATAAAATGTTTCCCTCAAGGGTTTGACTGAAGGAATACTTTTCCCTTACCTAAGGGAATTGTTTAAGGGCATGGTATAGAGCCTCACAAATATTTATTTAGGTAAGGGCATATTTGAGGGGTTTTATGGTAGTTTAAAGGCATGTATGGCAGAAAGAGTATCTGGTTACCATAGAGATGGCCTGATTCACTGACTAAACATCTACAGCTGTCAAAGAGATGCTTTCATTTTGTGAGATAGCAAAATAGAACTTCTACAATCAAGAAAGGATAACCAAATTGATTCAGAAGATAATAAACCACGTTTCTTGATGTTATTTTTTTCTCCAAATTGTTTATATTACTTTCTAGTACATCAAGCTAACTTAGAGAGTAGCTATAGCTAACTAGCCAGCAAGCTTTGTAGCCATAGATTGTGCCCCTTGCATTGTTTAGCTATATAGCTAGCTTGTTGATGTTTTCCTTTTGTAACCAGAGCACCACAAAATGGTGTTTACATTGATATCCATACTGAATGAAGCAGGTAAGGGACCTCGAGGGCACTCTTAACTTTTTCCACTTAATTTAAGGGGGAAATGTACCTTAAAAGTGTTTGTGCAACTGACTTAAAGATAAGGGGAAAATCTACTTAAGGTGTTTTATGCAACCAGGCCCAGCCATTTTGGTCAGGGAGTTGGTCAATCATGGTTTGCCAGTGCTGTGATAAGTATGTATCTGTACTGTATGTTTGTTAGCTAGCTAGCAGACAGTTTTAGAGGAATGATTCTATTAATTTTTCAAATTAACTGCCAATATGCCGACATTCCAATCAAATAATGCACTCAATCCACAGCCATACATTGGTTGAAATCAGTTGATGATAGGACTTAGACAAGTTGTAAATGCATATAGTAGCACTCACAGCTTTCCAAGAAAACCTAAATGTTTGCATGTATTGTATGTTTAAATATATTTTAGAGGCTATTTATAGACTACAGGTAATTGGTAGGCTATAAAACCTGTATAAATGTTTTTTATAATTATATGACAATATTTTAGGTCGACAATAATTATATTACAGAATTTCTGATATAGCCTATCACATGCCTTGGCCTACATTTATTGTCATGCATAAGTGAAATTACTGTAGGATTATGCCTCGGGTTTGGATTTCCCCCTTGACCGATATGGCTGCCATTTGCTTCATAACTTATATTTTAAAGGGATGCCTTTTGGCAGCCCCTTATGGCTTTACGTTTTATGTTGGCCTTAAAGGGGCAATCTGCGATTCAAACAATAAGTAAGCCGACACCCCGCCACTGATTTGGTAAATAGCTGAGAGACGGGCCTGGAGAAATGTAACCGCTCTCAAATGCATGGACTGAGCTATATGGATGCAAGTACTGACCTTGACCATGTTTTGAGGCTATACAGTATTCGTTTACAATTACATAATTTACAAACAAAGGAGTAAAACAAGCTTATATTTTGGGTTCTGATGAGGTAAGACAATTGAACTAAGCTCATGAGGCATTTATAAGTTATATTATTTAAGAATCAATGGATATATATATAACAATATGATATACCAAAAATGAATGTAGCAATCAGTGATTGCCCTTTTAAAAGCCCATACGCCTAAACTAGCCTCATCCCATTGACTGGGTAAATAATTTTCTGAGAAATCTGAGATGCCATTAATTTCAATGGTTTGCCGAGATACATTCTAAATCAACTTTCAAAGTCTTATCTAAAATATGGTGCATAGCATACATCTTATTAACATAGGCCTATGTCAAGGGTGCTCAATATCTCAAGGTGCGGTGGCAAGCAAGAGCATAATCATTTGATTTAATATATACTAAATGTGTAGGCTACTAGCCTACCGAGGCTACCCTTGAAAATACAAACGAAAAGTTGGTGTGGCTAAATACGCATGATAGGCTCTAATTATTGTTAACAATTACCAAGTATTACACCAAAATCAAATTATTAATTCCATATGATAGGGAAGTTCAATTAGTCTAGCAAAAAGTATTCAATAGTGGTAATTAAATAGTGTCTCTGGTAAAAGCGCAAACTTGCTTGTGAGTAGCTATCCGTCCTTGGCAACACTGATATGTCATATGTCGCTGCAAAATGACTTTTTGCCTGTTGAATCTGCCCATAACGTTCTCTTTTTCTCCACTTGGCTCTTCTGTTTTGAAACCACACCTAGAGGGAGAAATAGAGAAATATAATCAAACTTTTCCTAAACAGAACTGAGCATACGGGGCTATAGGCTCAGGCTATAGCCTAATTTTTACCCTTATTTTTTCGGCATGATATTGTCTGTAGACAATATTTGGTGACACATAGGCCTAATAGGCATTACCTAAGCACTCGGATACAATCCATTTTAAATAACGTGCGTACATTTGTGATTCACAGTATATCATGTATTACAATTTTTTTTTAAAGGAACTCAGTCCGACTTTAAATGTACTTTTGAAAGTTGTAATAGTAGAATGCAGGAGGCGCAAATTCCAAATTGGGTAGTGCCTCTTGTCATGTTAGTCATGTTATACCGTAGAGCTATTTATAACTTATCAGAAATGTCCAGATCAACTAGCCGATGTCAGCTAACGCTTTTATTTCGTTTTTTTAGCCTATAGATATTGTTGTAATTTTTTTGTCACTCAAATATCACATGAATACACATTCGACATTGCAAAATGTATAAAATTGCAATTAAATTAACTTTCAAACGGCAACATTTTCTTTGCACCTCATGACAAACTGTTTAGAAATAAGCTTTAAAGCTCCACCAACAAGAAGGGTGTGAACAGTCTGTCATGAACAGTGCTTGTGCCCATAGAAATAGACCTGGCGCGTGCGCAGGGGTTGGCGCGGGATGTTCCCCAATGCTGTGGAAAGGTTTTGGAACCCCTGGCCTAGAGATTACCTGAATGAAAGTGAGAATAAAGTAGACCTACCTGCACTCTGGCCTCAGTTAGCTCCGTTCTCATCGCCAGCTGTTCTCTCACATAAACATCTGGGTAATGAGTTTTCTGAAACACCTTCTCCAACTCCTCCAGCTGTGCGCTCGTGAACGTCGTCCTGTGCCGCCGCTTCTTACTGCTCGATACGTTACTGTCACACTTGTCACTGATTTCGTACAAATCCGTTTTCTCCTGACGTGCCATTACCGGCGAGTCCCTCAGACTGCAACAGTTGTCTATCGACCTCCCGAGGTCCACGTGCAAGGTATCTTCAGTTTTGGGGACACCATAATTCGCTATAGGAAAGAAATAGAAAAGTATTATTATTAATATGATACACCAATGTTTCTATAATTTATTAGTATAAATAAATAAACTAAAATATAGTTAAAAATAGTGTTATTTAGATAACAGGGCTATTCATAAATTCGGCTACTTTAAAAATGTTTTATTTTCCTTTTATAGGCCCAATAACACGTTAGCAGAATGACGACGATCTTGCGACATTACTGGCATATATGCTGGCTGCCAGATGCTACATTAAAAGGTAATCTTTGCACAACAGGCAAGTGACAGGCCTATAAAGAATATTGACAAATATATTTAATGTAAGAGATGTTGTATAAGCCCATTTGTTCTCTAACTGTAAGCAGTTAATGTAAACAAATGTGCACGTTCGCATTTCAGTTTTGATCACGGTTGATATTAATATTATTATTGACAAAGCCAGAAACACATATTTTCATAACCACACTTTCTAGGATATTCATAATTTTATGACATTTAAAATATGACCACAACTGCCCATTGCTCTTTCAATGTATTCCTAATATAAAGATATATACAAAACTAAATTGCCTCAATCCAATAGCTTTCTGGCATTAAAACATTTTTTTGGGACAGCACTAAGAATGACATAACACATAAAAAATGACTTGTATGAGATAAGGCACATACTGATGAAAGTACGCAGCCTACCATCTTCGTTTCACAGGCACAGTACTATTTGGATGCTAAAATAACATGCGTAAAATAACCTAATACATATTTGCTTCAATAACATTTGGGTAACACTTTTAGTCTGCAGATATAGCCCTACAAATATCATCAATAACACATCTAGCATACACATTTCTGCGGCAGTTGAAAAATATATTTGGTAACGCTTTACGCATGGACAGTGAAAAGGGGCCAGTAACTAACCGTTTTGTTCTCCACACGGTGAGGCCCGCTCCATTCGCGTGTTGTGCTCGGTGGTCTGTAGCCCGAAAGCCTGCACACACTTGGGCGAGGTTTTGCTGTAGTACTGTACACTGTCCAAACTCTCCATAACTTGGTCCAGCCCGCTGCCAGAGCCCATGTAATAGTCGCTGCCCTTAATCGCTTGACTTTTCAATGCGAATTTATCGTTCACGTATTCCATCATCATCTTCTTCCTCAGATCCCGTCGCTCAAATTAACCTTGTCAACTGACCATATATCATTTCTGTTGACGTTCGACAAAATGGAGCATCTATATAGGTTACCCTGGTAAGACAATAATTCGCTAAAGCCGTTAGTTTGTCTAGTCTTAAAGGCACTAGCTATGGTCCCTTTATAAAGGGAGGGAGAGGGGGCTCCTTGAAGAAGCCTCCCAACATTTGAATATGGAGCAGTTAATTATAACTCCTCCCACAATCCAAACCAGACACACATTAAGGGATTCTAGACCCTAGAAAGGATCTAAAAGGAAACAAAGACATTGAATGTAATTTACAACACGTTTAGATACCCTAAATAGAGGTAACCTAATGATTTATCTAGCCTACTGCAAGTTGAGACTGCAAATACAATTTGTAAGAGCGCATGGCTAATTTAAACGGAAGTTCGTCTTCTATACTCACTTGTCAATTCAAGTGTCTGGTTGAATTCGTCCTATTGCTGTAATAATCGGAATAACTACTTTCATGGCAATATATTTAGGAAAATATAAATTCACAGTATAACAATTTATGGAGATATTTAAAACATCTACAACTTTTTGGACTTCAAAACGATGCTTTTGAATGCAATACGTTCTCTAAAATTATGAATTCTAGGCCAATACAAAGTGTTGGTGGCTTTTTAGATACATTATAGGCCTAGCAATTAAGACGGATTTATTTGTGTGCTTTGAAAGACAGTTCTCCACTGTGTGCAAAATTGTGCTAATTCCTTTGATCTACAGTAGTATATATACTAATAATCATCATCTGCATTATTATTATTGTTGTTGTTAATATTAATAATTATAAACGTTTCCCTCGTTTGGCATTTTCATTGTTACGTTTCAGCACATTTGTTGCATTAACACAGCAAAAAAATATTTTGATTAGGCTATGCAAGGTTTTTTAATTCAGTGACATGTATTGTTTGGTTTAGGTTTAACATGGGCCTATTGCACATATTGCAATAGGCCCATGTTCTAAATCTATAACACCTGAAGCATGCCTGGATTAGTACACTGTCAGCGCGAGCCATTGTAGTTGAATATGACTTATTATCAAATTGAATCTATAATGTGCCAGTTTTTAACAGGGGATCAAAGAAAGTTCATAATGCAGGAATCATTATGGAATGATACGTATTATATGGCGCTCGGGTACTTAAAATTCGCAATGCATTTAAACAAATGCATCAAAAGGGTTTTGAATTTTAAAGTTTTACCAAAAATAGGCTATTTAGTAATAGCTCAAGTTTGGGTGTGCCTCAATGGTGCTTGCCTTCCACTATTTCCTAGCTAATAGTCCTGCACGTTTTGTGAAGTGGGAATTTTATCACAACAGGACACTTTGGAAAACGTATTTTTAACTTTTGGGAAACGAATAAAGACGTTTACAGTGATGACATGGACATGTCAATGGAATCTGTGTCATGTTTCTATCTCTCAATGTTCAGCAATGTTAATCGGATTTAGTGAGAGTCCCTTGAACTTCAAATAGGAGCAATATACAGTACTCACTGCAACTCACACTAAACCATGTGGCCGGCATATTCTTGTACGGATCTTTAACGAGCAATGAATGCAAGGCCCCGTCCAATTTAGCAGACCAAACTACATAACGGAAGTTAGGCTACATGATGCCAGAATGGCCAGATATGATACATTTACCTATTAAATAGTTAATACTGCATTCGTGGTATGGTTTTGAAAACAACCCCATAAGTGAATTTATATGGCAGGGAGAAACAATTGTGTGGACAAATGTATTAGCCATACCCACTGCATTATCATGTTGTGTGTAATTGCGTAAACGTGTGTGTGTGTTTCTTTTTCACTATATATTATTTCCCAAAGGATAGCAATTTCGGCTGATATGAGTTCAATGCAAAAGTTGAGAAAGGCGTCAAATGAGGCTATTCATAACCTTTAAATAATTTAAAGACATTGAAGATAAATGTAATAGGGCTACATTGAAGAGGAAAAGTCTGCTATAAACAGTAAATATGTCCAACGTACTTTAAATAAGAGGAAAACACGTCCCCCTCCTTATGACAAGAAGTACATTGCCACGGACCGAATTCTCTTCAACCCTCCTCCTTCCATACGGTGGGCCAATACCAACTGCCATGCAGACAATACTTAGCTGTGGTTTGCTATCGGGTCAATGATAATACCTGGGGTTGGACCGTGACACTCGAGGGGGAAAAAATATGAGTGCAGGGGGGTGTCTTATTGGGCTGCTAATGTAACCTCGCCATGCCGCCTCATGCCGAGGAGAAAATTCTAAAAGGTTGCGGCAGTTTGGCCTGTTGGTGGGCGGTGGACTGAGGACTCCTACCATGAGCGGCAAGTTCTTGAAAGTGGACAGGATGTTGGTTGTCATTGCGGCGGGTTTGCCATAAAGCAGGGTTTGAAATGGTGTCTGTTAATGATATGTTTTAAAGTGAATTTGAAAAACTTGGTCTTTTTAAATATGTTTGCCTTTTGAGACTGTTGCTTAGAAGAAAACGACTTTCAAGCACACTAATTTATACATTATTTATGAAAATAATCTGAATGTCATTATGGTAGAAATTAAGAATCGAATCGAGTAAAAAGTTATTTTTCAGACCAATAAGTGATCACTAAAGCAGCGTTGCTAAGCCTAGGTCTAAATAAGAAATCTACTTGGAAGTATCGCGTCATCTAATGCTCTAGCTAGGCTAAGCCACAGTGTCAGCTCTGCTTTAGTGTCAGTTTGTATCAGTCACGTTCAATTCTTAGAAATATTGAAGGCTACACTCTCAAAGCAAACCAAGTTTATATTTGCAGTTAATATTTGTTGCAGCCTGCCTATGATTCGCCATATAAACCTCTCTCCAAATGATTACAAAATGTTGGAGCAACGGATTTATGCTCATTGTTTGTTTACTTTTCGTTTGTTTGTCTTTTGTTTTGCATGCTCACTGACAGGCATGCCTACAAACTCAGGCACCGAGTCAGTGTAAAATGTCATCTGGGATGGGTTCTATGGTCACTAGTCTATTTAAAATGATAATAAACCACTAGAAGAGCTGGCCAAGCTGAACCCAGATTTAACTGAGATGGCTATACTACTAACCGTGAGTGGGAAAACCATAAGCAAAATGTAAATCTAGAAATCTAGTGCTCAATAACTGCAATAATGTAGAAACATAGTAAGAGACTAGCCTACATTTGTGATTATATTTATGAAGTTGACCATTCATGCTACAATTCAAGTTGACCACTCAACTCAAGGTTAGACTCTAGCATGATGCAGTATGGCTGTGTTTAGACAGGCAGCCCAATTCTGATATTTTCCCCACTAATTGGTCTGTCTAAACACAACCCTTTTTGGCTTCTACAGTATGTACTCTGTCTAGACAGACCTAAAGAACTAACAACAGTTTGACACAGGGCTCCTCTTCAGACCTCCTCCTGTATTCTATTACGCTGTTTGGGTCACCTCACCACAGACAGATTAACATTGTGATTTCTTCTCTCTCTCTCTCACTGCCAAACCGTCTAATATTCCTGTCTACATGACTAATATACAGCAGCACACTTATTTCACCACAATCGTGAGTTCAGAGTGATTATGTATAGCCTAGTGTAATCTATTAGGCAAACAAACGGATACAGTCTTGAATACATTGTGTGAATTACAGGGGTTAAGTTGGGGAGTGAATTCTTCTACTGCCTTATAACGAAAGACAGTGTACAGTCAGAATTTTAAATCCTGTTAACGATAATAAATGGAAGAGAAACCAATTGGTAGAGACACACCCAATCCCAAATCCTAACAACACATGTGGTATGTGAATTTAAGTGTGTACATCAGTGGAGGAAGAGGAGGACCATGCTCAGTAGAATTCATATTTTTTTGGGGGGGGGGGGGAGACATTAAAAAAGCTATTTTTAGATAAAACTATACTAAATATATTCACATAAAACACACTGTATGGCAATGGTTTACAGTAGCCTTAACAGCACTCTGTAGGGTAGCACCATGGTGTAGCCGGAGGACAACTTATTTCTGTCCTCCTCGGGATACATTGACTTTAATACAAAAGTCTCATGGTTCTTACACTCTTACATGGATTTACACAGTAATTATGACAACTTCCAGAGGACATCCTCCAACCTATCAGAGCTGACATTTTGTCCACCCAATCAAAGGATCAGAGAATTAACTTCTTACGGCTGAGATCGGCTGAGATCCCGTTAACGGGATCGATATGACAACAGCCAGTGAAAGTGCAGGGCGCCAAATTCAAACAACAGAAATCTCATGATTAAAATTCCTCAACATAAGTATTTTACACCATTTTAAAGATAAACTTGTTGTTAATCCCACCACAGTGTCCGACTTCAAAAAGGCTTTACGACGAAAGCACACCATCTGATTATGTTAGGTCAGTACCTAGTCACAGAAAAACACAGCCATTTTTCCAGCCAAAGAGAGGAGTCACAAAAAGCAGAACTGGAGATAAAATTAATCACTAACCTTTGATGATCTTCATCAGATGACACTAATAGGACTTTATGTTACACAATACATGTATGTTTTGTTCGATAAAGTTCATATTTATATCCAAAATTCTTAGTTTACATTGGCGCATTATGTTCAGTAATGTTTTACCTCCAAAACATCCGGTGATTTTGCAGAGAGCCACATCAATTTATAGAAATACTCATAATAAACATTGATAAAAGATACAAGTGTTATACATGGAACTTTAGAAAAACTTCTCCTTAATGCAACCGCTATGTCAGATTTTTTTTAAACTTTACGGAAAAAGCACACCATACAATAATCTGAGTACGGCGCTCAGACACAAAAACAAGCCATACAGGTACCCGCCATGTTGTGGAGTCAACAGAAGTCAGAAATAGCATAGTAAATATTCACTTACCTTTGATGATCTTCATCAGAATGCACTTCCAGGAATCCCAGTTCCACAATAAATGTTTGTTTTGTTTGATAAAGTACATCATTTATGTCCAAATACCTCCTTTTTGTTCGCGTTTAGTTCAAAAATCCAAATTCATGATGCGCAGGCCAGATGAAAAGTCAAAAAATTCCATTACAGTTCGTAGAAACATGTCAAACGATGTATAGAATCCATCTTTAGGATGTTTTTAACATAAATCTTCAATAATGTTTCAACCGGAGAATTCCTTTGTCTTTAGAAACGAAAAGGAACGCAGCTACCTCTCACGGGGGCGCGCCTGAGTGAGTTCATGGCACTCTGCCAGACACCTGGTTGAAACAGCTCTCATTCCCTCATCCTTCACAGTAGAAGTCTGAAACAAGGTTCTAAAGACTGTTGACATCTAGTGGAAGCCTTAGGAAGTGCAATATGACCCCATAGACACTGTATATTGGATAGGCAAACCTACAAACCTCAGATTTCCCACTTCCTGGTTGGATTTCTTTCTCAGGTTTTTGCCTGCCATATGAGTTCTGTTATACTCACAGACATCATTCAAACAGTTTTAGAAACTTCAGAGTGTTTTCTATCCAAATCTACTAATAATATGCATATCTTAGATTCTGGGCCTGAGTAGAAGGCAGTTTACTCTGGGCACCTTATTCATCCAAGCTACTCAATACTGCCCCCAGCCATAATAAGTTAATCTAGTACTGAAAGCATAAGCTACAGCTAGCTAGCACTGCAGTGCAAAGCATGTGGTGAGTAGTTGACTAAAAGAGAGAGAAATACAATAGTTGAACAGTTTTGAACAAATACATGTCTTCAAAAATGAAGTAGAAGCAAGAGAGGGAGAGAGATCGAGAGCTAGCTATATATAGTAGTATTTCTTTCACTTTAATTTTCACTTACTTAGCTAGCTAGGTAGTTTAGCCTACTCAAACATAAAGTGATGCTATGTTAGCTAGCTGGATATATGGCTATCCAACTCTGGAACTCTTCCAAGTCATAGTAAGCTTTTGGTGTAACTGCTAAACTGCTTGCTCACTGTAGACTGTACTGCAAGACTGTAGCAGATTTACTAATACGTTAGTTCTATTAGCTATGTTGACCATGATGTTAGATAATATGGGGACAATAATGTATGCTGTGTGTAGCGGTTAAAGATTATGATATGAAGGTTTAGCTTGAAAAGTTTTTTCGCCTGGTCACATACATCTGATGTGTTGTTCACTGAAGTCCACAAGCGAAGGGAAAGGTGAAAGAGTAGGATAGTGCATAAATGTGAGAAGGAATTACAGCAAGCAAAGTGATAATGCTATTTGCATGTGGCTGCTATGAAAGTGAACTGTGTTTGCGTGTGATCAGGGGTGTATTCATTCCACCGATTCTGTTGAAAAAAAATTCTTAGACCGAAGCAAATGGAACAAAACAGGGATAAACATACCTTAATTTGTCCATTAGAAACTGTTGGACAAATGATTACTCCCTAGATCAGCTAGATGCAGGAAAGAGTGTGTAAGGTGGTATTGAATGTGTCACTGTCTGTCACCTTGATTACAACAAAAAATATCTCGACCTGTGCACCTGCGTTGTAAAGTTAAATTTTCTAGGTTGTAGCAAACTCATGATGGTTACAGGGATAATTAGAGTATCATGTAGTAGCCTAAACCTAATGATGTTACATTGAACTGGGTGAATGGAAAATGAATGACAGTCATCCAATAAGCTGTAATAGAAATAAGGTCATGCTCATCATTTTTTAAAATCATCCTCTCTCATCTTGAACAGCACCAACCGCCACTGGTTTACATACTGAGCATTATCCAAAGTTCTTCAAATGAGTGGACCTGCAAATGTGTGACCTGCATGAGATGATGTTGTAAAATCCTAATTCAAGAAAAACAATAATAAACATATGGGAGATTAAGCAAGGACGATGCTATATGGTGGACTGGGTAAACTATAGAATCCTCACCAATCCCAAATATTGGCTGATAACACTGACCATGCTATGGGCCAGAAGAGAGAATCATCTCAATGTAAAAGCTCCAGGCTTCTCCCGAGGGGGACAGGAGTTCAATCTTCCCCTGAAGGAGAACCGTGCGCTTGGGTTACAAATCCAAACAGTCGTAATGGGCTGGGCGCTCTACTCAAAGCTGCGTCCGTTTCTGACATGCTGTGTGGCAACATCTCTGAAACATGAGTCTGCAATGTAGCTTCAGATTTAGTCCAAATCTGCCGACTACTACAAATATATATATATATATATATATATATATATATATATATATATATATATATATATATATATATATTTGTAAAATAAACAAACTTGAATTGAATCATTATTTTAGAATATCACATTTATTTATCTTGATTATTAACAGCTGAGTAAAAGGGCCACTTCGTCATCTGAAGTAAACAAGAAGCATGAAGAAAATACATGTTTTCTTAGATACAATATGCAGCATCTAAGATAAAACGCCTTGTCATTCTCAATTTTATTTTACCAAAAGGGTACTATATCACAGCAAAGACCAGTCATGATAGTTTGTCAGGAAAATAAAGTAATAAATACACACACACACACACACACACAAATCCTAACAATTAGAATAGAGGAGTTCTGTTTCTTAATTCTGACCATCTGCATATTAACCGTGTCATTTGCTGAACGTTTCGGGACTTTGCTCCATGTGTTCCGGTGTTGGCTGTGGTCGCATTAAGGCAGTGATATCCGAGCATAATGACCAGAATGAAAACGCCTGCAGATATTTGGGCTCACTTTTCTCCCATTGCTTTTAATTAATTTTCAGAAGACCCACGGAGCCCAAGCTGAGAGCGGAAAGGAAGCTAAAAGGAATTTTTGCATAGTAGACAAATAACATCTAAACTTTTGGGGGGGAGGAAAGTTAAACAGTTCACGTCACAAGGAAATGTCAACACATACATATACTGTAAGTCACTGTCAAAAAGTTACTGCAAACAGAATGATTTTTGTCTTGGTTAATGTTTAAGACATACGGTGAATGCTTAAACACGTTTCTTGTTATGATTAACAAATGTGTTGTTACTAGTACAATTTGTCCCTTTTCTTGCCCCCTCCCCAGCCACCACTCATCTGGAAAGGGTTGTCCCGGAAACACATGAGCTCCTTTTTAGACGGGGCAGAGGTCACTATTTGGGGAGAAGGTGCTTTATTTTCTGCAGAAAAAGGGAAAGAAAAATAGAATTCTAACAGAAGTACATAATATATTGGCATATCACATATCAATATTTCTCAGGATAAAGTATTTTTGCCTTGATGCTCCTTGACTGAAGAGAAATATATTGAAACATATCACATTCACTACGTGAACAAATGTATGTGGACACCTGCTCGTTGAAGATCTCATTCCAAAATCATGGGCATCAATATGGAGGTGGTCCACCCTTTGCTGCTATTATAGCCTCCACTTTTCTGGGAAGGCTTGCCACTAGAGCTTGGAACATTGCTGCAGAAACTTGCTTCCATTCAGCCACAAGATAATTTGTGAGGTCGGTACTGATGTTGGGTGATTAGGCCTGGCTCGCAGTCGGCGTTCCAATTCGTCACAAAGGTGTTTGATGGGGTTGAGATCAGGGCTCTGTGCAGGCCAGTCAAGTTCTTCCACACCGATCTTGACAAACCATTTATATATGGACCTCGCTTTGTGCACAGGGGCATTGTCATGTTGAAACAGAAAAGGGCTTTTCCCAAACTGTTGCCACAAAGTTGGAATCACAGAATCGTATAGAATGTCATTGTATGCTGTAGCGTTAAGATGTCCCTTCACTGGAACTAAGGGGCCTTGCCCGAACCATGAAGAACCACCCCAGACCATTATTCCTCCACCAAACTTTACAGTTGGCACTATGCATTGGGGCAGGTAGCATTCTCCTGGCATCCGCCAAACCCAGATTCTTAATTCAGACTGCCAGATGGTGAAGTGTAATTCATCACTCCAGAGAACGTGTTTCCACTGCTACAGAGTCCAATGGCGGCGAGCTTTACACCCCTCCCGCCGACGCTTGGCGATCTTAACTTCTTATGGCTGCAGGGGCAGTATTGAGTTGCTTGGATGAAAAGGTGCCAAGAGGTGCCCAGAGTAAACTGCCTGCTCCTCAGTCCCAGTTGCTAATATATGCATATTATTATTAGTATTGGATAGAAAACACTCTGAAGTTTCTAAAACTGTTTGAATGATGTCTGTGAGTATAACATAACTCATATGGCAGGCAAAAACCTGAGAAAAAAATTCAACCAGGAAGTGGGAAATCTGAGGTTTGTAGGTTTTCAACTCATCGCCTATCGAATACACAGTGGGATATGGGTCATTTTGCACTTCCTACGGCTTCCACTAGATGTCAACAGTCTTTAGAACCTTGTCTGATGCTTCTACTGTGAAGTGGGGCCGAAGGAGAGGGGATTAAGGTCTATCATGACCTGAACATGCGCTGACCATGCGCGTTCATGTGAGAGTGAGCTCTGTTCCATCGCAGTTCTGAAGACAAAGGAATTCTCCGGTTGGAACATTATTGAAGATTTATGTTAAAAACATCCTAAAGATTGATACATCGTTTGACATGCTTCTACTGACTGTTATTGAACTTTTTGACATTTCTTCTGCTTTTTTGTGAACGTGCTTCGTGACTTTGTTTACCAAACGCGCTAACAAAAGTAGCTATTTGGACATAAATGAAATACAAAATGAACATTTCTTGTGGAAGTGGGAGTCCTGGGAGTGCATTCCGACGAAGATCAGCAAAGGTAAGTGAAGATTTATAATGCTATTTATGACTTTTGTTAACTCCACAATTTAGTGGGTAACTGTATGGCTTGCTTTTGTGGCTGAACGCTGTTCTCAGATTATTGAATATTGTGCTTTTGCCATAAAGATTTTTTGAAATCTGACACAGCGGTTGCATTAACTTCTTGCCACTATAGGGGGTGCTGTTTCGCATTAGCATAATTTGCTCTACAGATTAAACTGCCTAGTACTCAATTCTTGCTCGTACAATATGCATATTATTGTTATTATTGGATAGAAAACACTCTCTAGTTTCTATAGCCGTTTGAATTATGTCTCTGAGTGGAACAGAACTCATTCTACAGCACTTTTCCTGATAGGGAGTGAGATTTCAGAAATGTTGGCCTCTGGTCCCAGGTCAGTTTTAAAGTCCCTGTAAATCCTATGAGGATACAAACACTGCCCACGCCTTCCTCTAGATGTCAGTAAGTGGTGACAATTTGAATGGAGTCGATTGCGCAATCAGGGCCTGTATAAAACACCAAAGACCGGATGTACCGTTCTTTTGCTCCCTGCGCCTGACGCACGATGGACGTCGGACCTGCTCTCTTTCCAAGCTGTTGTTTAGCCAGTAATATATCGCCGGTCATGTTTTTACTCGTTATAGGTGTTAAAAACATCATAAGGTAGTTAATTTAAACCGTTTTATAGCAATTTATATCCGTTTAGTGCGATTTTGAGGCATTTCTATGTGATGCACTTTGAAGCGCCGGGCACGTTTCGGGGTCCCGGTCGAACGTTAGTGGGCATTTCGACGGACAAGAGGACATCTTTCGACCAAAAGAAGATTAGACCCAAGAAAGGATACATTGCCCAAGATTCTGATGGAAGATCACCTCATAGTAAGAAATATTTAAGATGATAAATCGTTGTTCTGTCGAAAAATGTTAAACGCATATTCCGCCATTTTTTTTGGTATAGCTTCGCTTGGCGAACCCTGTATTGCACAGTAAGGATAATTTTAGAAATGTAATTCAGCGATTGCATTAAGAACTAATTTGTCTTTCGATAGCTGTCCAACTTATATTTTTTTAGTCAAGTTTATGAATAGTTATCCATGAGACAAGATCACTGTGAAAGATGGCGCCCGACATTTTCAGGCTAGTTTTGCTAGTATTGTCATTGTATAACCACGTTTTTTTGTGGCTAAATATGCACATTTTCGAACAAACTCTATATGTATGTTGTAATATGATGTTACAGGAGTGTCATCGGAAGAATTCTGAGAAGGTTAGTGAAAAAATTTATATATTTTGGCGATGATAACGATATCGCTCTCTTTGGCTTGAATCAATGCTCGGGTAACGTTTGCATATGTGGTATGCTAATATAACGATTTATTGTGTTTTCGCTGTAAAACACTTAGAAAATCTGAAATATTGTCTGAATTCACAAGATCTGTGTCTTTCCATTGCTGTGAGCTGTGTATTTTTAAGAAATGTTTTATGATTAGTAATTAGGTAATACACGTTGCTCTCTGTATTTATTCTAGTCGAGTTGTGATGGTGGGTGCAATTGTAAACTATGATTTCTACCTGAAATATGCACATTTTTCTAACAAAACCTATCCTATACAATAAATATGTTATCAGACTGTCATCTGATGAGGTTTTTTCTTGGTTAGTGGCTATCAATATCTTTATTTGGCCGAATTGGTGATAGCACCTGATGGAGTAAGAAACTGATGGAGTTAGAAAAGTGGTGTCTTTTGCTAACGGGGTTAGCTAATAGATTTACATATTTTCTTCCCTGTAAAACATTTTAAAAATCTGAAATGGTGGCTTTATTCACAAGATCTGTATCTTTCATTTGGTGTCTTGGACTTGTGATTTAATGATATTTAGATGCTACTATTTAATTGTGACGCTATGCTAGCGATGCTAATCAGTGTGGGGGGGGTGGGGGGTGATCCCGGATCCGGGGTTGAGGTTCGGTAAAAGTTAAGAACAAGTTTATCTTTAATTCTATGAAAAACATGTATCTTTCATCAAAGTTTGAGTATTTCTGTAATTTGATGTGGCTCTCTGCAATTTCTCCGGATATTTTGGAGGCATTTCTGAACATGGCGCCAATGTAAACTGAGGTTTTTGGATATGAATATGAACTTTATCGAACAAAACATATATGTATTGTGTAACATGAAGTCCTATGAGTGTCATCTGATGAAGATCATCAAAGGTTAGTGATTAATTTTATCTCTATTTCTGCTTTTTGGGACTCCTGTCTTTGGCTGGAAAAATGGCTGTGTTTTTCTGTGATTTGGTGGTGACCTAACATAATCGTTTGTGGTGCTTTCGCTGTAAAGCCTTTTTGAAATCGGACAATGTGGTGGGATTAACAAGAAGTGCATCTTTAAAATGGTGTGAAATACTTGTATGCTTGAGGAATTTTAATTATGAGATTTCTGTTGTTTGAATTTGGCGCCCTGCACTTTCACTGGCTGGTGTCATATCGATCCCGTTAACGGGATTGCAGCCCTAAGAAGTGTGTGTGTGGCTGCTCGGCCATGGAAACCCATCTCATGAAGCTCCCGACGAACAGTTTTTATGCTAATATTGCATCCAGAGGCAGTTTGGAACTCGGTAGTGAGTGTCGCAACCGAGGAAAGATGATTTTTACGAGCTACATGCTTCAGCAGTCAGTGGTCCCGTTCTGTGAGCTTGTGTGGCCTACCACTTCATGGCTGAGCCAATGTTGCTCCTAGACGTTTCCACTTTACAATAACAGCACTTACCGTTGACCGGGGCAGCTCTAGGTGGGCTGAAATTTGACAAACTGACTTGTTGGAAAGGTTGCATCCTATGACGGTGCCACGATGTTAGTCACTGAGCTCGTCAGTAAGGCCATTCTACTGCCAATGTTTGGAGATTGCAAGGCTGTGTGATCAATTTTATACACCTGTCAGCAACGGGTGTGGCTGAAATAGCCGAATCTACTAATTTGAAAGGGTGTCCACATACTTATGTGTATATATACATTTTTACATTACTATAAGACATGAAGGTCAGTCAATCCGGAAAATGTCAAGAACTCAAGAATAAATGCTTCACGGAGTTAAAGTAACAGACACATCTCAACATCAACTGTTCAGAGGAGACTGAGTGAATCAGGCCTTCATGGTCGAATTGCTGCAAAGAAACCACTACTAAAGGACATCAATAATAAGAAGAGACTTGCTTAGGCCACGAAACATGAGCAATTGACATTAGACTGGTGGAAAATGTGTCCTTTGGTCTGATGAGTCCAAATTAGAGATTTTTGGTTCTAACCGCCGTGTCTTTGTGAGACGCAGAGTAGGTGATCGGATGATCTACGCATGTGTGGTTCCTACTATGAAGCATGGAGGAGGAGGTGTGATTGTGTGGGGGTGCTTTGCTGGTGACACGGTCTGTGATTTTTTAGAATTCAAGGCACACCTAACCAGCATGGCACCACAGCATTCTGTATTCTGCAGCGTTCTGGTTTGCTCTTAGTGGGACTATCATTTGTTTTTCAACAGGACAGTGACCTAGCACACCTCCAGGCTGTGTAAGGGCTATTTGACCAAGGAGGAGAGTGATGGAGTGCTGCCTCAGATGACCTGGCCTCCACAATCACCCAACCTCAACCCAATTGAGATGGTTTGATATGAGTTGGACCGCAGAGTGAAGGAAAAGCAGTTAACAAGAGTTCAGCATACGTGGGAACTCCTTCAAGACTGTTGGAAAAGCATTCCAGGTGAAGCTGGTTGGGAGAATGCCAAGGGTGTGCAAAGCTGTCATCAAAGCAAAGGGTGGCTACTTTGAAGAATCTCAAATATAAAATATATTTTGATTTGTTTAACATGTTTTTGGTTACTACATGATTACATATGTGTTATTTCATAGTTTATGTCTTCACTATTATTCTACAATGTAGAAAATAGTACAAATAAAGAAAAAACATTGAATGAGTAGTAGGTGTCCAAACTTTTGACTGGTACTGAATAAACAGTGCCTTCGGAAAGTACTCAGACCCCTTGACTTTTTCCCCATTTTGTTACTTTAGTCTTATTCTAAAATGGATTTAAAAAATTACAAATCCTCAGCAATCTACAGACAATAACCCATAATGACTTCAATGGTTTTTCGAAATGTTCTCAAATTTAGTTAAAATCTAAAAACAGATACCTTTTATACATAAGTATTCAGACCCTTTGCTATGCGACTCAAAATTGAGCTCAGTTGCATAATGTTTCCATTGATCATCCTTGATGTTTCTACAACTTGATTGGAGTCCACCTGTGGTTAATTGATTGAACATGATTTGAAAAGCACACACCTGTCTATCTAAGGCAGTGCATGTCAGAGCAAAAACCAAGCCATGAGGTCGAAGGAATTGGCGGTAGAGCTCCGAGAGCTCGATTGTGGGCACAGATCTGGGGAAGGATAACAAAAAATGTCTGCAGCATTGAAGGTCCCCAAGAACACAGTGGCCTCCATCATTCTGAGCAATCGAGGGAGAAGAGCCTTTTTCAGGGAGGTGACCAAGAACCCGATGGTCACGATGACAGAGCTCTAGAGTTCCTCTGTGGAGATGGGAGAACCTTCCGAAGGACAAACATATTTGCAGCACTCCACCAATCAGACATTTATGGTAGAGTTTCCAGACGGAAGCCTCTGCTCAGTAAAAGGCACATGACAGCCCGCTTGGAGTTTGCCAAGAGGCACCTAAAGACTCCCAGACCATGAAAAACAAGATTCTCTGGTCTGATGAAACCAAGATTGAACTCTTTGGCCTAAATGCCAAGTGTCACTTCTGGAGTAAACCTGACACCATCCCTGCAGTGAAGCATGTTTGTGGCAGCATCATGCAGTGGGGATGTTTTTCAGCTGCAGGGACTGGGAGACTAGTCAAGATCGAGGAAAAGATGAACGGAGCGTAGTACAGAGATCCTTGATGAAAACCTGCTCCAGAGTGCTCAGGACCTCAGACTGGGGTGAAGGTTCACCTTCCAACAGGACAACGACCCAACGCACAGGCAAGACAACACAGGAGTGGCTTTGTGACTCGTCTCTGAATGTCCTTGTGGTGCTCAGCCAAAGCCCGGACTTGAACCCGATCGAAATTCTCTGGAGAGACCTGAAAATAGCTGTGAAACAACGCTCCCCATCCAACCTGACAGAGCTTGAGAGGATCTGCAGAGAAGAATGTGAGAAACTCCCCAAATACAGGTGTGTCAAGCTTGTAGCGTCATACCCAAGAAGACTCAAGGCTGTAATCGCTGCCAAAGGTGCTTCAACTAAGTACTGAGTAAAGGGTCTGAATACTTATGTAAATGTAATATTTAATTTTTAATTTTTAATACATTTGCATAACTTTCTACAATCCTGTTTTTGCTTTGTCATTATGGGGTATCGTGTGTAGATTGATGAGGGGAAAAAACAATTTAATCAATTTTAGAATAAGGCTGTAACCTAACAAAATGTGCATAAGGTCAAGTGGACTGAATACTTTCTGAATGCACTGTATATAATATACAGTATATCAACTATTTTGTGTATCCTACCACACACATTAAATGTATGGACAGCAGCTCATGTACAGTACAATCCACTAAACTTCACTCTTTCTCAGTGTTCTCCCCTGGGTAACAGTCAGCTGTAGTCTATTGCATTTCACCTGGGGATCAGCACTAAGCTCTCCAAACACAAGAACAAAGGGAGTGTCTGTGGGCATGACGTGTTTCACGTGTACCAGCCTCAGGGCCACAGCTCAACAGCCGAGCCCCTCATAGGGAGCTCAACAGGAGGTGACGACGGGTGGTGGTGGGGGGCTGGAGCACAGCACACATTACAGGTACTTACCAGCTCAAAATACCTACACGGCTACTGTCCCTTATAGAGTATCATGAAGAAGGGAATCTTTGTCTATTCAATTAATGACTGACCATTTTATGATTAATTGTAGAGAAAATATATCTCCCTCTCCAACGATTTTATCTTTACACATTTGTTGTCGACGTTTCGGTCAGAGACCCTTTTCAAGACTCTTTTAAGACTCCCTTTTTATAATTAAACCATGCTAAATATAAGAGTATCTGTGAGTACCATAGAGTGTGTATATATATATATGAGTACCACAGCTTATTTCCATCTCAATGGTTTGATTTTATTTAAAGAGATTCTCAGGTACTTTTGTATACTTTTTAGCGAGTAATTCTGAAACTAGTGCTCACGAGCCAAAAGTGGTCCCCGAAAATTGCATACTACGTCACATACAGTATGTGCAGATATGTGCACCACATCATTGCTCTTTCTCTCTCTCGCTCTGCTGTGTGTGCATGATGTGCCTCTTGCTAGAAGTTACTCAAATGGCAAGGACCTGAAGCTCATTGGTTGCTAGGGCCGGACCACGTAGGGGAAAATGGCCCAGCACAGCTTCCAGAAAAACTGTCGCTTTCAAACAGGGGATTTTGTGCCTAATTTAGGTAAGGCAGTATTTCTTCTCATAGATTATGCATGTTTATACAACGGGTGGATCTAATCTTGGATGCTGATTGGTTAAAACCGCATTCCAGCTGGTGTCTATTCCACAAGTTACCACCTGCTAAATGTATGACATTAAAATGCCTATTTACTCTGTTCCATCTGACTGCGCAATCCACTGTCTCATCAGCCCAGCCAGGCAATTTATAAACTTGATCTCCACTATAAAAAGCATCTAGACATTATCTCATATTCTTTTAGACTAACATTTAGTTTTCAACAGAGGATTTGTACAAACTTTGCTGTCAGTCTCTCCGACATTTGCAACATTGTTTCAATATTCAAGTTCGATCTCCAGCTGTCCCATAGTAATGAACGTGTCGGGATGAGACAGACATACAGGCAGGCAGCGTTTCTAACCCAGTAGAATCAGCTGCCATCAATTTTATGGAAATGTCAATTGAAAAAGGTCAAACGAAACGAAGCGCAGCTAGTTTGCAGTCTTTCCAGCTTCAGTTTGAAGTGATTGTGTTACTGTAGCTGTGTTGTCGGCTAGCTCCTCTGAACAACAGTGTCCTGACGAGTGAGCACATTTTCTATGCCAGGCGAAATAGCGCCTCATTAGCTCATCATTATGGATGTATCCAAATAAATGTCACTGGAAAACAGCTTAAACAAGCTGCTACTTTGCTGTTTTCTGGCTAGCTAGAAAGCAAGGGATAAGAACGTTGCCAGCCAGTATGGCAATGGAACATTTAGAACGAACGACTGTATCCATAGATACAGAACAAAAAGACTGAACGACTGGGTCCCGTCCATAGATACAGAACAAAATGACTGAACGACTGGGTCATGTCTCTAGCTACCGAACTGATAGAATGAACGACCAGTCAGCTTGGGTAGCAACCCTAGATTTGTGTCAAGTTCTAGATCTTGTGGAAGGATGAAATAGTATGAATAAATTCATCAAAATAAAGTTTATGAAAATATGTCAATCATTATTTGAATATGTTGGTAACCCGTTGTATAAAAGTGATAATGCCCTCGAAGCCGGTATTTGGAAGATATATTGACAATGTTTTCTGGCGCTTGACTTCGTCTCGAGCCTAACACCCGTGCAAATATATCCTCCAAACAAAATATTCTCTGGCATTATCACTTAAATGAACTACACATTGACACATCCAGCCCAAAGCGGGAGGTTTAAAAAATACTTAGTAGTTGCCAACGTTCCGGAGCATGTCTTTAATGTACCATTGTAACACAATCAACCACAGCGGTCATTTTTTGTTTGTTTGGAGAACCTATTGAGAACTTGTGTGTAGAAATGCCTGTTAATAAAATATATTTGTATTTGTTTGTTCCGAATCAAAAACAGAGGCCAAAACAAATCTTGTCTTTATTGACACACATGTTGGTCATTTAGTTGCTATTTTCAACGGTCATGCTAGTAAAAAGTAAGGAAATAAATAAATGGCCAGACATTCCATCGACCGCTGTGACCAAACAAATAGTTTTCAGTCGTTTTACTCCCATTCGCTTTGAATGGGAACAACATTTAGGCAGTAGATACGCAACTTAAGTGGTTTCCTCTTCACAAGTAGTGAAAATATTTTGTGGGGCTGAAATTTCACTTTATGGCACCACCCCAGCGAGCGGTGGGTATCGCGTTGCAATAGGTTATAAAGTATTGACATAACCTTTACTGTCATGGCAAAGTAAGTGAACCCCTGACTTTAAAAACTTGACTTTGATGTAGTCTACACTCCTTCAGAGGAAAAGGAAATATTTCAATATTGTTGATGCTTCAAACTGGCAGACTAACCCTGATTTTATACGTATTTTCAACAGAGAGCTTTCAGTCTATGGGATTACTGCTTTCCTTAGTAGGTGAGTTGCCAAGAGCTGATACAATTTGTTCATGAAATAACGTTTTGATTATGTGCTAATTAAATGCCGTTTTTGAAATATCTAATTGGCTTCTGAAAGATTTGCCCGGCTTGCACATACATAATTAAATTTACTCTAGACATTTCGATGTGTTGTTTGATTAGAGAGAGTCTTTCCCTTACTTCCCCACCCGTTCCTAGTCCTACAGCGATGTGTCTGTAGTATGCAGCAAGTCGCTGCCATCGTGGATATCATCTCTAAATCATCATCGGAATCTAATTGAATTTCATTAGGAAGGAACGTTTGCCTTCTTTTTAGATTCCTGCAGCTTGTTTAATCTGGTCATCTGCTTGTGGCCTCCCTGTCAGTAGCATCTTTGTCACTCAAACTCATGAGCTAAAGCCTGTTTGACAGAAGGGCCAGTCATTCTTCTCTGAAATGTTTTTTTTTCTACCCGTTTCCTGTCGAGGAGCAATGCTCAGCGCTCTGTCCCCTTCCCGACCCCACTCCGAGCTTCCAGATCGACCCGGGGCATTAAGATGGACCCGTTATCCCCACTCTGCTCGCACACACACACCGCAAAGCAACAGATGCATACATACAACGCACGCAGACGCACATACAACCAACACTCAAAGCCATAAAACATACACACACAGAAAACACACACACATTCCTCTTATATTATCATAACCTACTATACATCAGGTTTATTACAGTAGTTTGTTTGGAACGTGTGCTGTCCAGGCCTCTCATCTCACCCTAAGCTACAGTGATTGCAGTGAGATAATGGAAGAAGTGCTTATTGGCAATTGGTTTTCATTATACAGGGCTTGTGTCTTGCTAGATAAGTCCAATGCACACGTGTGCCTGCTATCTCTCACACACACACACACACACACACACACACACACACACACACACACACACACACACACACACACACACACACACACACACACACACACACACACACACACACACACACTTGAAGTGTGGGATGACCTTAATGTATGTCAAGTAGAGGCACTATGGGCTCAGGTACATCTGCCTCACCAGGCACACATATTGGTAGGATGTGTGTATAGATCTCCTAGCTCTAAGGTGTCCTATCTGGATTACTTATGTACTGGGTTTGACCAGGCCACAGATAGCAACAGAGATGTATTTATCTTGGGTGATTTTAATATAAATTGGAAGGATCATAATAATTCCAATAGAACAAAATGGATGAGATATGCCAAGAACTGTGGTTTGAAACAAATGGTTAATGATACTACTAGATCATCAATTAAGTTGGGTCATCGTTCAGACACATGCATTGATGTGATCTTCTGTAATATACCATTGCAATGCTTAAAAGCCAGATCAATGCCAGTAGGCTGGACAGACCATAATATTGTGACCATAACCATGAACACCAAGGTTCCAAAAAAAAAAACTAGGATTGTGGTTAAGAGAGATTTTAAAATATTTAATCATGAGCTATTTCTAAATGATTTGGCTGCTGTACCCTGGGGGCTGATTTATCTAAAAGATTATTTAAATCACGCTACAGAATGTTTTATTGATTTGCTCACTGAGGTAATGGACCATCTTGCCCCTATAAGAAAGAGTACAGTTGGTGTCCGTCCATCTCCATGGCTTGATGATGAACTGGGTGAGGCTTTTTCTCAAAGAAATATGGCAAAAGTCTTAGCAGCCAAGTCAAAATTAGAAATTGATGAACAGAATTATAGAACATTACGTAATTATGCAGTTAAATTGAATTGAAAGAAAAAAAAGTTATTTTACAACAATGCTTTTATTGATTGTAAAAATGATTCTAAAAAGGTATGGAACACAGTTAAGGGCTTACTTGGTACATCTATCTCATCATGCCCATCTAGTGTGGAGGTTGACGGGAGAATAATAACAAAACCAGTTGATATTGCCAATCATTTTGCAGATTTTTTTACAAAGAAAATGAATTTACTGAGCAACAATGTAAACATACATTCTTCCAAACAAGCTATTGTCCAATGGATTGATGATCATATTATGAGCAACAAGATCTGCTCTTTTAGTCTGCAAACGGTGTCAGTGGAGGAGTTTTTTGCTTCGCTGTGCTGCTCCCTAGATTGCAGTTCCACTGAGATACATATTTAATTGGTCACTGGAAAAGGGGATGTTTGCAAATGTATGGAAGCATGCGAAACTGTGTCCTATTCCGAAAGACTGCGAAGAACCCATTACTTCTGCCAATAGTCGACCAATTAGTCTACTCCCTACACTCAGTAAGATATTGGAGGGTATTGTGAGTAGACAAATATGGGAGTACATGGAAAAGAATGATCTGATTACAGCCAATCAGCATGCTTATCGCAAAAACCATTCCACTACCACAGCATTGGTTGACATGACTGACCAGTGGCTCAATGCTATGGATAATGGCAAGTTTGTGGGTGTACTATTTTTAGATTTCAGTGCCGCATTTGATTTAGTGGATCATTAAATAATTTTGACAAAATGAATGCATTATGGTTTTAAGGAGTTATCATTGAATTGGGTACAGTCATATACTGTATCTAACTGACAGGAAACAGTCCACCTATATCAATTGTTCATTTTCTTCCCCTCATGTGTTAAACTGTGGAATACCGCAGGGCAGCTGCCTTGGGCCACTTCTCTATTTAATATATACCAATGACCTTCCCTATGCCTTAGCTGAAACTCAAGCTACTATATTTGCAGATGATACTACAATTTATGCAGCAAGACAATCGGTTCAACAGGTACAGCAAGCTTTACAAGGAGATTTGGAGAATATTAGGGAGTGGGTTTGCCAAAACAAACTTGTTTTAAACACCAAGAAAACCAAAGTTATGTTGGTCTGTTCCACTAGGAAAAGGCCAAAACAGCATGGGATACAATTAAGTATGGAAGGAGTACAAATTGAAGAAGTGGCAGAAACCAAACTATTGGGAGTGCAGCTAGACAACTGCTTATCATGGTCGTCTCAAATAACTAATCTATGTAAAAAAAAAAATATTAAAACAGCATGCATAATCAGAAGGATAGCTAAATATTTATCAGGGAAAATTCTTCAGCAAATAACACAAGCATTAATTGAGAGTCAGGTGAACTACTGTTCTGTGTTCTGGGGAAATGCATCATCAAGTGAAGTTATGAGGCTGCAGAATGCACAGAACAAAGCAGCAAGGATTGTTTTAAGGTGGAGATATGGTTCTTCTGTTGCAGTCATGCGCAATGTTCTTGGTTTGTCATCAATCGATAAGATAATTGAAAGGAACATGCTTATTTTATATCATAATATACATAATTTAAAACGGCCAAGTTCTATTCACAACGGTATTCAGTTGGTAAGAGACAGACATTCCGTAAATACTAGGAATAGATTGTCCACCATCTATGCGTTGTCCAGACAGAAAAGAGAAATAGGCAAAAGAACATTTCGATTTAGAGCAATAAAGAAATGGAATAAATTAACTGAGCAAACCAGAAACCTTTCAATATATACATTTAAACATTATTTTAAAACGATTAAAATATAATACATAGAAATGTTGTGGGACTATAGTAGATGAAGAATCAATATTTTTTTCGATTGAGTATTTATTGGGTCATTATGTTAGTACACTGCTCAAAAAAATAAAGGGAACACTTAAACAACACAACGTAACTCCAAGTCAATCACACTTCTGTGAAATCAAACTGTCCACTTAGGAAGCAACACTGATTGACAATAAATTTCACATGCTGTTGTGCAAATGGAATTGACAAAAGGTGGAAATTATAGGCAATTAGCAAGACACCCCCAATAAAGGAGTGGTTCTGCAGGTGGTGACCACAGACCACTTCTCAGTTCCTATGCTTCCTGGCTGATGTTTTGGTCACTTTTGAATGCTGGCGGTGCTTTCACTCTAGTGGTAGCATGAGACGGAGTCTACAACCCACACAAGTGGCTCAGGTAGTGCAGCTCATCCAGGATGGCACATCAATGCGAGCTGTGGCAAGAAGGTTTGCTGTGTCTGTCAGCGTAGTGTCCAGAGCATGGAGGCGCTACCAGGAGACAGGCCAGTACATCAGGAGACGTGGAGGAGGCTGTAGGAGGGCAACAAACCAGCAGCAGGACCGCTACCTCCGCCTTTGTGCAAGGAGGAGCAGGTGGAGCACTGCCAGAGCCCTGCAAAATGACCTCCAGCAGGCCACAAATGTGCATGTGTCTGCTCAAACGGTCAGAAACAGACTCCATGAGGGTGGTATGAGGGCCCGACGTCCACAGGTGGGGGTTGTGCTTACAGCCCAACACCGGGCAGGACGTTTGGCATTTGCCAGAGAACACCAAGATTGGCAAATTCGCCACTGGCGCCCTGTGCTCTTCACAGATGAAAGCAGGTTCACACTGAGCACATGAGCACATGTGACAGACGTGACAGAGTCTGGAGACGCCGTGGAGAACGTTCTGCTGCCTGCAACATCCTCCAGCATGACCGGTTTGGCGGTGGGTCAGTCATGGTGTGGGGTGGCATTTCTTTGGGGGGCCGCACAGCCCTCCATGTGCTCGCCAGAGGTAGCCTGACTGCCATTAGGTACCGAGATGAGATCCTCAGACCCCTTGTGAGACCATATGCTGGTGCGGTAGGCCCTGGGTTCCTCCTAATGCAAGACAATGCTAGACCTCATGTGGCTGGAGTGTGTCAGCAGTTCCTGCAAGAGGAAGGTATTGATGCTATGGACTGGCCCACCCGTTCCCCAGACCTGAATCCAATTGAGCACATCTGGGACATCATGTCTCGCTCCATCCACCAACGCCACGTTGCACCACAGACTGTCCAGGAGTTGGCGGATGCTTTAGTCCAGGTCTGGGAGGAGATCCCTCAGGAGACCATGAGACCAGCCTCATTTTGACTTGTTTTAAGGACATTACATCAAAGTTGGATCAGCATGTAGTGTGGTTTTCCACTTTAATTTTGAGTGTGACTCCAAATCCAGACCTCCATGGGTTGATAAATTTGATTTACATTGATCATTTTTGTGTGATTTTGTTGTCAGCACATTCAACTATGTAATGAAAAAAGTATTTAATAAGAATATTTCATTCATTCAGATCTAGGATGTGTTATTTTAGTGTTCCCTTTATTTTTTTGAGTAGTGTATATTATATATGTTTGTAATAGTGTGTTATATGTGGAAATGTGTTCGTATTATACATTGTATTTTAATGTTTAAGGACTCTTGGAAGATTAGTCCAAATGGGGACTAAAAGAGATCCAAATCAAATCTCAGTAATTGAATCGGTCCCCATGTTTTTTTTACTCTTACTTTTTAGTGACTTAGTTTTCTGTCTTTAGTGACATTTCAATGGAATAAGTTGCAAATGGAATGTACAATAGGACAAATATTCCGGCTAACTTTAGCCTAAAAAATAAGATTTTCCTTGTCCAGTTCATAAGTTTTCTTAAGAGGACAAATATTTCGAAATTACACTACAGCAGTATGTAAACCTTCAGAATCTATTTACAAATTAACACATGTGAATTACGTATAAAACAGTGGTAAACACAGAGCATGTGTATGTTTAACTAGATGTACAGTGGTGCGTTTTATATAACCAACAACTAGTAAAACAAGACATGGCATTTTGGAAGGTAATAGCTGGGCTGAATAGCTCGGTTGTGGTCAATTGCATTCAGGAAATTCAGGAAATAAACTGAAATTCCAATTTTAAAATCTTAGTAAAATGTATTAAGGAGAATTGGAAGTTCAGTTTATTCCCTGAATTGAAATGGAACTGACCCCAACTTTACCTGAAGTAAATACTTAAACTCACTTGGTTGGCCCATGGAGTTTCTCTGAGCTTGATTGTGTTCTTTGCGAGACGGGGAGGCTGAAGTTTCGCTGGCTCACGACCCAGGGGCCTGGTCTGGACCCTCTCTGTACCCTGCTACAGCCTGCAAACACACGCATGCGTGCACGTGCGCACACACACACACACTGTTCAAATAAGGTCAAACATGATATTTCTCATGCAACTGGCTCCACATTTTCAACAGCTAACTATGTTCTCATGTTCTCAAGGCAGAAAGGCAGTGTGTAGTTGAAGAAAGGGAAAAGGGGGTGGTTATATTTAGCTAGTGATCATAATTTAAACTGCCTCATATTTTGCACAGGGAGACCTGCACATTTCAACTTCAAAGAGCTGAGAAGCATCGACATAATTTTGTGCTCTACCCAAACCACACACTGACACTGGTATTTCTACAAATGAAATGAAGAAATTGCCGTGAGTCGATCAAATTGAAAGTGTCGTTACACTGGAACATGAAAAAAGGCCTTGAACTTACTCAGCGAAAGTCAATCAGTCGTAGGAGGAAAGTAGAGTGAGTCAAAATAAAGAAGCTTAATTCACCACAAGCTGCACTCGGCCTCTGTTCAGTATGTCTGGGTCAGACTCTGGGAGGAAATGTTCCCTGCAGACAAACAAAGGTTCCAATACTCTGCTATTAGTGGTCACTCTCCAATAACGTGGTAGTTTCTCTCCTTCACTTCAACACAACATTACCTTGGATATATCACCGCATGAACATCAGATCACTGGCATTCTTGGCTCTCAAGTAACTGCTATCTTAATTCCAAATGTGTCTTATTTAATATGTTATACCCCCCGCGTCCATTGCGTTTTGTTACTGGTGCTTCGACCAGTATGGTTTTTGCGAAAATGATGGATATTTTCAACAAATACATATGTACTGTTCAGAATGTCAAGCATCTCCACTTCTGTAACGTAACTACATAACTGTCTGTATACTTTCCTAAATTAGGCTATTATTTATGCGTAAATAAGAATTTACATTTTTTTAGACTGTTCTTGGGACATTACTTGCTAGAACGATTAGATTCTAGAACATTACCTTAGCTTTTATAATGGGCCACAGAAGTAATACCCATGTAATATTCATTTAATTCCCGTCACCTGCATATAACCTACAATAATAGAATCTTACATACTGAACTTTATTGTAATTTTTCTGTATGTTGGATACGAGTTGCAGCCATCTACAATGTCATGTATGAATCAGCTCCAGAGAACATAACCTCTCAGGGTGTCTGCTGTCAGAGTGCACAGCCTGGGTGTGGAGCCACGGGTAAGTGCGTTCTTGGTTCAACCGCGTATGGTCCACTCTCCCTGATGCGTCATGGTTCAACTGCATTTGGTCCACTTTGCCTGTTCCTCCTGGGGCTAGTTCTGCCTGGCGAGCTGCACTTAACAGTAAATATAAAATAAACGTCAAGCAAGATAATTTTTGTTCGTCTCTCTCTCTTTCATTTAAACATCCCTGATGACAAGTTACAAGAAAATCACACAGCTGCTGCCCTGCCCTGTCCTGCTATTGCAATGTCTATCAGGTGGGGTGGCAAATGATGTGAGGGGATAATTGATATAGGAAAGAGGGAGGTTGTGTTAACAAATGCACACCAACACCAGGCCTACGTCCCAAATGTCACCCTTTTCCCTATATAGTGCACTACTTTTGACCAGATCCGTATGGGTAATACATTACATAGGGAATAGGGTGCCATTTGGGACCGTCCCAAGGACAAATAAACAAATGGAGCCTGGATTATGTCAACGTTTGACAAGTCGGCCGCTAGGTTTTCCCCCTGAGCTGGAGGAGAGCGAGATCAGTGGTTAGCTAAAGCTCACAGCGTTTATGTTGGGGCTTAAAGTAGCCATTTGTTTGGAGGGCTCTGGGGGCATTACTATAATACACTTTTGAGTCGTTGAATGACCCAACAGCCAGGAGAGTTTGGGGTTCCCTTGAGGGTTTGTATGTGTTTGCGTATGTGTGTGTTCTTGTGAAATTCAATTCATTTGAGTAAAGTATCAAACAGAGAAAGCCGACAAATCCGAGAGGCAGGTCGATGATTTACGAACAACAATGAAAATCCCATAATAAGGGCCGTAATTCAAAGTAAACATTTACACCCTGTCCACGGCCCGCCGACACACTGCCGACAGTAATGTGGTCTAAGATGGGCGTGAATTGATAATTCATTTTGACAGCCCGGTGCTGGATCTAAAGACGCATTTATTTAACTCATTTTCATGCTTTTCACCCAGCAGTAAAAGGGGAGAAAAGGTTTATAGTTTACAGTTGTCATGGGTTAATTGAGAACCCAATAAAAATGTCCAGTGATGGATGCTTCCCCCGAGGCGGTAAGGCCAGGAAATGGTCATTCACACTTCCTAGTGCAGAAAGTAAAAGTGGCACATGTTTTAGTTGAACGTAAACAATATATTTTCCATAGGTTTTAATACCGCCTTGTCCGACTGTATATATATATCATGTATAAATATATATTTTAGTAATGCCTTAACTCAAGGAAAGGGCATTACAACAATACAGAATAAATGTGATCAGACCAACACACCCAGAAGTGTGTCTATGGCATGATGTTGTTAGGACCAGGACGCACGATGGCCCAAAGGGGAGTAGGGAGGTTAGTGTTAAATTACAGTCCAGACATATAGCTAGCCCTCCTTCCACCTTTCCCTCGCCCCATCCCACTTTCAGCCCCAGCTTCACCCCAGCCCTGTAGCACTCATTCCACCTTCCCCTCTTCCTCACCCTCAGCCCCTTGTCCAGTACTCCTTCCACCTTCCCCTCTCCCTCAGCCCCCTGTCCAGTACTCATTCCACCTTCTCTTCCTCGCCCTGTATCACTCCTTCCACCTTCCCCTGTTCCTCACCCTCAGCCCCTTGTCCAGTACTCCTTCCACCTTCCCCTCTTCCTCAGCCCCTGCCCAGACATACTATCACTCCTTCCATCTTCCCCTCGCTCCTCTTCTTCACCCTCTTCCTCACCCCCACCCTCACCCTCATGCAGCCCCCTGTCCTGCTGCCCTCCTACCTTCCTCTCACCCCCATGTTCCTAACTCCCTGTCCCGTTCCCGTGCTCCAGGACATCAGGAAGCCTAGAGGAGTCACGCCTGTTAAATTGGGTTCTTAAGCACATTATCCAATCTCCAGGTCTTTCTATCGAGGCAGGGGGCAGGACGGAGGCAGGAGGGATTCCTGGCTGTCATGATATCAGAGAGAGAATCAGCTCAGGGTGGTGCAAGGGGGGCCTGAGACAATCTGGACGGGTGGGGGGGTCATGGCCTGCAGCTACCAGGTCGTAAAGGAGAGGCACGTCGTAGGCGCAAGTTACCCCCCTCACCCGCAACCCACGGGGCAAAAACATCAAGGTCATGCACAGTGTATGTAGGGAATAACAAGGTAGTTAGATGCACGTAAGTTATGGCGTAAATAACTAAATGTTGTTATGTGATTTAATACAAGTGTTTGATTTGGATAGTTACTTACATTCAACTCGTGCAAAGCTACAGCTCTGAGTAACTTGTAACAGTCAACATTGTGAGTAATTGTATGAGAAAGCATCATTGGTGTTCTGAGGTGTGCCGAGGGGGATAAAGAAATCAATACTAAGGAACACTTGCAACATTTTAGAGGATCAATAAATCTTTTCAAATCAGACTGCTAGACAAGCCTCATAGGATCTGCACAGATTTCACCAGAAGCTAATATGAGCGTCTCTCTCCCTCCCTCCCCCTCTCTCCCTCCCCCTCTCTCCCTCTCTCTCCAGCATGGCCTCCTGCCCTGCCCTGCGGTGGAAATGCCCCTGTGGGGAGTCCACCGCCAGACTTAAAGAGGAGAAGTAGGGAGGGAGAGGTCAGCTTTTATCATAGGGGCATGTCTCCTACTTTCCTTCGCCCAGGGGTCAAGCCTTCACCTCCAGAGAGCAAACCACACACGGTCACCCAGCGGTCAACAGGCAGGCGACGCGGGCCACAGACACACACACAGGCCACAGAGACTATAATAATACGTCTTTATGAACGAACGGGAGGAGGCTGGGCTGGCCGGCACCTGGCCTGCTCCAATTCACGCAGATCAAAGTCTCTCTACATAATACACAGGAAAGCCATGGTTTGACTTTCGTTGATATGAAGATATTTAGTGCGTGCTTTATGTTCATGCTATAATTCAAACAATTAATGAAAATGGTGTACTGTACTGACTCGCCATTAGCTACATGCTTGCACTATTTCCATACAAAGTATAACTTCGCAAATGTAGTATTTTACGCTTGTCATTTCGACATATTTTCCCAATATGATCCTATTTTGGATTGAACTGCATTTCAACCCAAAAAATGCTTTACCATTTCCTACCAAATAAAAATCAGGATGTTATATCCTTACATACAACAACACGTCCATGTTGTTAGTTCACAGCAGTTCTGGGTAAGTCAAGCATGTAGGAGGCGTTCGCGTAGTGTGTTTCAACACTCGTTGTTCAATTGTGTTGTTTACATATTCAGAATGATATGCGATTCGTGAAACTAAAGCACTGATGCTTGTCACTTAAGTCCATGTTATTAATCCATATCAAACCATATAAAATCTACAATGAAAACAGAGAGTGAAAACAAATAGCCAGCTTCTTCCATATAATTGTTACATTTGAGAGCATGACATGAGAACTTAAATCACTGAGGTAACAGTCAGGTACACACCCAATAAATAAAACAAGTTACCAAATGGTTAGACATGGCTGAAGCAATGTTAAATATGACATCTTTACTGCATCATTTCTGTATATTTTGAAGCGCAGATTAATTATTTACAGATACCTTCCCCGTGATGCTAAATTCTCTATCAAGTTTGTCAGAACTTTGGATAAGCACCAAGCCTAATGCACACTTCCAGTCCATCAAAACAACCATATTTCAGCATCTTTCCCAGTATTTTTCCTCCTCCCTGGTCTTGACTATTCATCAAAACGGCCCTTGCTTTGCAAAGCGTGGACTTAGTGTGTGTCTGAAATGGCACCCTACTCCTTACAAAGTGCACCATTTTTTACCAGGAACCTAAAGGACATAGGGTGCCATTACAAAGGCAGCCTTGGACTTGTCCCCCCATCCCCCTCCCCCTCCTGCTCACCCCTTCTCTTCCCTCCCCACCATCATTGGGTTTCTGATCTTACAGAGGGGAACCCTGTTAAAAGCGTAACCCAAACCCGCTGGGATTCCGGATTGAAGCGGCTCCCGCTGCCTTTTTACAGGCAGTTTGGCATTTATTGTCATGAATCTTACCCTGGAGGCAGCCCTGCAGAGTGGTCACTAGCTAGCACAGCCACAAAGTCAGAGAATCTGATTTTAAACCTAACCCTAAGCTTAACCCTAACTTGAACCACACTGCTAACCATAATGCCTAAGCCTAACCTTAAATTAAGACCAAAAAGCGAATTTTTGATTTATATACATTTTTACGATATAGCCAATTTCGACTTTGCAGCTGGCCCATCTAGCGGAAATCGCTCAATTCTGCCTCGAGGGCAAGACAAATGACAATATATGTCAACCTGCTTTTTGCAGGGGTCTGGGCTAGACTGCTGGGTGGGTGGCTGGTGTGGAGGCTTGCTGGCCGGCCGGGGTCTGGTTCTAGGTCTGGAGGGTTTCTGGGTCTCTCTCCATCGGCGGGCTGGCTTTGGCTGGGCTGCCTCCCCTCTCCTCTGCTTCCCCTGGTGTTGACCTGTAAAAGGCACCCCCTCGGATCCATCCCCAACTAGCGCCACAGGCTCAGTCAGCCAGCCCAGCCAACGCTCCCCGGCAGGGGCTAACGTTTCAGGCTTCGAGTCAAGCCCCTTCTGGAGGTGATTAGCCCCAAACCCATGACAGATTCTTTCCGAGATATCCGACGCGGCGTGTTTATTTTATCCGGTCTCTTTGTGTGGATGTGCTGGACATTAGTAACCCACTTGAAATGGGTATCGGCTTACATACCCGGAGAGAGGGTAGCAGGGCCCGGGAAGCAGCCGCAAAGAGTTTTCATGAAAAGAGGAGAAAATATTTCCCCTCTCTCTTTTTTGGAGCTATCTGTATTGTTAGTCTATTGGACTGGTCTGGAGGGGGAGTTTATTGAGTCTAGTCCCCCCCCCCCCCCCCACCCCCCCCACAAGTTTCTCTGTTTCTTCTACCAGCATCTTTCTACCTCAACCTCCCAACCCAACCCAGACTAGCCACCCCCCACAACTTAGATACCCCTCCACCAGCTCCTTACTAACCAACCGACCCAAACCAGGAGACTACTACCCCCCCACAACCCTATTCATATAAGACAAGAGGCCTGCAGTTTGTTCAGTCTGGAACCCCTCAGTGGCCTACCTCCCCAGCACTTAACTCAATTTCACACTTCAGGTCATCAACAAAGCCCTGCTGAAACACAATCATCTTGTTTATCATTTGTAATCCCAAACAACTTCATGTCCCACTATTTACCGCATTCATGTGCCTTCAATTTCGTTGTCGGCCCATAATCTCTAATTGTTTTGTATTTATTGCACACCGCAGTGGTACTTACTTCCTCCAGATAGTAAAAGTCAGAGTTGTGGACTTGAGTCACCTGACTTGGACTCGAGTCACAAATTTGATGACTTGAGACTCGACTTAGAAGAAGAAAAAAAACTTCAGACTTGACTTGGAGCCTCAAGACTCGACTTTGACTTGAGACTGACTTGAAATAGCAGAGTGACCATTCATGACATGCAGAGAGCCTAACACACTGCGTGCTCTACTGGGGCAGATGACAATTGACACAGACCCATGTTGCACACAGAGAGAGAGAGAGAGAGAGCGATCGAGAGCTAGAGAGAGATGACTTGATCTAGAGCTTTGGTACTGTGTAGTCATTCTCTAACAATCCTGATCAAAGAGCAGCCTCTGTCTGTCTAGTCTACATGAACGTGGCAGGACTACTGACCGCTGTTCTGGACCAGACCTGGGGGTGAGGTCACGTATCACTGCATGTAGCCACGGTAATTGACACACGGTAATGAAAACCGTCTCAGGGACGATGGCTCGGAGAGAGCGTCTGGTTGGTTGGTTGGAAGGGAAAGCCACCAGTTGGTTTGATTAATGCTGTTTCCTGTAAGGCATCTCAGGCTGGGCCCAATAGGAGGCGACGGGGCCAGACCTCTTACCTCCGCTGTCTGTTACGGCTGATTAACATACACAGACCGGAAAGGCTCAATGCTGATAACGTGGCAATATAGTTTAAAAAATAAAGTGATGAGATGGAGTGACAGAGAGGAGAAAGGGGAGCGTAGACGAGGTAGGTTCTATGGGATTTTGTTTCAGTTATAGGTGCTTAAGTCAGTTGAATATCTGTAAATAGTAAATAAGGTTACATTTTTTTTGCCAGGTTTCAAATAATATTTGTTTTCTATCAAAGGTGTTTAATTGATTCCTGCAGACTCACCCAGTACTTCTCTGCCGCTGCTTCTTGGACTTCATCTTCTGAGCCCGTCAGTCCCTGGGGTGACAATGACACATGCTCAATCTATCTTAAACATCAGCACTACAACACTCGCACATTGACAGTAACAAACAGTGTTTGTCCCATGAGGGTACAGCATACACGAGAGTTGGGTTCAATGTCCAAATTTTACAGAAATGTACAGGAAATAAACTCAGAAAAAAAAGAAACATCCCTTTTTCAGGACCCTGTCTTTCGAAGATAATTCGTAAACATCCAAATAACTTCACAGATCTTCATTGTAAAGAGTTTAAACACTGTTTCCCATGTTTGTTCAATGAACCATAAACAATTAATGAACATGCACCTGTGGAACGGTCGTTAAGACATTAACAGCTGACAGACGGTAGACAATTAAGGTCACAGGTATGAAAACTTAGGACACGAAAGAGGCCTTTCTACTGACTCTGAAAAACACCAAAAGAAAGATTCCCAGGGTCCCTGCTCATATGCATGAATGTGCCTTAGGCATGCTGCAAGGAGGCATGAGGACTGCAGATGTGGCCAGGGCAATAAATTGCAATGTCCGTACTGTGAGACGCCTAAGACAGCATTACAGGGAGACAGGACGGACAGCTAATTGTCCTCGCAGCGGCAGGCCACGTGTAACAACACCTGCACAGGATCGGTACATCGGAACATCACACCTGCAGGACAGGTACAGGATGGCAACAACAACTGCCCGAGTTACACAAGGAACGCACAATCCCTCCATCATTACTCAAACTGTCCGCAATAGGCTGAGAGGCTGGACTGAGCGCTTGTAGGCCTGTTGCAGGTCCTCACCAGACACCACCGTTGCTGGACAAGACAGGACTGGCAAAAAGTGCTCTTCACTGACGAGTTGTGGTTTTGTCTAACCAAGGGTGATGGTCGGATTTGCGTTTATCGACGAAGGAATGATCGTTACACCGCGGTATGTACTCTGGAGCGGGATCGATTTGGAGGTGGAGGGTCCGTCATGGTCTGGGGCGGTGTGTCACAGCATCATCGGACTGAGTTTGTTGTCATTGCAGGCAATCTCAATGCTGTGCGTTACAGGGAAGACATCCTCCTCCCTCATGTGGTACACTTCCAGCAAGCTCATTCTGACATGACCCTCCAGCATGACAATGCCACCAGCCATACTGCTTGTTCTGTGCTTGATTTCCTGCAAGACAGGAATGTCAGTGTTCTGCCATGGCTAGCGAAGAGCACGGATCTCATTCCCATTGAGCACGTCTGGGACCTGTTGGATTGGAGGGTGAGAGCTAGGGCCGTTCCCCCCAGAAATGTCCGGGAACTTGCAGGTGCCTTAGTGGAAGAGTGGGGTAACATCTCACAGCAAGAACTGGCAAATCTGGTGTAGTCCATGAGGAGGAGATGCACTCCAGTACTTAATGCAGCTGGTGGACACACCAGATACTGACTGTTACTTTTGATTTTGACCCCCCCTTTGTTCAGGGACACATTATTCAATTTATGTTAGTCATATGTCTGTGGAACTTGTTCCGTTTATGTCTCAGTTGTTGAATCTTGTTATGTTCATGCAGATATTTACACGTTAGGTTTGCTGAAAATAAACGCAGTTGACAGTGAGAGGACGCTTCTTTTTTCGCTGAGTTTATGTCCCTCCTTTGTGACCCGACTTACCACTCCCTACCTACCAGAATCTTCTCTGATCTCCCAGAAAGACCACTGGGCCCTGACACAGAGGTGGGAGTTTTAGTCCTGAAATAAATCAATCCACACCTCATCAACTGTGATCTTATGTGGAAACAATAGCATTTATGAGGGCACTGTGATTGATGATTGTTGCATCAATGTTGGCTCTGTAAGAACTACCTAAAATGAAACTTGTCGGCCATGCTGGCTCAGTTTCCTACCTGCTAATGCTGTCAGGGGAAACGGTCTGCATCCACAGAAGCACAGGAGGGCTTGTCTGCTGGGTGGCTTCTGGTAGGTGTAGAGGGCGCGGAAATACAGTAAACACAGCCAGAAGACAGATGGTTGTGATCATGTAACGTATTTAACAAGTGTTTAAAAGGTGTTCTAAGTGTTTTGTAACGCAAACAGGAGCTGTGCGAACACCTAGAACACTACCCTCAAAGTTTGGTATTCTAAATAATTTAGTCTAAATGTGGAAAGCCATTATATACAGTATTACGCATTGAAATTCAGCATTTCTAAAATCCCCCAACGTCAAAGTCACATCTTAAGTAGCTTAATGACGTTTTAAAAACCTCTCTCTGTAGAAGTGGTAAATTGTTTAAATAGTTTATCCACCCCTTTGATGTGCACGTTAGCTAGCGTTAGTCAGCCTGGCCGTGGCGGCAGCTGCAACGTATCAGCTAGCGGAGTGGCTAGCTACCGTAATGTAGAGTCCTGCCTGCAAGACTCGTCCAAAGTAAAGAGCCAGGGAGAGGTAATGAAGGAAAGAAAAAGGGCCTCAGCCCAGATGAAAAATGACATCTGCTGATGCAAAGGAAGTTTGAGGCCTCCTAAAAGTAATTGTGTTTTTCAAGGTAATAAATTGGAGGATTAATCAGTGAGAGTTGTAGCGGGTCCTGGAGGACTAGAAGACGAGGGAGAAAAGGAGGGAGGGATGGTTTTCTATGATCTTTCCCGGGCGGTGCTGTGTGTTACCTTTGGTGCAGGCAGCTGGTCTGGGAATGGAGGAGAGTGAAGGAGGGTTTTGGGAGGCGAGTCGTCAGACAAAGGGGTGTTCATCCAGTCTCTCTCTAGGGCCGTCCGTTTACAACCCAGAGGAGAGGAGATTGAATCATCTTTAGTGTGAAACAACAACGACAATAACAGACAGGACTACAGTACAAAGCATTGATGTTTTTCAATTCCCTCTACGGGTTTGTTGGTGAAGTGCTACGTGAGGTGAGGTCAGGTTGACATGGGGTTGAGGTTCAGATCAGTCAGCCCAGAGAGATTCAGTCTATAACGTTTGGACCTACTGCCTACCTCATCAAAGACAAATTCATCCACATCCACCTCCTCGAAGGCCTCGTGATCCCCCGGGTGGAAGCACCGAGCCTGGGCCAGAGCAGCAGCTAGCCTCTTCCTCAGAGCGAAGCCCCTCCAAACTGCCTGGAGGAATGAAGGTACCAGAGGAAGAGCAATGAATCACGGACAAAGCTAAATATTGTGTGTTATCCCATTAGGAAGATAAAACATGTTAACCTCTGTTTAATTGCAGAGTGATCTGTTGTTTGAACTCTGTGTGACTTTGGCGCTAGGAGACAAATGGAATGCCAGCGACGGTTCTAAATCCTCAGAATTCCCAAAGGGATGCCTTCACAAAGTGAGCAGTACTGGAAGCTGGAATCCTCAGTGCTCCCACTACTGCAAAACTCTGGAATCTGATGAATCATTTTATCCCCCCAACTCCAGGCTCCTCAAGGGCCCATCAAGTACAGAGAGAGAGAGAGAGAGGGGAGAGAGGAGGCGAAGAGGGTAGAGCGAGACGAGAGGGGAGGTTTCAGAAGAAATCTACTAATTCTCTCACAGGATAACCTAAGTAAGCCTTGATATCGCATAAGGCCTGGGAATTAACATTAGCATTGCATACAATCTATGTTTATTATTAATAAAAAACAACATTCTCCGAAACATGTTACTGGACATCTATGACAAAAGAGAAATTGAATTTCTATAAAAGCTGATCAACTGAAAAAACTGTATATATTTGTGGGATTGATCAAAGCAAGACAATGATTTCTGAGTAGATAGTCGTGTATTTCCATAGACACTGTTGAAAAACCTGTCAGCGAGCCCAGTCTAATAGTTCTGTTGAAGTGTTCTAAGAAGTCACTCGCAGCCCAGTTTCCTGTGACCCTGGCCTACCTGGATGGCAGTCGCAGCGTAACCTGGCTCCAGACGGCTCTGCCCTAACCCAGTATGGCTGGGTCCTACGTCAACTCTTCCTCCTTCTCCACCTCGGCCCTCTTCTGGAGCTGGACACAGCTGGATCTTCTGACATCACCACGCTGCCATTCTGCTCCGAAAAAAGACAACGATATACATGTCATACCCTCAATTTCTCAGACAACGTGTGAGTTCCAAATGACACCCTATTCCCTAAATAGTGCGCTACATTTGACCAGACACTAATGGGCTCTGGTCTAAAGTAATGAAATACATAGGGAATAGGGTGTCATTTTGGACGCAGCCCATGAATCTATTTCTGTTTAAACATCTTGCTTGCAGAGAGACTAGAGAAATCCAGCCTGTGTCACGCCCTGGCCATAGAGAGCCCTTGGTTCTCTATGGTGTAGTAGGTCAGGGTGTGACTAGGGGATGTTCTAGTTTAATATTTGTATGTTGGTGTTTTGTATGGTTCCCAATTAGAGGCAGCTGGTAATCGTTGCCTCTAATTGGGGATCATATTTAGGTAGCCATTTTTCCCACCTTTTTGGGATACTGTTTGTTTGTGTTTGTGCTTGTTGCACCACTGTCACGTTTTCGTTGTTGGTTTATTGTTTTTGGTTTGATGTTTCACCGTAATAAAGATGTGGAACTCTCTGCCTTGGTCCGTCCATTACAACAACCGTGACAGAATATCCCACCAAAAGAGGACCAAGCATGGGAGGAAATCATGAGTGGATGCGAGACCCTTCCTTGGCGGGAGTCGCAGAGGACTCAGGAAGGACAGCAACGACGCCGGGCGCCGCGGCCACAGAAACCCCAAGATCTTTTTTTGGGGGGGGGGCACGAGGGGTGGTCGGCTGAGCAGCGGAGAGTGCCAGAGCCCGAATGGGAGTCGATGGAGGAGTGCAATGAGGGATACAGGAGAGAAGAGTTAGCGAGGAGAATGCTGCAGCGCAGGCATGCTGAAGAGCGGGTCATCAGTCCGGCGCCATCTGTGCCAGCTCCTCGCACTCGACCTGAAGAGCCAGAGACCGTCAGGGAGGCGGTGGAGAAGTTGGGAGAGAGAGAGAGGAGAGAGATGTTGTGCAGGTGTGTTCTGCTCAACATTCGACCTGAAGAGCCTGTCAGCAGTCTGGTGAAGTCTGTGCCGACTCCACGCATCTGGCCTCCAGTGCGCCTCCCCAGTCCGGTACGTCCTGTGCCAGCTCCCCGCACTCGCCCTGAAGGGTGTGTCACCAGTCCGGTGCCACCTGTGCCGGCTCCACGCACTAGGCCTCCAGTGCGCCTCCCCAGTCCGGTATGTCCTGTGCCAGCTCCCCGCACTTGCCCTGAAGTGCGTGTCACCAGTCCTGTGCCACCTGTGCCGGCTCCACGCACCAGGCCTCCAGTGCGCCTCCCCATTCCGGTAAGTCCTATGCCAGCTCCCCGCACTCGCCCTGAAGGGTGTGTCACCAGTCCGGTGCCACCTGTGCCGGCTCCACGCACCAGGCCTCCAGTGCGCCTCCCCAGTCCGGTACGTCCTGTGCCAGCTCCCCACACTCGCCCTGAAGTGCGTGTCACCAGTCCGGTACGTCCTGTGCCAACTCCCCGCACTAGCCCTGAAGTGCGTGTCACCAGTCCTGTGCCACCTGTGCCGGCTCCACGCACCAGGCCTCCAGTGCGGCTCCCCAGTCCGGTACGTCCTGTGCCAGCTCCCCGCACTCGCCCTGAAGTGCGTGTCACCAGTCCGGTGCCACCTGTGCCGGCTCCACGCACCAGGCCTCCAGTGCACCTCCTCAGTCCGGTACGTCCTGTGCCAGTACGTACATAATTCATGAATACCTTCAAGAATAACAGTATTTGATTACGTAATACAGTATATGCATTGAGAAAGTGTCTGACTTCTGGGCTACACGGGACTTGCCTCCACAGAGGGTGTGGGGGTCAGTTCTGTAATCCCATATAATGTCTCTTTCATAGAGGGTATTAAGTTGGTACAAAGCCACCTCAATGGAAACTTAAGTCTATTAGCAACGCTTGGTTCCGCTTCCCCCCTATCAATCTGAGACCCTTACGGCAGCCAGAGCAACTGGGGTACACAGTACACCACAATACACAGTCTGCCCACTAGCCCTAAGGCCTAGGTAGTACAGGGCTGCGCTGGAATCAAGCCTGGCCTTTATAATTCCACTGCTATTCAATTAGATTGAGGGCGGAACCAAAAGAAGGGGACCTAACAGATAGTGACCCCTCGACCTAACCCTCCTCATACCAGTTCACCGCAGGATCAAAGGGAAATTGAGGCCTATAAAAGGTAAGGAAAACAATGTGCATAGTCAAGGGGGGAAATATATATGTATAGCAAGTTCCATTTAGGGTTGGATAAATAATGGGTTAACTAATTTAATTCTGTTATTAAACAATTAACGTCATATTGTCTTGGCAGGGTGAAATAGGACCTGTGGAGAGCAGTTGAGGGGAACAGTGGGCCAAGGCAAATACGTGCTGCCCGGGGGCTACTAGTACTGCAGCCCAAGCACATGATGGAACTGAAATGATCCCATTTAATGGAAATATACTGGGATTCTTTCACAAAGGTACTTCGACCCCAATTTACACTATGTGAAATGAGGATGGTAATGTACCATTGCAGCAATATATTTGTGTTTAATAAATGTGTCAATACATAGGATGGAAACATATAGAGAAAGTAAGGACATTTTACACAAAATACCTTTCATTTCTATCCAGAGTGTTGTAAAACTTTACACAGCATGGTAAATCCCAGGATCTCTACACCACCTTACCAGCTTTACTAGACAGGCCTGAGCCACAGCCTCTCTAGACCTTGTCTCGGCCTGGGTAGAGACTTGTGCCAGAGGTTAACTAGCTGTGGTGGTCCCTGCCCTACTCCCAGAAAGGCTCATTGTCCACCGCCCGGGGGGAGTGCAGGGAGCATGGGCAGGGGTGAAGGGAGGGGAGCACTGTGGTCCCCCCCAAGCCATGGGAGTCCTTGGTCTGACCCATACCAGTAGACACCACTGGGTTTCATCTTTTGAGAAACATAATTATGGTGAGGTCAGGAAGGTAAGGGTTGACCGCTGGTCTATGTTGGTGTTCTCTCTGTTTTATTTTTTTATTTATTTCACCTTTATTTTACCAGGTAAGCTAGTTGAGAACAAGTTCTCATTTACAACTGCGACCTGGCCAAGATAAAGCAAAAGCAGTGCGACACAAACAACAACACAGGGTTACATGGAATAAACAAGCGTACAGTCAACACAATAGAAAAAAAAAGAAAGTCTCTATACAGTGTGTGCAAATGGCGTGAGGTGGTATGACAATAAATAGGCCATAGTAGCGAAGTAATTACAATTTAGCAGATTAACACTGGAGTGATAGATGAGCAGATGATGATGAGCAGATGATGGTGTGTAAGTAGTGATACTGGTGTGCAAAAGAGCAGCAAAGTAAATAAAAACAATATGGGGATGAGGTAGGTAGATTGGGTGGGCTATTTACAGATGGACTATGTACAGCTGCAGCGATCGTTTAGCTGCTCAGATAGCAGATGTTTAAAGTTAGTGAGGGAAATGTATGTCTCCAGCTGTCTAGGGGTGTCCGTCCGCAAAGGCTACTGTCTTTAAATAATTTACAAAAACAGATGAACATTGTCTTTATTTTTAAAATGTTTTTATTTTTTATTTTTAGGGGGTAGATCAGCTTTAAAATTGCAGATAGATTGTAGCTTCCATCAATGTAATTGTCTGCATCATTTCCAATCACCCATATATTTTGTTATATATATATGTACACACACACACACACACACACACACAGTGCCTTCGGAAAGTATTCATACCCCTTGACTTGTTCCACATTTTGTTACAGCCTTAATCTAAAATGGATTAAATACAAAAAATCCTCATCAATCTAAACACAATACCACATAATGACAAAGCAAAAAACGTTTTTTAGTAAAACAGAAATAAAACAGAAGTATTCAGACCCTTTGCTATAAGACTCAAAATTGCACCTGAGCTCAGGTGCATCCTGTTTCCATTGATCATCCTTGAAATGTTTCTACATCTTGATTGGAGTCCACCTGTGGTAATTTCAATTGATCGGTCATGATTTGGAAAGGCACACACCTGTCTATATAAGGTCCCACAGTTGACAGTGCATTTCAGAGCAAAAACCAAGCCATGAGGTCGAAAGAATTGTCCGTGAAGCTCCGAGACAGGATTGTGTCGAGGCATAGATCTGGGCAAGGGTACCAAAACATTTCTGCAGCATAGAAGGTCCCCAAGAACACAGTGGCCTCCATCATTCTTAAATGGAAGAAGTTTGGAACCACCAAGACTAGAGCTGGCCGACCGGCCAAACTGAGCAATCGGGGTAGAAGGGCCTTGGTCAGAGAGGTGACCAAGAACCCGAGGGTCACTGACAAAGCTCCAGAGTTCCTCTGTGGAGATGGGAGAACCTTCCAGAAGGACAACCATCTCTGCAGTACTTAACCATTCAGGCCTTTATGTTAGAGTGGCCAGACGGAAACCACATGACAGCCCCCTTGAAATTTGCCAAAAGGCACCTAAGGACTCTCAGACCTTGAGAAACAAGATTCTCTGGTCTGATGAAACCAAGTCGGAACTCTTTGGCCTGAATGCCAAGTATCAATTCTGGAGGAAACCTGGCACCATTCCTACGGTGAAGCATGGTGGTGGCAGCATTATGCTGTGGAGATGTTTTTCAGTGACAGGAAGACTAGTCAGGATTTAGACAAAGATTAACGGAGCAAATTACAGAGAGATCATTGATGAAAACCTACTCCAGAGCGCTCAGGACCTCAGACTGGGGGCGAAGATTCACCTTCAACAGGACAACGACCCTAAGCACACAGCCAAGACAACACAGGAGTGGCTTTGGGACAAGTCTCTGAATGTCCTTGAGTGGCCCAGCCAGATCCCGGACTTGAAACCGATCAAACATATCTGGAGAGACCTGAAAATAGCTGTGCAGCACACTCCCCATCCAACCTGACATAGCTTGAGAGGATCTGCAGAGAAGAATGGGAGAAACACCCCAAATACAGGTGTGCCAAGCTTGTAGCGTCATACCCAAGAAGACTAGTTGACTGTAATTGGTGCCAAAGGTGCTTCTATAAAGTACTGAGTAAAGGGTCTGAATATTTATGTAAATGTACATTTCTAAAATCCTGGTCTTGTTTTGTCATTATGGGGTATTGTGTGTAGATTGATGAGGGAAACAACAATGTAATTAATTTTAGAATAAGGCTGTAACCTACCAAAATGTGGAAAAAGTCAAGTGGTCTGAATACAGTACCAGTCAAAAGTTTGGATACACCTACTCATCAAGGTTTTTCTTTATTTGTACTATTTTCTACATTATATAATAATAGTGAAGACATCAAAACTATGAAATAACACATACTGAATCATGTAGTAACCAAACATTTTATATTTGAGATAATTCAAAGTAACCAACCTTTGCCTTGATGACAGCTTTGCACACTCTTGGCATTCTCTCAACCAGCTTTTCCAACAGTCTTGAAGGAGTTCCCACATATGCTGAGCACTTGTTGGCTGAAATTCTCCGCATTGACTGACCTTCATGTCTTAAAGTAATGATGGACTGTTGTTTCTCTTTGCTTATTTGATCTGTTCTTGCCATAATATGGTCTTGGTATTTTACCAAATAGGGCTAACTTCTGTATACCACCCCTACCTTGTCACAACACAACTGATTGGCTCAAATGCATTAAGAAGGAAAGAAATTCCACAAATGAACTTTTAACAAGTCACACCTGTTAATTGAAATGCATTCCAGGTGACTACCTCATGAAGCTGGTTGAGAGAATGCCAAGAGTGTGCAAAGCTGTCATCAAGGCAAAGGGTGGCTACTTTGAAGAATCTGATTTGTTTAACACTTTTTTGGTTACTACATGATTCCATATGTGTTATTTCATAGTTTTGATGTCTTCACTATTTTTTTTTAAATGTAGAAAATAGTCAAAATAAAGAAAAAACCTTGAAGGAGTAGGTGTGTCCAAACTTTTGACTGGTACTGTATGTACATAAATAGATTTTTTTAGATTTTTTATCTTTAGAGCTGAAGTGTGAAGAAGTTTGGTTGCATCACAAATGACCCCCTATTTCCTATGTAGTGCACTACTTTGACTCATTCATAGAGGAGATGTATGTAGGGTCACATTTGGGACGCTGCCTTAAGCTGAAACAGCTGATGGTGGACTGTGAGGGGGATGGCTGTTACACTGAAAGTCCATATCTGAGAAAAGTAACAGTGGCCTTAGGCTAAGGATGTTCAAGCCGAGGAATCCCCGAAATCTGCCAGAAGAAGAAAATTGTCTCCAAAGCAAACTGCATGGCCAAATGTGGTCGGTCGATCTATGCCAATGTGAAACTGTAAAAAGAAACGCATTAGGAAACGCTTACACTATTACAGACTGATAGTTTACAAATGCAGCAAATTGATAAAGTATGATTCGGCTTACATTTGTTCACTGTGATAATCTGAACAATGCATAATTATACTGGCGTCTGTAAGTATCAGCCATTATAAAATGTTTAAATGTAAAATTGAGTTGCAAAATTGTGTTTATAAAAAGAAAGCGACTGAAAAGAACCCCCTGAACCCCCATGTGCTACAGAAATGACTCTAGTACTAGGTCACAGGCTGTGCAGTGCGTAGTCACGGAAATGGGGTTTTGATGAGCCCCACTTCACCGCTCTCACACAAACAAGGATTCGATTCCAGCCCTACAGGCTCGTCGTCTGGCCGACCGGACCCCCTTGTAACGGAGTCAAAACCATAATAAAGCTTTGATCATCACATGAGCTCATTGAAGTGGGCACAAGTCATGACACACATAATGACTTCCATGGATGACTATAGCTAAATGTTCTTGGGTGGAAAACAACATGCTTTGTGTTTACGTGCCACTGGTTATGTGTGTCTTAATGAACAAGATTCAAATGAAAGAACTCAGGAAATGACTTTCAAAGATGTGAGAAAGCTGAGAAATGTTACCTGCTTGGCTCATTTTAATAAATGTTTGACTATTTATGTATCTATAGCAGAGCCCCGAGCGGTGTACATGCAGCTCCTTCTCTCTCGAACTAGGGAACAGACTAGTATTCCATCTTGGCCCTAGCTAGACTCTCTCCAGGTGCGTCCGGAACCTCCATCCCATCCGTCTCTCTCTCTCTCTATCGGGTTCGACACCTAACCCAACCTGGCTTCGTATATTTCATTTAGTGAAGACTTCCTAGAAAAAACAGGCTCTTTAAAGAAGTCTGGTTAATCAGGCTGAGTGCTTTCCTCTTCCCCTGGATGAGGGCTGCTGGAAGTTTAATTCTTAGCAATCTCCTTTTGGTGCTTTAGTTCAGCCAGTGTTATCACTGGACCTGGATGAAAGGGCGGGGGGGAGTCGGAAAATACAGGGGGCTAAACTCCACTGTTGGCATTGGAGGTTAGGTGCAGTTCATTGGGAATATTTAGACTCCATTGTGGCTGATGGTGGGGCACGCCTGGTAAAAACAACCCATATGTCTGGGTGGGTGTTGATTGCAAAAATGTACGTAGACAGAATGCATAATGTGTCTATAGTACTAGTTGATTAGATGAAGAAAACACTTGTTCTGAAAATATGATTCAGGTAGGCCTATACAGTGGAGGAAAAGGCAATGAAAGAAAATAGGCGTGTCAATCAATGTTCTTAAGTGTTTGCTCAGTGGCATGTTTTTAAAAAAGTAGTAGACAACTCGTATTATTAAATTGAGAGATCTGGGCATCATTAATATTGAGAGATCCGGGCATCATCTAAGCCAATATTATGACTAGAACACCTTAACATTTAAAAATATTTTGCCATTTCACGCTTCATAAAAGTTATGCATGAATTGTCAGTCATAAACTGTTAAGACCACAAATGACAGGAAGATCCGGTGTTCAGATGGAATTTTTATTCTACCTAAGGTCGCAATCGAAATGTATAGGTCATTTCCTACTGAGTAGACATATGCAGCGTTTACCGTGAACGCTGTCTCTGCTAACGCAGGGACATTGCCTTTAAATTTCAATCACGCTACAACGCTGAACTTTAGCGATACAGATTGAATCCAGCCCTAAGTCACTACAGTCAACATCTTCCTCCGCACTGGGACCACGTTCTGCGACATGAGGGATGATATTAAATATTGCAGTGGCATGGCTTTCCCTTGGTATGTAACTTTACTTCTCACATCCGCTCCAGCAGTGATATTCCAGAACAGAGAAGCTAGAGAAGATGGTGTCCGTCTCTCTCTGCTACCATTTTAAAGCCATTTTTAAACTAATCTTTGCTATTTTGATGACAGTGGATGCTTGTAGCCATTATGACTGAGTGTCCAAGTACAGTGTTACCGTATAAGTTTATGTTTGTACCACAGGAGCATGCAACCACGGGGCCCAGGGCTTGTTGCCCATATGTATTCTGTGTTTATCATTGGGCTTGCCCTACCTCCAGCTGGTCTCTTGCTGAAGGGGATTCCCAGTGAGGTGGACCTCTATGAGAACTGGACATCCCTCCAGACTTTCACACAGGTTCTGCAGCTCTACAACACACAGACAGGCAGAGCAACACAGGCCTGAGCTTCAGGTTTTACAACACACAGAGGTAGTGCAGTGTCCTGGGCTTTAAGCAGAGCCCTACACTTATGGTTTTCACTGCCTATATCTCACTATCACTGGTATCTGATCTTGTTGCAGAGACTGTATCTTTATCGACCGCCTGGATCCCCTGACATTTACTGGATGGAGGTGCATTGCATTTCTCAGATGTGTGGCATTCATACTGTAGACAAATGCATTACCATAAATTCACACTTAAACCACTTACATAGGAAGGCACACAGCAGAATGATATAAATAGAAACCGTTTATACATACCACCAAACAACAGTAGGGGTGAGTGGGGTAAGTTGAAGTATGTTACATTCAGTATGTTACATATATATACACGTACACAAAAGTATGTGGACAGCCCTTCAAATGAGTGGATTCGGCTATTCAGCTACACCCGTTGCTGACAGGTGTATAAAATCGAGCACACAGCCATGCAATCTCCATAGACAAACATTGGCAGTAGAATGGCCTTACTGAAGAGCTCAGTGACTTTCAACATGGCACCGTCATAGGATGCCACCTTTCCAACAAGTAATTTTGTCCAATTTCTGCCCTGCTAGAGATGCCCCGGTCAACTGTAAGTGCTGTTATTGTGAAGTGGAAACGTCTAGGAGCAACAACGTCTCAGCTGCGAAGGGGTAAGCTACAGAAGCTCACAGAACGGCACCACCAAGTGCTAAAGCGTTTGTCCTCGGTTGCAACACTCCCTTCCCGAGTTCCAAACTGCCTCTGGAAGCAACGTAAGTAGAAGAACTGTTCGGCGGGAGCTTCATGAAATGGGTTTCTATTGCAGAGCAGTCGCACACAAGCCTAAGATCACCATGCACAATGCCAAGCGTTGGCTGAAGTGTTGTTAAGTTGCCACCATTGGACTCTGGAGCAGTGGAAGCGCATTCTCTGGAGTGATGAATCACGCTTCACCATCTGGCAGTCCGGGGCGGACGAATCTGGGTTTGGTGGATGCCAGGAGAACGCATAGCGTAACTCTAATGTTTTTCATGGTTCGGGCCAAGCCCATTAGTTTCAGTGAAGGGAAATCTTAAGGCTACAGCATACAATGATATTCTACACGATTCTGTGCTTCCAACTTTGGCAACAGTGTAGGGAAGGCCCTTTCCTGTTTCAGCCTCTCAATGCACCAGTGCACAAAGAGGTCAATACAGAAATGGTTTTGCGAGATCGGTGTGGAAGCACTTGACTGGCAGGCACAGAGCCTTGACCTCAACCCCGTCTAACACCTTTGGGATGAATTGGAACGCCGACTGCGAGCCAGGCATAATCGCCTAACATCAGTGCCCAACCTCACTAATGCTCTTCTGGCTAAATGGAAGCAATCCTCGCAGCAATGTTCCAACATCTAGCGGAAAGCCTTCCCAGAAGAGTGGAGGCTGAAATAGCAGCAAAGGGGGGCCCAGCTCCATATTAATGCCCATGATTTTGGAATGAGATGTTGGACGAGCAGATGTCCACATACTTTTGGTCATGTAGTGTACATTTCAGGATATTGTGTATCCCTGGAAATTATCAGAATGTTTGTAAACGTTGGTTTTGAAAACATAGCTTGTCCAGAAAAAGTGGTCTCTTGGCACAATTTACCCCGGGTATGGGGTAAGTTGAGCAGCGGGACATGGGAAGTTCAGCCGCTTACAAATGTATGCACTGAATGAAATATTACCACTACCTTTTTAAAATGATATCTTTATTTCCTAAATGCAATTCAACACAATTACTTTTTTGTCATTTAATCTTTTAAAACAGACTTAACACCTTTTTTGTACCCTTTTAACATAGGCCAGGCCTTATTGTTACCTTGTGAAGAAAAAAAACTTAAATTTACCCCATGGCCATTGGCTCAATTTACCCCATGGCCATTGGTTCAATTTACCCCCATGGCCATTGGCTCAACATAACCCAAGGCAAACATTTTGTCTGTATTAGCCCACACAGCTACAAGGATACAATTTCATGGTAGATTTTGGACCTCATATTGAAGCTTGTAGAGACACATTAATTTGCTTCAGTTGTTTTTTTACCTAACTTGCTTACCACTTTCTTACCACAGCTGTGCCCTGGACACCATATGTGAATCGATTGCCCACCATCTATCTTCAGAGCTCGTGCTGCTAGGTGACCTAAACTGGGACATGCTTAACACCCCGGCCATCCTACAATCTCACACATGCCCTCAATCTCACACAAATGATCAATGAACCTACCAGGTACAACCCCAAATCTGTAAACACGGGCACCCTCATAGATATCATCCTAAACAACTTGCCCTCCAAATACACCTCTGCTGTTTTCAACCAAGATCTCAGCGATCACTGTCTCATTGCCTGCATCCGTAATGGGTCTGCGGTCAAACAACCACCCCTCACCACTGTCAAACGCTCCCTAAAACACGTCAGCGAGCAGGCCTTTCTAATCGACCTGGCCCGGGTATCCTGGAAGGATATTGACCTCATCCCATCAGTAGAGGATACCTGGTTATTCTTTAAAAGTGCCTTCCTCACCATCTTAAAAAAGCATGTTCCATTCAAAAAAAATTAGAACCAGGAACAGATATAGCCCTTGGTTCACTCCAGACCTGACTGCCCTTGACCAGCACAAACACATCCTGTGGTGTACCGCATTAGCATCGAATAGCCCCCGTGATATGCAACTTTTCAGGGAAGTCAGGAACCAATATACACAGGCAGTTAGGAAAGCTAAGGCTAGCTTTTTCAAACTGAAATTTGCATCCTGTAGCACAAACTCAAAAAAGTTCTGGGACACTGTAAAGTCCATGGAGAATAAGAGCACCCCCTCCCAGCTGCCCACTGTACTGAGGCTAGGAAACACTGTCACCACTGATAAATCCACTATAATTGAGAATTTCAATAAGCATTTTTCTACGGCTGGCCATGCTTTCCACCTGGCTACCTCTACCCCGGTAAACTTCACTGCACCCCCCACAGCAACTCACCCAAGCCTCTCCCATTTCTCCTTCACACAAATCCAAATAGCTGATGTTCTGAAAGAGCTGCAAAATCTGGACCCTTAAAAATCAGCCGGGCTAGACAATCTGGACCCTCTCTTTCTAAAATTATCTGCCGAAATTTTTGCAACCCTTATTAGTAGCCTGTTCAACCTCTCTTTCGTATCGTCTGAGATCCCCAAAGATTGGAAAGCTGCCGCGATCATCCCCCTCTTCAAAGGGGGAGACACTCTAGACCCAAACTGCTACAGACCTATTTCTATCCTACCCTGGCTTTCTAAGGTCTTCGAAAGCCAAGTTAACAAACAGATTAAATCCCACCGTACCTTCTCCGCTATGCAATCTGGTTTCAGAGCTGGTCATGGGCGCGCCTCAGCCACACTCAAGGTCCTAAATGATATCATAACCGCCATCGATAAGAGACATTACCGTGCAGCCGTAATCATTGACCTGGCCAAGGCTTTCGACTCTGTCAATCACCACATTCTTATCGGCAGACTCAACAGCCTTGGTTTCTCAAATGACTGCATCGCCTGGTTCACCAACTACTTCTCTGATAGAGTTCAGAGAGTCAAATCGGAGGGCCTGTTGTCCGGACCTCTGGCAGTCTCTATGGGGGTGCCACAGGGTTCAATTCTTGGGTCGACTCTCTTCTCTGTAAACATCAATGATGTCGCTCTTGCTGCTGGTGATTCTCTGATCCACCTCTACGCAGACGACAACATTCTGTATACTTCTGGCCCTTCTTTGGATACTGTGTTAACTAACCTCCAGACGAGCTCAATGCCATACAACTCTCCTTCCGTGGCCTCCAACTGCTCTTAAATACAAGTAAAACTAAATGCATGCTCTTCAACCGATCACTGCCCGCACCCGCCCGCCCATCCAGCATCACTACTCTGGACGGTTCTGACTTAGAATATGTGGACAACTACAAATACCTACGTGTCTGGCTAGACTGTAAACTCTCCTTCCAGACTCACATTAAGCATCTTCAATCCAAAATGAAATCTAGAATCGGCTTCCTATTTCGCAACAAAGCATCCTTCACTCATGCTGCCAAACATACCCTCGTAAAACTGACCATCCTACCGATCCTCGACTTCGGCGATGTCACTTACAAAATAGCCTCCAACACTCTACTCAACAAATTGGATGCAGTCTATCACAGTGCCATCCGTTTTGTCACCAAAGCCCCATATACTACCCACCACTTCGACATGTACACTCTCTTTGGCTGGCCCTAGTTTTAAGCACCAGCTATCAGAGCAGCTCACAGATCCCTGTATCTGTACATAACCCATCTGTAAATAGCCCATCCAACTACCTCATCCCCATACTGTATTTATTTATTTATCTTGCTCCTTTGCACACCAGTATCTCTACTTGCACATTCATCTTCTGCTCATCTATCACTCCAGTGTTTAATTGGTATATTGTAATTACTTCGCCACCATGGCCTATTTATTGCCTTACCTCCCTTATCTTACCTCATTTGCACACACTGTATATAGACTTTTTCTACTGTATTATTGACTGTATGTTTGCTTATTCCATGTGTAACTCTGTTGTTGTATGTGTCTTACTGCTTTGCTTTATCTTGGCCAGGTCGCAGTTGTAAATGAGAACTTGTTCTCAACTAGCCTACCTGGTTAAATAAAGGTGAAATAAAAATGTTAAAAAATAATAATGTGGTTTCTTCCATCTCATGAAATGAGGACCTAAATATTTTGTCAAATTATTCATTTTGTGAAAGGTTTCCTAGAAACAAGGGTGGCTCAACAACTTACGCCACTCTCTCTTATACAAATGCAAGTACAACTGAATAATATTATTGTCAGGGTTACATGGTAAACACTTGAACCAGGTTATGTAGACAAACAGTGCAATTAGTGCAGCCAATGAACACAGTGAGGGGTGTCATAGTAATTAAGATAATGAGGGATGAAAAAGTGGAACTGTTCAAAAATTATATTTTACAGCATGTCAAGATGTTGAATACATGGGGCATTTATTTACATAATTTTATGTTAACATGATTAGATATATTAGAATACATAATGTTCATATCAACAATCATTATTGTTACATTTCATTTACTTTCATCATTGTTTCATTATTTCATTTATTATTTATTTTGTTTCAAATAATGCATAATGAGCGTCGTCAATACGGGAAACATGATATACAATGTGAGCTAATAAGATATGAGATTTTTTTTTAAATTGAGTTGAATGTTCATAGAAAGGGCCTGAGATCAAAGTCAATATTCAAATTACTACTAGTAGAAGGGTCTCAATGTTACCTCCTTTCCTTGGTAGAGTAACACGCTCGATACCTGTGTATTTGAGGGAGGAGATAGGATGGTTCGCTTTAACAAAGTGGGCTGCTACTGGGTAGTAATTGTTCTTACACCTGATTGAGCTGCGGTGTTCAACAATTCGTTGTTTTAATTGTCTTTTCCTTTGCCCAACGTAAGCTTTACTGCACAAACAGGTGATGAGATAGATGACCCCCTTTGTCTTACATGAGATGACACCCCTGACAGGGATTTTTCGTCCGTATGCGAGGATCTGAAGAAGGATACTGTTGCACTTTGCACATGAAGCACATTTGTAATTCCCATTTGGGATGGGTGCCAATAGTGTCTGAGTGGGCTCAAGGGGCAGATCTGATCTCACTAGGCTTTCCCCAATGTTGTGGCCTTGCTTGTAGACCACCAAGTGGGGTTCCTGGAAAAGGTGTGCTATTTGTTTTGGTCAGATTGCAGAATACAGCATTGTTTTTTCAGGATAGCACTTGGTGTACTTCGGGCAAAAGCCTGATGCTTTGTTTTTATTTTTTGGCTTAGTTTTGAGTAGTTCCTCTCAGTGTATTTGGGATATTTTCACCAGTAAGAGTTATGTATTTGTAGCCTCTCATTTAGAATTTGTCAGACATTTTCTTCGCATTGGTGTCAAAATCGGACTGTTGGCCACAGATGCGTTCAACCTTACAAAACTGTCTATATCGTAAACCATTCTTGGGTGGGAGGGGATGCATACTGTCTGCGCATAGCAGGATGCTGCAGTCTGTGGGCTTTGTGTACAAGTCAGTGTGCAATGTGGCATTCTCTTTAATGATCCATCAGTCTGCATTGTGCATTTGAGATATCCATAGCTCTCATTTAGCAGAGTGTGGAATTAATTTAGCTCCTGCTGACTTTCTCCCCAAAGGACAGACTTCATTTATGTATCTCTTCCACATGAGGATTTTAGACAGGAAGGGGTGTGTCTCTGTTTTGTAAATGACCTCTTCCTCAAATGGTCCCACATATAGATTAGCATAGTTGCTGGCAAAGGTGGAACCCATTGCCACACCCCTAATCTGGCGAAAAAAGTCTGATTCAAATACAAAGTAATTGTTGGATAATACCAGAGTCGCAGGATGCATTCACTGGATGGAGCAAGGGTAGGGTCTCTGTTGGAGTAAGGTTTTTTTAGGGCTTGTAGACCTCAAATGAGTGGGATGTTGGCCAATATGGTGCCCTCTGGCACTGTGCCCCTCCCCCAAATGAGATCATGTGACTAGTGCCTTTGACATGTGATGGGAGATTCTCAACCATTGAGTTGATGTGATGATCCACAAACTTGGAAATTTGTTAGATGTCATTGAGTCGACAGGTTGACTGGTTGTCATTGAGGCGATAGGTTGCTATACCCATTAATTGTTTGGAAAGATAATTAAGAGTAACTTTTTTTCTTTTTATAGTTTACTCTCTGTTTAGTCAGCACCGCTACAAAAAACAATTGGGGTGTGCATCATCTTATACCTTTTACTACTTGGGTTATACTGTAAAACATTAATAAATACATGTAATATTTACTGATGATTCAGCAATATTACATAGGTTTTCTTAAAAACACAATGGTTATTACAAATACTGAATTACTTAGCTAGTGCAAACAAAAAAAATGTAAATACAAAAATAAGAACTAGCCATTAACATTGGCTACATTGGCATTAGATGACGACGTGATGTTACCTGTTTTGGGCCCCAGAGAGGAGCTGCATCAGGGGGAGCCAGCAGGCAGTCAGGCCCTCCAGTGAGGAGTTGCTGTTGTCCTCCAGACAGAGTTCTACCAGGAGGACCTGTTTTCTCAAACCGGGTGGCTGGGAGGGAGGGAGGGAGGGAGATAGGGAGAGAAATATAGAGACAGAGACAGATATACAGAGAGAGTTTACCTAGCAGTGCTGGGTACTTCAACCTGTTACTGACGGCCGCTACTAGCGCTGCTGACAGGCACTACTGGTGCGTTACCACTTAAGTGCCTCCAATTCGTCAATGTCAGCCGTTTTAGTCCTGCTGTGAGGAGCCCTGATGCAGCTCCTCAACTCATTGGTGCCAGCCATCAGCAGAAAGCTGCTGTGAGTGTTAGTAGGTCAGGAAGAACGAACTGCTACTGGGTGTCTAAAACTATCCATCCAGGCCATTTAAAATGTTTCCATATACTGTAATCCAACATGCAGGAGTAATGTTGGTAGCACTTCATTTTACACCCTGGTTGGTTTCATCTAGTACTTCCCTGGTATTTAGGCCCACATGGTCTCAACTAACAATCATTGATATGCTGACTATGTATTTTACCTCAGTGAGATTGTTTCCCGTCAGGTCCAGTGTGTTGTGCAGAGCACAGTTGTCCAGGCTTTCTACACTGGACAGATATTTGTGAGACAGGTCCGGGTGTAGCAGCGTGTACACCTCTCTCTGTCTTGTAATACTGATCAGCTGGTTGTGGTCCAGCAATAACGTCTACAGCCTCTTCAACGGCTCCAGACCATCTTAGAAGAAGAAAAAGGCTTTATTGTGCATTTAATGTCAATTGTTCTATAAATACACACTAAGAAATTAGGGTTCCTCAAGGTTTCTGTGGGAAGGGTGATGGTTCTATGAGTAACTTGGCTTTTTCATCACTTGGCTCTGTCATATCCTCACATGGTCTCTCCTATCATTGCTATGCAGACGACACACAATTAATCTTCTCCTTTCCCCCCTCTGATAACCAGGTGGTGAATCGCATCTCTGCATGTCTGGCAGACATATCAGTGTGGATGACGGATCACCACCTCAAGCTGAACCTCGGCAAGACGGAGCTGCTCTTCCTCCCGGGGAAGGACTGCCCGTTCCATGATCTCGCCATCACGGTTGACAACTCCATTGTGTCCTCCTCCCAGAGTGCTAAGAACCTTGGCGTGATCCTGGACAACACCCTGTCGTTCTCAACTAACATCAAGGCGGTGACCCGTTCCTGTAGGTTCATGCTCTACAACATTCGCAGAGTACGACCCTGCCTCACGCAGGAAGCGGCGCAGGTCCTAATCCAGGCACTTGTCATCTCCCGTCTGGATTACTGCAACTCGCTGTTGGCTGGGCTCCCTGCCTGTGCCATTAAACCCCTACAACTCATCCAGAACGCCGCAGCCCGTCTGGTGTTCAACTTTCCCAAGTTCTCTCACGTCACCCCGCTCCTCCGCTCTCTCCACTGGCTTCCAGTTGAAGCTCGCATCCGCTACAAGACCATGGTGCTTGCCTACGGAGCTGTGAGGGGAACGGCACCTCCGTACCTTCAGGCTCTGATCAGGCCCTACACCCAAACAAGGGCACTGCGTTCATCCACCTCTGGCCTGCTCGCCTCCCTACCTCTGAGGAAGTACAGTTCCCGCTCAGCCCAGTCAAAACTGTTCGCTGCTCTGGCACCCCAATGGTGGAACAAACTCCCTCACGACGCCAGGTCAGCGGAGTCAATCACCACCTTCCGGAGACACCTGAAACCCCACCTCTTTAAGGAATACCTAGGATAGGATAAAGTAATCCTTCTAACCCCCCCCTCCCCCCCCTTAAAAGAGTTAGATGCACTATTGTAAAGTGGTTGTTCCACTGGATATCATAAGGTGAATGCACCAATTTGTAAGTCGCTCTGGATAAGAGCGTCTGCTAAATGACTTAAATGTAATGTAAATGTAACCATAATAACTCAAAGAACCCTTAGACTTTCAATGGATCTTTGCTATTCACAATAGTTTGTTCACTTTTAGTGATAATTGAAAAGTAGGGGCGGAGGCTCATTCACATATTTTGGGGTGTGGTTTGACCACAGTGCTTTTTGTGCTCCTGGGCGTGAGAGTGTCCTTCCAGTTTATCTAAACTGTTGTGTCATGTCATGACGTGTAAAATAGGACTATGGCCAGTGATGGTGTCCTGTGAAAGGCTCATGGCCTTGCATCAATTGAGAGCTGTTGTTTAAATCAGTGGTTCACAAATATCCCCTCAGGAACTCCCAGCTGTTGTAGAATTAGCATAACTTGTTCATTAGCAAAAACAACCTGTATTGTTCTTCAAAAGGTTATTTCTAGAACCTTTGAGATTGAGAAAGGTTCTTTATTGAACCATTCTCCATGAAGGTTATATAAAAAATAACATTATAAAGGGTTCTATACAGCAGTGGTTCCCAAACTTTTTTTAAGGAACTCCAGCTTTCAACTTACTCTTGAAAGTTGTAATAGTAGAATGCACAAGGTGCAATTTCGAAACGGGGTAGTGTATCATCAGTTTTCCTCTTGTCATGTCAGTCATTGCATACCTTAGAGAGCTATTTGTTACTTGACAGAAATGTCCAGATCAACTAGCCCATGTCGGCTAACGTTTTTTTAGCTAGGTTTTTTAGACCCTAGATTGTGTAATATTTGAGTTACTCAAATATCACATGAATACACATTAGACATGGCAAATTGCAAGAAAATTAGCTTTAAAACGGCAAAATGTTCTCTGCATCCCATGACAAAATGTGTATAACTACAGGAAATAAGCTTTAAACCTGCAAAATGTTTCCCAATGATGGAAGGGGGGCCTGAGTGAAAAAGTTTGGGAACCCCTGCAGCATCAAAATGGGTTGTAACATTAGCGGAACCCTTTTTGGTGCTATATAGATTTTTTTTAAATTCGTTATTCATAGAACCTTAGGAAAGAGTTCTTTTATAGCAACATAAAGGTTCCATTTTGAACCGTAGGAGCATGGTTCTTTATAGAACCTTCAAAAAAGGGTTCTATATAGCACCAAAAAGTGATCCGCTATCGTTACGAGCCAAAGAACCCTTATTTTGAACTATATAGAACCATTTGTTTTTAGTGTGTAGTAGATAATGACATGTTGATGTTTCAATTGCATACCCAAAAGAGTATAATCTGACAAAATCTGCAAGGTCTGCTGTTCACGGTAACTAAGTCACATTTCAATACATATTGAGCAGCAACAGCGGAGGAGTGGAGACTAAGTCCAGAGGCTGCAAAAGAAGAGATATACTGCTCTCTAGTGGACAGCAGTGGTTACAACCAGAGACATCATAACGGGTAGTTATCTAATATTTTTTTACTTCAAAACATATAAAATCAGTGTGTTTCACATATGTAAACTCTATTTGGTGGCTATTTAAAGTTTAAAGAGGGATCCTGAGCTCAGCTTACCGATGTGGGTGATGGGGCTGTGGGAGAGCTCCAGAATGTCCAGGTCCACAGCACCACCTGGATGGATGTCAGACAGTTCCGACAAAGTAGAAGAACTCTGAGGTTAGCCAGATTCTCACAGTCCACAAACATAATCGAGTTGTCCTGTACACGCATGACAATCAGAGCATGTTCAAGTTTTCAAATTCCAAAGATTTTATATTTTCACATGCTCATTTTTATCACTGTGGCGGACAGTATGTGTTGCATGTAAATAAAATAAAATAAATGTTATTGGTCACATACACATGGTTAGCATATGTTAATGCGTGTTTTGCGAAATGCTTGTGCTTCTAGTTCCAACAGTACAGTAATATCTAACAAGTAATCTAACAATTCCCAACAACTACCTAATACACAAGAAACCTAAAGGGGTGAATGAGAATATGTACATATAAGTATATAGATGAGCGATGGCCGAGCGGCATAGGCAAGATGCAGTAGATGGTATAAAATACAGTATATACATGTGATATGAATAATGTAAGATATGTAAACATTATAAAATTGCATTATTTAAAGTGGCATTGTTTAAAGTGACTAGTGATCCATTTATTAAAGTGTCCAGTGATTGGGTCTCAATGTAGGCAGCAGCCTCTCTGAGTTAGTGCTGGCTGTTTAACAGTCTGATGGCCTTGAGATAGAAGCTGTTTCTCAATCTCTCGGTCCCTGCTTTGATGCACCTGTACTGACCTCGCCTTCTGGATGATAGCAGTGTGAACAGGCAGTGGCTCGGGTGGCTAATATAACAGTAGTATTCCAGAACATATACTATATAGCACAGAGAAAGTATGCAGTGTATGCTTGTAGTATGTAGTAATGTATCAGTGTAAAAAAATGGCTGGCTTTCAGTGTCATTAGCTTATAGCTTATACAGCATGTATAAGTGGTGTATTTACATGTACATCAATCTAGGAATGTAAGCACACAGCGTCTCATGGTGAGGGACTGCAGTCTGTGGCATTGGGACAAAGTAGAGAGGCTACAGACAGGGAGATCCTCCAGAACAACTGTGGTCACCTGCATGGGAAGGTACATGTAGAGCCCAGTCAGTAAAAAGTTGGTTTTGGTTTTGTTATGACTGTTTTGCAGACCTGGGTTTAATACATTTAAATATCCTACTTGTAGTCTAGTATCATACTTTTAGTTTGGAAGAATAAAAAAAGGTGAAAACTCCTAGCTAAATCAAGCACAAATAAAACATCGCTTATTTTTCTGGATTCACATTTTAGATCATGCAGGTTCCCTCCTGAAGTGTGTGGGGATGTTTTTCATCGGCAAGGACTGGGAAACTGGTCAGAATTGAAGGAATGATGGATGGCGCTAAATACAGGGAAAATCTTGAGGGAAACCAGTTTCAGTCTCCCAGAGATTTGAGACTGGGATGGAGGTTCACCTTCCAGCAGGACAATGACCCTAAGCATACTGCTAAAGCAACACTCGAATGGTTTAAGGGGAAAAATGTAAATGTCTTGGAATGGCCTAGTCAAAGCCCAGACCTCAATCCAATTGGGAATCTGTGGTATGATTTAAAGATTGCTGTACACCAGCGGAACCCTTCCAACTTGAAGGAGCTGGAACAATTTTGCCTTGAAGAATGGGCAAAAATCCCAGTGGCTAGATGTGCCAAGCTTATAGAGACATACCCCAAGGACTTGCAGATGTAATTGCTGCAAAAGGTGGCTCTACAAAGTATTGACTTTGGGGGGGTGAATAGTTATGCACGCTCAAGTTTTCCATTTTTTGTCTTATTGTTTGTTAATTTCACAATATAAAATATTTTGCATCTTCAAAGTAGTAGGCATGTTGTGTAAATCAAAATATACAACCCCCACCCAAAATCTATTTTAATTCCAGGTTGTAAGGCAACAAAATAGGAAAAATGCAAAGGGGGGTGAATACCTTCGCAAGCCTCTGTAGATAACTAAATAAACTTCGGTTAGTGCTAAATACGGATGCTAGAATCTTGACTAGAACCAGAAAAATGTATAATATTACTCCAGTGCTAGCCTCTACACTGGCTTCCTGTTAAGGCTAGGGTGTATTTCAAGGTTTTACTGCTAACCTACAAAACATTGCATGGACTTGCTCCTACCTATCTCTCCAATTTGGTCCTGCCGTACATACCTACATGTACGCTACGGTCACAAGACACAGGCCTCCTTATTGCCCCTAGAATTTCTAAGCAAACAGCTGGAGGCAGGGCTTTCTCCGATAAAGCTACATTTTTATGGAATGGTCTGGCTATCCATTTGAGAGAAGCTGACTAAGTCTTGCCCTTTAAGTCTTTACTGAAGACTCATCTCAGTAGTAGCCATGATTGAGTGTAGTCTGGCCAAGGGGTGCGATGGTGAACAGCAAGGCACTGGACTGACGAACTGCCCTGTTGTCTCTGCCTGGCCACCTCCCCTCTCTCCACTGGGACTCTCTGCCTCTGACCCTGTTACAGGGGCTGAGTCACTGACTTACTAGTGCTTTTCCATGCTGTCCCAAGGAGGGGTGCATCATGTCGTGCAAGGCTTTTTTGCTATACTCAACTTGAGTGGGTTGAGTCACTGACGTGATCTTCCTGTCTGGTTTTGCGCCCCCTCGGGCTCGTGCGGTGGAGGAGATCTTCGTGGGCTATATATACTCAGCCTTGTCTCAGGGTAGTAAGTTGGTGGTCTGTTGATATCCCTCTAGTGGTGTGGGGGCTGTGCTTTGGCAAAGTGGGTGGGGTTATATCCTGCCTGGTTGGCCCTGTCCAGCCTTCAGTATCTATGCTGCAGTAATCTATGTGCCGGGGGGGCTAGGGTCAGTCTGTCCTATCTGGTGAAATTCTCCTGTCTTATCTGGTGTCCTGTGTGAACTTAAGTATGCTCCCTCTAATTTTCCCATCTTTCTCTCTCTCTCCCTCCCCCCTTCCGGGGGACCTGAGCCCTAAGACCATGCCTCAGGCCTACCTGGCCTGATGACAACTGACTGTCCACGTCCGCAGTCCACCTGGTCGTGCTGCTGATCCAGTTTCTGCTGTTCTGCCTGCGGCTATTGAACCCTGACCTGTTCACCCAACGTGCTACTTTGTCCCAACCTGCTGTTTTCGACCCTCGCTCTCGCTCTCTCTCGCTCACCTGCTGTCTTGACCTCTGAATGCTCAACTATGAAAAGCCAACTGACGTTTACTCCTGAGGTGCTGACCTGTTGCATCCTCTACAACCACTGTGATTATTATTTGACCCTGCTGGTCATCTATGAATGTTTGAACATCTTGAAGAACGATCTAGCCTTAATGGCCATGTACTCTTATAATCTCCACCCGGCACAGCCAGAAGAGGACTGGCCATCCCTCAGAGTCTGGTTCCTCTCTAGGTTTCTTCCTAGGTTCCTGACTTTCTAGGGAGTTTTTCCTGGTCACCGTGCTTCTACATTTGCATTGCTTGCTGTTTTGAGGTTTTAAGCTGGGTTTCTGTATAAGTATTTTGTGACATCTACTGATGTAAAAAGGGCTTTATAAATAAATGTGATTTGATTTGATTCAGTCGCTGTTCCTGCTGTTCTCTCCTGGACATCTCCTCCCTTTCCTTCCTCCTCCTCGCACCTTCTCTCTTCCTCTCTTCTGCGGTGGAGCTCAACCCATGTCCAACGGTGTGCCTGGAACAGCATGCCGGGAGGCCTCTGAGGGCAGCCTGGATAGTGATGACCACCCTTCAGGGAGACTGGTGCGTCTTCCTGCTGCACCTACTCAAAAGCCCTCATCTCCTCTTCCATCTGTCTCAGGAGGCTGCTGATCAGCTCCTGGTACGTGTGAGAGAATGGAGAGGAGTAGTTAACCAATAAAAACTGAAAAGAAAGATATGCCCAATCTGAAAACACTTCCGCACTAGTCCCTACCCATAGCCAATGTTTCAGTGTTGGCATATAAAAAGAAATGTGATTGAATCTGGCCCACCTGCTGTTTCAGCAACTTTTGTTAAAGCTTCTCTTATGTCTCTCTTTCTCTCATCTCCTCCATGTGTGTAGGGTGAAGCTACAGACAGACAATAATATAACATGGAAATGGGAGAAACTGATGATATGAACTGTCAACCACATTGCCTTATTCTATCCTCCTCCAGCTCCTCCTCAAAGACTCTCCGTCTGCGTTTCCACCACTCCTCCCTTTCTCTCTGCTTCTTCTGCTCCTTCTCTCGCTCCACCTCGTATTCCACAATTCAACTCTCACCCCCCTCTTTCAACTTACGCTCCAAAGCTTTCAGTTCCAAACTGAGTTTAGTTTCAGACTCTAGATATGCATCACATTCAATATAATCTGTCTCAAAGAGAAAGACACAGGTCACAGCTCGTTTAGTTTGAAGAATATAATTATAGGCCTGGTTACATTGAGGCAAGAATTCACAGGAGGTTGGTGGCACCTTAATTGGGGAGAACGGGCTTGTGTTAATGGCTGGAGCCAATTAGTGAAATGGTATCAACTACATCAAACACATAGTTTCCATGTGTTTGATGCCATTCCATTGGTTCCGTTCCAGCCGTTATTATGAGCCGTCCTCCCTTCAGCAGCCTCCACTGCATAACAGACAGTGTGCAGCACCCCAGTGCAGGTGTGTAAAGACTTTTGTGTATGTGATACATATGCCCACTAGATGTCATTCTTGCAGTGGAGGCTTCTCAGAGGAGGAAGGAGAGGACCATCCTCCCCAGTGAAATTTCATAAAAATAAAAATCGTGAAACATTAAAAAAGTTATCCTTTTAAGATAAAACTATACTAAATATATTTATATTTCACCAAATAATTGTTTAAAATACACTGTTTTGCAATGAAGGTCTTCAGTAACTTCAACAGCACTGTCTGGGGTAGCACCAGGGTGTAACCGGAGGACAGCTAGCTTCCGTCCTCCTCTTAATACATTGACTTCAATACAAAACCTAGGAGGCAGGTAGGCCTCACCCCCTTCCATAGACATACATGGTAATTATGACCACTTCCGGAGGACGCCCTCCAAACAATCAACGCTTTTGCAGTATGAACTGACATGTTGCCCATCCAATCATAGATGTAGGATTAGAGAACGAACCTAGTGTGTTGTATTGGGATTGTGACACAGAGAATTATGGGGGTTCTACGTGTTGAGAAGCTTGGTGACATTGTTGGATAGAGATTAAAAGTGAAGAGTGATAGTTGAGAATTTTTGGGACATTATTCAATTCAAATATTATGTATTTTCTAAATTGTTTTCTGGGTTTAGAACTTTATTTTTGTGTCCAGTTAGTGCAATTTATTTAAAAATTCCTTGCTAACTTCAGTAGCTAGCTAGCTACCAGCGAGAGTGTGCAGTTTTCTCCGCCAGAATGGTAGAATGGCCTATGCTACCGTTCTACCATTCTAAACATTAAAAATCTGACATGCTGTATGGGATGAAAATGAGACTCTTTTTCCATCTGATCAACTAGGCTACTAATAAGAGCAGCTGCATACAGCCTATGCCCCCTGTCCGTCTGGTCAGGGTAAACTAATTTGTAACGTTATGTATTTATAATCCATTTGTGTGTCAGGAGAAAATGTCATCTAAATTGAGCTGGCTAGTTAGCCTATACGTTTTTAATCCAAAATTATTAGCTGGAATTAATCGATCTACATAATAGCGATGGCAGATGTGAGTCGTTTTTTTAAGAGGCCTATAGTTGCATAGGCCTGCATGATGTAAACATGCATAAAGCAAGCTCCGCCCTGTGAGTTCTACTGTCCATCAGTTGCTGTCTCTGTATCTGGGTATAGGAAATCCCCCTCATAATCTAGTCTAAATGTAATTTATATGAACAAATATAAGGTAGCTGCAGTTTGACAGGGTTATCATCCCTTCAGGGCCAGGAGTTTTTTTAAACCATGTGACCCGATTAGAAAAAAACTGGTCCCATCACACCCCATGTAAAACCTTTTAACATCTGATTAATCACTGTCATACCTTATAGGGTCCAAAGGTTTACTAGTTAGGTTAACATATAAGGAAATACTCCAGGCCCCAGGGTGTAAACATTGCCCCACCGCTCTGGGACCTATGGTGCCACCAGTCTGCTTGCAGTTGTCAGTTATGGTCAGGTATGTGGATGATCAGGGCTTTATTCAGGAATGTTTCTTGGGCTACTTTGTTGTAAGTGGGCGAGATGCGCAGTCTGTGTTTGTCTTTATGCATTTTGAGATGTCTGAGTTTAACTTCATAGAGAATCTCCTTGACAAAACCTACGATGGCGCAGCTGTAATGGAATGCATCTGCTATTTGTATTTACAACTAAGTCCCCTCATGTTCCCTGATTTAAGAGGTGATGACTACTCTACTCCACTACCATTGTCAACTTTCTCCTGACATGAACTGAAGCCACAACGTCTCATGTCCTCGCTCATACACTGGCACATTGAGTGTTTCCCTTCCAAGCACTGTGAGTACCCTTATCAATTTTCTCTCATTACTGTATGTAGACTCAATCACATACACAATCACATCATTACTCATCAAAGATTTTACTCCTTGCTTGGACTAACTCATTCTTAGCTCTTTTGTCTATTGTGTTATTGTTTTTCGTCTTCCCAGTAAAATCCTGTCCTGCACTGGTCAGGCCTCTGAACACCTCAACTCAATGCCACATACCCTCATTCAATCACTGCTGTGATCCCTTTCCAACATGGTCTAAGTACCCCCCTCATTCCCCTTCCCCATAATATTGTACTATAAATGTCTATATTGAATGCTTTAGGTTCAAATAATTAGTCTTTGATGATTTTTGGGAACACACTTTCTGGTCTTTGTGCGTTCCGCGTTATGCCGTGGGTCTCCCATCCTCCTCCATTTTTTTAAGTCACCAGCCTCCACTGGCCTACACATTTCTAAGTTACCAAACAGTACACAAGCTCTCAGTTCCAGTTACTGGCTAATAAAGAAACCGACTCACATCATCTTCATCAGCATCATGTTCATCAGCAGATGAGTAAACGTCTTCCTTCTCAGAATGATCTAATTCAACGTCGTCAGAGGAGGAGATGATGCTCAGTTTGCTTCTTGATTGACATCCATGGTATTGCAGCGTCAGGAAACACTGGGGTGAAATTTTCACAAAATGTTGCTGTTATTTTTGTCTGTGTTTTGAACACTTTGCTAACCTGCTTACTAACCAGGAGCGTGCAAATAATTCCATCTGTGTCTAAATGAAACTGTGGTCACTATGGAAACCTAGGAGAACCCTATGGAGCGCCACTAACGACAAACCATCGACAAACTTAACCCTTCAGGGTGTTGCCATATACCATTTCTCTACTGTTATTTTATACCTCAATGTTCTCTACATTTCATTGCTAGACTACTCTGAATCATAGAGTTGGCTCTAGCTTACTACTCCACAAATTGTTTTCATTTTTTTTTTTTTATCTGCATATTGACTTTATGTTTTAAAGAGCTTTAGCCTACTAGTTGAGTACATTTGGTGTGGAAAGTACATTGTAGTTAAGGCTGTCCTCTTGTGGACATTCAGAGCATTGCAAGATCTCATGCAATGTTGTTCTATGGAGTTGATAAGCTATGGAGTTGATAAGCTATTGTATGGGCCTCACGTGCTGTGTGAAGTTCTCTCAATTCAATTCAGTTTAATTCAATGTGATTTATTGGCATGACGTAACAATGTACATATTGCTAAAGCTTACTTTGGAGATTTACAATATTAACATAATTAAAATAATAATAATCAATATTGTCAACCGGACAACAGTAAGAACTATAATCAAGGGTCAAAATAACCATACCTTGAGCAATAACAATAAGCATAGATAACATGTGCAGGTTGGTTGGTCTGTCAGACACTGTCCCTCATCTTATGGCAGGCAGCAATGTAGTGCGCTGCCAACCCACAGCTCTCTGCATCCTCCCCCCAACAGGATGGGTATACTATTCTCATCAGAGTGGTCTTTGAAACCTTGAATACGTTTTTCAGATTTGGGGAAATTACGCTATCTAATTGTTTCATATTTTTGACATTTTGTCAGGAAATGCAGCTCTGTCTCGGGTTCTGCTGTGGTGCAGTGGTTGCACAGTCTTTTCTCTACAGGGAGCCAGGTTTCCCTGTGTCTACCCTTCTCAATGGCAAGGCTGTGCTCACTGAGCCTGTACTTTGTCAAGGATTTTGTAAGGTTTTGATCAGAAACCATGGTCAAATAGTTTGCCATGGTGTACTGTCGATTTAGGGCCAGATAGCACTGCATTTTGTGTCCGTGTTTCCCAATAAGTAATGTAGTTTTGTTTTGACTGTGTTGTATTTTGGTTTATTCTGATTGATTGGATGTTCTGGTCCTGAGGCTTCAGTGTGTTAGTAGAACAGGTTTGTGAACTCAGCCCCAGGACCAGCTGGATGAGGGGACTCTTTTATTTGCTCTGCTCTTGGCATTGCATGGCTTGGTAATGATATGAGAAAGGGGTCACTGTATTTTAGATGTTTCTAAAACTTCATTGTTCTTTTTTAGTGTTTATTATTAGTTGATATTGACCTAATTCTGCCCTGCATTCATTGTTTGTAGTTTTCCTCTGGATATGTAGGAGAATATCACAGACCTCTGGATGTAGGGTTTCAATTGGGTGTTTATCCCACTGGGTGAAATCTTGTTTTGCAAGTGGACCCCACACCTCCTTTCCATAAAGTGCAATTAGTTCAATGACACATTCAATTAGTTTTAGCCAAATGTTTATAGATATTTCCATTTGAATTAGCTTTTTAATGGTGTAGAATGCCCTGCGTGCTCTCGGTTAATTCACTGCCTCGTTAAGGTGTCCAGATGAGCTTATTTTTAAACCTAAGTAATTGTAGTGTGTGCAGTACTCTATATATTTTTGCATCAATTGAGAACTTTGGTTTAATTCCCTGAGATCTGGGTCTTCTCTGGAAAATAATTATTTTTGTATTTTGGAGGTTTACATCCAGGGCCCAGGTCTGGCAGTACTGCTCTAGCAGTTCCAGGCTCTGCTGTAGGCCATGTTCTGTGACAGCAGGCACAGGTCATCTGCGAAGAACAGGCATTTAACCTCTGAATTGTGGAGACTAACACCAGGGCTGAGAATTCTTCTAGAACATTGGCCAATTCATTGATGTAAATATTGAAGAGAGCAGGGCTCAAATTGCAACCCTGGCGAAGGCCTTGGCCCTGGTTAAATAATTTTGTTCCAGTATACATGGATTTAGTTATGTCATATTTTACCCCCTATACCACGTGCAATAACTTTGTAGAACCGTCCTGTATGCCAAATGGAATCAAATGTTTTTTGGAAGTCGATAAAGCAAGAGAACATGTTGGTATTATTTTGGTGGATATATTTATCTATCAGGGTGTGTAGGGTGTAAATATGATCAGTCATGCAATGTTTGGTACAGTGGGGCAAAAACGTATTTAGTCAGCCTCCAATTGTGCAAGTTCTCCCACTTAAAAAGACGAGAGAGGCCTGTAATTTTCATCATAGGTACACTTCCACTATGACAGACAAAATGAGAAAAGAAAATCCAGAAAATCACATTGTAGGATTTTTAATGAATTTATTTGCAAATTATGGTGGAAATAAGTATTTGGTCACCTACAAACAAGCAAGATTTCTGGCTCTCACAGACCTGTAACTTCTTCTTTAAGAGGCTCCTCTGTCCTCCACTCATTACCTGTATTAATGGCACCTGTTTGAACTTGTTGTCAGTATAAAAGACACCTGTCCACAACCTCAAACAGTCACACTCCAAACTCCACTATGGCCAAGACCAAAGAGCTGTCAAAGGACACCAGAAACAAAATTGTAGACCTGCACCAGGCTGGGAAGACTGAATCTGCAATAAGTAAGCAGCTTGGTTTGAAGAAATCAACTGTGGGAGCAATTATTAGGAAATGGAAGACATACAAGACCACTGATAATCTCCCTCGATCTGGGGCTCCACGCAAGATCTCACCCCGTGGGGTCAAAATGATCACAAGAACGGTGAGCAAAAATCCCAGAACCACACGGGGGGACCTAGTGAATGACCTGCAGAGAGCTGGGACCAAAGTAACAAAGCCTACCATCAGTAACACACTACGCCGCCAGGGACTCAAATCCTGCAGTGCCAGACGTGTCCCCCTGCTTAAGCCAGTACATTGTGACGACCCTCCCACTCTGTCTACCGTTTTCTCTCTCTTTGCTCTTGTTTCCTTATTAGGATGCCGGTGGGCGGAGTTGGGAGGGTCGTCAGCTACATGGGAAACACCTGGGCCCACTCTCCCAGGATAAATACACCACTTCCCCATTCATGGAGGAAACTCTCTCCAGGCAGACACCTTGATAGATTCGGTTATGTTTCATGGTGCTTTTTGGTTGTTTGTTTTAGCATCTTTCAACACTCTGCATTATCACATTCATGCATGCAAAACATTCACTTACACTACTGATTACTGATTACACACACCATTGTATATTATACCTAGTTTCGTTATTTAATAAATATATTTTATTACTCCTTATCTCCACGTGGTCTCCCTTTTGTTACGGGCTCTGAGCCGGTTCGTGACAACATGTCCAGGCCCGTCTGAAGTTTGCTAGAGAGCATTTGGATGATCCAGAAGAAGATTGGGAGAATGTCATATGGTCAGATGAAACCAAAATAGAACTTTTTGGTAAAAACTCAACTCGTCGTGTTTGGAGGACAAAGAATGCTGAGTTGCATCCAAAGAACACCATACCTACTGTGAAGCATGGGGGTGGAAACATCATGCTTTGGGGCGGTTTTTCTGCAAAGGGACCAGGACGACTGATCCGTGTAAAGGAAAGAATGAATGGGGCCATGTATCGTGAGATTTTGAGTGAAAACCTCCTTCCATCAGCAAGGGCATTGAAGATGAAACGTGGCTGGGTCTTTCAGCATGACAATGATCCCAAACACACCGCCCGTGCAACGAAGGAGTGGCTTCGTAAGAAGCATTTCAAGGTCCTGGAGTGGCCTAGCCAGTCTCCAGATCTCAACCCCATAGAAAATCTTTGGAGGGAGTTGAAAGTCCGTGTTGCCCAGCAACAGCCCCAAAACATCACTGCTCTAGAGGAGATCTGCATGGAGGAATGGGCCAAAATACCAGCAACAGTGTGTGAAAACCTTGTGAAGACTTACAGAAAACGTTTGACCTCTGTCATTGCCAACAAAGGGTATATAACAAAGTATTGAGATAAACTTTTGTTATTGACCAAATACTTATTTTCCACCATAATTTGCAAATAAATTCATTAAAAATCCTACAATGTGATTTCCTGGATTTTTTTTTCTCATTTTGTCTGTCATAGTTGAAGTGTACCTATGATGAAAATTACAGGCCTCTCTCATCTTTTTAAGTGGGAGAACTTGCACAATTGGTGGCTGACTAAATACTTTTTTGCCCCACTGTATACATCCAATTTGGCTTTTACTCAAGACGTTGTGGTTATTAAAGAAGTTTAGAACTCTTCATTTATAATACTACAGAAAACCTTCCCCAGGTTACCGTTCACACAAATGCCTCTGTAATTGTTTGGGTCAAATGTGTCTCCGTTCTTAAAGATTGGGGTTATGAGTCCTTGATTCCAGCCGTCAGGGAAATAACCTACACTCAGGATCAAATTGAACAGTTTTAATATAGCCAATTTAAATGTTGCACTAGTGAATTTGACCATCTCATTTAGGATGCCATCAGGTCCACATGCATTTTTAAATTTGAAGGCCTGAAGTTTCTTATAGAGCTCCTGGTCAGTAATTGGGGAGTTCAATTGGGGAGCTCAAACCTTTTTAGCTTTTCCTAATCCATTCAACTTCTCATGGATTTGGCGTTGTTCTGTGTTTGCATCAATTTGAACGGTGTTGTAGAGTGTTTTAAAATGGGTTGTCCATATGTCACCATTTGTTTTGCTAATTCCTTTCATTTCCATTTTGCCAAAAGTTATTTTTGTTTATGGACTCCTCAATTAGTGTCAGCTGCTTCTTTTGGGGTTCTGAGTGTACGTTTATAGAGTTTTAAAGTCTCACAGTAATTAAGGCGTAATTCACCATTATTTGGGTCTCTGTGCTTTTGGTTTGATAGTGTTCTATGTTTTTTCCTTATAATTTTACAATCTGCATCAAACCAGTCTTTTTTGGTTTGTTTTTTATCCATTTCAGTTGTGCTTCTTTTGCCATTTGCCTGAATATATTGCTGATGTTTAGATGTTAGATTGATGCCTTCTTCACTGTGGGTGGATGTGGTATCCAGAAAGTTATCTAAGAGTGTTTGGATATTTTGGTTCCAGGTTGCTTTCTGGTATTCTTCTGTGCTGTTTTTGGCCCATCTGTATGAATTTCTGATGTTGTACAGTTTACTGGGCTGTGAATGTGTGGTTGTTTCCATGTCCGTTCTTTTGAGGAACAATGTAATTTGTCTGTGATCAGACAGATGTGTTAGTGGCTTGACAGTGAATGAGCTGAGAGAGAAAGGGTCAATGTCTGTAATCATATAGTCTACTGTGCTGTGGCCAAGAGGTGAGCCATAGGTGAATCTCCCAAAAGGGTCCCCCTGTAACCTACCATTTACAAAGTTTAGACCCAGGCTTCGACAGAGCTGCAACAGATCCCTTCCGTTGTTGTTGATGGTGCTGTCACTGTTGTTTTTATGGGGGAGATTAAGACAGTTAGAAACAGTATGGCCTGTAATAAAGCTATCCCCTCGCGTGGTCGTTAGATCAGGTAGTGTTCCTGTGTGCGGATTGATGAGCACATTTCCTTGGCCCTGGAAATGGCACGTGTCCTCCTCAAGGGTGGGGAATATCTCCTCAGAGTAATATGGGGATTCTGAGGGAGGGATATATATTGCGCAAAGTAACACAACTCGTTTTTTCAGTTTTAACCAAATGTGATATCTGCCAATTTTGAGGGGATCAATTAGATTTTGTAGTTCGGATTTGTACCAAATTATGAATACTCCAAAGTCTCTGCCTCTATTGACAGAGCTGTGTTTCTGTGAAGGCACAATTACCTCTTTGTAGCCCGTGGGACAGTGAGTGACAATATCTGCCTTACACCATGTCTCCTGCAGAATGATGACAACATCTTTGAGATTATTTTTTTTTACTCCAGTGCTAAAGTCTTCAGTTCAAAGGTTGAGTTTAGGACCTGAATGTTCCACATGCTAACTGATAGCGATTTCATGTTGCAAAAAGAAAGACAGTAACTACTAACTACTAAGTTGTTCAGAGCGAGATAAACAGGGTAACAGTAAACATCTGTTCTCTTTTTCCTTCTTCCTATTCATTGAACAAGTCAACTTTTAGTACAATAGCTATGTGTGTGTGTGTGCGTGCGTGTGTTTAGTGCAGATGTATTGGAGGAGCTGTTTAATCTCACACAATCCTACAGAGTTCTCCTGTCCTCTGATGGCCTCCGCATAGCTGCGCTGGTCCTGCTGTTGGGCCCTGTGGAGTGGAGGGGGGCCAGATCTGGGCCGGGAGGCTGTCTCTCTGGTCTGGTAGAGGTGGTGTTCTGGTGTGGGGTAGTAGGCTGGGCCCGGTCCAGTCTGGCTGCGCCGATGGAGGTGGTGATGCTCTGGTGGTGGGTGGGGCATGTGGGGTGCACTGGGTCTGTTGGGGCATTGAGGGGGCCTGGGGCTCCTTGGTGGAGGAGTGGTCTGGTAAGGGTCTCTGGGTGGTCCTCTGTCCAGTGCGGCATGGGCTGTTTGTCTACCAAGTGCCACGTCCTTTAGAGACTTGGCAAACATCCTGAATGTCTGATTCCTAAGGCGGGAGTGGTCGTGCAGGTGCTCTGGGGGGATTGTTGGGTGGTGAGCAACGTGCACGTTCGTGAGTAGGCCACACCCTCTGGTGATGTCAGCGTTGACTTTCTGAATGGTACGGGGATGAAAGTCTTTGCAGGACAGCAGAGTGGAGATGGTGATGTGGGAGTTGGGGAACCACTTAGAGGCCCTCTCTGCTACTCTGTTGACCAGGCTGCCTACTCTCTCCTGCTCCTCTCGCAGGTTGTTGGTGCCAGTGTGAATAATAATGTGGCCTGGTGTGCCAAAGTCAGGCTGGGACAGGATGTAGAGTGCATCCTGCGTTTTTAGGCACCGTCTTTTGGACACCTTGTGGTGGGGGAAGAGTTTATCCTCTTGGATTAGTTTCCTATTTGAGTCAATGAGGATGGCCACCTCAGTGAGTTTTACCAGAGGGACTGGGGTACACATGGTCTATGTACCAGGAGGGGCGTGTGGGGGTATGTCGGGGGGCTAGACAGCTTCTCTCTGTAGTAGGTGTCCCCATGTGAGCCTCCTTGTTGACTGGGGGTGTGGATAAAGGGTGGTCGGTATGGGGGGGTAGTGGCTGTGGGTGGGTCAGTGGGGGGGGGGGGGGGGGGGGTCGTGGTGAGGGGCTGCAGCTTCTCTCTAGGAGTCTCTACAGTCTGTTCTCTATGCTGCAGCGCCCTCTTGATGACAGACAACTCATTTGCCATCTCCTCCTTTACCTGCACTAGCTCTCTCCTCATGGTGGCCTTTACCTCCTCAAGCGCTGTGGTAAGCCTCTCTCTCAGCTCCTGGACAGAGTTCTTCAGCGGTGTCCTGCACTGGTTGATCTGGTCCTGTAGAAGCTCTGTGTCTGGGCTGGTGGTGGTGTAGCTGGGGGGCTGCTCCTTCAGCTCAGTAACCCATACCTCTAACAGAGCCAGCCTGTCTCTCAGCAGGCTGATGGTGGTGTGGTCATGGCTCTGGAGGTCGTAGGCAGGCAGGGGGAGGATAAACCTGTTGCGGGCCTGGGCTCCTGCTATTGGAGTGCCTGAGGTGAGGGGAGAGGTCGGGGTGCTGTCCTTGTCCTTTTTGGTTTCCCGGTATCTTCCCCAGGATGGGGAAGTCCTGCACAAAAGAGCTAAAATTGATTCTTTCCTTCTCTGATTTGATTTCTGCTGGATAATTTTTTTGAAAGGGGCGGAAAGTCTCTCAGTCTCTGTTGCTGCTGGCGCTGCCTCGGTGGCCATGTTGCTATGGTTACCACCAGTAAATAGTTGGAGCTAATAAATTAGAATTTAGCTTGCTAGCACAAGTCAGGAGCTGTTCGTCCGCGTGACTGCCTTTCTCGCTCTCTCTCTCTCTCTCTCTCTGTCTCTCTTTCTCATTCTCCACAGTTGATGGTACAGTAGGGGGCCAACAGCGCAGACAGCAACCTACTGTACGACTCCAACAATATACACTTTCTTCATGACATTTCTGATGACAAAGGAAAGGAAGCATTCCCACATGGAGAAAGTGCAGTGCTTGTAGTCCATCTCTCTGAGAAGATTCCAGAGCGGCCCACACAGTTTTCCCACACCCATTCCCTCGGGCTCTCAGAACTTAAGAACGTTAGAACTTCTGCCACCTTGTTCAGTGATTTACTGGATAACATTGTGTCCTTGCCTTTTTGTGTTCGTACTCGGAGGTAATTGAGTCCTACTCTCATGATTTGCCAGAATTCAAGAACAGCACCAATGGCTAAATTGTCAGGACACGGTGTGAGAAACAGTCACTAATAGTCGGCAGAACCCAGAAGATGAGGCAGACACAGCAGTACTAGAGATGGTGGTTTAATTAAAGAAAAAGATCTTCAGGCAAAGAATATAAATCCACAACGTCGAAAATAAAGCCAAGAGGAAAAAATGGATATCCTCCAAAATACAAAGAAAATCCACAAAGTGGTAAGAACAGCAGGGGAAAACAAACCTCAAAAGACTAATCAAAAATAAACAAGAACAAAACCAGAGAACCTCTGGAAAATCCAACAAGAGAAATATATGATCACAGCAAGGCTGGGGCTGGGGCTGGGTGCTAACATACAAACACTGAGCAAAGAACTGAGGAACACACAGGGTTTAAATACCTACAATGAAATGACACACAGGTGCAAATAATAATTAGAACAAGGAAAAAACAAAAGGTTCAAAAAAGGCGCAATGGGGGCATCTGGCCAAATCCTGACATAAATGGCGACAGATGAGACCTATTTATTTTCCCTCAAAAGACCAACACCAAATTCCGTCACCCAAAAATAACAACACCATCTATATATATACTGTATGTACTCTGAAAGGTCAACATACAGTGACACCGCCAACAGTATCTGTTTGTATACGTGCTTTACAAAGGTCACTACAGGTCACGGCACCACTTCACAGTCCCAGCCTTTGACAGGGAGAGTTTTCAGCAGGTCCTGTTGAAGTCAAACTGCCTGTCCCTCTTTTCCATCAGGTCCCCCTAAGAAGCATTGATCAAGATGAATTGCTCAAAAAAGACCCCATCAGCAAGCCTTGTACACTCTGATTAGGCACCGGCAACGTGCACCCCTTTGTCAGTGCACAAGGTGTCCAGCGCTTTTGTCTGAGAGCACAGAACCCAGACAGAAACCAGACAAGCCCAAGCTGCAGATTTACACAGCAGATTACGCCTGTCAATGACGGCTCCGGCCCAAACAGAGCGCCGGTTTGGATAGTTTGGATAGTCGCTGTGTGTTTACTCTGTCCAGGGTTTTCTGTTACTCATCTGTAGCCATTATCTGAGCTTCTGGGTCCCAACCGTGCACTTTAAGCCTATAATTTCCATGCGGGGTTGTGGGGAGAGGGGACTGCTGGGAGAAATGAAAAACGTGACAAGAAGGTTCTTATGTACTGTATCTCTGGTGCTTCTCATACTGTTAATTAGATTGGACAAAGTGTGTGAGATGCAACAAATAAAAATTGCTGTCTCACAATACCTAGCCTTGGGATGTACAGTATTCATTGTAGAATAGGTAGGTGGCCTAGAGGTAAGAGAGGCAGCCCTGTATAGCCAGTGTTGCCAGTTTGAATCCCAGTCCAGGCACTAAAAGAAAGGGAGACTGAACTTTCAGCTGGAGGTCTGCCGGTTTTAGATTTCCTACCCTTGTGCTTTGGAGCAAGGAACTTAACATAAAACTACAGTACCTCTCGGGCAGTGCAGTGTACTGAGGCTGGCCCTGTGCTCCTATGGAAAGGAGGATGATAAGAGGCTTCTGAAAGTTACTTCTGGGTAATGGTCATTTAAAGATATTAGACTCACGTGAGAGGCAAATATTTGACAGAGATAATCGCTGACGGAAGACACTGGACGGACATTTGAAGCATAATCACTCTTAAGTTTTAAAGACAATTGTGTGTGTGTGTGTGTGTGTGTGTGTGTGTGTGCAGGGACATCATGCACCCGAAAAATCTGTGGCACAAAGTACATGAGAATGGCTGGGAGTGGTCCAGAGGCCTTGTCCCTAAATTGGAGAATTGTGCATTTTTTTCAAACACCCGAAACACCTTTTTTTCCTGCAATCTAGAGCCATAATAATTATGCTTAGTTCTATGTAAAAAATATATGTTTATTTTTCTACATATCTAAGCATACCTCTGGAGCTGTCTGTATCATCCTGACTGGTGGTTAGGGGGACTGTAGGCAGCAGTCACATGTTTTTAAACTGTGATGAACATCGGGACATTAGACATACTGCGGTGAGGGGATTTAAAAGGCACGAGACTCCAATGAAATCATGTGGATATCAGAATTAGGACCAGAGAGGAAGTCAATCTGTAATCTTAACCTTAACCCTAACCCATAATTCAGTGTTTTGCATTGATTCATCTAAAATGTAATTTCTTTGATGGGCGACCTATGATTTATTCAAAGACATCACATGCCTTATGTTGGCACTATAGTCCACACATTGTCCCACTCTATGGGATCAATCCAACCAATCACTTGGCTCAATGGAACAGAATGTAAAGCGAGGACACACGATCAGAAGGGCAAGCAACAGATGGGTTTGTGTCCCAATTATCTCTCCTTCCTCCCAAAGTTTGCCCTCGTTCACGTCACTTCCCTTCACTGATTTGAAAGGAAATGACTGGAATAAGAAATATGGTGGAAACTCCCACTAGGAGATATTATTGGCCTACAAAGATCTCTATTAACAGCATCTGAGGGTAGAAGGGCCAGATTCCTGGATGTACATTGTTATTTCCAGTAATGAACACTGTGACGTAAGGAGCGAGACGCCACATGATTTGCAGACTCGTATAACGCTCCCTCGAGAGTCAACGTGTCTTCTCAAGTCCCAATATTAGAATTGTTTCTGTTCAAAAAACGTTGGTGTCAAGGCTGAGCAGGCTAACGCCATCATTCTTGTTTAACAGTTGAGTGTTCTTTTACTGTTTTATCTCAACACGTTTGAACTGCATGCGGCCTAGGGAGGCTTGCGACCTGACTGGGCGTACAAAGAGTTAGTGTTTGTTAAAGTACAGTGTGTACCAACTGTTTTGCTCCAGGGAAGAGTCGGAAGAATTTTCAATTAAGTTTATGACTATATTGGAAGTCAAATGTAAAGGATTACGAATGTGGTTGATGTAGGATTACACGTGAGTAATTTATCGCTGTTGCTTCTCTTCTCAATGAGAATGCTACTAAGGTAAACAAAAGAGCATGTGGGTTATGAAAATGACATTGTGAAATCCAATGCCTCAACTTTCCAATTGCTGTCGGGCATTCACACTCGTGACGGCCTCATGGAATCGGGTTCCTTTGTTTGGTTGATTAGTTATCCCATGAACAATTCAACAGGTAAGGTTCACGGCAAACCACCAACTGTGACCAGCCCTGTGTTTACCATCCCAAGATCACAACAGATCAGTTTAGAGAAAGGTGTAGAGGTGATGTTATAAAGTCATCAGATAAATGGGTAATATTTTACTTAAAGACAACAGGTATGATCCATTCTGATCTGGTTATGATGCATTGTAAGACATGCCATAAGCATATGAGCCCTTTTTAATGTATTATCTCCAATGTAGACCTCTCATTCAGGGCAAGTGGGGCAAAAAAATGTTTTTGCAAAATGTAGAGCCCCACATTTTGGGGGGATGGGGGGGGCTTGCCTGTTTTGCATGTTATTTTAGCATTAATACGTGTAACATATCAGTTTGCAAATGATGTAAAAATAATTATATATATCATTGAGTTAATAAAGCCGCATGCAAACATGGTCTCCAAAACAGGAGCTCCAAAACGCAGGTGTTTCAGCCTAGCTCAGTGCTTTCTGTGGTGGTCGGGCAAGCCAGCAGAAAATACTGAGCTTTGCGTCGTGATTGGCTCAGTATTCTGACACTACGTCACCGCCAAGTCTAAGGGTAGACTTTGAAAATTCGAGCCCTTTGGTGCTGCCATAGAGTTACATTAGAAGTGCCCATCCAAGAAGGCTCAAGGTCATTGGCCAGAGATAAAATGATGTCAAATCACGTTATATCTACAGTAGCTTTGATTGGACTGATCATGTCAACATCATACTTTCAAAATCGTAGCTAGCAGTCGTCATCATGAATCAAGTCGACAATCTACTGGCAAATCCTTTTTAATCCTTGTCATATGAAGAGAAATAATGAAGAAAATTATAGATATAATGTATCGGTGCTCATGAGTTGGCAATCGTAAATTCAACAATGAGTGGTTTGGAAAGAATCCGTGACAGTGGCTGTGTGGTCCCAAATCTGGGATTAAGGGCCTCTTTTCCAAGTTTAAAATGATAAACATTGGCCATGCTGTCAATGAAGCATGATTTGTGCCGCGCTCAAAACAACTGTTAACTCGGAACTGCGAAAACTTGACTTCAGTGAGTTCAAGACAACTGGGAAGTCGGGAATAAATGAGCTCCGACTGGGAAAATACGTTTTGAACGGTCATCCAACACTAAATTGTAAATCCGGCCTTTTTCTAGAGCTACGACCTGAAGATCAATGACTTAATCATGATTCAATCTTGTTTTTTTTCCAGAGTTCCCAGTTGTTTTGAAAGCACCATAAATCCAGATAATGCCAGACTTTGACAAAATTTGTCCACAAAGGACCGCCACGCCACCTTCCTGTTCAAGTGAGCACAGCACAACAAGGTGAGTCCAAAAATGTATTGTATGCTGCTGCATAAATTATGTAATATGCCAGGGAGATATGTATACTGTAGCTAAGAAAGTAATACTAAGTGTATGCTGTGTAGTAAGATGTTAGTAGCCCATGTGCCTCACCCTAATAATTTGGCCTATTTACTCCTCTTAATTTCGCCTACTGTTCTGACTTGGTGGTGCACATGTAGCCTATAACCTGTAATCATCGAATATTGTAAGAGCTTTCATTGTCTGCATATATGCCCCCTTTATTTATCCTACGGTTCTGACTTGGTGTACGGGGAGAACACTGTAAGAACGGCCCATACTCTGAACTCTGCTCGCTCATTAATGTCTTAATCAAAATTATGGATTGCCTCTTATCTGCCTGTTGTCCCCTTATGCCATAGTTTGTACATCTCAATTGTAATTATAAACCACATTTGTTTAAGCAAGTCAGCCATATCAGGTATGTTTTTTTAAAAGGCAGTCAATGAGGCTGATTATATCAGTTAAATTGGTACAGCACTCTCACTACACACAGGTGTAACAAATGTGGTAGTAGTGCCCCAATTAGTAAATGTGTATAGGGGACAGATAGGAGTGGCAGAAAACTGCCAACCTTTAATGGTTGAGAATTTGCTAGTGATGGGCAAAGGAAGCTTGTGACTACTTTATTTATGAGAATCTTCAGGGGTGTCAATAATTTTGAACCCTACCTTTTTAAGAAAACAAAAGTATTACTTGTTAAACAAAATCACTTTCACACAATATAGGTCAGTGTTTTTATATTTATTTTATACATTATAGAAGGTTGCCAGGTGACATATGACCCCTCCTGGCGGCCATGTTGGAAAACCACTGCATCAATTCTTAAGACAATAACAGTGGCTACTCCAAGCTGCATGATATAACAGTGCCAAAAAATAGTTGATTCATCATCATGGTCAATTTCTGTGCTGTATTTGGCTGCTCTAACGAGGCAGGAAAGACAACGGAAATGTTTTTATTCAAGTTTTCTCCAAAAAATGCACCTGATAATAAAGCATTGCATTCATCTATCATCACATTTTCAGACTAATGTAAGACTACTATTCCTAATGTGATGAGTAGATTGGATAGTCATAATTTATTAGGCTAATAATATCTCAATCTAATCACTGTGTATGGCTGAGCGCGTAGTGGCATAGGCCTATAGGCTACAGTATATCAGAGAGGTTTCTTTTCTTTCCTTTGCACTGAAAAAAATGTGGCCTTCGATTAACACATTTCATGCAATTCTACTACACTTTATACGACTGGAGACATTAGCAGAATATTTTTTATATGACAAATCACACGGTTGCCTAGGCCTTCTCTGCCGACACTGACAAACAGATCAATGAAAACGACGTTGTCTTAAACGCAACCATCTAATAATATAGGCCAATGAAAAGGGGAGACACACATTTTACAATATGACATCCATCTATCCTGGAGAAGGACATTATTGTCCAAAAAAACTCCAGTGGCACTGAACCAATGAAAAATTGCTGAGAGCTTTATCCATGAGAGAAGGGAAAATGTATGGACATTACAGCGTAGGACAAAGGCCTCAATGGGATAAGACAAGCTGCAGTGTTGACTATTGGTTGTTCCAGCCCAACAATAGATTTCCTCTTTTTATGACACTAAAACACCTGAATGAATTAAACACAACCAAACAATCAGGAGTCCTGCTGGTATAGGTGACCTGAAGAAGTGATATTCTAAAATCAGGTCTGCTTCTCATTTGTTTCTGTACTGTAGGTTCACCAGCTGACCTCTGTCAAGACACCCATGTCGACTGGATTCCCACTGTGAAGTTGACACAATTCTGCAGCAGCGTCAGTTTCCACTTCTACTACTTCGTTCTTTTCCCGATGTGACAGGAGAAATCCCTCAGTTAGATCAAATGGTTGTCATATGCTGTGCCTTGGTCAATCTGAATGATTCTGTTGTTCCATTTGAGTCGAGAGCACCTTCACCTTGTCGTCATGACAAATATGCCTCGAATGAAGGGTGTAGCAAAAATTGCATTAAACAGGAACACAGTTTCTGTGTAATTTATTGATGTACACATGTATACAAATGTAATTAGGAAGAACATGTAAAATACTAGTGTTTATTTTATTGTAAACATACTGTACTATAACAATAGGCTATATTGTTGTATGGGTGAAATGAAAAGTATTTTGTGTGTCATCTCTGCTTTGCCTTGCCCCATTGAATAAAATGTATTTCTTAATAGCCTAACTATTCTTTCTATCTTTAACAATCTAAACACATTTAGCATAGACAATGTAAATGTTATATAGTGGCAGAGTGGCACCTCCAAGTGCCACTCAGACTTTCTGTGAGAAAAGTATCTGGCATTGAACTCGGTAGTAGTTGTGTGTATGTTTTAATAAGATGAGGATCCCATTATCTCCTGCTTCTAGACATTTCACTACCCAGGATTGGATTTGCACTAAACAATTTCATGTCCGCACAAGGCATGTACAAAATCTATACTTAGTTACAGTTCATATCAGGAAATCAGTCAATTTAAATGAATTCATTAGGCCCTAATCCATGGATTTCACATGACTGGGAATACAGGTATGTATTTGTTGGTCACAGATACCTTAAAGGTAGGGCCATTGATCAGAAAACCAGTCAGTATCTGGTGTGACCACCATTTGCCTCAAGCAGCGTGACACATCTCCTTTGCACAGAGTTGATCAGGCTGTTGATTGTGGCCTGTGGAATGTTGTCCCACTCTTCAATGGCTGTGCGAAGTTGTTGGATATTGGCGCGAACTGGAACCCGCTGTCATACACGTCGATCCAGAGCATCCAAAACATGCTCAATGGGTGACATAGCTGGTGAGTATGCAGGCCACGGAAGAACTGGGGTATTTTCACCTTCCAGGAATTGTGTACAGATCCTTGCGACATGGGGCCGTGCGCTATCATGCTGGAACATGAGGTGATGGCGGCGGATGAATGTTTTAAAATGTTTTACAGCGAAAATACCACATATATTTATGTTAGCTCACCACCAAATACAAAAAAGGACAGACATTTTTCACAGCACAGGTAGCATGCACAAAGCCAACCTAACTAACCAAGAACCAACCAAACTAACCAAGAAACAACTTCATCAGATGACAGTCTTATAACATGTTATACAATAAATCGATGTTTTGTTCGAAAAATGTGCATATTTGAGGTATAAATCAGTTTTACATTGCAGCTACCATCACAGCTACCGTCAGAAATAGAACCGAAGCAGCCAGAGTAATTACAGACACCAACGTCAAATACCTAAATACTCATCATAAAACATTTCTGAAAAATCGATGGTGTACAGCAAATGAAAGACAAACATCTTGTGAATCCAGCCAATATTTCCGACTTTTTAAGTGTTTTACAGCGAAAACACAATATAGCATTATATTAGCTTACTACAATAGCCTACCACACTACCGCATTCATTCATCAAGGCACGTTAGCGATAGCAATAGGCACGTTAGCGATAGGGAATAAACCAGCAAAAGATATTAATTTTCACTAACCTTCATAAACCTTCATCAGATGACAGTCCTATAACATCAGGTTATACATACACTTATGTTTTGTTCGAAAATGTGCATATTTAGAGCTGAAATCAGTGGTTATACATTGTGCTAACGTAGCATATTTTTCCCAGAATGTGCGGATATTTTTATGACACTCAACTATTCTGTTCACTCTAACTATTCACAAACGTTACTAGAAAATACATGTTGTATAGGAAATGATAGATACACTAGTTCTTAATGCAATCGCCGTGTTAGAATTCTAAAAATAACTTCATTACGACATCCAGCTTAGTTATAGCGAGAGCATGTCCAAAATCTGGGCGCAAACGACTATTTCACATGTTCGACAGATATATGAAATAGCATCATAAAATGGGTCCTACTTTTGATGATCTTTCATCAGAATGTTGTACAAGGGGTCCTTTGTCCAGAACAATCGTTGTTTGGTTTTAGAATGTCCTCTTCTCCAGTCAATTAGCACGGAAAGCTAGCAAAGTAGCGCGAAGCTCTCCTTCCTGAACAAAGGCACACAACGCAACACGCCTAACGTCCCGAATAAATTTCAATAATCTAATAAAACTATATTGAAAAAACATACTTTACGATGATATTGTCACATGTATCAAATAAAATCAAAGCCGGAGATATTAGTCGCCTATAACGACAGCTTATCAGAAGGCAAAACCAGGTCCCTTCACGCGCTCTCCAGAAAACAGGAAACTGGTGACACGTCATGCCGAGAGCTTTTATTCGATCCCAGATCAAGTTATTCACTCCATTTCTTCTCTCACTGCCCGTCGACATCTAGTGGAAGACGTATGAAGTGCATGTATACTGATATATATGAAGGACATTTATAGGCAGGCCCTAGAACAGAGCATCGATTTCAGATTTTCCACTTCCTGTCAGGAAGTTTGCTGCCAAATGAGTTCTGTTTTACTCACAGATATAATTCAAACGGTTTTAGAAACTAGAGAGTGTTTTCTATCCAATAGTAATAATAATATGCATATTGTACGAGCAAGAATTGAGTACGAGGCCGTTTAAATTGGGCACGATTTTCCCCCAAAGTGAAAACAGCGCCCTCTGTCCTCAACAGGTTTTAAAAGGTTATCTAATTGGACATTTGGTACTTTGTGCCCTTTAATTGCCCGTATGCCAAATAGTCTCAAAGGCTGAGAGTGGTACATAAACAGAGGCTACTCCATTTAAGATGTTTAAAAGGAAAGGGAAAGGAGATTCCCAGTCAGTTGCACAACTGAATACATTAAACTGAAATGCGTTTTCCGCATTTAACCCAACCCCTCTATAGGCTTATATTTAATGTGAATAGGGATTTCCATTTATTTATTTTTTAGGGGGGATTTAAGCACAATCAATCACTAATTATTGATTAATAAGGTAGACTAGCTGTAATATCCATGAGGGTTTGTATTTGTATTTTAGGGATCCCCTTTAGCTGATCCTGGGGTCCAAACACATTAAGTAACATCACACAAAAAGCTACAAAATAAAACAGTACATCATAAAACATTACATCACTACACATCTACAACACAAAATGTATAATACCACCATACAAAATATTACAATGTATGTTTGTGTGGAGTGCATGTGCTATCATGTGCCTGTGTGTGTTTGTGTGTGTTTGTCTCTTCATATCCGCGTTGTTCCATAAGGTGTAGTCTTATCTGTTTTTTAAATCTGATTTTACTGCTTGCATGAGTTACTTGATGTGGAATAGAGTTCCGTGTAGTCATGGCTCTTAGTTCTGTTAAGTTCCCAGAGTCTGTTCTGGACTTGGGGACTGTGAAGAGACCCCCTGGTGGCATGTCTTGTGGGGTATGCATTGGTGTCTGAGCTGTGTGCTAGTCATTCGAACAGTAGTGATGCAGTCAATCTCTCCTCTACTTTGAGCCAGGAGAGATTGACATGCATGTCATCGATGTTAGCTCTCTGTGTACATTTAAGGGCCAGGCATGCTGCTCTGTTCTGGACCCACTGTAATTTCCCTATGTCCCTCTGTGGATTCAGAACATGAAGTGAAATGGAACAAAAAGTACAACCTTTAATTCAGTGAAAATATACATTTAGTGTCAGACGATGATGCTACAGTAGGATATATCTCTAGGACAAACATAAATATATATTTTTTACATGCTAGAGCATATAGCCTATATGCCTAGGCCTACCGCAATATGCATCATTGAAACACTGAAGTCACTTTGTAAATTTACATATTAGCCAAAAAACATGAAGTGTCCTTGATAACTATACACATTTCAGTTATGCAAGTTAACAACCAACATATGTTACTAGCTAGCTTGCTATCTAGCTAACAAGACTACCTAACTAACTAGCTAGTTAGCAGACAATACTAGCTAGCCATGTTAGCTAAAAGCTGACATTGTTCCTTGCATGTGATTGGCTCTGGTCTTAGGGGCAGCACACAACCTGGGAGACAGTGCTCGTGGCATGCCCCATGAGCCGTACAATGGGTGGCATGTCTGGTGAGTATGCAGGCCATTGAAGAACTAGGACATGTTCAGCTTCCAGGAATTGTGTACAGATCCTTGTGACATGGGGCTGTGCATTATCATGCTGAAACATGCGGTGATGGCGGCGGATGAATAGCACGACAATGGGCCTCAGGATCTCGTCATGGTATCTCTGTGCATTCAAAGTGCCATTGATAAAATGCAATTGTGTTCATTGTCCGTAGCTTATGCCTGCCCGTACCATAACTCCACCGCCAACGTGGGGCACTCTGTTCACAACGTTGACATCAGCAAACTGCTCTCCCGCATGACGCCATAGACGTGGTCTGCGGTTGTGAGACCGGTTGGATGTACTGCAAAATTAACATTAAATTCTCTGGCAACAGCGCTGGTGGACATACCTGCAGTCAGCATGACAATTGCACGGCCCCTCATAACTTGAGACATCTGTGGCATTGTGTTGTGTGACACAACGACACATTTTAGAGAGGACTTTTATTGTCCCCAGCACAAGGTGCACCTGTGTAATGATCATGTATATACTGTACTCTATACCATCTACTGCATCTTGCCTATGCCGTTCTGTACCATCACTCATTCATATATCTTTATGTACATATTCTTTATCCCTTTACACTTGTGTGTATACGGTAGTAGTTGTGGAATTGTTAGGTTAGATTACTTGTTGGTTATTACTGCATTGTCGGAACTAGAAGCACAAGCATTTCGCTACACTCGCATTAACATCTGCTAACCATGTGTATGTGACAAATAAAATTTGATTTGATTTTGATTTGATTTGATGCAGTTTAATCAGCTTCTTGATACGCCACAACTGTCAGTTGGATGGATTATCTTGCCAAATGAGAAATGCCCACTAACAGGGATGTAAACAAATTCTGGGATGTAAACAAAATTTGAGTGAAATATGCTTTTTATACATATTTTATTTCAGCTCATGAAACATGGGATCAACATGGGATCATGGGATCAACATGGGACCTTTTTTTCAGTGTAATGTAAGGGGTTAGTAGTGGAGAATACCAAGTGCAAATAGGGGAGATTAGACGTTTTAAAAACGATTATTTACCTTATCGTGCCTATTCACGAGGGGTTAGAATATAAGTATACCATGTTAAATCGACCTAAATATATAGAGATAAATTGAGCAAAAAAATTATGTGCATTTGGATCAAATATTGACAAAGAGAGAAGCCGAGCACCCCTATTACCGCGCTGCCTGTAACCTATTGCTAAAACGCAGACTAGTCGAAGGACTTGCGTTTGTTTCGCACAGCACTACACCGGCGGTATAGGACCAGAGACGCAACACCAGTGATGATGTCTGCCCCGTGCGTGTGCTTCTGTCACAATTTCATTCCTTGAGACGCTTCTTTCCGAAAAAGACCAACAGAAGACGAATCTATACTTAAGGTAAACATAATTTAGAAGAAATATATGTTTTGGGCTGAATATAATGTTGTTGCATTGCGCAGGATGTGGGCAGTGAGTGTATGATGAAATACCGCACATGGATGGTACTACAGAGGAGATGCGGCTGGGCGGGGAGGGAGGAATTAATTTATGTTCATTCCTGGAGCAAATTGTCTCTTGAATAAACAACATGGCGCCAGGTATTCCTCTCATCCATTACTTTTTCGACATGTAGCCTATGTATTTAATCATGCATTTTAATAGCTTTATTTAGCCCTTTATAGTGGAATATGCCATACGGCGACGTATTCAATAGGAACATGGAACGATTTCTTATTTCATCATAGATGGAAATGCACATGTACATTTAATACAGTAGTCAAATGTTATTATCAAGACAATATGAATAGGTTGAATCTTTCTGTATATAGGCTACAGCATAGTTTACTACTCCACCTACACCCTAAAATGTACGTTTATTACAATTTACGTTTATTTGCTGATGAAATGAAGCCCATACTTAGTGAATGAACAAGGCTAATAAATAGACTGCTATGTTCTGCACAATTGCACAATTTATTTTATGCACAATGGGGATTTTAAAAAACTATCGGCCGAAGCATGATCACATCACAACTATTAATACCTTAAAGGCTATATTCTGGGTCATTTTTTGTTACATTTTTCGTCTGTTGGTTTTTTCTGCGTGTTTGGGTTGGTATGCAAATTGCCTCGTGCTTGGCGTTGGGGTTCAATTATTCAGAGGCGTGGATACCTGATCGTCTCGATATCAGACCTGTCATAGCAAAAGTCCATGCCATGTTTCAATAAATGTAAACAATAAATAGACAATGGCACATTCATCGATTTTGGTCACATTTGTCATATGGTGATTTCCTTGTGCGGGAAATGATTATTCTAAGATATTCAGTAAATTAAGAACAGGAACACAAAGAATTGATGTTATAATTATTTGTCCTCAACAATTTCCCAAGGCAAGTTTTCTAACATGTGCACACACCAGGTTGGACACCATCCAGACTACCATGTCTGGCTGATGAAGTATGAGGGGTGATTCTATTCAAATCAAGTGTGGTCACAGACTGTGGATAGGAAGGAAATTACATTAATAAAACTAGTTTTGGTTTAATTGATAAGAAGAATGGAAACTTATTTTTTTGACAGACCCAGACCCCCCCCCCCCCTTACTTCCTCCTTCCTCCACTCTCTTTTTTCTCTTCTCCTCTTTTTTGAGTAAATACAGTAAATATTTCTATATGCATTGTTGTGATGTCATACACAGACTGTATCTAATTTCTTAAAAACACGAGTTCTGTGTCACCATCAGAGAGTGGTGATATCACCAATACGCACACTCTCATTCTGCCTTTACTGGAGTTATGGATATTGTACCCTAGTATTTTGCTTGATTTCCTTTTGCCATATGCTGATGATGAAAAGTTCAATATTGTAGTCTAATTTTCATAAAACATGGGTCCTGTGTTAACATCTAACAGTTATTGCATCGCCATGAATCATACACCCTCATGCTGTTTTCCCTGAAGTAATGAATATTGAATTTTTTTAATTTACATTGTACCCAAAGTCATTTTGTTTTTGGATTTCTTTCCCCTCAGGCATTTTGTGACAATGAAGAAATAAACAACTCCATCAGAAACCGCCAAGACAGATACTTTATCCAACCCCTGACAGACCACCTCTAAGCCCTTGCCTTGTACAGACAGTACCCTGATCTCAGAATAACTACCAGAACTACACTGCTCGCACACCCCTCCCGCTACCAGCCCAAAGACATTCCACCCCTCGCCCTGGTCTGCTTTATCAAATGCCCAAAAACAACAAGGCCGTCAAGAGAGAGCTTGACGATGATGTCTTGGAGTCCGTCAAAGACCTGCTATCCAACGAGGACACTTGTGATGATTCCTTTAAGAAGAGCTCGCTGATCGTGGGTAGCGGAAGAGGTGATGGGGAAGGGAAGGAGCTTAACCGTAACGGAGACATGGACGTGGAGGACGAAGGCTCGGGTGCAGAAGATGATGCAGCGAGGCCAGCCTGGAACAGCAAGCTGCAGTACATCCTGGCCCAGGTGGGCTTCTCTGTAGGCCTGGGCAATGTCTGGAGGTTCCCCTACATGTGTCAGAAGAACGGAGGGGGTGAGTGGATGTTGTTCTTATTGGTTAGAGTATAGAAGTCGCCTGCCCATGAGGTTAGGATTTGGAGAGGTTAGCCTGCCACATTTTGTGTTTGTGTGTGTTGTTCTTAAGGGTAAACCTCCTGCTGATCAACATCACAGTGGTCACATGACTGTTTGAGTGTCTCTGTCTCTCCTCTTTTAATAGCTAACAGCTTACCTAGTAACAGTCACCAAATGACACAATGAACCACACTGCAATAGGCAGCAATAACAGTAACCCCCCCAAATAAGAGTTATTTTAACCGCACATCAATAACAAAACACCTAGCACATCATCGGTGTCCACAACTACACCAGCAAAGAAACAACTGAATATCGACCAAAACAACATCCGTAACTGAACCAATACAGCAACAATATAATCCAAAAACAGCAGTATGTAATATAGCCAGAGAAGTTATCGCAGCCTCTTGCCTTTTTAACCCCAGGAGTCTAGTTCATCTCCATTATATTACAGACAGTGTAAATAAGGCGTAGTGGCCGTCATACTAAAGAGCTCTGATCACTTCTCCATGTGTCACAAGACACGTGTCATCGACATGTCATGTAGATTTTTACCTGGAGATTACCATCATCCAAAGTGTTTTAATGCTGGCTAAATGAAAGCTGAATACCTAGCAGACACTATTATATCTAGCTCTCTCAGACAGTGTGGGCAGATACACAGTAATGCCTATCCCTAGTGCATGCGTGTTTGATAAATGTTGTCGGTGCAAATTTTATTGGATTTCCCTGCCAGTATGTGTTTGTCTGAAAGGGTGTGTGTGTGTGAATGCATGTCTATGCATGTCACTGGCATCACCTTCTCGGTATTTAATTCTAACTGCATTTTGATGCAGAGCTATAAAAGCAGTTCAGAAGTTATCAAAGCCGTTTCTTAGGGGTGAGTGGGTTGAATTGTCTCCAAAACCACATCCTGAACATGCTTTTATGACTGAATCTAGCCTCAGTAACATGGCCTCAAGAACCACCAGTTCCACCAACTCAACCAAACCACCAACCCTGCCTGGTTTATAAGTGGTGTCAGTGGTTGTGACGTCAAAAGGGAGGCACCCTGGCACAGCCTGGGCACCACCACAGGATTACTCAGTAGTTTTGTTTTTAAGGAGTGGGGAAAAATGGGGAAAGATAGGAAAATCACCAGTCTCAACGTCAACAGTGAAGAGGCGACTCCGGGACGCTGGCCTTCTAGGCAGAGTTCCTCTGTCCAGTGTCTGTGTTCTTTTGCTCATCTCAATCTTTTATTTTTATTGGCCAGTCTGAGATATGGCTTTTTCTTTGCAACTCTGCCTAGAAGGCCAGCATCCCGGAGTCGCCTCTTCACTGTTGACGTTGAGATTTTTATTGGCCAGTCTGAGATATGGCTTTTTCTTTGCAACTCTGCCTAGAAGGCCAGCATCCCGGAGTCGCCTCTTCACTGTTGACGTTGAGACTGGTGTTTTGCGGGTACTATTTAATGAAGCTGCCAGTTGAAGACTTGTGAGGCGTCTGTTTCTCAAGCTAGACACACTAATGTACTTATCCTCTTGCTCAGTTGTGCACCAGGGCCTCCCACTCTTTCTATTCTGGTTAGAGCCAGTTTGCACTGTTCTGTGAAAGGAGTAGTACACAGCGTTGTACGAGATCTTCAGTTTCTTGGCAATTTCTCGCATTCTCAGAACAAGAACAGATTGATGAGTTTCAGAAGAAAGTTATTTGCTTCTGGCCATTTGAGCCTGTAATCGAACCAACAAATGCTGATGCTCCAGATACTCAACTAGTCTAAAGAAGGCCAGCCGTATTGCTTTTTTAATTAGAACGACAGTTTTCAGCTGTGCTAAATGATTGCAAAAGGGTTTTCTAATGATCAATTAGCATTTTAAAATGCTAAACTTGGATTAGCTAACACAACGTGCCATTGGAATACAAGAGTGATGGTTGCTGATAATGGGCCTCTGTACGCCTATGTAGATATTCCATTAAAAAACAGCCGTTTCCAGCTACAATAGTCATTTACAACATTAACAATGTCTATGCTGTATTTCTGATCAATATGATGTTATTTTAATGAACAAAAAATGTGCTTTTCTTTCAATGACATTTCTAAGTGACCCCAAACTTTTGAACGGTAGTGTATATATATATATAATAATAATGTATATATATAATGTCTTACAGAGCCTTTTCATAAGTCCACTCAAGTTTCTTCAACTGTCTGCTGACTCTGATTAGAGCGATGTTGATTGCCTTTGCCGATCGCTCATCATCTTCAACTATCAGTGAGTCCCATCTTATCGAGTCCACCAAATGCATTGTTTTCTAACCACAGCTGGATGGATCCATAACGAATTACTATGGGCATAAACATTACTGAATGACAGAAATATTGTTGTAAAGTAGGCTACTGAAACATCCAATTGTTATAATAGGAGTTGAAGCAATAGCCTACCCGCATGTGATCAACTATTTCAGCACCGTTTCGCACTGCTCTGAGACATGCAAGACTACTTAATCAACATATACAGTTTAAAACAGTTTTTTTAATCGAATTCAATAATATATTTGTCCTATTGTAAAGTGTAGGCTAAAGGCAAAAATAGGCAAACTTGCAATGTATTCGATGCTTAAGTACTCTAAAACCACGCTTGTGAAAAACAAAATTCCTCCAGCTGTCCATCACTACTGTAAATAGAAACACAGAATATCTGAGGAGCTTTTATATAATTATAATGCAGGGTTAATAATAATAATAACAATCATTGGATAACAGATCACTATCACAATATTTAACACTTTCAAATGCATTCATGAATTAAATCGCTTTAGCCGACTGTCACGAATCCCGTTTCCTGAGTCTGTTTTTTTGCCTGTGTTCTGTCCTGGAGTGTTTTTTCCGGCGTCCTGGAACGCACCCTGTCTGGTTGCCGGGCAATGTAGCCAGTTGGGAGAGTTCTGATTACCCGCACCTGTATCCCATCAGCTATCTGCACACCTGGTCCTGATCATCATCTCTCCTCTTCTTAAGCCCGGACCTGACATCCATTCCCTGCCGGATCGTTAGCCATGAACAGTATGTTGTGCCCACGAACCAGCCTCCAGTTGATAGAGTTTGTTTTGTTTTGTTTTGTTGTTTTGTACGTCTTGCTTGCCTTTAACTTACCTCCGTTTGTTCTGTCTACAGCCATTCACCCGGAACCCATATCCCATCCCTGTCTGCTCGTCGCCAGTTTTTGTTTATCCCTTGGATCTGCCTATCCAATCCCATCAACACACCTCCGCTGCCCGCTCCACCACCTGGAACTATCTACCTCCACGTTCTCATTTATTAATAAATACTCACCATCTTCATACTCACCTTGTCCTGGTCTGCTTCTGGGTCCAATTTTGGTAAACCCTGACAGAACGATCCGGCCAGCGATGAACCCAGCGGACCTGGACTCCGTTTGCCATGCAATTACCCAGCAGGAGAAGATGTTGGGACAACACAACACGGCGCTACACGAGATAGCGGGTTCAATCCGGAACTTATCGGCTAGCTTAACGAGTATCCAGGATCAGCTCAGTTTGCCGGCGGCTCATCCACCACCTGTTTCACCCATATCACCTGCCGATTCGGGAGCGGGTTCCTTCCGTGAGCCCAAGGTTCCGACACCGGATAAGTACGAGGGAGATTTGGGAGGATGCCGTTCATTTCTTTTGCAGTGTGGGTTAGTTTTTGATCTGCAGCCCTACTCTTACGCCACAGATAAGGCTAGGATAGCTTTTGTTATTGAGCTGCTGCGTGGTAGAGCTCTGGAATGGGCTTCAGCCGTTTGGGAACGACGGGACACCTGCATGACGTCATACCAGGGTTTCACGGCAGAGATGAGAAAGCTTTTTGACCATCCAGTCCGAGGTAAGGACGCAGCTAAACGTTTGTTCTCTCTTCGCCAAGGAGCTCGCAGTGTGGCAGACTTTGTGATTGAATTCAGGACATTGGCTGTGGAGAGTGGTTGGAATGAGGAATCACTACAAGCGGCTTTTTACCAGGGGTTGTCGGAGCAACTCAAGGACGAGCTGATCTCCTATCCAGAGCCTAGTGACCTAGACAGTATGGTCACCTTAGCTATTCGGGTAGATAATAGAGTCCGAGAGAGAAGGAGGGAGAAGCAGTGGGGTCCGTCTAATCAATCTGAGACTCGGTTACCATTCGGGTCAGGAAGTGGACCAGAACGTGTTGATCATTATTCCCCACACAGGATTAGTGGAGGGGTCTTGCCGTCAGATCCTGAACCCATGCTTATAGGGCGACACGGGTTAACTAAGGTGGAGCGCCAACGTAGACGTGAGACCAACAGCTGCCTCTACTGTGGTAGCTCGGGACATTACATCTCCGCTTGTCCTCAGCGCCCGTTAAACTGCCCGGCTCGCTAGTTTTGGGAGGTCTTTTAGCGAGCCAGTTTCAACCTCTCAAGAACCCTGTCAGACCCTGTTTTCCTGCGACCCTCATGAATAAGAATCAGAGTTTAGCGATGAACGCTTTTATTGATTCAGGTGCCGATGGCAGCTTTATTGATGCCGATTTGGTGGAACAGCTGGGGCTTTCCAAGGAGCAATTGCCGAAAGCCATTGAAGCTACCACTCTGAACGGCAGTAGTCTGGCACGGATCACGATGAGGACTGAACCGGTTAAGATGTTGTCGGGGAATCATTCAGAAGTTATCTCCTTCTTCATTTTGTCCTCGCCCCATGTTCCCCTGGTTCTTGGTTACCCCTGGCTGAGAGAACACAATCCCTCGGTTGATTGGGTGACGGGTAGGGTAACTAGTTGGAGCATTGAGTGTCATGCTAACTGCCTTAGGACTGCCTGTTCTCATGCTATCCCCAGTCAGGGCAGTGAGTCTGCTCCCCCTGATTAGTCCCTGGTTCCAGAGATATATCACGATTTGGGTGAAGTATTCAGTAAGCAGAAGGCTCTGTCACTTCCTCCCCACCGACCTTATGACTGCGATTAAGCTGTTCCCTGGAGCTGCCTTTCCCAAGGGACGATTATACAGTATCTCTCGACCTGAGCGTGAGGCCTTGGAGACCTACATCAAGGAGTCTCTAGCTGCAGGTCTCATTCGCCCCTCGTCATCACCCCTGGGAGCAGGATTCTTTTTTGTGAGCAAGAAGGATGGCTCACTTCGACCGTGTATTGATTATCGGGGTTTGAATGATATTACGGTCAAAAACAAGTATCCCCTGCCCTTGATGAGCTCTGCGTTCGACTCATTACAGGGTGCTACGGTGTTTACGAAGCTTGACCTACGCAATGCTTATCATTTGGTTCGGATCAAAGAGGGGGACGAGTGGTTGACTGGGTTCAATACACCTATGGGACATTTCGAGTACCAGGTGATGCCGTTTGGACTGACCAACGCTCCTGCTGTGTTCCAAAGTATGGTGAATGACATGCTGAGAGATATGATTGGTATTTTTGTGTTCGTTTACCTGGATGATATCCTCATCTTCTCGAGGGAGCTTTCTAGCCACGTCCAGCATGTCAAGCAGGTCCTGCAGCGGTTATTGGAGAACCGTCTGTTCGTGAAGGCTGAGAAGTGTGATTTTCACGCCCACACTACGTCCTACCTCGGGTACATCATCTCCAGGGGAGAGATCAAGATGGACCAAGAGAAGGTTCGGGCGGTTCGGGATTGGGGCCAGCCCGGTACGAGATTGCAGCTCCAGAGATTCCTGGGATTTGCGAACTTCTATCGGAGGTTTATCCGGGATTACAGCCGGGTGGCCGCTCCTCTTACTGCCTTGACGTCTTGTACCAGGAATTTCTGTTGGACTCCTGAGGCAGACCGAGCATTTCTGGACTTGAAGAGCCGATTCACCAACGCCCCGATTCTCTCTCAACCTGACACTTCCCGTCAGTTTGTTGTTGAGGTGGACGCGTCTGATGTGGGGGTGGGCGCCATCCTGTCCCAGCGTAGCTCTACTGACGGTAAACTCCATCCCTGCGCCTTCTACTCTTGTCGTCTTTCACCAGCTGAGAGAAACTACGATGTGGGTAACCGGGAGCTTCTCGCTGTGAAGCTTGCCTTGGAGGAGTGGCGTCACTGGTTGGAGGGAGCGGAGCAACCGTTTGTGGTCTGGACGGACCACAAGAATCTGGCTTACGTGCAATCGGCTAAACGTCTCAACTCCCGTCAGGCCAGGTGGGCGTTGTTTTTTGGACGTTTCAATTTTTCCCTGACGTTCCGACCTGGGTCGAAGAACGGCAAAGCGGACGCCTTGTCCCGGATGTTCTCCAAGACGGATGAGAGTGGGGCCAAGACTGAGACAATTCTTCCCCAGAACCTTGTCGTGGGAGCCGTTACATGGAGGATTGAGGAGGATGTGATGGCGGCCCTTCGGACGCAGCCCGGCCCCGGTAACGGTCCACCCGGTCGGTTGTTCGTGCCTGAGTCGGTCCGTTCTGCTGTCCTTCAGTGGTTCCACGCCAGCAAGATAGCTTGTCACCCTGGCGTTGCTCGGACTATGGCGCTACTGCGCAGACGATTTTGGTGGCCTGCCATGGGAGAAGATACCCGGAGGTTTGTTGCCGCATGTCCTGTTTGTGCGCAGAACAAGAGTACCAATCGGCCCAGCTCTGGGCTTCTTCACCCCCTACCTATTCCTCGGCGACCTTGGTCGCATCTGGCCCTGGATTTTGTCACGGGATTGCCCTCTTCTGTTGGGAACACGGTCATTCTGACCATTGTGGACAGATTCAGCAAGTTTGCTCATTTTGTCCCTCTCTCCAAGCTTCCATCTGCCACGGAGACGTCCGAGATCCTTGTTAGGGAGGTTTTCAGGGTCCACGGATTGCCCAGTGACATTGTTTCTGACCGTGGTCCTCAGTTTACCTCTGCTGTCTGGAGATCCTTCTGTTTGGCCATTGGAGCTACAGTCAGTCTCACTTCTGGATTTCACCCACAATCTAATGGTCAGGCGGAGAGAGCCAACCAGAAGATGGAGTCTACGCTACGTTGTCTTGTCTCCTCTGATCCCACCTCTTGGTCATCTCAATTACCCTGGGTCGAGTATGCCCATAATACCCTTCCTTCATCTGCCACTGGGATGTCCCCCTTCCAATGCCTGTATGGATACCAACCTCCCTTGTTTCCTTCTCAGGAGAGGGATCTCTCGGTTCCTTCTGTCCAGGCCCACATTCGTCGTTGCCACCGGACCTGGCATCGGGCCAGGAAGGTCCTCCTTAGAGTTTCTGACCGGTATCAGATCCAGGCGAATCGTCGCCGTATTCCTGCTCCCGCTTATACCATCGGAGATAAGGTTTGGTTGGCTACACGGGATCTTCCTCTACGGACTGAGTCGAGGAAACTGTCACCAAGGTTCATTGGTCCGTTTGTGGTGGAGAGAATCATTAACCCTGTTGTGGTCCGACTCAAATTGCCGGCAACGCTTAGAGTACACCCCACCTTTCATGTCTCCTGCCTCAAGCCGGTTCTTCTCAGTCCTCTGTTGCCCCCTCCTCCTCGTCCTCCTCCTCCTCGGATGATCGGAGGTGGTCCTGCCTACACGGTGCGCCGTATCATGGACTCCAGACGGCGGGGTCGAGGGTTCCAGTATTTAGTGGATTGGGAAGGATATGGTCCAGAGGAGAGGAGTTGGATTCCTCGGCGTCAGATCCTTGACGATGACCTGCTTTGTGACTTTTACCGCCTCCACCCTGGCGCTCCGGTGGCGTTCGTCGGAGGGGGGGTACTGTCACGAATCCCGTTTCCTGAGTCTGTTTTTTGCCTGTGTTCTGTCCTGGAGTGTTTTTTCCGGCGTCCTGGAACGCACCCTGTCTGGTTGCCGGGCAATGTAGCCAGTTGGGAGAGTTCTGATTACCCGCACCTGTATCCCATCAGCTATCTGCACACCTGGTCCTGATCATCATCTCTCCTCTTCTTAAGCCCGGACCTGACATCCATTCCCTGCCGGATCGTTAGCCATGAACAGTATGTTGTGCCCACGAACCAGCCTCCAGTTGATAGAGTTTGTTTTGTTGTTTTGTACGTCTTGCTTGCCTTTAACTTACCTCCGTTTGTTCTGTCTACAGCCATTCACCCGGAACCCATATCCCATCCCTGTCTGCTCGTCGCCAGTTTTTGTTTATCCCTTGGATCTGCCTATCCAATCCCATCAACACACCTCCGCTGCCCGCTCCACCACCTGGAACTATCTACCTCCACGTTCTCATTTATTAATAAATACTCACCATCTTCATACTCACCTTGTCCTGGTCTGCTTCTGGGTCCAATTTTGGTAAACCCTGACACCGACATGTTGCAGTTTATCTGATGAAGGTGCACATTGGTTGGAGATTGTAAGAGTACATGGCCATACAGGCTAGATAACTTTTCAAACATTCATAGATGACCAGCAGGGTCAAATTATATAAACAGTGGTTATAGAGGGTGCAACTGGTCAGTACCCGAGGAGTAAATGTCAGCAAGTGTGTGAGTGAGTGTGAGTGAGAATTGAAACACACATGGTAAAGAGTGTTAGTGAGTTCCGAGAGCCGATCTGTTATCCAACAATTAGTTTAATAGCCCGGCTACTGTAGGTGTGAAAATCCGCCCAACAAGCAATAGTCTACCTGCGTGTGGTCAACTATTTCAGCATCGTTTCGCGCTGGTCTGAGACAAGCATGACTACTTAATAAACATATACATTTTAAAACATATATTTTTTAAATTAACCCTGCATTATAATTGTATAAAGGCCCCTTTGATATTAATTTAGAATTCTCTAAACTTAATTAGATCTACTACTATACAAGGACATTTTATGGATCTGCCGTTATTTTCATTTAAACTCTTTGATGTTTCCTGGAATTGTGATACAGTGAATGATAAGTGAAATAATCTGTCTGTAAACAATTGTTGGAAAAATGACTTGTGTCATGCAAAAAGTAGATGTCCCAACCGACTTGCCAAAACTATAGTTAGTTAACAAGAAATTTGTGGACTGGTTGAAAAATTTGTTTTAATGACTCCATCCTAAGTGTATGTAAACTTCCGACTTCAACTGTATATACAGTATATATATATATATCGTTGAAGTCGGAAGTTTACATACACTTAGGTTGGAGTAATTAAAATTAGTTTTTCAACCAGTCCACAAATTTCTTGTTAACAAACTATAGTTTTGGCAAGTCATTGCTTTAGAAGCTTCTGATAGGCTAATTGACATAATTTGAGTCAATTGGAGGTGTACATGTGGATGTATTTCAAGGCTACCTTCAAATTCAGTGCCTCTTTGCTTGACATCATGGGAAAATCAAAAGAAATCAGCCAAGACCTTAGAAAAAAAATTGTAGACCACAAGTCTGGTTCATCCTTGGGAACAATTTCCAAACGCCTGAAGGTACCACGTTTATCTCTACAAACAATAGTACGCAATTATAAACACCATGCAGCCGTCATACCGCTCAGGAAGGAGACGCGTTCTGTCTCCTAGAGATGAATGTACTTTGGTGCGAAAGTGTAAATCAATCCCAGAACAACAGCAAAGGAACTTGTGAAGATGCTGGAGGAAACAGGTACAGAGGTATCTATATCCACAGTAAAACTAGTCCTATATCGACATAACCTGAAAGGCCGCTCAGCAAGGAAGAAGCCACTGCTCTGAAATGGCCATAAAAAGCCAGACTATGGTTTGCAACTGCACATGGGGACGAAGATCGTACTTTTTGGAGAAATGTCCTCTGGTCTGATGAAACAAAAATAGAACTGTTTGGCCATAATGACCATCGTTATGTTTGGAGGAAAAAGGGGGAGGCTTGCTAGCCGACGAACACCATCCCAACTGTGAAGCACGGGGGTGGAAACATCATGTTGTGGGGTGCTTTGCTGCAGGAGGGACTGGTGCACTTCACAAAATAGATGGCGTCACATAATTAGGAAAATTATGTGGATATATTGAAGCAATATCTCAAGACATCAGTCAGGAAGTTAAAGCTTGGTCGCAAATGGGTCTTCCAAGTGGACAATGACCCCAAGCATACTTCCAAAGTTGTGGCAAAATTGCTTAAGGACAACAAAGTCAAGGTATTGGAGTGGCCATCACAAAGCCCTGACCTCAATCCTATAGAGAATGTGTGGGAAGAACTGAAAAAGTGTGTGCGAGCAAGGAGGCCTAGAAACCTGACTCAGTTACACCAGCTCTGTCAGGAGGAATGGGCCAAAATTCACCCAACTTATTGTGGGAAGCTTTTGGAAACCCGAAACATTTGACCCAAGTTAAACAATTTAAAGGCAATGCTACCAAATACTAATTGAATGTATGTAAACTTCTGACCCACTGGGAATGTGATGAAAGAAATAGAAGCTGAAATAAATCATTCTCTCTACTATTATTCTGACATTTCACATTCTTAAAATAAAGTGTTGATCCTGACTGATCTAAGACAGGTACTTTTTACTAGGATTAAATGTCAGGAATTGTGAAAACTGAGTTTAAATGTATTTGCCTAGGGTGTATGTAAACTTCCGACTTCAACTGTACTAGGCAGTGTCAGAGGAAGGCCCCAAAAATTGTCAAGGACTCCAGTCACCCAAGACTGTTCTCTCTGCTACTGCATGGCAAGCGGTAACGGAGCGCCAAGTCTAGGACCAAAAGGCTCCTTCACAGCTTCTACCCCCAAGCCTTTAGACTGCTGAACAATTAATCAAAGGGCACCACGGACTATGTACAGCTACTCACTGTTTATTGTCCATGCATCGTCACTTTACCGCTTACCTACCTGTACAAATGACCTTGACTAACCTGTACCCCAGCACATTAACTCGGTACCGGTACCCCCTGTATTTAGCCTCATTGTTGTTATGTAATCTTTTCTTTTACTTTTGTTTATTTAGCAAATATTTTATTAACTCTATTTATTGAACTGCATTGTTGGTTAAGCTCTACACCTGTTTTATTCGGCACATGTGACAAATAACATTTGTTTTGAATTAATTCGGTAAAATATTTGAAAAGCATCTTTCCACTTCGACATTATGGAGTATTGTGTGTAGGCCAGTGAGCAAAAAATCTCAATTGAGTCCATTTTAAGTTCAGGCTGTAACATAACAAAATGTGGAAAAAGTCAAGGGCTGTAAATCTGAAGTCACTGTATATTAATGGAAAAGGTGTGTACAGCAGTAGTTACGTATATAGGATGAGCCGTAACTAGAATACAGTATATACATATAAAGTCGTTAAAACAGCATGTAAACATTATTAAAGTGACCAGTGTTCAATGACTCTATATACATAGGGCAAAGCGGTCTCTAAGGTGCAGGGTGTAGTACCGGGTGGTAGTCGGCTAGTAACAGTTGCTAAGGTTCAGGGAAGAGTACTAGGCGGAGGCCGGTTAATGGTGAATATTTAACTCTCTGATGGCCTGGAGATAAAAGCTGTTTATCAGTCTCTCGTCCCAGCTTTGATGCACCTGTACTGTCTCCTAAGATGGTAGCAGGGTGAACAGGCTGTGGCTCCGGTGGCTGAGGTCTTTGATGATCTTCTTGGCCTTCCTGTGACACCGGGTACTGTAGATGTCCTGTAGGGCAAGCAGTGTGCCACTGATGATGTGTTGGGCTGACCGCACCATCCCGGTTGCAGACGCTGCAGTTGCCGTACCAGGCGGTGCTACAGCCCGACAGGGTGCTCTCAATGATGCACCTGTAGAAGTTTGTGAGGGTCTTAGGGGCCAAGACAAAATTCTTCAGCCTCCTGAGATTGAAGAGGTGCTGTTGAGCCTTCTTCACCACGCTGTCTGTGTGAAGGGAACCATTTCAGGTCGTCAGTAATGTACTTGAAGCTTTTGACTCGCTCCACTGCGTCCCCGTCGACGTGGATAGGGTTATGCTCTCTCTGCTGTCTCCTGTAGTCCATGATCAGCTCCTTTGTTTTGTTTGAGCGAGAGGTTATTTTCCTGGCACCACTCCGCCAAGGCTCTCTCCTCCTCCCCATAGGCTGTCTCGTCATTGTTGGTAATCAGGCCTACCGCTGTTGTGTCGTCAACAAACTGGATGATTGAAAAAGGTAAAAAATGATCAGTGGGGTTGGAAACATGTTGAGCCAGTATGAGAGAAGATACAGGTTGACGAGTAGGCCTATCTGCCATTCCGGGCCAGCTAGTCTTGTTTTCGCGAGGCTGAAACCAGTGACCAAATTTTCCTCAACCAGTGACTTTTCTCCTGTTTTCCAGACAAAAACAGACTTTGTTTTGAAACTATAGCTTATTGTCAGATGTGATATCCTTAGTTCTGATTCACAATGAGTGACTTTGCGGTTCAATTAGTTAGAAGCGAAACAGTTAAAGGATTGGAGGTTTGTTTTCATTCAAGTGATCTACTGACTATACATTGTATTAATCTCTTCCAGTTATTTGTGGCAATATGGCTCTGGCAGTAAAAACATTGAAAGATTATAGTACATGCTTCATGCCAACCACCATTTCCTTTGAACAAAGGTTTTTATGTGATCTCTATCTACCATGTGTCTTCCAGTTGCAGTCTCATGTCTTCTGAGTATGTTCTGATGCCCTGAGAGTATCTTCCCAGACAGACAGACCCTGTGTTTTACAGAGCTGTGCTATTACGGGCTGTGTCTTAGTAATTCTCCCTATTCTCCCTATAAAGGAAATAAGGAATGTTATCTCTCTGATGTGGACTCAAGTAACCACAGCTCAATTTGGGTAATTTGAGTCCTGAGTAAATTCCTGCTTGATATACTATTTGGTGGCACCACACACCATGATGAGGGAAAATTACTTGAGTCATGCTAGGACACAACGAGGCAGAAACTGGTGTGGTGTGCAGTCACTACATTGTGTGTGTGTGTGTGTGTGTGTGTGTGTGTGTGTGTGTGTGTGTGTGTGTGTGTGTGTGTGTGTGTGTGTGTGTGTGTGTGTGTGTGTGTGTGTGTGTGTGTGTGTGTGTGTGTGTGTGAGAGATACTGTTTCTGACCCTGGTCTGTTTCTTCTTCTCCACAGGGGCGTACTTGGTGCCCTACCTGATCCTTCTGATTGTGATTGGGATCCCCCTGTTCTTCCTGGAGCTGTCAGTGGGGCAGCGGGTCCGCAGGGGCAGCATCGGGGTGTGGAACTACATCAGCCCTCGTCTCGGGGGCATCGGGTTTGCCAGCTGTGTGGTGAGTCAGCGGCACTGCCACTACCACTATGGGCACCACACCTTAGAAACAGGGGAAAGCACACACCAACGAGAAGGATTTTTTTGCATGCACACACACACACACACACACACACACACACACACACACACACACACACACACACACACACACACACACAGAGAGACAGACGAAGGACAATAATTGAGAAAGGACAAGACAAGCTGCTTTAAAGAGTAACAGGTTAGAGCAGAGGAAATTCTGGGTATTTAATAGGGCATGACACCTTTCTGCGAACTAACTGGCAGTACGTGTCCACCATGACAACACGTGTTGGTCGAGCATGGTTTAATGTAGATCAGTGTTCTGTATTCAGGATCTGTGTTGTTTAACTAGTGTGTTGCCCTGGCCTTGCTCCTCTGGGGTTTAGGTTTGGGTTGCTGTCAAGTTGCTGTCAATATGTGTTTATTGATAAAAGCATTATAACGATAACTTTAGATGGATTGATTGTGTTCAGGTAGTAATGATTTGGATTGTGCACAGCAAATTTGTGGTTAAAATCTCTGTGTTCAGAATTCCCTGATCGGTGATGTGGAGGTGGGGAGAGGGCATTCGTGGCAGGTGTGCCCCCTACCCAACTCTATGGTCACGTGAAGATGGAGGGCACTCGTTGAAGGTGTCCCCGCTATATAACGCTATGGCCAGGTATTTAAACGGGCAGGTTTGAGGGCACCTCTTTTCAATCCGGGGTGCTTCACCCAGACACAGTTGAGCAATTGGGCACGTCATACAACTCTCACACCAAGAAACAGTATGCGTCATTGAAATAGAAGCCATGCAAACATACTCTACGGACCACAGGAGGTTGGTGGCACCCTAATTGGGGAGGATGGGCTCGTGGTAATTGCTGGAGCGGAATAGGTGGAATGATGTCAAATACATCGCACATGGTTTCCTTGTGTTTGATGCCATTCCATTTGCTCCCTTCCAACCGTTATTATGAGCCGTCCTCCCCTCAGCAGCCTCCACTGCTACAGACCCACCGGCTAGTCCATCCAATTCAAGACAAAGTCTCATGTCAGCAACTGTCAATCATTCCATGCCATGTATCATCACCTGAATATATAAAGACTCTTAAACCTAATTGCATCTCTGCCTCTTTCTGCTCTCTCACCATAGTCCAACAGTAGATGGGCATCACCATAACCTAGTTGTAAACCTCAATCAGTTACACTCGGTGTTGAGGTAAAAGTGTTGTGAGCATTACATCGGAGTGATGATTCTAGTGGGGTTAACACCAGTGGGATTGAAATTGACGCCACCTGCAGTGAATAAAAGAAGTGTTAATTGAATCACAGATGAATCAACACTTCGTGGTGTGGTTGTTACTCAACTGTGTTGAGTTCATTTCCGTTAACTCTCTCAGAGTGAAAAATACTTGGGAGGGGTCTCATAATCCTATTTCCCAGCATGCTTTTTTGCAGGTAGATTTTATAATATTTTTTAATTTTTATAATGTCTTTCTGCGTGCATATTGATTGATTAATTGATCTAAGATAAATAACTGACATTTTTCTAATTCAATCTGTAAGTGGTTGGGCTTATTGCACCCATTACTGAGACTGTTCTTCCAGTTTAGATGGTTTAGGTAATCTTGTTTGACAAATCACCATAGCATTCAGACTGAATGGCTGGATTCCAATAGGAATTACAACATCCATGTCTCAAGTCAACATTTGCAACACCCACATTGTTAGGGTGTTGGTTTATCTGGGGGTGTTGGTTTATCAACACTTTGAAAAGTGTTAGTTTAACACTGTTTTGGTGGGTCAAATATAATTCCTAAGAAAGTGTTCAATTTAACATTGTGGGTGTTCAAATTCTGACCTCAAAGTTGGTGTGTGTGTGTGTATTCAACACTATATCTTTTTGTTCTGCAGGTGTGCTTCTTTGTGGCCCTCTACTACAATGTGATCATTGGGTGGAGTCTCTTCTACTTCTCCCAGTCCTTCCAGCAGCCTCTGCCGTGGCACGAGTGTCCCCTGGTCAATAACAAAACCACAATGTGTAAGACACACACACTCACCTTCATCCAGCACATGCTCTTCATTACACAAGAGGCGAGAACTATACAGGTGGCTCTTCATAACTAGCATACAAGTTCATAAAAAAAACAGGTAATAAAGTCATAGTGCTTAGATACTTCCCAGTGAAAGCGATACAGTAAGCCATTAGCCATACTGTAGACACACCGTAATCCATTATAAAGCGTGCTCTAAGTCTAATCAGCAACGACCACAATTTTGTCTGTCCCTCCTCCCTCCAGTTGTGGTGCCTGAGTGTGAGAAGAGTTCGGCCACCACCTACTACTGGTACCGTGAGGCTTTGAACATCTCTGACTCCATCTCTGAGAGCGGAGGCCTCAACTGGAGGATGACCATTTGTCTGCTGGCCGCCTGGTCCATCGTCTGCCTCGCCATGATCAAGGGCATCCAGTCCTCCGGAAAGGTGAGAGAGAGTGAGAGAGTAAATGGGGGGGGGGTAATGAGATGGGATATTGACTTAACAGTCTGCAAGTAAGAAAAAGAGCAGGTTTGTGAGAGAGAGCTTGCTAGATAGTTACTGTATACCTGGTTTAGTCAGTTAGCCATTCAAATGTGAGTAGTGAGGGAAAGCTTGTTAATTACTGTATTTTTCTACCTTTTTTTAACTAGGCAAGTCAGTTAAGAACAAATTCTTATTTTCAATGATGGCCCAGTGGGTTAACTGCCTTGTTCAGGGATTTGAACTTGCAACCTTTCGGTTACTAGTCCAACGCTCTAACCACTAGCCTACCCTGCCGCCCCTGGGTATACCTGATAGACCTTGACAGGTCTTCCTAATGATAACTGACTGGAAATGATCTGGAGCTCATGTGATCCGGGTTTGGATGTTACTGTAGCCAAGTTGACAGTAGCGTGACTAGCATCCGGATGGATTAGCCAAACTGGCTAACAGTCGACATTGATCTGCATCCGTTGCCATCTTCTTTAGCAGGTCATCTTGATCCTTTATCCATGTTTATCCATCCTCACTTCCATAAAGGAGCCAGTCTCCTACCCTCTGGTTATTCTCAATCATGCTTCCCTTCCTTACGCTCTGAATGCGGGGCTACATCTCACTCATGTTATCAGATAACCGGGGTTACGCAAGAAACCCACTTTCAAATAGTCATTTCGATATATCACGTGGGGATATGGCCAACTCCCGTTTTGCATAACAGGCTCTCCGAAGCCAGGGAAGTCCCAACATCAGCCACCCTCAGAGGTCCCGAAGCTCTGAGAAGGTGCAGAGATAACCCATTGGGAGAAACCTCATAACAAAGTGAGGGGAAGCACAAAATCTCAGTATAATGAGACGTCCCAAAAACAGTGTCCAAGAGGTAAACCCCCCTGTAGGAGAGGGCCCTTCCTGGCCCCTCCGAAGGCTATCACCCTTGCACTATTATAAATAAATATTATGGTCCCATGATCCGGCAGGATATTGTCAAAAAGAGACGGGCCCACCCTCTTCTAAGGGTGGTTGCCCAATGAGCGAAGAGCATGACACCCTTGCCCGACCTCACCTACAATCCAAGTAAATGTGAACCGTACACACTGGACAACGACAGGGACGCCCTTCTAGTTAAGGCAACAGGCAAAAAGCCATAGGCTCCAAGGTGCGACAATGGGGGAAAAGTTGACCGGGTCAAAGATTGGTTAAGTACATTAACCTGAAAAATCCCCATACACTTAGGGACGCCAAGGGCAGTGAAGCAAAAGGAGCAATATGCCGTCTCCACACTTTTCAGTGGCTAATAGCCGCTGTGAAAGGATTTAAGCACACGTCCCACGACAAGCTAACAGCTTAGACTGGGCTTAAGCGATGTGCCCCCCTTAGAGACTACACTACAGTTATGGATAAACTGTGTCACTGTCGGGGACTTGGCAGGCCGAGAAAGCGGCAAAATGAACTTAACAAGATGAACCTTCTCTCAGTCCAAAAGATCCTGCAAGGAGCATAGGACCATGTAAAACAGAGTGTAGGATAGAACAATCTGTATAGTCACACAGCTTTTCCACGAGAAAAACACACCAACTGAGTGTGTATTAGGGGCTGGCAGTCTTTTCAAGACTCACAGGCCTGTCTCTTTCTATATATTTTTTTATATACTGTATATATTTTTTTCTTTTCTCACCGGCTATGTTCCGAATGTTAAATCATCTGTGTGAGGATGGATAATTGTTTCATCGCTATGGCATGTTCTCAATATTTTTGGGGCTGGGAAACCATTTTGTGACAGCACATTCATCAGGGACCCCCTCATAACTCGAGGGAGACAGAAATAGCATACAAGGAGTTTTACTAAGACTTCAGCAGTGCATGGCCAGACAAACCAAGTCTCGGGCCCTGGGAAGGAACATTTTAAACGCCCCCCCCCAGCTAGCACATTTGGTTCCTTAGAAGTTGTGTGAACGTTGGTTCTGAGAATGAAGCCATACGTTTCCTGACTGGTGAAACAGAAAGGTTTTTAAATGTTCTGAGAACGCAATTGAAAATGTAACTTTTTATGGGAACGTTCATTTTTTGGTTGCAGGGAGGTTCTGAGACTGTTTTACTATGGTTCCCTCAAAGTTTTCCTAGGAGGTTTTATTAACGTTCTGAGAACAGATATATTAGGTTATTTGAAGGGTAATTATATAATTTTGTGAAAATATGTTTCAATAAGACTTTTAATAACACTCCTAGCTTAGTTCAACTGTTATGAACTCCAAGCACAGATGGGACACATCGTAATTAATTTGCTTAGGCATTAATCATGCAAACACATTTCTTTTTTATTGTGGCATAGCATCAGTGAGGTTTAAACCTATGGTTTTCTGCTCTCTATCCATGGAATTAGTCCACTAAGCCCACCAGGATGGAGCTAGGAAGCTGTTTTGTTTTTTAAAGACTGTTCATTTTAGTCTATGCAAACAGACCCCATTTCAAAGGAAACAAGCTCTCATTAAGATCAGGTGTAGACAATTAGTCGGCGTGGCCAACACATGAACACACTTAACAAGATAGAGGATCGAGATAGTGTTGTTGACACTGAGAACATAATGTATATGTTTTTAAATCACATTCTTAGAACGTTCTTTGAATGTTAATAACGTTTTCTTGTGTTTTTTTTATGGAAAGTTTTCTTAATGTTCTGCTGCCCTTGGCTGAAAACCTGAGAAGGCTTTCAGGAGGAGGCACTCAGGGGGGAACAAAAAGTGTCTCCTCCATTTTCTCATGTGAGCATGGTCACAAAAGTGAGCTGCTGTACAAAGAATAGGGTTTTGTCTTAACGCAGCCCTGCCTTCCCACTGCTACGAAACTTGGAGAGGGAAGGAGTAGCAACCGTTTAACCCGAAGAGAGAGGGTAGGGCAGAGTGCCATAGACCTTGCACACTATCCTCCTCAGCCGCCAGGGCTGTGCCCTAGGATGGCGGACCCTTCTTACCTCCCCTAGGAGGGATAGAAGGGGTGGATCCTTGCTGCGTCTGAAGGGTAAGACAGCTTCCCTACAGGTTTGGCCTGATTAAGGGGCCAAGCCTGAGTCATGGCAGACCGCTGCATAGCCGGGGATCTCAGTTCCCCAAGGCCAGCTTGTTGCTCCCTCCCAGCTGTGAGGCTGTGGCGAGATTTAGGAACCAACGGGCTGCCAACTTCTGCCCAGGTCTGCAGGGTGGGTAGAAGTTGAAGGCTTTGGCTTCCTTTTTGCGAATGTCACACTTCTGCCACACAGCGGCGACAATAGGCTCGAACAACTCCTTGGGTGTCACTGTGGCATCCAGAAGGTCCACTTTTCCCGTATCTGATAAGCTGGATATGCTCAGCCAAAGTGCCTTTTCTCCTTCCACCTCTAGGTTCATGGTACGACCACAGCCTTGGACGGCACTATGGGAGGCAAGGAGGCTCAGGTCTGTAATCATACAGATCTCCTCCCAAACATCTGTGTCTAGGGTCTCTGAGTCCAGTTGCTTTCCCCACCTCCTCCAAGTAGCCTGATATGCCAACAATAAAGAGGTCACATTGAGAGCTCTAATTGCTTGGGCTGATGCCTTGTACATTCTTCTGAGAAACGGAGGCAGTTAAGCACTCTACCTTCCCAAGGAGTGAGTCATTAATAACACGGCGTGAGGGGCTGAGGTGGTGAGTGAGTGATGGCTACACCATGGGAGGGTTGCCAAACACAGATTCCTCCATGATGTGTATGTCCAGACTCGGGGTACTTTTAGCACGAATCCTGTTAGTGAGGGTTTTTTCCACACGCTCTTAGCTTCCCTGAGGCAAGCTGGTACTGCAGGGTGTAGTTCCTTTATCGGGGCTGTATGGGACTGGAGTCTCTTCCCATCGTATATGTTCCTTGCCAGCCCTGAGCGCCTACAGAAGACTTGATGTCGAGTCTGGCCGTGCCCCACTTGCAGACATGAAGGAGGCCAAACCCCACTGAAGGAGGGGTCTGCATGCGTGAGTGGGCGGGAGACGTCAGTCCCCAATTCCTGCGCAATCTCTTTGATCTTTGTAATCCCATAGTCATCCTCGTCATCCCCTAACTCGCCTTCCCGTGACACTACGTCGTCAGATAGTGAGGGGAGGGAGTCAAGGCTACCAATGACTCACCCCAACTGGGCTCAGTTGCGGAGAGCTGAGCCTCAGCTGTTGCTGTTGGCTCTGAGGCAAGAGGGGCTATCGAGATAGAAGCACGTTTCAGCCTCTTCTTCAGACCTGCTCTCGTAAGCTGTCTGCAGTGCTCACAGGTCCTCGAGCGCCTCCTGGCCATGTTCCTTATGTATAGAGGATGGGAATCTTCCCCCGCTATCATGGAGCCGCAAGCACAAGAACATGCTGCTGATTGTGGTGCTGATCCAATTTCTGCGCTTCTGCCTGCGACTATGAAACCCTGACCTGTTCAACAGACGTGCTACTGTGCTGTGCTGCTGATCCAGTTTCTGGAGCTTTGTCAGAGTGACCATCGGGTTCTTTGTCAGCTCCCTGACCAAGGCCCTTCTCCTCCGATTGCTGAGTTTGGCCAGGCAGCCAGCTTTAGGAAGTGTCTTGGTGGTTCCAAACCTCTTTCCATTTAAGAAGGATGGAGGCCACTGTGTTCTTGGGGACCTTCAATGCTGCATAAATGTTGTCGTACCCTTCCCCAGATCTGTCCCTCAACACAATCCTGTCTCAGAGCTCTACAGACAGTTCCTTTGACCTCATGGCTTGGTTTTTGCTCTGACATGCACTGTCAACTGTGGGACCTTATTATAGACAGATGTGTGCATTTCCAAATCATGTCCAATCAATTAACTTTACCACAGGTGGACTCCTATCAAGTTGTAGAAACATTTCAAGGGTGAACAATGGAAACAGGATGCACCTGAGCTCAATTTCGAGTGTCATAGCAAAGGGTCTGAATACTTATGTAAATAAATAAAATAAATACTTTTTAATACATTTGCAAAAATTTCTAAAAATCTGTTATCACTTTGTCGTTATGGGGTATTGTGTTTAGATTGATAATGAAACATTTTTATTTAATCAATTTTAGAATAAGGCTGTAATGTAACAAAATGGGGAAAATGGGATGGGGTCTTGTAGTTAGGAGCCTTGTGGCTAACTGCTAGCAATTTTGATCACCTTATAACGCTATAGCCATGAGCCTAGTGGGGCGTTAGTTAGCTAGCAGCTACCTTGTGGTGAAGGTGTGCCGTGGCTAGCTCAGTGCTGGCTGAAGGAAACCAAGTGATTGAAAATGTTCTCCCGCGATCGACAGTGCCATGAAGGCTGAGAGGGTCGGTGTAGTTAACACAATGGGTGAACGCAGGTTAACTAGACTAGAGAAGGGAGCCAGCAATGCTACCATATTGCTGGTAGGATATGCTAGTGAAGTTAGCTTGCCTCTCAGCAAGATAGCCAAGTTAGCCTTGCAGCATGACTTAAAACTGGAACCGCCATACAGTGGCAAGAGAAAGTATGTGAACCCTTTGGAATTACCTGGATTTCTGCATAAATTTGACATAACATTTCATTTGATCTTTATCTAAGTCACAACAATAGACAAAAATAGTGTGCTTAAACTGATAATATACAAATTATTTTATTTTTTTGTCTAATATTGAATAGATAATTTAAACATTCACAGTGTAGGTAGGAAAAAGTCTGTGAACCCCTAGGCTAATGACTTCTCCAAAGCTAATTGGAGTCAGGAGTCAACTAACCTGGAGTCGAGTCAATGAGACGAGATTGGAGATTTTGGTTAGAGCTGCCCCATAAAAAAACACTTTGCTATTCACAAGAAGCATTGCCTGGTGTGAACCATGCCTCGAACAAAAGAGATCTCAGAAGACCTAAGATTAAGATTTGTTGCCTTGCATAAAGCTGGAAAGGATTACAAAAGTATCTCTAAAAGTCAGTCCACGGTAAGACACATTCAAATTTCAACACTGTTGCTACTCTCCCTAGGAGTGGCCATCCTGCAATGATGACTGCAAGAGTACAGTGCAGAATGCTCAATGAGGTTAAGAAGAATCCTAGAGTGTCAGTTGAAGACTTACAGAAATCTCTGGAAGATGCTAACATCTCTGTTGACGAGTCTACGATACGTAAAACACTAAATAAGAATGGTGTTCATGGGAGGACACCACGGAAGAAGCCACTGCTGTCCAAAAAAAACATTGCTGCACACGTCTGAAGTTCGCAAAAGAGCACCTGGATGTTCCACAGCGCTACTGGCAAAATATTCTGTGGACAGATTAAAGTTGTGTTTGGAAGGAACACACAACACTATGTGTGGAGAAAATAAGGCATAGAAAGCACAAACTTCAAAACCTCATCCCAACTTTAGTATGGTGGAGGGAGCATCATGGTTGTGGGCTGTTTTGCTGCCTCAGGGCATGGACAGCTTGCTATCATCGATAGAAAAAATGAATTCCCAAGTTTATCAAGACATTTTACAGGAGAATGTAAGGCTATCTGTCCGCCAATTGAAGCTCAACAGAAGTTAGGTGATGCAACAGGACAACAACCCAAAAGACAGAAGTAAATCAACAACAGAATGGCTTGAACAGAAGAAAATACGCCTTCTGGAGTGGCCCAGTCAGTCCTGACCTCAACCCTATTGAGATGCTGTGGCATGACCTCAAGAGAGCGGTTCACACCAGACAACTGAAACAGTTTTGCAAAGAGGAATGGTCCAAAATTCCTCCTGACTATTGTGCAGGTCTGATCCAGTACAGAAAACGTTTGGTAAATAAATAAAAAATTACCCAAAAAGAATAGCAATGTCCTGCTCCTTCCCTGACTTTTGTATTTTACACTGCTCATTTGTCCGAATTTTGAAATGACAAACAGAAAAGTATTTGGAGCCTTTTCCCCTTTTTTTTCACACCTATTTTCCAACTTAATCCGCCAAGACAATACGCTGTAGTAGGACATTGGTACCCAGCCAGGCACTAATGTGTCAGTCTCTCCTCACTCAATGAATGACAAATGGATGAATGGGTGATAATTGTGCACGTTATTTCACAATTTAATTTAAATTAGCTGTAATGATGAGTTTGTTTTATGCCTATTTACCAGCGGTGGAGCACATGTTAATAATTTGATATCATTCTCTTTACATTTTACTTTGTAAAAATAAGATGTTACTGTTACTAATCACATTTATTGTAAGGGAAACAAAATATTCTACTTGTTGCAGTAGGCCTTTAGAATAATGCAGAACATCCTTGACTCTATCCAAGTGGATGAGCAAGGGGTAACACACAGCCGGCCCATCAAAACTACACCTAAACTATACCTAAACTAATTTCACACATAATAAAAGCTGACCTAAAGACACATTTAAATTGACGATAGTCTGATGAGTACCAATATTATCAATTGTCAAATTGTACATGAAGAGATTGGCGCAGCTTGGAGTTGACAGATGCAGGGAAAGGAGCATCACTTTATTAAATGCAGGTAAAATGTTTTGATGCAGGTAAAATATTTTGATTGCTATATAGTATCATAAAGAGCATATTCTGCAGTTTCTATGACCTTCGTCAAATAACTTTCAAAATGCAATAAGTGGATTTATTTTGGCTTTAGGCTTACGTTTTTCACTAGGACTTTGAAGAATTATACAAAACAAATCCTTGACTCTATCCTGAGTGGTGCAGCGGTCCAAGGCACTGCATCTCAGTGCAAGAGGCATCACTACAGCCCCTGGTTCAAATCCAGGCTGTATTACATCCGGCCGTGATTTGGAGTCCCAGAGGGCGGCGCACAATTTACCCAGCGTCGTCCGGGTTTGGCCGGGTAGGCCGTCATTGTAAATAAGAATTTGTTCTTAACTGACTTGCCTAGTTAAATAAAAGTAAAACAATTTTTTTAAACAAATAACTATTGTTATATTTTTACATGGGTATATTTCCACAAATATTTCTTCATACAATTCATCCTTTATAATTGTTTATGCACTATCAAGCATTGGTGCTTATGTTTGCACACCTTACGGGTTGATATACATCTGATGCGTATAGTAATGGTGACACCCAGCAACGTTCTCAACGTTTTCTAGTGGGTACTTCTATGCTGAAAGGCCAGGCAGTTCTAGTGTCAACCAAGTCTCAATAGCTAACAGTGACGCTAGCTACCAAAGGAGACTGAGAAGTAGAAATGTAATTTCTACTCGTAAACATAAACCTTACGGTTACTACTCAACCTCTCGACAGGGTCTGAAGAACTACGCTCATCAGCAATATCCTTCACGGTTTGATGGTGAGCAGATTAAGCAGGCAAACAGGTATGCAGTCGATATGAGGAGAGCTAGAGTAGTGACACTCTTCGTGAGGAAGAGAAGCGAGAACAACCAGAGAGTGGCTTCTTTTATGGAAGTGAGGGTCCCACCTGTCTGTCTCCGACAGATGCTTTTGTTAGGTACTTCCAAGAAAGTAGGTGGTCCTTGCAAACCCCCACATGTGATACATCGAAACAAGTATTTGAAAGAGAACATCATTGAGAACACCATTGGGTCCTTATCATCGCTTGTGCGTCTTAGCAAAGAAAGTTTCTACTCCTTTTAGAGTATTGTTCCTTGAGCATTTTAGCAAAGACCATTTTCACTCGCTTTAGAGTATTTCTGGTCTTATAGGAACATGGCCCTATCCTGTGCTATCTTAATGCAGCATTTGATCCGGCCTTTGTCTCTCTCCCTGGTCTTATCCCAACAGCTGTCTGGTGTTTGCTTGGTTCTATTCAAGCCCCTGTCTCCACAACAAACACAGACAAAAACAGTCTCCACAACACACACAGACAAAGCAAGATGGATGCCCTGGCCTCTCAAACAGACAGAAGTGCTTTAATCTTGGTCCTCTGCCATGGCGATGGCACGACAACAGGGAAACCGTCTGTAGTGTCCCAATCTTCCACGTCCTGTTCGTCTGTCGCCTAGCGTGAGGTCATGAAAATGGCCATGCACTTTCCATTCCCCTCCTGGTGAAGGGGCCAGAGTGGGAGACCCTTTGAAGCTTAATCAAGGATTTACCACACAAAAGAATATTAATGTCGCTTTCGCCCCTTGTTCACAAAAGCCTATTCCTAGGCTGTGATCTACAGTTTATTTTTCATTTCTGTGTGTGGGTGTGAGGGTGCAAGAGAGACCGAGGGGGAGCATGGTTGCCATGGTTATACGCGCTCTTTTACTTTGTGTGATTGTTATGGGTGTACTCACCAAAAAATGGAAAGAAAAAAAACTTTAATCATGTGTATTAAATGGCTTATTAATTTTCCACTCAATCTAATTTGGGCTTGCATTCTTGATAGACAACAGTTCCGTGCAGCTACAAAAGAACACCTCACTTACAGTACACATAATTAAGATTCTTTTTTTCTCATGACCTGACAAAGTATAATTTGAGTTGCATAGCAACAACTTGATGATACATAGCCATAGTGATAGATGGCTCCTACTATCTGTGACTGAAATGACCTCTCCTTACATAAATGACATGCTATCTAATGGGATAAAGATACAAACTTTGATAGGTGAGGCAGATATACAAAATGTAGATATGGGTGGCAGGTACAGTAGTCACTGCACCTATCTGGTGTATGTGACAAAACTTTTTTTATTTTCTTTTTTTTTTAGATTCTCTGAGCAGAAAGGAGCTTCTTTATATACATTGTGACCAAGGTCGTTATTTTCCTATTTTATGAATGGTTGATACAGTGTGTAGTAGATGTTCAAGAGCAGCTCAGCTGCAAAGTGACATGGTTAGGGAAATGGAGCTTCAACCCATACAGCAGGGGAAGGCAACTAGATTCAGCCCCGGGCCTATTTTTGTCGGAGTGAATGGTCGGGAGGCCGGAAAATAATTATAATCATTTGTAGACCACAACTAAGCCCAGGAAGAGATTGCAGTGAAAAATAACAATCATTTCATACCTTGATTACATTGAGGCACGATCACATAAACGTCCTCTCAATGTCAACTGTGTTTATTTTCAGCAAACTTAACATGCGTATATATTTGTGTGAACATAACAAGATTCAACAACTGAGACATAAACTGAACAAGTTCCACAGACATGTGACTAACAGAATTGGAATAATGTGTCCCTGAACAAAGGGGGGTTCAAAATCAAAAGGAACAGTCAGTATCTGGTGTGGCCACCAGCTGCATTAAGTACTGCAGTGCATCTCCTCCTCATGGACTGCACCAGATTTGCCAGTTCTTGCTGTGAGATGTTACCCCATTCTTCCACCAAGGCACCTGCAAGTTCCCGGACATTTCTGGGGGGAATGGCCCTAGCCCTCACCCTCCGATCCAACAGGTCCCAGACGTTCTCAATGGGATTGAGATCCGTGCTCTTCGCTGGTCATGGCATAACACTGACATTCCTGTCTGGCAGGAAATCACGCACAGAACAAGCAATATAGGTGGTGGCATTGTCATGCTGGAGGGTCATGCCAGAATGAGTCTGCAGGAAGGGTACCACATGAGGTAGGAGGATGTCTTCCTGTAACACACAGCGTTGAGATTGCCTGCAATGACAACAAGCTCAGTCCGATTATGCTGTGACACACCACCCCAGACCATGACGGACCCTCCACCTCCAAATTGATTCCGCTCCAGAGTACAGACCTCGGTGTAACGCTCATTCGTTCAACAATAAACTTGAATCCAAGCATCACCCCTGGTGAGAAAACCGTGACCCTTCAGTGAGGAGCACTTTTTGCCAGTCCTGTCTGGTTCAGCGACGGTGGGTTTGTGCCCATAGTCGACCTTGTTGGCGGTGATGTCTGGTGAGGACCTGCCTTACAACAGGCCTACAAGCCCTCAGTCCAGCCTCTCTCAACCTATTGCGGACAGTCTGAGCACTGATGGTGGGATTGTGCATTCCTGGTGTAACTCGGGCAGTTGTTGTTGCCATCCTGTACCTGTCCCGCCGGTGTGATGTTCGGATGTACCAATCCTGTGCAGGTGTTTTTACATGTGGTATGCCACTGCGAGGACAATCTGCTGTCGGTCTTGTCTCCCTGTTGCACTGTCTTAGGCATCTCACAGTACAGACATTGCAATTTATTGCCCTGGCCACATCTGCAGTCCTCATACCTCCTTGCAGCATGCCTAAGGCACGTTCAAGCAGATGAGCAGGGACCCTGGGCCTCTTGTCCTAAGTTTTCATAACTGTGACCTTAATTGCCTACCGTCTGTAAGCTATTAGTGTCTTAACGACCGCTCCACAGGTGCATGTTCATTAATTGTATATGGTTCATTGAACAAGCATGGGAAACAGTGTTTAAACCCTTTACAATGAAGATCTGTGAAGTTATTTGGATTTTTTATATATATATATATATATATATATACAGTTAAAGTCGGAAGTTTACATACACCTTAGACAAATACATTTAAACTCAGTTTTTCACAATTTCTGACATTTAATTCTAGTAAAAATGACCTGTCTTAGGACAGTTAGGATAACCACTTTATTTTAAGAATGTGAAATGTCAGAATAATAGTAGAGAGAATGATTTCTTTCAGCTTCTATTTCTTTCATCACATTCCCAGTGGTTCAGAAGTTTACATACACTCAATTAGTATTTGGTAGCATTGCCTTTATATTGTTTAACTTGGGTCAAACGTTTCGGGTAGCCTTCCACAAGCTTCCCACAATAAATTGGGTGAATTTTGGCCCATTCCTCCTGACAGAGCTGGTGTAACTGAGTCAGGTTTGTAGGCCCTTTGCTCGCAAACATTTTTTTAGTTCTGCCCACAAATTTTCTTTACGTTTGAGGTCAGGGCTTTGTGATGGCCACTCCAATACCTTGACTTTGTTGTCCTTAAGCCATTTTGCCACAACTTTGGAAGTTTGCTTGGGGTCATTGTCCATTTAGAAGACCCATTTGCGACCAAGCTTTAACTTCCTGACTGATGTCTTGAGATTTTGCTTCAATATATCCACATAATTTTCCTGCCTCATGATGCCATCTATTTTGTGGAGTGCACCAGTCCCTCCTGCAGCAAAGCACCCAAACCACATGATGCTGCCACTCCCGTGCTTCACTATTTGGATGGTGTTCTTCGGCTTGCAAGCCTCCCTTTTTCCTCCAAACATAACGATGGTCATTATGTCCAAGCAGTTCTATTTTTGTTTCATCAGACCAGAGGACATTTCTCCAAAAGGTATGATTTTTGTCCCCATCTGCAGTTGCAAACCATAGTCTGGCTTTTTTATGGCGGTTTTGGAGCAGTGGCTTCTACCTTGCAGAGCGGCCTTTCAGGTTATGTCGATATAGGACTCGTTTCACTGTGGATATAGATACTTTTGTACCTGTTTCCTCCAGCATCTTCACAAGGTCCTTTGCTGTTCTTCTGGGATTGATTTGCACTTTTCGCACCAAAGTATGTTCATCTCTAGGAGACAGAACACGTCTCCTTCCTGAGCGGTATGACGGCTGCGTGGTCCCATGGTGTTTATACTTGCGTACTATTGTTTGTACAGATGGACGTGGTACCTTCAGGCATTTGGAAATTACTCCCAAGGATGAACCAAACTTGTAGAGGTCTATAATCGTTTTTCTGAGGTCTTGACTGATTTCTTTTGATTTTTCCATAATGTCAAGCAAAGTCACTGAGTTTGAAGGTAGGCCTTGAAATACATCCACAGGTACACCTCCCAATTGACTCAAATTATGTCAATTAGCCTATCAGAAGCTTCTAAAGCCATGATGTAATTTTCTATAATTTTCCAAGCTGTTTAAAGGCACAGTCAACTTAGTGTATGTAAACTTCTCACCCACTGGAATTGTGATACAGTGAATTATAAGTGAAATAATCTGTCTGTAAACAAAAATAATCTGTCATGCACAAGGTAGATGTCCTAACCGACTTGCCAAAACTATAGTTTGTTAACAAGAAATTTGTGGAGTGGTTGAAAAACGAATTTTAATGACTCCATCCTAAGTGTATGTAAACTTCCGACTTCAACTGTATGTATATATACAGTATATATATATATATAAAATTACTAAACACTTTGGAGGGACAAAAAAAAAGGACTCGCGGGCCAGTTTTTGGAGAGAGAGAGTTGAGACAGCAGGTCCGGGACAAGATAGCACAACCGGTGAACAGATCAAGGTTCCATAGCGCAGGCAAAACAGCTGAAACTGCATCAGCAGCACGACAAGGAATCACGTCCGATGAACAGGTCAGGGTTCCATAGCCACAGGCTTAACAGTAGAAACTGGATCAGCAGTACGACCAGGTGGACTGGGGACGTGGACAGCCAGTAGTCGTCAGGCCAGGTAGTCCTGAGGCATGGTCATAGGGCTCAGGTAGTCTGGGAGGGGAGGGAGAGGGAGAGGGAGGCCTCTCTCTCTGTTAACTTAGTGGGACAGTGAGACAAAAGCTTGTGTGTGGGCCCCGGCCCAGATGCATGTGGGCACCTATAGCAGTTCAGGAGACTACACTTAGAAAAAAAGAGTTCCAAAAGGGTTCTGTGGCAGTCTCCATAGGAGAACCCACTTTGGTTTCAGATAAAAAAACATTTTTGGTTCCAGGTAGAACCCTCTGTCGAAACAGTTCTACATGACACCTAAAAGGGTTCTACCTGGAACCAAAAGGGGTTCTTCAAAGGGTTCTCCTATGGGGACAGCCAAATAACCCTTTTTGGTTCAAGATAGCACCTTTGTTTTTAAGAGTGTAGACCTCCCCCAGGAGAGGGCCTTTCTGTTGCGTCACACTTACTTGCTTCTTCCTCTGTATTCTTCCACTCACTGTGGTCCGCACTCCGCAAGGCTGTGTATTTCTCTGTGTCCACAGGTCAGGAGTAGACAACAAGAGGCAGCCTCAGAGATCCGTTTAGATAAAGCACAGAAGTAATCAGTGCACAGGATCTATCTTGTTATTAACCCCAAACTTTGGGTCTAAGCCAGACTTGTCAATAAATCACGGAAGGCAAGTCAAGTCTTTGAGCACAAGTCAGAGTCAAAGAGTATTTTTTTTTAAACACGAGTCAGGGTCAAGTCTCAAGTCTTTGAGGATGTTTTCGGGTCGAGTCTCAAGTCAGCCTCTCACTTTGTAATGTATAAGTTATACTAAGGTTGTTCTTATGTTGTGGTTGTTTTACAGGTGATGTACTTCAGCTCGTTGTTCCCCTACGTAGTGCTGATCTGTTTCCTGGTCAGGGCTCTGCTCCTCAAGGGATCCGTGGATGGGATCCGACACATGTTCACACCCAAGGTACAGTATCCTAACCCTAATGCTTACCCAAGGTACAGTGCATGGGTTGGAACCAGTTCAGGGAACAGAACAGAAAACTGGAAAATAACAACATTTTCAGAGGAACAGAATCAGAACCGGGAACGGAAGTGATCTATACTGTTCCGGGAACAAAACCGTTATTTTAAAAGCATGGGAACTGGTTAATAACATTATCTTACGTTCCAGCATTTTTTTCCAGTCTCACAAAACTCTGTCACTCAGAAACTTAAGCCCCGTTTCCATTGGCAATTTGAAGTCAAGCCAGGTTGGGCTGGCCTTGGTGGGCTAGCTCAAATTGCGTTTCCACTGCCCCCAGAAATGAGAAATTATGTAATGTTGCTAGGTTGCCAATATGTGACTGCAGCTGGCTTCGCTAATGTTGCTAGCTAGCTTGGAAGATGTTGACGAATTTAATTCATCCTCACCATGCTGTAACTAACATTCCCCTATACTCCTGCCAGTACCAGCCAGACTCAGAGCAATGTATTTTGCTTGCTAACGTTAGCTAGCTAGCTAAACGGTTAGCGTCGTTGCTAGAATAACAGGCTAGCTAGCTAAATTCCTACCTTGCTTGCCATGGCATTGGTTATTAGCTAGCTAACTAAGCAAACGAGACAACAGGTTTGATATGATGTAGCTAGCTAGCTTTCGATATGACTTGGCCAGCTAATATTCCTGCTAGTTCACCTTAGCTAGCTAGCTAGCTTGTTTCAACTCTGATTTGCTGACTAACATTAGGTAGCTAGCATTCAAGGGCTGAATGTTCTCATAAAAGTTTGTGTAGTACAAAAATGTATGAAGGATCCAGCTATGGTGGTTATTATAATGGCGCCAGAGGGGATGGCTGCCGTTTTACGGGCTCCTAACCAACTGTGCTATTTTGTTTAGTTTTTTCGCATTGTTTGTAACTCATTTTGTACATAATATTTCTGCAACCATTTCTTATGACCAAAAAGAGAGTCTGGACAGCAGAACAGCGATTACTCACCTCGAACATTACAAATCATTTTTGTTTAATAAGTCTGATGCAAAGGATATAGTGCTTTGTCAAGACAAGGCCCAAATCCACGTCATCAACATGAAGAAAAGAATTTGCAGACAAGTAGGTAAACCACCACTTCCCAATGATGGGAAAACAAACTGGACGATCTACGATTAAGACTATCTGACCAATGGGACATTAAAAACTGTAATATCTTGTGTTTCACCGAGACGTGACTGAACGACGACACATATTATAGAGCTGGCTGGCTTCTCCGTGCATCGGCAGGACCTCCCTTATCCTACCTCATTTGCACATGCTGTATATAGACTTTTTCTACTGTATTATTGATTGTATGTTTGTTTATTCCATGTGTAACTCTGTGTTGTTGAATGTGTCGAACTGCTTTGCTTTATCTTGGCCAGGTCACAGTTGCAAATGAGAACTTGTTCTCATCTAGCCTACTTGGTTAAATAAAGGTGAAATAAAAAATGAAATAATAATTTTAAAAAGTTATTGTAATTTTATTGTGTTACTTTTGGATTTTATTTCATTTAGTAAATATTTCTTGAACTGCATTGTTGGTTAAGGACTTGTAATGCGACAAATACAATTTGATTTATTCGTGTCTTGTCTGACTACTGCAGTACTGCTTGTCCATGTGCTAGCTAACAGCAACAAGCCCAGACGAGTTAGCTAAATGTTGTGTCAGCATCCAGCAGTGATTAACTTGGCGGTTGCATAGTAACGGCATCACCAGCCCAAATTCTAATTGAGCTGGCACCAGTTGTGAAACTGGGCTGTGCTGGCCCGGGTTTCCTTCGATCCAGCTCAAATTTGAGATTTCCATTCGAGCCACCTTGAATTTGGCCCTAATTTTAAGTGCCAGTGGAAATGGGACTTTATTCCAGTGTCTGCCTGCCAGCTGGAAGGAAATCTTTGCCAGTGTGTGTGCATGTGTAGGCTACCTGCCCCTCCCCCTCTGAAGCATAGGGTACTGTACCCTGCTGACATTACAAGCGTGAGTCAGAAATTGGGGAGAGATTTTTAATTAGAGAAGAATAGATTCACTTTTTCAATGCTAGTTTAGGATACTATAGTTATCACATTTCACATTGGATTTATTAACTACAAAAAGTGAATTCTGATGCTGCTCTGCACACACAAGCTTGTTAGCTGACTAGCTAGCTCTGGTTCAACGTTAAGCCAACTCTCGGAGTTCAAAGACATTCAAAGTTCCTCCATAGAAGCCGCTCATTCGAATGTATAATTCTGTGGGACTAATTCAGATAATGCATGTCATAACAAGATGCCCAGCGCTTCAGGCCAAGCCCCTCCACCCTATCTCGCTCTCTCCCCACCCGCAAAATTTAAGTTGCATCTCACACTCTCGCACTTGTCGGTCCAATGCATGTATACAACTATAGCTTGTCCGCACCATAGCAAGCTGCTCTATCTCAAAAATATTTTTTATGTTCAGAACTAAACAATTGAAAATGATTTTGGTTCCAACCCTTGGTAGAGTCATCATAATGCTGCTCCTTGGTTATACCCAAGGTACAGTACTGTACAGTCAGCACAATTCTGCTTCACACAGCCAACATACTGCATTACACCCAGTCAAGGACCCAGACTTGTTTGATCCAATGCACTAGTTTTATCCAATGCATTTGTTTGATCCAGTTATGGATCAATGTTGCGTTGTTCACTTTACTGAAACGGGAAGGAAACCTAATTGACTGAAAATGTGCCAGAAATATATTTTTTAAATATTTTAGTCTTTGGCTACTCAAGTTGCCGTGGACCAATAGCAATTGGAATCATTTCATTTGGCCTCTGCTGTGGTGGCACACTTCTCACCATGGCAACAGGAGTTGCTGGGCACTCCCTGCTTCTTGTAACATCCACGACGGCGTGTTCCATTCATTTCACAACAAAGTGTCATGTGTCTGCTGCTTCTCACACGCCTGACATCTTCCTACTTCAAAGGCCTTTGCTGCGTCTCCGGTGTGCAGGGAGAAAGACATCGAAAGCGGGGCTCATTGTGTGTTGTGTAGTGTGTGCCTTCTGTATGGGTTCAGCCTTCCACCACACACATATACTGTTGACTATTTGAGAGCAGTAGCATGCTGGATATGTTCTCCTTGGTGTGTCCTTGTTTGATCTTCTCCAGTTTTGACAAATGGAGGTAACTCTCAATCATGATGTCCACTGATCTGCTCCACTGGTCCAACAATGGTTTGTCCATTACTAGGAGTTGAACGAAGACTATTGTACAATAAATGACGTAGTGTTGTCCTAAAGAGTCAAACGTTGATCAATTGAATCCACATCGAGGAGAGATGTGTCTGGAACTATAGTTTATCTTCCTTTAGCACCTCACCTAAATGCAGTGGTGTAAAGTACTTCAGTAAAAATATCTGTACATTACTTTACTATTTATATTTTTGACAACTTTTACTTTTACTTCACTACATTCCTAAAGAAAATAATGTACTTTTTACTCCTTACATTTTCCCTCACACCCAATAGTACTCGTTACATTTTGAGTGCTTAGCAGGACAGGAAAAGGGTCCAATTCACACGCTTATCAAGACAACATCCCTGGTCATCCCTACTGAATCTGATCTGGCGGACTCACTAAACACACATGCTTCGTTTGTAAATGATGTGTTGGAGTGTGCCCCTGGCTTTCCGTAAATAAAAAAAACAATAATATGGCCTCATCTGGTTTGCTTATTATAAGGAATTTGAAATGATTTGTACTTTTACTTTTGATACTTAAGTATATTTTAGAACCAAATGCTTTTAGACTTTTACTCAAGTAGTATTTTACTGGGCGACTTTCACTTTTACTTGAGTCATTTTCTATTAAGGTATCTTTACTTTTACCCAAGTATGACAATTTGGGTACTTTTTCCACCACTGTCTAAATGTGCATTCATAATTTATTTCCTTCCAGTTGGAGATCATGCTGGAGGCCAAAGTGTGGCGCGAAGCGGCCACACAGGTCTTCTACGCCCTGGGCCTGGGCTTCGGAGGGGTCATAGCCTTCTCCAGCTACAACAAACGGGATAACAACTGTCACTTCGACGCAGTGCTGGTCTCCTTCATCAACTTCTTCACCGCTGTGCTGGCCACCCTGGTGGTGTTCGCCGTGCTCGGCTTCAAGGCCAACATCATGAACGCCAAGTGTGTCGCACTGTGAGTAGTACATTATAAGCCACTCACTTTTAGAACTCCGGAATGTAGCCTAATTCCCCCAAATCGTAACCCTTTGGTGATTATACTGTAGGCCAATATGCCGGTTTGATTGTGACTTGAAGTTAAGCAGATGCTTTTATCGATCGTACATTTCATAGAGACACACATTATATTCAATGCAATGTATGTGGCCAATACTTGAATCATGCTGTAACCACTGAGCCATGTGATGAGGCCAATAAGATATTAGCATGGTCTTGTATGATAGAGTATCCATTTTGATCTGGTCTTATATTATATTATTTTCAATCTCCCAGGAACACAAAGAAGATAGTTGCTTTGCTAGGGAATGAGGTCAGCCACGACTTGATCCCCCACCACATCAACTTCAGCGCTACTGTGAGTGCTGAGGACTACCAACAGATGACAGAGATCCTCAGAGGGGTGACGGAGAAGGATTACCCGAGTCTGGGCCTGGACTCCTGCAGCATCGAGGAAGAGCTCAACAAGGTGAGGGTCCATTGTCTTCCAACTGCTACATCATTCTAATGCAACGAGTTGGTCAGTGCAGACGGCCGTCGCAACATCGGACATAAGGCAATGGGTGAGGGGGCTCGTAGAATGTATAATGGTAATATTGTATCTTTTTGCATCTTTCATGATCATAACAATCACTTTTAGGTAGCATTTTACTTGAAGAAAACACATAAACAGTCCTAAAAACTGGTGTCAGACATGGTATCATCACAACAACTGACTTTGCACTGTCATGTCACAAACCAGGATTAGCTACGCCCAGAGCCATATATTTAGAGAGTTGGGCCAAAATGATGAATGGACGCCATGTTTGCGCCTGTGAGCATTCCATTCATCCATACTCGATGAGAATTTGGAATCTTGTACATAGCATTGTTTAAAATTCAGAAAATTCTGTGAACTGCTATTGGTCAATATAGCCCATGGGGAGCTAACATGGCTGGCCTGGAATGTAGTGTAATGTAAATGCATCACAATGCAAAAAAAACATAGTTCAAGTGTTGCCAGCAGCACAGTTACAGTCACTAACACTCTAGATAATATGAAAACAGCCTAACCAGCTCTGCCAGAGTGAGTAAAATGGTCAGAGTGAGGTGTTCTCTCATTTGTGTCTGGAAGTAGCTAGCAAACTAGCCAACTTTAGCCAGTTAGCTTGGGTGCTTGACTGCCGTTGTGAGGTCAGAAACCCTTCTACTCGGCCAGAGCGTCCAGTGTGCACTCTAAGCAAACCGAGTGCGAAACGCTCTGAATTTACTAAACGACCCAAAGCACACTGGAGGCAATTTACGAACACACCCTAAATATATGGCTCTGGGTACGCCTATCCAATGAACATTCTTTGTGTCATAACAGTGCAATGTAAACTGTTACTGAATACTATTTTCCACAGACTGTGGGAGACTTGCCTCTAGATGTTGTCTACACACGTCAAGATTTATCTTTCCAATCATGTGAAACCCTAGGGCAAATAGTCTTACTAGAAGTGGATATTACTGACTAACTTACGTAAATCCTTCTTCTTCTTCCCTGTCCTCCTCCTCCTCCCTGTCCTCCCCCTCAGGCAGTGCAAGGTACAGGCCTGGCCTTCATTGCCTTCACAGAGGCCATGACCCACTTCCCGGCATCTCCCTTCTGGTCCGTCATGTTTTTCCTGATGCTGGTTAACCTGGGTCTGGGCAGCATGTTTGGTACCATCGAGGGCATCATCACACCTTTGGTCGACACCTTCAAAGTCCGCAAGGAGTTCGTCACAGGTCAGTCCAAGACGGGATGGAGGAATATATAGCTCATTATATCTCAATTCACCTTTCTGCGATTCCTCTTCGCTTATCTCCTTGTTTCCTTCTCAATCGTATTGGAGGAGGTCCCTATCGTGCCTTCTTCCTCAATGCGTTGTGAAGGAGGATGCGAGAGAAGATGCAAGGAATTGAGGAAAAATCTAAGAGAGAAAGCCTTTGTGTCAGTGTGTGGAGGTAGACCTTTTTCCACAATGTATCCTCAGCTGAACTATACGGATGTGTATTTGCTATAGTAACAGGTCAATTAAGTATTACCTATGTGTATGATGTATTATGGCTCTTTACTTTAATGCTTTTGGCTCAATAATGATTGCATAATACTAATCCAATGCACAGTAGATGTGTGGCACCAAAGAGAGTTTCCTAATTAGCACAAACACATGTTGATCAATATTGTGCATGAATTCTGTTAATGAGGATGGATCATTCTTGAATTGCAGTGGTAAACACTTTAAAATGAAAAAAACAAATGGGGCAAAATACATTTTCCCTTTTATTTAACTGTTATTTAAAAATTAAACAAACGGTATGTGACCCACCACCTGCACAATACTTGCAATGAAAATGACTTTCTGACTAAATTAAAAACCTAAAATATATGAAATGTAGCTAGACTCTTACATGGATGAACACTTCTTCCTCTCTGTCATGGATGCCTGATTGCCCTAAGTTTGAAGATGTAATCCGGAGACAGGTATTTTATTCTTTTCGACTCCCTGTGCATTTTCAATCACACTCTGCTTCCACCGGCATTCCACTGATTTCAAAACTCGGTCAACTTCTTCCATGACAACAACATTGTTGATCGCCATTTCTTCCCCATCACTGTCATCAAAAGACTATACAATGTCTGGTTCAAGGAAAAATGTTGACCTAAATCAGGGATTTCCTCATTATCTGATTCATTATCTGAGTCAGAGAGAGTCAGCATGGCATGATCGTCCTCCAGAAAGTAGTCCATCACAACTTTTCCCCACTGATCCTTGTCGATGGCGCCTGTTAAATTCAGGGCAGCAATGTTGAGAGCAATGGCAACACTTTTTCAGTTCTTCATATCTTTCAAAAAAGCTGCAGTAGAAAGGATTATCTACACACACTGAGCAGCTCATGTTATAGACACAAGCATTCTACATGGCAGACCAATCCGAACTCATCTCTCGTCCAGCCCATTCATTATCTCAGCCAATCATGGCTTGCGGGAAGGTTCCTGTATTTTTCCATGGCCAAACCAACTAGGCTTGTAATTTAACAATTGTATTTGCATTTACAGATGGCATACACGTTTTTGTTATTAAGGAACTTGAAAGTTCATGTTCCAGAAGGCTTTTCTGACAAAAAAACGCATTTTGATAAACAAAAAAAAGTTTACGTTCAAGTGCCTCTCCTGTGAATTAGTGACGTGCGACATACACCTAGCTTCCTGAAACGGGTCACATATGTAAGTCCTTAATATTGCAAAACATCTAGTTGCATGCATTGTTGGAACTACTTGAGGATAGCAAATTGTCCTGGTAATGTGTAGAGGTGTAGTGACATGTTTTGGGTGTTTCGAGATATCTTTATTGTTTGGAATGCTATTCAAACACCTTCTTTTTTTTTTTACTAGTATAATGTGTCCCTCAGTTTTATGTCATTGGTGTTACCACCTTGAAAATCACTGATTACAAAGATATACAAGGATCCAGTGGCAAACTGTTATTGAGGGAGGGGGTCTATATTTTACTTTTTTTTTAGCTAATCACACCCTTTTAGTATGTCATACATTTGAGGATTTTTCATTTATCATTTGGTGTGTCTAAATCCAAAGTGTCACTTGGTGTTAGAACATTTTAATGAAGGGAATTGACATTGTGAGTAAAATAATTAATCATATTCATTTAGTAAATGATTTTTTAAAAGTGTGATTACCTTAGATTTGAGCATTTGTGGCCTCCATTTCAGAAAATCCAAATTTACCTCAAATGTATCATCGGTGGTGTTACTACTTCTGGTGGCACATTGTTATTATAATGGTACACATTTTTAAAGTCACTAAGCTACCATATTAGTTGAATTAGAAAGGGAAGATAAAATGGAAAAAATAAATCTCCAAAATGCCATGCCCAAATGCCACCATAATTCAAGTACGACCCGGATGGCATTTCTCCCCCTTGTCCCTTTTTTACTAATGTCCATGTATTCTCCCTCTTGTAACAGTGGGTGTCTGTCTGCTAGCCTTCTTCATCGGCCTGCTGTTCGTTCAACGATCTGGGAACTACTGGGTGGCTATGTTTGATGACTACTCCGCCACACTGCCCCTGCTCCTAGTGGTCATCCTGGAGAACGTGGCTGTTGCTTGGGTCTACGGGACTGACAAGTATGTATATGTCAAATGATATACAGAATGTCAGTAATCTGGGGTTTTCTTGACTATAATTCCGAATTCAAAGCTGTCCATCCAAGTACAATGACAAATATTCTTTAAATTCTGTATTCAGAATGAGTTAACCATGAAAAGTGAATGAACAACACTTGACTTAAATATTACCTGCTATCACCTCGGGTATCCTGTACAGGTACTGTATGTTAAACATAATTGCCAAACTCAACACAGTCTAAAGTGTGTACCATTATGTATCCTCACCTTCTGCGGGATCCTTTCCCTGCTTCTCCCGTTCCTCCGCCCAGGTTCTTTGAGGACCTGAAGGACATGCTGGGCTTCACTCCGTTTCGGTTCTACTACTACATGTGGAAGTACGTGACCCCCCTGCTGCTCATCCTTCTGCTGGGCTCCAGTGTGATCCAGATGGGAATGACCCCACCCAGCTACAGTGCCTGGCTAGAGGACATGGTGAGTTGTCTGTGGTCTCTGGTGCAGCTGTCAAATACAGTATTTTAGTTCAGTGGACCTTCGGTTCAATTAATGGGATACACAGGCTTTTGTTATACTCCAGCACCAAAACAACAATTCAACTACACATCAAGATCTCTTTTCTCTTTTTCTATAGTCCTATATTGCCTCCTGTACTTGCCTTCTTTACATTATCCACACTCATTTTAAAATACCTAGATACCTGGATGGTTACTTGATAGCCCTCTGCCATATTAGCTTCACCAATCCTCTTGGATTATGAGATCAGCACAGATTTGAGGAGAGGACGTTACACTTAAAACTGATTTAAGATGCAACCTATTGTCAACATGGTTTTAATGTTAGTATCAGTTTCAGGCCAGTGAGAAGTAATATACAGTAGTAACTTCTTGCTCTCCTTCCCCCATGTGAACGAGGCCAGTGAGGAGTCTCTGAGCTATAATGATATACACTAGTAGTATCATTAGGAATACTATACAGTTCTAACCTCTCAATCCTTCCCTGTTTCTCCTAGGCCAGTGAGAAGTCCCTTAAATATCCCCCTTGGGGCCTGGCGGTCTGCATCTCCCTGGTGGTGTTGGCCATCATGCCTGTGCCTGTGGTCTTCTTCCTCCGCTACTTCAACATCATCGACGAGAACGCTGGCGTGGTGTCCACCATCTCCTACAAAAAGGGCTGCATCATCAAGGAGAGCGTCAGGCCCGAGGAGGACGATGATGCCAGCCTCCTCCACTCCAATTCGCCCGGCAGCGAAGCGCCCTCTCCCATGCCTGGCAACAGCATCTATCGTAAGCAGAGTGGAGGGGTCCCCGATGCCGCGCCCAACGGCCGCTACGGCATCGGCTACCTGATGGCTGACATGCCAGACATGCCCGAGTCAGACTTATAGAGCGACTTGTAGGGCGATGTCTATGGTCCTCACACCCTACTGGCTGGCCAACCAATCCCTCTTCGTTGCGTTTAATCATGGGAATCATCATCTGCATATTTATATTTGTAGTGTTTCTGTATATTCTTTGTAGTTATCGTAGCTGCTCCCCTTCATGTTTTCCTCGTCCCCCTTTGCCGTGAAAACGATTAAAAAGGTGTGTCCACTGTACATATTATCTCCTTTTGTCTTCCCCACCCAGTTGCTCCTTGGCTCTGTCCCAAATATATCCTCTCTAGCTCCCAGCCCTGGAGACCTTGTTGACTCCCCCTAGTGGACAGAACAGGACAGTATTGGCAATAAGGTGGATTCAGACTCCACCAAGCCTACTATAGTGCTAGGCAGGATGGGTGTGAATTCAATTCTGTAAATTCAGTAAGTAAACTGAAATGAAAATGGTCTTTATTGCTTCTCTATGAAAACAAAAAATGAATTTGAATTTCTGTCTACTGTCTGAATTGATTGAATTGAAATGGACTTACCCCAAACTTGATTCTAGGCTCTGCCAGGGAAAGTCAACAAGGGTCATAGGCTATGGACCAGTGAGGGATCCGTTTGGGACTGGAGCTTCTGTCCACAGTATGTCTCTTGGAGATGTGCGAATACTCCCCTTCCCCCACTGGCTGTGTACATTATGACTTCACCACTGGCCCAGAGTACTGAGATTAGTAGCAGTGTAGGCGCTTTGGATGACATACTTGTTGACAATGATGCTATACTGACCACATTCTTTGGGTGTAAGTACAATATAGTGCAAACAGCGAAAGGATGGCATTGAAACTGAACCCCCCCCCAATGATTGTTCTAAAAGAAAATGTGTGCCTAAATAACTTCTGATGATTGGGGCGGCAGGTAGTCTACTGGTTAGAGCGTTGGACTAGTAACCGAAAGGTTGCAAGATCAAATCCCTGAGCTGACAAGGTACAAATCTGTCGTTCTGCCCCTGAACAAGGCAGTTAACCCACTGTTCCTAGGCTGTCATTGAAAATAAGAATTTGTTCTTAATAACTGACTTGCCTAGTTAAATAAAGGTCAAATATATGTTTATAGAATACATGGTGGACATTGTATATTTCCGGTATTCTGTAAATATAATATAGAAATATTATAAATATATTTATCTGAATAGTTTGGATATCAGAACACCTTGTTTTTTGGTAAGAAGTGCTACAAATCCTTAACTCTGGTCTCTTTTTTTGTTTACCGATGTGCTGTCGGTCTATGTAAAGAGTTTGACTCCTCTTGATAACTTGTAAATACTTTTTTCCATGAAATGGCTTCAAAACACAATGTATTTTTTTCCCCTTTCGAGATTAAAGATCAAACTTGGTCCATGCTTTGCACTGATGTCCATGTAGTTCAGTGTTGTCCTCATCTCACCGTTTGTCTGTCAGGAAAATGTCAACCATGAGTCAGATCAAACAACAGATACAGACAGACTCATATTATATTGAGTTAAGGCTACATCAATAGGCAGCCTATTTAACTGTGTCACACTGCTCTCTAGTGTGCGTAAGGTAAACGTCTTTGTAGATCTTTTTAAGGCCTTTTTGGAGTCATGGGGTAACTGCATACATGGAATGTCTCTGGAAGTGGGCGTATCAACAGAAGTGGAAGGATTAACCAAATTGGGTGTTCGGAAAGCGAATCGGCTAATGGGCAGATTTTTTTTTGCCACTCAAGACCGTTTTGCGTGGCTGCTGTGTTTTCTAACTTTCCGAGTGTGTTCTTGGTCGGATTCGGCAGAGATGACAGGAAAGAATTTCAGTTAGGCTAACGTTTTTGCCATTCACTTTGAGCTGTGTCATTGGTGTAGCTACCTAAATTCTTCGTTTTTTTGTATTGCCATCTAAGATTAATGTGGCTATAATCTACCAAACTAACGTTAGCTGACCTAGCCTTTTAAAATTAGCTATCATCACTGAGAGCGACTGTTAACTAACGTTGTGAACTCATCTCGCTAACTTAGTAAACTATTTTTCATTTATGTTTGTTTTGACAGCTTGTCACAGTTTTGAAAGCTGCTGATGACCGCATGGTTTTATCCCAGTGCTAATTGTATCATTGCCCCTTCTGCCAGCCCTCTATTATCAAGCCACAAGACTATGGCAGTTTGTGGGCGCACATTTAGTGGTGGGAAGTTGACTCCAAAATAATCGATTCCTCGACTCCTTGCCGGTCGACTCCCATTTCTGGGTGTCAAGATCCGATTCTGCTTGGAATCGACTCCAAAGATTCAGTATTTTATTTTTTGCATGGGAGGAAAGTATTTTCCATAGTATACTTCGAGAACACAACCTCTCGCATCTTTTTATGTAGCCAGAAAGCTGCCAAAAGTTTGGACGTATGTTTCGTTAGGATCGTAAGAAAAGCCATGCTTGAAACATGAAACGTAACCGTTAAATTACATCTGTAAATGTACAAACCCAATGTTACGACTATGAATGAACATTTACACGTTAAATTCTTACTTTACGTCTCCCTTTACTCGGTTACAGATGTTTTTTATACATATAAACTTTTGTCAGGAATGTGGCATCAGCAACGGACATGAACCGAACATAGCTAGTCGAAGTTAGCTAGTCAGTCAAGCAACTCTTCTTCTTCTATGGTATATTGGTGATCACACAATATAATTCCCCAAAAAAACGGAACTACCAAAAAAGGATTAAAAAAAGAAGAAGAAATAAAATAAAACAGATCTGAACCCTACACAGGCTCAAGGGGAACCTGGGAGGGTGGGTCTTCTGGCGCCAGTACCCCTTGCAAGTCTTCAGACGTAAAATCCCCAAAACCTTTCTGCCGCAGCCACAATAATGTCCAGTTTCTTTGACTTCTTTGAGACTTGTGCTGTACAGTTTAACTGTGGCAATGAATGCAACAAAATCTACCTTTTTAACACACAAGGTATATTTTGTCTGGCAGCAAACATTTACTACAGGCTGTGGTGTATCCACTACCATATATTCACTAGCATCACGTGTTTTCTCAATTATTTGAAATTGCCTTCGAATAGGCGATTCAATAGGCCTCACGAACTTTTGCCACCTCAATTTCCTTCACCCTTACAGAGCACTCCAGGAACTCGGGATAATTGCAACACCGTCGTCCTTCTACACACCGTTCTTCAGTATACTCTGTTCGCCTGCACACACTTGAAACATGGCCAAATCCTTTGAAATTCTTACACTGCAGTGGTTTGGGGATGAACGCTCTTACAGCGTATCTTACAAATCCGAGCTTCACATGCGTAGGTATTTGCTCTTTATCAAAAAACAACAGAAACGACAGACTTTCTTCTTTTTCTCCATTCACCCAGTGGTTCAGACGTGGGCACCAACCACACCAGGTATTCAACCTGAACATCCATCGTCACGGGTGCGCTACTCCAAAGTTCAAACATAACTTCTGTTGTCCGGGTTCTTTTGAGGCCCACTGCCATCTTCCTATGAGAAATACAATTCACCAAAATAAGACCACTCTTGATCACTCTGACAGACTCCACTTTTCCAAGCGCATACTTCGCCATTTTCGACACCTCAAACGGGTTTCCCACATATACAACCTTTCTCAACAAACGCATCCCAACAAGAAGCGATTCATTATCATTTACACAAGTATCCTCCACTCCAATTTTAGACAATCTCCTCTTTCTTCCAGTTTTTGATACTATTGTCCATTCAGAACATTCGTCTTCACCAAATTTACCCGAAGCACTGCTTAATTCGAACTCGGCATCCACTTCCGCCATCTTACTCATTCCAAACGCACTCCCCCTTCAATAAAGCAACTCTAGTCGAGACGTTAGTTGCTTTGAAGCTTCCGGTTTCATTTTCAAAATAAAAGCCCAAGCTTGATTTTGAACGGCATTCGATAACTACGTTATACCAGTCAGTAGATGGCGTAGTATAGGTTTGGGCCTTCAGCAAATGACTTGTGTGAGAATGATACTATAAAGACACAAAAGAGCCTTGTCTAGAATAACTGCCTGCGCTGCAAAATGGAAAGTAAATATGATTTAGGCCTATTCAACTATCTAAATATGCCATGCTGGCCTTCCGAGTGGTGCAGCGGTCTAAGGCACTGCTTCGCAGTGCTTGAGGTGTCACTACAGACCCGGGTTTGATCCCAGGCTGTGTCACAACCGGCCATGACCGGGAGTCTCATAGGGCGGTACACAATTGGCCCCGTGTCATCTGAGTTAGGTGAGGGTTTGGCCCGGGGGACTTTACTTAGCTCATCGCACTCTAGCGACTCCTTGTGGCGGGCCCGGTGCCGGCAGGCTGACTTCGGTCGTCAGTTGAACGGTGTTTCCTCCGACACATTGGTGCAGCCGGCTTCCGGGTTAAGCTGGCGGATGTTAAGAAGCACAGTTTGGCGGGTCATGTTTCGGCGGATGCATGACTGGACCTTCGACTCTCCCGAGCCTGTAGGGGAGTTGCAGCGATGAGACAAGATCGAAATTGGGGCGAAAAAGGGGGTAAAATAATAATGAATAATAATATGCCATGCTGTTGTATGTTATTTAATGGCAATATCATTGCATAATTTATTTTTATAGCCGCATGGGGCTACTGTGGTGATCATGTAACCTAATGAATCATACTTTTTCCAATATTTGGGAACACGGACTATAGGCCTTATTAGGCATTTTGACTGTTGTATTTGCAAATTCCACTCTGTTGGCTTGTTATAGTCATTTGCATTTGCACAACACCATCACGCAGAGACTATAAACGTATCAATAAGTGAGACAAAACAAAATATTGATTAAGGCGATAACCTATCCTGAGCGCAATAGCCAAGGGGTCCCAAATGGAAGGACTATCTATATTTTCCCTATCAGCCACTACATGTGCTTTTTCAACTAGTTTGTTTAAAATGTATTTAGAGGCTATATTTAGAGGCCTGTGAGCTAGGGTCTCATTTTAAGGGGAGGTCTATACTAAAAACAGTTATAAAACACAAATAGAGTTCTAAAAGTATTCCGCAAGACATCAGTACACAAAATGAAAATGCCTACAAGTTGAAGGCCTATTTTTTTGGGGGGGGGTAGGCCTACAGTAAATGAAACAAATAACTTTTGAATACACACATGGATTTCAATAAACAAATGGATTAGACTGTTCTATTCTCTTTGATTTAGTTCCTATTGCAACTCAGACAAATTACTGAATGGATGACATATTGACTGATTGACTGAACTCAATGAAGGATGAATTAAATGTTCAAATATGTTGGAATGAGTTGCATGCATCATGAATGCTCTGCACTTTATTTGGCTAGTAGACAAATAGGCCTACATTAGGGTATAATGACTCTATGGCTGCATGCCTCCAGAAGGGCATCTTCTGAGGCTGAGGGGTGCTTTTCTGTGCATGGAGATCACAAGCTCTTCAACTTGGCAGCATTGTCGCGATGGAGGGAATAGCCTATATGGAGACTACCTAAGACCTCCCCTTATTGTAAATTGTGGGAATACGCTTATGCCAGACTAACCTCTCCCTTGTTCATTTCAAAGTCCATATGTTCATGCCCCGATTCATATAAATCATGTCAAATTATTTAAAATTCATGTTAAACCCTCCTACAGAATATGCTTTGGCAAGATTTTGAGTGATGAAATACATTTCAAAATATTCTAGAAAAAAAAATATTTTGAGTGGCAAAGACTCCAGTGGTCATACATAATTCATAGATTCCCTAAACATCTATTATTATTCTGTTTCATTATTCCTGGTATATACTACGGGTTATGATCGCAGACAGAGCCCAGAGATTGCAGTAGCAATACAAGGCTATAACATCTATTGAAGAAACAAAAATGCTTATGGGGGAGGTGTTGCTGTATATATTCAGAGCCATATCCCTGTAATGCTTAGAGAAGTTCTTGTGTCAAGTGTTATTGAAGTGTTGTGGTTGCGGGTTCACTTGGCACATCTATAGCCTTTTATTTTGGGGTGTTGCTATAGGCCACCAAGTGCTAACAGTCAGTATCTAAAAAATATGTGTGAAATGCTTGATTGTGTATGTGATGTAAACAGAGGTCTACTTTCTTGGGAACCTGAATATTGACTGGTTTTCATCAAGCAGACCGCTCAACAGATAGCTCCTCACTGTAACCAGTGCCTGTAATCTGGTTCAGGTTATTAATCAACTGTCACGACTTCCGCCGAAGTCGGTCCCTCTCCTTGTTCAGGGCGGCGTTCGGCGGTCGACGTCACTGGCCTTCTAGCCATCGCCGATCCACTTTTCATTTTCCATTTGTTTTGTCTTTGTCTTACACACCTGGTTTCAATTCCCCAATTACTTGTTCATTATTTAACCCTCTGTTCCCCCATGTTTGTTTGTGAGTAAATGTTTATTGTATTGCGGTCCGTATTTTGTGGCCTTGTATTTATACAACGTGTATTGTGATATTATTGAGTAAAATTGCTTTCATTACTCATATCTGCTGTCCTGCACCTGACTCATCTCACCAGCTACACACAGACGCTTTACATCAACCTACCAGGGTGTTTACAAACACTACAGGGACAAGATCATACACATGTATTGATCACATTTTTACTAATATTGGAGAACTTTGTTCTAAAACTGTATCAATACCCATTGGATGCAGTGATCACAATATTGTGGCTATATCCAGGAAAGCCAAAGTTCCAAAAGCTGGGCCTAAAATAGTTTATAAGAGATCATACAAAAGATTTGCTGTGACTCTTATGTGGATGAAGTTAAGAATATTTGTTTGGTCTGAATTGATTAATAAGGAGCATCCAGACACTGCACTTGATGAATTTATGAAATTGCTTCTTCCAATTATTAATAAACATGCACCTGTTAAATTACGAGCCTACTTGGTTTAGCCAAGGAAAAGGCAGGAACCTTTCCGCTAGCAGTAATTGGCTGAGATAATGGATGGGCTGGACATGCCGAGAGATGAGTTCGGAATGTTATGCCATGTAGCATGCTTCTGTCTATAACATGAGCAGCTCGGTATCCTTGCTAATGCGGCTTTTTTGAAAGATATCACGATGAACTGCAAAAGTGTTGCTAATGCGCTCCAGTTTCTGAAAGATGATCGTGCCATTCTGACTCTCTCTGACTCTGAAAATGAATCAGATTATGAGGAAATCCCTGAATTAGGTAAAAACATTTTAATTGAACCAGACATTGTCTTCTGAAACTGCGATCAACAGTATAGTTGTAACTAAAGAAGTTGATCCAGTTTTGAAATCAGTGGAATGCCCGGTGGAAGGTGAGTATGATAGCTAATTAAGGTGATGGTGTAACGCCTCCCCCCCCCCCCCCCCCCCCACCGGCGCTTGAAGGGCGCCAGGCTGCCCTGCATCACGCACTCCTATCATCCATTACGCACACCTGCCTTCCCTTGTAACGCGCATCAGCGATATTGGACTCACCTGGACTCACTCATCACCTGTTATTACCTCCCGTATATTTGTCAGTTCCCCAGCTCTGTTCCCGGCTTCTGTATTGATTGTTTTTTGTCTTTGTTTTCTTGTATGCTGACGCTGTTCCTGTCTCGTTCCATGTCCGTTCTTTATTAAATGTTTGACTCCTCGTACCAGCTTCGTCTCTCCAGCGTAAACTCGTGTGACAGAATGCAGAAGCCATCACACGAAGCATCGGGGAGTACTGGCGTTCCGGTTGGTATGGTAGCATCGGCTCTGGGTCGCCACCAATGGAACCGGGGGTGCCTAGTCAGCTCGTCGGGCTTCCACGCCCTAGCTGGCTCGAGAGGTTTCCTTGCCCCGGTTTCCTTGGATGGCGCCCATCCCACGTCGGGCCTCAGCCGGATCGTCAGTTCTTGTTCGCCCAGCCATTTTTTTTTATATATATTTTTTTTATTGGTGACGTCGGTGTGGATTCCGCCGCCAATGGAACGGGGGGTGCCTAAGCCAGCCCGTTGTGCTTTCACGTCCTGGCTGGCTCGAGAGGTTTCCTTGCCTCGGTTGGCTCGGCAGCTTCCCATCCCACGTCACACTCCACCGGATCTTCGGGCTCCCTCCACTGCAGCGGGATCGACATGCGTCTTGCCTCAGGTGGATCGTCAGGCTTCCATGCCTCAGCCGACTCGCCAGGCTCTCACGTTCCTGCCGGTTCGTTGGGCTTCCACGTCCCAACCGGCTTGCCCAGCGCCCATGTCTCAGCCGGTTCGCCCAGGTGGGACACCGGGGGGCGCCCCTAGAGGGGGGTACTGTCATGTCTGCTCCCGCTCTTCCCCCTCCGGCGCTTGAGGGTGCCAGGCTGCCCTGCATCACGCACTCCTATCATCCATTACGCACACCTGCCTTCCCTCGTCACACGCATCAGCGATATTGGACTCACCTGGACTCACTCATCACCTGTTATTACCTCCTTAGTACCTGCTTAGTCTCTCCAGAGTCATTCCATGTGACAGATGGAGAACAGTCTGGAGTTTGATTGTAAATAAGCGAAGGGAGTCGAAAAGATAACACACTAGAGCTGACCCCAATTAGTTGATTGGTCGATTGTTTGCCCGATAGGCTGTTGGTCGACCGAGTTGGTTTTAGTCGAGCAGTAACAAATATATATACACTGCTCAAAATAAAGGGAACACTTAAACAACACAATGTAACTCCAAGTCAATCACACTTCTGTGAAATCAAACTGTCCACTTAGGAAGCAACACTGATTGACAATTAATTTCACATACTGTTGTGCAAATGGAATAGACAAAAGGTGGAAATTATAGGCAATTAGCAAGACACCCCCAATAAAGGAGTGGTTCTGCAGGTGGTGACCACAGACCACTTCTCAGTTCCTATGCTTCCTGGCTGATGTTTTGGTCACTTTTGAATGCTGGCGGTGCTTTCACTCTAGTGGTAGCATGAGACGGAGTCTACAACCCACACAAGTGGCTCAGGTAGTGCAGCTCATCCAGGATGGCACATCAATGCGAGCTGTGGCAAGAAGGTTTGCTGTGTCTGTCAGCGTAGTGTCCAGAGCATGGAGGCGCTACCAAGAGACAGGCCAGTACATCAGGAGACGTGGAGGAGGCCATAGGAGGGCAACAACCCAGCAGCAGGACCGCTACCTCCGCCTTTGTGCAAGGAGGATCAGGAGGAGCACTGCCAGAGCCCTGCAAAATGACCTCCAGCAGGCCACAAATGTGCATGTGTCTGCTCAAACGGTCAGAAACAGACTCCATGAGGGTGATATGAGGGCCCGACGTCCACAGGTGGGGGTTGTGCTTACAGCCCAACACCGTGCAGGACGTTTGGCATTTGCCAGAGAACACCAAGATTGGCAAATTCGCCACTGGCGCCCTGTGCTCTTCACAGATGAAAGCAGGTTCACACTGAGCACGTGACAGACGTGACAGAGTCTGGAGACGCCGTGGAGAACGTTCTGCTGCCTGCAACATCCTCCAGCATGACCGGTTTGGCGGTGGGTCAGTCATGGTGTGGGGTGGCATTTCTTTGGGGGGCCGCACAGCCCTCCATGTGCTCGCCAGAGGTAGCCTGACTGCCATTAGGTACCGAGATGAGATCCTCAGACCCCTTGTGAGACCATATGCTGGTGCGGTTGGCCCTGGGTTCCTCCTAATGCAATCTTAATCGTAGGTCATCAATTTTATTTTCCAATGATTGCACGTTTGCAAGAAGAACGGATGGCAGTGGGAGTCTACTCGCTCACCTACGGATTTTCAGAAGGCTGCCCGATCTGCGTCCCCTTTTCCTGCGTCCTTTTTTCACACAAAAGGCGTGGATCTGGGCCTGTTCCAGTGAAAGCAGGATATCCTTCTCGTCGGACTCGTTAAAGGATGAGTCTGATGTCCAAAAGTTATTTTCGGTCATAAGAGACGTTAGCACCAACATTATGTACACAATAAGTAAAAAAATAAGTTACACAAAACGATAAAAACGAATAAAAAATAGCACAATTGGTTGGGAGAATGTAAAACGCCAGCCATGTTCTTCGGTGTCATCCTCAGTGAGAAATACAGTATATCTACCACATCCATCAATAGACTTACCTGCTGTACTATTAGTCAACCATGAGATGGAGCTATTTGCCAACCTGAGGTACCTGAGAACTCTGAGAGAACCACATACTGTACAGAGCAGAACCATTTACCTCCCCCAAATGCAATGCTTCCATAGAAACCTTCTGCAGGATACTTGAAAAGTATGTAGGTGAGCTATTGAAAGACAAACAGAATAATCTGAGTAGAGATGAGAGAATGTCTCTTAAGGACTTACAATCAGATCTCTCGATTATCCACAAAAAAAATGACAGAGGAGGAATTTGTTTACAAAACAATTGTGACTATGTGAATGAATGTCGCTGACATTGTATCCCCCATAAGCTTTTACAGAAGCAGCAGCTACTCTTCCTGTGGTCCACAAAAAAACACAAAACATGACAAGTAAAACACTCATACACTGGTAGACAAAGGACAGTGACACACATTTAAAATACATTTAAAATATTTAAAATACAACAATATACAAACAATACAAACAAAACAACTAAAACGAATACAAACCTTACAACAACAATAATGTATTCGTTTGTTTGTGTGTCCCCTCAGGACAAATTAGCTAGCAACAGCAAGCTAGCTAAATAGGACAAATTAGCTAGCAAGTGCACGCTAACTAGCTAAATTGCCATACATGTTTAATGCTTTTCGACCTGTCCCCAAATTAATGTCATTGGTTCAGAGTTTGTTTTGATATTTTAACCTGCGTGTCGTGATTGCGTTTGGTGTAGGGGGACAAAATACATGTATGCATGATAGCTCACGATGGCGCATGCGCGCAACCGGTTTGGGTTCCGTGTAATTCTGGTGACTTGATCTTGGATGCTTGGCTGCCGTATGACAAATAAAAATTATCTTGCTCTTTTATCCACAATAGGAATCTCTTCATGTAGGTAGCCTACCCACACTCTATCTGTGAGCTGTTGGCTAGAGTGCATGTGTGAAAACCAGAGTGGGCACATTCGCTATATAAAGCAATTTCTTTTGTGAAAAATCTCATAGTTGAATATGCGATGGAAACCTATTTTTTATTTGGTACATCGGACATTTACTCTCCTTGCCACCTATGCTCTCCACGCCACCTGGTAGAAGCTACAAAAGAGCAAAATTAGATAACCAGAAAATAACTAGGTAAGATATTCAAGTGAGAGAGTGGTGTGGAGCCTTCCTCTCTTTCCTTCCTTGAATAATTCCACAGAACAACTTGTCAGAATGTCTTCGTTTCGGGCGACAGTCTTCGTTTTGGGCGACAACACCGCTGCTTGACAAGACCGTGGCTTACAGCTGCCACTGAAAAACTAGGGTAGACTGAACTACTAATTGCTGAATCCCTAGCAGAGGTGAAGAAAAATACCTCCTCCAACAGACACACACACACCAATTATCAGAAAGCTATCACAAATTGACCTGAAACCAGTTGAAGTCAATGGGTGTGTTTGAGTAGTAAGGTTAAAACAACCGACTGTAGACGAAAGCTGAGGACTACCCCGGCCGAACCCTAACCCGGACAACGCTGGGCCAATTGTGTGCCATCCTATGGGACTCCCAATCACGTCCGGTTGTGATACGGCCTGGAATCAAACCAGGGTCTGTAGTGACACCTCTAGCACTGAGATGCAGTGCCTTAGACCGCTGTGCCACTCAGTAACCCCAATAATATTATAGGGTTTCTTTAAAATATAAAAATACTTCTACACCCATATCACACCCTCACAAACTGATATCACGTGTGTACATTATACAATCAATTAAAGAGAGAGAGAACCTAAATCACATTTATTTATTCACTGTAGGCTAAACATGAACTGTGGCAAATTGGTTCCTGTTTCTTTGTTTTTTACCGTCGTCTTGGTTTTGTCTTCGCCCCAATGTTTTTCGTTCAGCTTTTCCACTTCGGAAGTTTATCTGCACCACCACGTCTGGTAAGGTTGAACGCCTCCTCTCCTACTCAGCCCCCAGACAAAAGCTTCTCCCAAGTGGGTGTGACACGTACTCCTGTTGACTGCTGCACCGATGCTTGGATCCCACCCGGCAATCTGCTTCCCGTCTGCCCTGGCCTGTCTCCCCCTGCCTGGTACAGGTATCCCCGCCTCACTCTCCCTTCTCTCCCGAGCTTTTGCTCGCTTCCAGCACAAACGCACACACATACACATACGCACAAAGCAGACTTTGGACTGATCTGAATTTTAATGTAGGATATTTAACTTGTGAATCGTATTATGTGAGCTTTCCTCAAACGCTTTAATTAATTAGCAAAGGCCAACTCTTTATTTATTTTATCTCAGACTTTTATAGCCTACTGGACATAGAGAGCTACTCTCTCACATTATTTTATTTGGGCGAGTCTAGTGACTCTTTGAACTTACAATGGCTAGCCCCAAGCCATTTTACTTCTTGTTTGTGCTTAGTGCTATTTGCTCCATTACTCCTGCATGCTTCATTGACTATGAACTTGCTCGTTTACTCGACCGTGGGACAGACAATGTTGGTTCCCACACTCACAACTCTGATTCTCTATTGGTTACACAGACTTTTGGCCTCCCATCCTATTCTAATCTTCTCTAGCCGGCTTTGTATTCATGTTATCTGATGAAATTGCTGTACAATATGATCTTTTTGCCATCGGATGCACATTCAAGGTCCTAAAAACGCAACACTGCAAATCTCTCTCTGTTCTCTGCCGTGCCCTGATTCTATTACTGCTGATGAAATCTTAAAATGTACACCCTGGCCCGTCTACTGTTGCTAGCCCAATTTCTGACTTGTGCTCTGATGATTTCTGCTTCACTGATTTCTGCTCTTGTAAAAGCCTTGGTTTTCTGTACGTTAACACTAGAAGCTTTTACCTCAAATGTACACTAGACAAGTTTGGATCTTTTTGTTTCTGTAAAATGGACAGTGCAGTCCAGGATCTTAAGCACAATAAATTTGTGGATTTGTAACATATCATACAAATTGCAAAACAAAATATTATCAAAATGTTTTTTTTGCAGTTGGAACATATCATACGAAATGGATGATGTAGTACAATGTTTTCCAACTCCACAAATGTTGGTTAAAGCCCTGGACAAAAACACCTGATTCAACATGATGATTATTTGACAGGTAGAATCAGGTGTGCGGTTCGGGGCCACAAGAAAAATATGTACTGAAAGACCAGAGGACCGGAGTTGGGGAACACAGATGTAGTACACAAAAAAACAGGGACCAGTTTTGGTTCATGAGCACCACTTTCAAACTACTGGCTGACATTATACAACATTTCTGGAGATTCACTTTAATAATGGGAGAAATGGTGGTGGAAACGCCTTTATGCAAAAATCTTGATATAATTGCCATCCTATCGAAGTAAACTTGGAGTCACGTAATGAAATGTTGTGTGGTCCTCCCAGAACTACTCGGAAAAGCATGCAGTTTATTAGGCTACAGATGAACTAAGTTATGATGAACTTCACAGGGTGGTGAAAGTCCACAGTGATGTGTGTTGCTCATTTCCAATAAATATCAAAGGTCTTATTCGGGTGACATGATGATAGATGCTTGGCTACCATTTGATAATAAAATTAAATCCATAATAATCTCATCGTGTACAGTTGAAGTCGGAAGTTTATATACACTTAGGTTGGAGTCATTTACAACTCGTTTTTCAACCACTCCACAAATTTCTTGTTAACAAACTATAGTTTTGGCAATTCGGGTAGGACATCTACTTTGTGCATGACACAAGTCATTTTTCCAACAATTGTTTACAGACAGATTATTTCACTTATAATTCACTGTGTCACAAGTTTACATACGCTAAGTTGTCTTTAAACAGCTTGGAAAACTCCAGAAAATGATGTCATGGCTTTAGAAGCTTCTGATAGGCTAATTGACATTATTTGAGTCAATTGGAGGTGTGTACCTGTGGATGTATTTCAAGGCCTAACTTCAAACTCAGTGCCGCCTCTTGCTTGACATCATGGGAAAATCCGAAGAAATCAGACAAGACTTCAGAAAAAAATTGCAGACCTCCCAGAAGCCTGGTTCATCCTTGGGAGCAATTTCCAAACGCCTGAAGGTAACACGTTCATCTGTACAAACAATAGTACGCAAGTATAAACACCATGGGACCACACAGCCGTCATACCACTCAGGAAGGAGACACGTTATGTCTCCTAAAGATGAACATACTTTGGTGCGAAAAGTGTGAATCAATCCCAGAACAACAGCAAAGGACCTTGTGAAGATGCTGGAGGAAACAGGTGCAAAAGTATCTATATCCACAGTAAAACGAGTCCTACATTTTCATAACTTGAAAGGCCGCTCAGCAAGGAAGAAGCCAATGCTCCAAAACCACCATAAAAAAGCCAGACTACGGTTTGCAACTGCACATGGGGACAAAGATCGTACTTTTTGGAGAAATGTCCTCTGGTCTGATGAAACAAAAATAGAGCTGTTTGGCCATAATGACTGTCGTTATGTTTGGAGGAAAAAGGGGGAGGCTTGCAAGCCGAAGAACACCATCCCAAACGTGAAGCACGGGGTGGCAGCATCATGTTGTGGGGGTGCTTTGCTGCAGGACGGACTGGTGCACTTCACAAAATAGATGGCATCATGAGGAAGGACAATTATGTGGATATATTGAAGCAACATCTCAAGACATCAGTCAGGATGTTAAAGCTTGGTCGTAAATGACTCTTCCAAATGGACAATGACCCCAAGCATACTTCCAAAGTTGTGGCAAAATGGATTAATCACAACAAAGTCAAGGTATTGGAGTGGCCATCACAAAGCCCTGACCTCCATCCTATAGAAAATGTGAGGGCAGAACTCAAACAGCGTATTCGAGCAAGGAGGTCTACAAACCTGATTCAGTTACACCAGCTCTGTCAGGAGGAGTGGGCCAAAATTCACCTAACTTATTGTGGGAAGCTTGTGGAAGGCTACCCGAAACGTTTGACCCAAGTTAAACAATTTAAAGGCAATGCTACCAAATACTAATTGAGTGTATGTAAACTTCTGACCCACTAGGAATGTGATGTAAGAAATAGAAGCTGAAATAAATCCCTCTCTCTACTATTATTCTGACATTTCACATTCTTAAAATTAAGTGGTGATCCTAACTGACCTACGACAGGGAATATTTACTACGATTAAATGTCAGAAATTGTGAAACTGAGTTTAAATGTTTTTTTGCTAAGGTGTATGTACATTTCCAACTTCAAGTGTATCAAGTAATTCACCCACAGAATTGACTGAGTGTGGACTAAACAGGTTTGACCTGGAAAAACGTCCTGAACAGAGGGAGATGTAGGACATTCGTCAACTGCCTGTGAGTTTAAGTCAAGTAAATCTCATGAAATCCTCAGAGGTACACCAAGATAGCCAGAAGCATCTCATAGGCTAGAATGAAATGAAAGGGCACTTATTCGAAGACTACAGAGTTGCAAATACATGGGGCCTATTACATACCAACTGATATTTCTCTCAACCATGTCATTGTGTGTAGCCTACAGTATAAGTGTGGGTGTGTTGGGGGGAAAACCAATTCTGTTCAAGCCAAATGGTCAACTATCCTCAAAGTGTCGTAATTGGAATAGATCTCCATCCAACTAGATCTCACGGTTTCACCAATTTGACTTTTACCGATTCTGACGTTTATCCACGTTTCTTCAAACGTCAAATTCTATTTCGATGTCAATTTTGAGTCATCTGGCTGCTTCATGCGCATTGTGATGTCAACTCTTAACCTTCACAGACAGAGCCCGTCGAAGAAGGCGTGGTTTGGTGACGCATTGCGACTCGGGCAGAATCGGTGTGCGTGCGAGGCGTGTGTCCCTCTCCCATCCAAAGAGCCTGAAAGCAGACGAGCCGCAAAAGCGACAGGACTAAACGCAACAGCATTGCCGCTCCAACAGAATGCCGCCAAAGAATGCATTCTAGCTGGAAATGCAAGGGGGCACCAAACAGGCGCAGTATTTTATTGAACATCTCTATTATGCTTATAATAATCTGAAATATGGCTGAAGTGAAGTCGAGGTGAGTTGCTCTGTTGCTCAGACAACTTGCTCTCGGGAGCTGCGCACTCATCTCCATCCAGTTTGTCGGATGAAAATAAACGGATAGATAGCCTACACTCGTCTTTGTTCTTCTATCAATCGATAATCACTCAACTGTGGAATCATGTCGATGGGACAGGACGAAAGCTCTGTCCGGGTGGCTTTGAGGTAAGTCTTCAAGGCCTACATTTTAATTGATTTTCATTTGCATAGATGAAACTGTCGGTACAATTACATAGATTCGTCTCAGGCCTTGCATTCTTTTTTGCCACATTGTCCAGTCTAGGCGCTTTATGATTTCATAGAAAGATTGTGATACGTTTGTAACCAACAGGTCTATATTTTGATGTCAAATTTGTTGCCATATGAAATGATGGTCTTTGAGGACGCAGACTGTAGGCTACTTCAAACCACTGCATCTATTGTGCGTAGGACAATATGAATTTAGACATTTGCAGTTGATAGTTTACATAAACCACAATCTCAAGGCTACTGTTTCTCGTGTCGCAGAATTACTAAAGAAATGTGTTAGGCCCTACACTGTATCCATGCATGACGCAGCATCATCACACGCCCCCCAGAAGAAACTGCAGGGTGCACAAATGGCAAGTGCCATCGCCCAAATTCCTCACACACCGGTCAAGTAATGGATGATATCAGCCTTGTTTTGTAACGGCGGAACTGTTGGAAAGACAGATCTGGCATTTATAGCTCTTTGGCCCGGTGCCCGAAGTATCGGGCATCCTTTCAAAAAGAAGACAGTTGAGCGATAGTTGATCAATGAAAGGAGCTTTTAGTGACGGTCTTCAAGGAAGAGACAGCCAACCGTTTACTAGGCTAGAGAGCTCTGGCTGTTTCTGTGAAATGGATTCTTTGTTTACAGTGAAGAAAACATTGCAATGGCCTTATTGAGCTCATAAGCCTACAGAAAGAGTGCAGTAAAGAATGCATCATGTTGTTCACACTTCAAGCTATCAAATGTGTTAATCATTGGATCCTACAATCCTTTGTTTGTCCCCTAGACAGGCTTGTCTTTTTCACATAAAGACAGTTGAATGAATGAGTCATCACAAATCTGTGTTACTGAATAAGGGCCGCTCCCTACAAGGACACATGCTGAGGTGGCACACTGACAGAAATATCTAGTGGCACAATGGGCAATTTGGCACAAATATAGTACCAGCCTCTCTTTCACTTTGTGTTTGTCTGCCTCCGTCTCTCTCTCTTTATCTCACACACACACACACACACACACACACACACACACACACACACACACACACACACACACACACACACACACACACACTGTAATTAAGTGTGAATATTGTGAAGTTAGCCCTATCTCCAGCTGACTGATACTGTTAACTCTATGGTACTTTACGACCACGGTCTCCATAGTAACCAGCCATCAGAAATCACTGAGAGTCTTTTGACCCAGGCTCCATCACATGTGTAGGTGCATGTGTACATATGACCCAGGCTCCATCGTGTGTGTGTAGGTGCATGTGTACATATGACCCAGGCTCCATCGTGTGTGTGTGTGTAGGTGCATGTGTACATTTGACCCAGGCTCCCCATTTTGTGTGTGTGTGGGTGCATGTGTACATATGAGTCCTCTGTTATTGGTATTATTTTTCCGTATTTTCAGATTTTTTTAATTAAACAAATACTAACAATATTAGCCTATAGTTGCTGCAGCAGTATAGGGCAGTTTCAGTGTCAACAAACTCAAGTCAATATGTAAGTCAAGAAAATCAGGACAACTTGCTTCACTCCAGCTTTATGTACAAAAGTATGTGGACACCCCTTCAAATTAGTGGATTTGGATATTTCAGCCACACCCGTTGTTGTATGAACCTGTTTTTCATGGTTCGTGCTAGGCCCACTTAGTTCCAGTGAAGGAAAATCTTAACGCTACAGCATACAATGACATTCAAGACGATTCTGCGCTTCCAACTTTGTGGCTACAGTTTGGGGAAGGCCCTTTCCTGTTTCAGCCTGACAATGCCCACGTGCACAAAGCGAGGTCCATACAGAAATGGTTCGTTAAGAACTTGACTGGCTTGCACAGAGCCCTGCCCTCAACCCAATCGAACGCCTTTGGTATAAATTGGAATGCCGACTGCGAGCCAGGCATCATTGCCCAACATCACTAATGCTCTTGTGGCTGAATGGAAGCAAGTCCCAGCAGCAATGTTCCAACATCTAGTGGAAAGCCTTCCTAGAAGAGTGGAGGGTCTTATAGCAGCAAAGGGGGAAAAATGACATATTAAAGTCCATGATTTTGGAATGAGATGTTCGACGAGCACATACATTACATGATTAAAAGTATCTGGACGGATGTGTGTGGGTGGGTATATTGTGTCACTCCCCTCACCCACAGTAAATACCTCAGTCCTGGTATCTTTGAATGAGACCACTAAGTTGTATTGTTTCTGGTGTCGCATTAGCAGTACGCGTATGCTGGTTTGTGACGCACATGATATAGTCCAGTCCTATAATTTTGATATGTAATGTAGGCCTAATTATAGTCCTTTCCTTTAAGTTCAAATGTCCTGTAACTGAAGTGAAACACTGTGAAGTGTTCGTATAAACACGTATAAACACTGTGAAGTGTTCGAGGACCCACTTTCTGGACTGAAGGCTATTTTTTTTCCCGAGGCAGCACATAGCCTACACTTAAACTGAACATTCCCCAAAATAGACTGTCTCCCACCACTGCATTTCTGGAAGAACTCAGTTATCTGTATCATGCCCTCTGAGGTGTCAGCGCATTCTGCCAGTCCCAGGCGCACCCAATAGGAAAACTTTGCGATTGCGGACATGTTTATGGCACAGAATGGAGACCCTCCTACTGTTGTTGAATTGTACTTAGAATGCAAGAAAAACACAATTTGGGTAATTATACAGTACATTGGTTGGCATGTGTACACCACACCCATGCAAACATTTTGCTAATTTTGTCTCTTTCTTTCTCTCTTGCTCACCCCCTCTCTCTTCTCTTCTCTGTCATTGTCTCTCTCTTTCCCCCATCCCTCCCTCCTCTCTCTGAACTAAAGTGACCATAAGTAGCTCTAAGTATGTAGTACAAATAATATTTGCATTATATTTATATATTTGCAATATTTGCAAAAAATTAAAAAAATTCTTGTCTTTCATAATTTGGTCAGATATACTTGGATGTGTAGTATCAGTGTTTGTTGCTGGCATGTCATGCCTAAGTTTGATAATCTTTCCAATGAAAAAATCATTAAAGTAGTTGGCAATGTCAGTCGGTTTTGTAATGAATGAGCCATCTGATTCAATGAATGATGGAGCTGAGTTTGCCTTTTTTCCCAAAATGTAATTTAAGGCGCTCCAAAGCTTTTTTCTATTTACATTTTACATTTAAGTCATTTAGCAGACGCTCTTATCCAGAGCGACTTACAAATTGGTGCATTCACCTTATGATATCCAGTGGAACAACCACTTTACAATAGTGCATCTAACTCTTTTAAGGGGGGGGGGGGGGGGGGTTAGAAGGATTACTTTATCCTATCCTAGGTATTCCTTAAAGAGGTGGGGTTTCAGGTGTCTCCGGAAGGTGGTGATTGACTCCGCTGACCTGGCGTCGTGAGGGAGTTTGTTCCACCATTGGGGTGCCAGAGCAGCGAACAGTTTTGACTGGGCTGAGCGGGAACTGTACTTCCTCAGAGGTAGGGAGGCGAGCAGGCCAGAGGTGGATGAACGCAGTGCCCTTGTTTGGGTGTAGGGCCTGATCAGAGCCTGAAGGTACGGAGGTGCCGTTCCCCTCACAGCTCCGTAGGCAAGCACCATGGTCTTGTAGCGGATGCGAGCTTCAACTGGAAGCCAGTGGAGAGAGCGGAGGAGCGGGGTGACGTGAGAGAACTTGGGAAAGTTGAACACCAGACGGGCTGCGGCGTTCTGGATGAGTTGTAGGGGTTTAATGGCACAGGCAGGGAGCCCAGCCAACAGCGAGTTGCAGTAATCCAGACGGGAGATGACAAGTGCCTGGATTAGGACCTGCGCCGCTTCCTGCGTGAGGCAGGGTCGTACTCTGCGAATGTTGTAGAGCATGAACCTACAGGAACGGGTCACCGCCTTGATGTTAGTTGAGAACGACAGGGTGTTGTCCAGGATCACGCCAAGGTTCTTAGCACTCTGGGAGGAGGACACAATGGAGTTGTCAACCGTGATGGCGAGATCATGGAACGGGCAGTCCTTCCCCGGGAGGAAGAGCAGCTCCGTCTTGCCGAGGTTCAGCTTGAGGTGGTGATCCGTCATCCACACTGATATGTCTGCCAGACATGCAGAGATGCGATTCACCACCTGGTTATCAGAGGGGGGAAAGGAGAAGATTAATTGTGTGTCGTCTGCATAGCAATGATAGGAGAGACCATGTGAGGATATGAGGATATATATTTTTCTATCATTATTTATGTCATTTATCTTTGTTTCATAGTGTAGTTTCTTATTTTTATTCAGTTTAGTCTCATGATTTCTCAATTTGCATTATGTTTACCAATCGCTTGTACAGCCAGACTTATTTGCCATTCCTTTTGCCTCATCCCGCTCAACCATACCATTTAAAAATTTCTCATCAATCCACGAGGATTTAACAGTTTTTACAGTCATGTTCTTAATGGGTGCATGCTTATTAGTAACTGGGATAAGAAATTTCATAAATGTGTCAAGTGCAGCGTCTGTTTGCTCCTCATTACATACCACGGACCAGCAAATATTCTTTACATCAACAACATAGGAATCACTACAAAACTTATTGTTTAACATCTTATACACTATATTAGGCCCAGCCTTTGGACCTTTGGTTTTCCTAGATATGGCTACTATATTGTGATCACTACATCCGATGAATCTGGATACTGCTTTCAAGCACATTTCTGCAGCATTAGTAAATATGTGATCAATACGCGTTGATGATTTCATTGCTGTGTTTGTAACTACCCTGGTAGGTTGACTGATAATCTGAACCAGGTTGCAGGCACTGGTTACAGTTTGAAGATTTTTCTTGAGTGGGCAGCTTGATGAAAGCCAGTTCAAATTTAAATCACACAGAAAATATACCTCTGTTGATATCACATACATTATCAAGCATTTCACACATGTTATCCAGATACTGACTGTTAGCACTTGGTGGTCTATAGCAGCTTCCCGCAAGAATGGGCTTTAGGTGATGCAGATGAACCTGTAGCCATAATACTTCAACAGTATTTAACATGAGATCCTCTCTAATCTTTACAGGAATGTGGTTCTGAATATAAACACCTCCACCACTGGCATTTCTGTATTTTCTGTAAATGTTACAACCTTGTATTGTATCATCAAAGTTATTGCCTAAGTGAGTTTCAGAGATAGTCACAATACGAATGTTATCTGTTATTAGCAGTTAACAGGCTATTTTGAACCACTTTTCTGCAATGCTTGCTTGTTTTCATTGCGCTACCAGGAAGCTTATCAGAAGTAGATATTCTTATGTTATTTATGTTAGTGCAGGGTGAGCTGCACACAGTGGACGTCCTATTATGGAAAGGGGAAAAGGGGGATACCTAGTCAGTTGTACAACTGAATGCATTCAACTGAAATGTGCCATAATCGACATCTTCAGCGACCGGGGAACAGTGGGTTAACTGCCTTGCTCAGGGACAGAATGACAGATTTTGACCTTGTCAGCTCGGGGATTTGATCCTAGGGCACACTGCCTCAGTGCTAACAGCATAAATCTGGTTCATAGACACAAGATTGCTGCATACAATAGCTGTAAGATCAGCAGAGGCATTCAGGGCAGTTAGAGGGACATAAATTAGGTTCCTTACATTGTGTCTACCAATGCCCCTGGTATATAATGTACATTTGCTAAAGCGTTATGATGACTCCGCTATCACGTTTTAAGGTAAGACCCAGATGCAGACAACGTCGAATTAACAACAGTTTATTCATCCGACAGGGGCAAGCAAAAGACAGGTGCAGGGCAGGCAGGGGTCAGTAATCTGGATAGGTGGGGCAAAGGTACAGGACGGCAGGCAGGCTCAGGGCAAGCAGAAAAGGTCAAAACCGGGAAAACAACTAGAAAACAGGAGCAATCGCGAGACAGGACAGAGGGGAAAAACGCTGGTAGGCTTGACGAAACAAAACGAACTGGCAACAGAGAACACAGGTATAAATACACAGGGGATAATGGGGAAGATGGGCGACACCTGGAGAGGGGTGGAGATAATCACAAAGACAGGTAAAACAGATCAGGGTGTGACATCAGCAACACAATTATATGGATTAACTGAGATGGGCTTGGGCCATTGATAAGTCATTGTCTCAACGCAGCCTTATAATGCTGTGAAAGGATCCAGGAACCCAAATGATTTGGGTGGATTTCATCTTCCTTATAAAACGCGTTTAGTTTCCAAAAGGTATCGAAATTGTCAACAAAAGTTACACCCATTGAGCTGCAATTTTCACGTAGCCAGTTGTGAAGAGAGAGAATCCCGCTAAAGCGTTCAATGCCACGATTCAGAGAGGGCACAGGGCCAGATATGATGGGTCTTTTATTAGTGTCTCTTCAGAGCTGCCCTTCATAATATCATTAAAACCAACATGGACTACGATAGAATCGATGTCCATGTCCTGGCGTAATACATTCGGGAGCAGCTTAGTAATGTCATTTACTCGAGCTCCGGGGTAGGACATTGTTTTTGCACCAGGAACAGTCACACTTCTTAACATGGAGCTGCCCAAAATCACGGCTGGCGAAAAGGTTGAGGAAATCGGCACACTCCCACGCTTCCCAGGATGGTGCAGACCTCCGACAGATGGAGAAGCCCCGCTCGATCCAGAGCAGGGACGGAAGGTTGCCGACATCGTCTTCGAAATCGTAGGAGTAGGAGTAGGAGTAGGCACAATAGACACAGGTGCCCCCAGCGACGAAGGTGCAGGAAGATCAGGCTCCAGGGCGGCGAAACTATTCGTTGCTGGTATCCGCTCCGGGCCTCTCATTGGGAGTGTAGGCTACTTTGCGGCAGGCTGCTGTCTTCGGCTTCCACGGCTCGTGACATGCAACCATCGTTGATTGCCATGCTCCTTTTGCTGTGCTCTTTCGACTTAGTATTGTGGAGTAACTACAATGTTGTTGATCCATCCTCAGTTTTCTCCTATCACAGCCATTAAACTCTGTAACTCTTTTAAAGTCACCATTGGCCTCATGGTGAAATCCCTGAGCGGTTTCCCTTGGCAACCCATACTTCTATGGCAACAAGGTAAACAACGTCCTCTCAGGGTGTTAATTCTGGAGAAAATGATAGGTTCGAGACATTTTACTGGGACAGTGAAACGTGCTATGAATATGGGAGCAAATACTTAACTTTTTACTACTTTATTACACATAAATGTATTTGTCCCAATACTTTCGGTCCACTAAAATGGGGGGAACTATGTATAAAACGTGCTGTGATTTCTAAAATGTTTTCCTAGTATGGATGATACTGTCAGTCTGCATTTTAACCTCATGGTCATTGTTTGATTTCAAATCCAATTTTTTGTAGTATAGAGCCAGAAGAAAAATGCTTCACTGTCCCAATGATTACGGAGGGCACTGTATGTACAGTATCTCACTATTTCAAAGTCACTTTCTTAATTCTCTCTCTCTCGCTCTAGTGTGTTTGGGATTATATATTGAGCATTGCCGTTACGTTTGGGATGTGTTGCTAAAACGGCAAGGTTGATGTCAACATACTACAGGTGGTGAACGTAGGATTAAGAGGGATTCATAGAACTAGACTTGCTATGGAGAGATTATACTGTGTTTGTTGGGGAACAGGGGTTACCATGGGTTGCACTGTAGGGCCTATCGTTTCACCAAGACTGAAACATAAGCTTTGGTCTGCCCTACTAGTCTGTCCCCTTGTTGTTGCTTCGAAATATCACTCATAATTAACACATACTTAGTCAAGTGTACTCATAGTCAAGTATACGCTCAGCTCTGTAATAGCTATTAGAGCCATACTAAAAATGCCTGTAAAGGATGATGCTGAGGATGTCTGTCTCCTGTCTCCCTTTGGTTGGCGTAATTTAAGCTGTGTCCCAAATGGCACCATATAGTGCAGGACTTTTGACCAGTGCCCATAGTCAAAAGTAGTGCACTATATAGGAAATATGGTGCCATTTGGGACACATCACTTAGACTGGTTAACTGGCTCATTGGCATCATGATATCCTGCTTAGTATTATTCCTTTAACTGCCACTTCCATTACCAGTATCCATGGCAACCTCTTCCCTTTAAAGTCACCCAGCGCAACACAAAGAACAGTACGGGAGGCCTACACTGCAGACTGTTAGACAGTAGACACTGTCCTCCACAAACACTTAAATTAAGTATTTTAAACTAAATGTTTAAACTGTGAAGGTGTAAATTTAGAACTGTTATTGGTAAACACTATAGTTAGGATTGACCAGAGCTCAGTTTCAGGAACCCCAGTATCCCTTCATAGTGAATAAAACTACATGGCCGCAGGTCTTTGTCTAGGATCAAAGCTTGGACCAAAGCTTGGCTCTGGTGATACTACACATACTGGCACTGTCTCATACATGTGTGTGGGCATGCAAGGATGTGTTTGTGTGTGAGACACACAGTAGAGCTCCTCTGAGCCCCTTCAGACAGTATTCCCCGTCTGTGCTCTCACTCTGTGTAGAGGTGTTTCTGAAGGTGTCTGTCCCAGTGATTGTAATCTGAGAATGGGTGTTAGAAGAGAAAGCTGACTGCTCAGGGAGCTAACCAGATCTATCACATGCTACGTGATGAACACACTAGCCCAGGCCCACTGGCCTCCTTGCACACTAGTCTATTGCACTTTGTTCTTCCCTAAAGGACAACAAAAATGTGAAACTGGATCAGTGCTGAGCATCGGTGCTGAGTGTTGTATTTGTGTTTGAAGGTTTCTTCTGCCTTATTTTTCCCTTCCCTTCTGCAGAAATGTGCATAAAGAAGCCTTTCACCCCCACCTCTCCTCCCTCTATCTTCCCCCTCGATAAGCACAGCCCTTAATGATTTATGGAGAGAGTGCAGTGGTGGTGGAGAAGCGGCAGGGAGTCGAGGTGGTGATGGTGGGGGGTGCAGGGATAGACAGCAGGTTGGGGCATATTCAGTTCCTCAGCCAGACTCAGAAATGCTCCGAAACCAGCTATTTAAGTGATGATTGCTCTGATTAAAAAGCATTTACTTCGAGGGGGTCCGGGGGGAATTTCCCCACCTGTATGTGCCCAGCATATACTTTCTCTCTCACTTCTACACCAGGCTAAATTATCCAGGGCCAGCTTTTAGTTGGCCAGCTATCAGGAGGGCATTACTGACATTCAGCATTGGAGCTTAGTGCGTCTTTAGCTCACATTCGTACTCCCCACACACACGGACATACACATACAAATACATATGAAGCCAGCTAGCTGGTTTTATGGGGCAGAGTATTGGGTCAGAGATTCAGGGTAGCGTATGGACGAGACCTATGAACTACCGACTACTATATACCTCCTGTTGCTAGTAGAGGTCGACCGATTTTGATTTTTCCGATACCGATTATTGGAGGACCAAAAAAAGTCGATACCGATTAATCTGTCGCTTTTTATATATATATGGGTAATAATGTCAATTACAACAATACTGAATGAACACTTTTTTATTTTAACTTAATATAATACATAAATAAAAATCTATTTAGTCTCAACAAAACTATGAAACATGTTCAATTTGGTTTAATAAATGCAAAAACACAGTGTTGGAGAAGAAAGTAAAAGTGCAATATGTGCCATGTAAAAAAGCTAACGTTTAAGTTCCTTGCTCAGAACATGAGAACATATGAAAGCTGGTGGTTCTTTTTAACATGAGTCTTCAATATTCCCAGGTAAGAAGTTTTAGGTTGTAGTTATTATAGGACTATTTCTCTCTATACGATTTGTATTTCATACACCTTTGAATATTGGATGTTCTAATAGGTACTTTAGTATTGCCAGCCTAATCTCGGGAGTTGATAGGCTTGAAGTCATAAACAGCGCAATGCTTGAAGCACAGCGAAGAGCTGCTGGCAAATGCAGGAAAGTGCTGTTTGACTGAATGCTTACGAGCTTGCTGCTGCCTACCATCGCTCAGTCAGACTGCTCTATCAAATCATAAACTTAATTATATTATAATAACACACAGAAATGCGAGCCTTAGGTCATTAATATGATCAAATCCGGAAACTATAATTTCGAAAACAAAACGTTATTCTTTCAGTGAAATACGGAATCGTTCCGTATTTTATCGAACGGGTGGCATCCATAATTCTTAATATTGCTGTTACATTGCACAACCTTCAATGTTATGTAATAATTATGTACAATTCTGGCAAATTAATTACGGTCTTTGTTAGGAAGATATGGTCTTCACACAGTTCGCAACGAGCCAGGCGGCCCAAACTGCTGCATATACCCTGAGTCTGCTTGCACAGAACGCAAGAAAAGTGACACAATTTCCCTAGTTAAAATAAATTCATGTTAGCAGGCAATATTAACTAAATATGCAGGTTTAAAAAGATATACTTGTATATTGATTTTAAGAAAGGAATTGATGTTTATGGTTAGGTACACATTGGTGCAACGACAGTGATTTTTTTTGCGAATACGCTTGTTAAATCACCAGTTTGGCGAAGTAGGCTGTGATTCAATGACAAATTAACAGGCACCGCATCGATTATTTGCAACACAGGACAAGCTAGTTAAACTAGTAATATCATCAACCAATTTGTAGTTAACTAGTGATTATGTTAAGATTGATAGTTTTTTATAAGATAAGTTTAATGCTAGCTAGTAACTTACCTTGACTCCTAGCTGCACTCACGTAACAGGTAGTCAGCCTGCCACGGAGTCTCCTCGTGGAGTGCAATGTAATCGGCCATAATCAGCTTCCAAAAATGCCGATTACCGATTGTTATGAAAACTTGAAATCGGCCCTAATTAATATCGGACATGCCGATTAATCGGTCGACCTCTAGTTGCTAGACTGATGTTTTTACAGGCTTGTAAGGGAAGTTAATGCCTTTGTTAACTCCTTGTTTGAATAGTCCATTTAATAGTACAAAAACGTAGATCAACAGTGGGGAATGTTACTGTACATATTGAACACTTAACACACACAAAAATGTGCAGACTAAAAACAACATCATGTTTACATAGGTTAAGCCAATTACAGTATGTTTAGCTTTTGTTGAAGGTGAAATTTCTCTCTCTCGCTCTCTCTCCTCTCCCCCCCCCCCCCCCCCCCCCCCCCACCAGGATTCGTCCTCAACTGGCCCGGGAGAAGATTGAGGGATGTCACATCTGTACGTTTGTGACCCCGGGGGAGCCCCAGGTGATGCTGGGTAAAGACAAGGCGTTTACATACGACTATGTGTTCGACATGGACTCCTGTCAGGACAGCATCTATGCTGACTGCACTGAGAAACTGATCGAGGGCTGCTTCGAAGGATACAACGCCACCATCTTTGCCTACGGCCAGGCAAGTCGACATGATGGCCCTCAAAGACGTCTCAACTGATCTTGGTTGATTGTTCTGACTGCATGGCCGTTTGGTCCTTTGGGGGGATATTTTCGTGTAACGTGTTGATATTTCCATAGGCCAGGGGGTTTTCTTGGTCAGGTCATGTGGCTGGGAATAACTCTGGGCTATAGCAGTAGGCTATAGCAGTTGTCCCATATTCCCCTAGTTATTAGTTATTGGGGTTATTTGTGTAATGCAAAAGCTTATGTTGGATCACGAGTCAAAGACTGAACTGATATCATAATCCTGCCTTCCACATGTGTTTGTGAGGTCCTGAAAACTCACTGACCCCCTCCAATACTTATTAGCTCTTGGAGTGCTTGTATAGTTTTTACAAAAGGTTTCTGAGAGTACTGGCGGTGCTTCTGACATTGCAAACCATCATAAAGCACTAATCTATGTATAGTAACACCACCAAAGCAACCCCCCTCTCCCTCTCGTTTCCTACCAATTAAACAATTCATACTCTTCTCAAGCTGCCTCTTTCTTTTTCCTGCCAGTCAGACTCTGTAGCAATGGAAATTACATTGAAGTTTGGGCTTCTCTCCCCTTCACCCCGGTTGCCTTGGCGACTGAGCCTTTTTCTCCAATAGTAGGGGCTGTCTAGAACTCAGTCTGTTTGATGGGAGGGGGATTTACATGGTGTGGGGTCTTAAGTGATGCGGTTAAGTAGGCATACACACATCTAAGATATCCATATTTTTTTTTATATGAGCTCATCTTCCCCCTTCCATTCCTGCAGTGATGGTGACCTATTTGTCTGTCATCCATACTGTATGTACAGTAGCTACAGTGGTTGACCAAGCCCAGCTCAGCTCAGTTTGTCCCTGTGTATTTACTCAGACTGTAGAGGACATTTGGTAGAATATGTGTCTGTCTAGTCTGTACTGGGATAGACTAATCCAGCTTTAACACTTTCCCCACAGTCTGACCCGGTAAACAGAATCAGATGGTTCTTTTCCCTTGGATACAAACACAACAGGAGTAAATGAAACTTCAATAAATGAATTATGTGAAATAAATTAAACTTGTTATTTCTCTCCTCCTTACTCATCCCCACCCCACCCCATCCTTTCCTAATCCTTATCATTTTCCCCCTCTTCATCCTCCCCGCTTTATCCTATCTCCCTCTCACCCTTCTCTTCATCTTTCCTCTCCACCGCTGTCTTATCATCCTCCTCTTCCTCCTCCTATAGACGGGGTCAGGTAAGACATACACCATGGGTACAGGGTTTGATGTGAACATCGGGGAGGAGGAGCTGGGCATTATTCCCCGGGCAGTCACCCACCTTTTCAGGGGCATCGAGCAGCGCCAGCAGGCTGCTAAAGAGCAGGGACGTCCCGTGCCCGAGTTCAAGATCAACGCACAGTTCCTGGAGGTATGGACTACGGCGTCACAAAGGAGACACAGAGACGTGGGCAGGGAATATACAGTTGAAGTCGGAAGTTTACATACACCTTAGCCAAATACATTTAAGTTTTCTCAGTTTTTCACAATTCCTGACATTTAATCCTAGTAAAAATTCCCTGTCTTAGGTCAGTTAGAATCACCACTTTGTTTTAAGAATGTGAAACGTCAGAATAATATTAGAGAGTGATTTATTTCATCTTTTATTTCTTTCATCACATTCCCAGTGGGTTAGAAGTTTACATACACTCAATTAGTATTTGGTAGCATTGCCTTTAAATTGTTTAACTTGGGTAAAACGTTTCGGGTAGCCTTCCCACAATAAGTTTGGTGAATTTTGGCCCATTCCTCCTGACAGAGCTGGTGTAACTGAGTCAGGTTTGTAGGCCTCCTTGCTCGCACACGCTTTTTCAGTTCTTCCCACAAATTGTCTATGGGATTGAGGTCAGGGCTTTGTGATGGCCACTCCACCTTGACTTCGTTGTCCATAAGCCATTTTGCCTCAACTTTGGAAGTATGCTTGGGGTCATTGTCCATTTGGAAGAGTCATTTACGACCAAGCTTTAACTTCCTGACTGATGTCTTGAGATATTGCTTCAATATATCCACATCATTTTGTGAAGTGCACCAGTCCCTCCTGCAGCAAAGCACCCCCACAACATGATGCTGCCACCCCTGTGCTTCATGGTTGGGATAGTGTTCTTCGGCTTGCAAGCCTCCCCCTTTTTCCTCCAAACATGACGATGGTCATTATGGCCAAACAGTAACATTTTTGTTTCATCAGACCAGAGGACATTTCTCCAAAAAGTATGATCTTTGTCCCCATGTGCAGTTGAAAACCATAGTCTGGCTTTTTTATGGCGGTTTTGGAGCAGTGGCTTCTTCCTTGCTGAGCGGCCTTTCAGGTTATGTCGATATAGGACTCGTTATACTGTGGATATAGGTACTTTTGTACCTGTTTCCTCCAGCATCTTCACAAGGTCCTGTGTTGTTCTGGGGTTGATTTGCACTTTTCGCACCAAAGTACATTCATCTCTAGAAGACATAACGTGTCTCCTTCCTGAGCGGTATGACGGCTGTGTGGTCCCATGGTGTTTATACTTGCGTACTATTGTTTGTACAGATGAATGTGGTACCTTCAGGCGTTTGGAAATTGCTCCCAAGGATGTACCAGACTTGAGGAGGTCTATAATTTTTTTTCTGAGGTCTTGGCTGATTTCTTTTGATTTTCCAATGATGTCAAGCAAAGAGCCACTGAGTTTGAAGGTAGGCCTTGAAATACATCCACAGGTACACCTCCAATTGACTCAAATTATGTCAATTAGCCTATCAGAATCTTCTAAAGCCATCACATCATTTTCTGGAATTTTCCAAGCTGTTTAAAGGCTTAGAGTATGTAAACTTCTGACCCACTGGAATTGTGATATAAGTGAAATAATCTGTCTGTAAAAATTGTTGGAAAAATGACTTGTGCCATGCACAAAGTAGATGTCCTAACCAACTTGCCAAAACTATAGTTCGTTAACAAGAAATTTGTGTTTTAAAAAAAAAAATTGTTGTAATGACTCCAACCTAAGTGTATGTAAACTTCCGACTTCAACTGTATGTGGAAATATACACATGGAAATATGTTATAGGGTGACATATTATTTAAGTCCAGGCACCACAGGCTAATAGTTGTTTTTCCTTTACTCTCATCAGACTGAAACTTTACCAGTTGAAAGTATACATAAATACAATATATTATTGTATTACAAGTTTTATTTATTTACAAATGTAAATGTGCAAATGAGGCAAACCCTCCTTAAATATGCGCTAATTTGCATATTACGAGAATACGTTTTTCACCACATTGCTTTTTTTTTTGTTTCATTGTGATTAGACACTCAATGGTCACACTTTTACTGATCAGTTTATCAAAATATTGTAATTTCATGGAATTATTTAAAAAACACTTCACATGTATGACTGATGCATATTTTGCATATATTTACACATAAAATGACATTTAAAATCCAAACGACACAAGATATTAAAAAAAAAGAAGCCTCTGTAAAAATCTAACTAAAAGACCTAAGAACCTGTGTGTAAAATAATGTGAATATACATCCTTTGAAGACTGAGAAAAATGAATTGGCGCAAGGGGAACATGTCATTTTGAGAAAATTGCCAATATTATTAAAATGTACTTTCCATAAATATGACCATTTGTAACATGAATTAAACTCTTATTCATTATTCAATTCTAATCTGATATTTAAACATCAAATATACCTTTTACAAATACATTAGCACATTTAATCCATTTGTTTCAAGCAATAGAGCATATCATTTGAATACTGGTCTGTTGGGCAAATTCTCATATCACTATGCTCAATGTTGAAATGCGCAGAACCTTAATCAGCTATGCCTGCCCCATATGTAAGGCCCTCTGAGTTGTTGCTGGTACCGCTTGACTTTGTTGATTGTGTCATAGCACCTGCGCCTACGCTTGGCACACTCCATTGAAGCAGCATCAGCTCTCACATCCTCTCTGATTGCTTCCATTGTCACCAGAGTGCTGTCAAGCCACAATGTGATCATCGCATCATAGCAGTTGCTCCCTCATTGAACGTGGCTACTGCCATACTGGCTGCTCCGTTAATGCGGCTTTTGACCACAAAGACAGTTTTGGGGCATTGAGACCATATTACAGAGTTCAGACGTTCATTTGCATTCTGGGTTCCTCCATGCTACATTCTTTTGAGGAAGTTATCATTTGACATCCTATGATATACAGGTACCATTTTCTGTGCAACCTCTCGTTTGAAAAATTGTATGGCCTTTGTGACGGGGTGGATTTTCATCCTTTTCTAGGGATCGCTGGTACCAGAACCAATGCACACACCTATCCCGTAGTTGGACATGAATCCTCTCTTGTGCAAAGTGCCATCAAAGGATACATGAATGTCTATGATGGTATCCTCATCCTCCTTCAGCAACTCTGCTATGTCTGGGTCTATATCTGTGTATGCTCTTCTAATTATCTTTGCAGCACTCCATACTGTAGCCCTCTCTGAATCTCTGCAACTAAAGTGGGGGGGGAAAGTACTTATTATGTCTGTCAACATTACAGTCATAACTGCAGTACTAAATATCAGCATGTTACCCTATGTAAATATTAGCATATCAGCATGTATTTACTTTATGTAAAGATAATTTCTCACAGCCCAGACATTGTAGGCCTATGTGACAGTCTCATTGCATAGTTATGTTTTCCCATCACTCTGTTTTATTCACTTTGAATACATTTGCTGGAGCAAGGAAATAAATATTATTTATACACAGCAAGTCACCTGACAATAATGGGCTACTCTCCCTTTTTATTTACCTGTCACTCTCCTGTCATGTCTCTGATATGAGCTGAGATGCAAGGAAGGAATCCTTAGGACTCTTTAAGAGCTGTATAACCAAGTCCAAGTTCGTTGGCTAGAAGAGCCATCCTCACATTTATATCAAATGCCACATCTCCCCTGGAGCACTCCTGCAGCCTGGAGGAATTGTAAACGCTCCTAAATTCATCACGATCACCGTTTGCACATTCTATCATGACAGAATTACAGAATCCCTGGTTGGTGGGGTCTATGGTGATTTTCAGTCTAGTGTTTAGATACTTAGGGCAAATCAAATCATGTACAAATTGGTTCAGTTGTGACATGTGGAATAAAAGCCACTGTTGGCTGGCTGCTGTCTGGTTGATCGCTGCTAGTTGTCATCTTCATCTCAATTAATTTGCGTCTCAATGCGCTGCTGCCGGCTACCTCCTTTTCCTCTTCTACCTGTACTGCCTCGATCGGACGGTAAGGCTAATCTGACAGGCTGACCACACCGCTCGCGCCAACGAGCGTCTGCGTTGCCAAGGGCTAAAATAGAAATCAGTTCTATTTTTGATGCAGATCGCGCTGCAAGTCCTGCCTCTCCCATCTCCTCATTGGTTTATAGAAGCAGTTACCCACGTGCCATCTCCTCATTGGTTATACCCACGTGGGTGACTGAAAGACGAACGAGATCAGTGGCAGTAATGCACCTAATTTATGAAAGTTGCCAATCGCAATATAAAGTCAAGAGAAGAAAAAGCCTGGAAGGAAGAGAGATGACTAGAAACGATTCGGTTGACCGTTTTATGTGTGGATTAATTGGCGGAGTAGAGGACCTTGTGCATTTCAGGTAAAATAACAACTCAATGTTTATATCCCAGGACAAATTAGCTAGCAACAGCAAGCTAGCTAAATAGGACAAATTAGCTAGCAAGTGCAAGCTAACTAGCTAAATTGCCATAAATGTTTAATGCTTTTCGACCTGTCCCCAAATGAATATAATTGGTTCAGAGTTTGTTTTGATATTTTAACCTGCGTGTCGTAATCGCGTTTAGTGTGGGCGGACAAAATACATTTATGCACAATGGCGCACTCGCGCAGCCGGTTTGGGTTCCGTGTAAGGCTAATTTTATCTTTCATTCACTGAATTTTTCACTTTGGCTAACTGAGATCACCTATTTTTATTCACATACTGTAGGTAGATTTTCTCATTTTGTCTCTCTACATGGATTCTTCGCGGGAGATATTTTCAAACAAAGAAGTTCTGCGCGGCACGAGGCATTTTAACCAATCAGGTTGGCGGAAAGGGCCTTTAAATGCCAGTAACCAATCGGATGTCAGGAAATTACAAATCAACACGAAGCACTATGTTTACAAAGGATATAGCCATATATGGACTAGCTAATGATATGCTCCAGAAAACAAGCGTTTGAATGATAATTCAACATGGAGTGTTTTAAAAATAGCGGTTGAAGTTCTACATGAAACATGCTAACAAGAACGACATTTATGGTAGGTGTGGTTGATGGAGTTGGGATAAAATGATACAAATAAAGTATTTATATACATTATTGCCGATTTATTTTTACATTTTTTTTGAAAGTATGGTTGCAAAATATCCCAAAATCTGAAAATTGACAGATAGAAGCAAAATCAAAAAATTTGCCTGTGGTGCCTGGCCTTAAGAGATTTGGAAAGGGACAGGGACATACCCCCCACTCTCCAACACAGGATTATGTGTAATAATACATGACTAGCCATTATACTGTAGGACCATGCCAGGCTTATGTAGCCTATGTGTTGACACTTGACAATGTAACTAGCTCCCATCTCTAGTCTCCTAACGTTACATAAAAATGACTCAGACTGGACAGAGGGCGGGAGCAGGGCTGTTAGGGTCACGGTTCAGGGCGGCAAGGGTTAATACTAAATGACTGAAAGGTTGTGTTTGCTTGTCATACTGACAGACAGAGGCCACGTGGACAGAATGAGTCTACTCATTTATGAACAGGGTAATATACTGTATCGGTCATAGAAAAATAGTTAGTAGAAAGGACATGGCTACACAATAATGTAAGCAATGAAAAACAAAAACATCCAATATGGCCGCCAGTCCAGCCGCCTCAGAACAGTGAATGGAAATGTCCATTCTATTAAAACATACCAAAACAGATGGCATTTCAGCACAAAGGGCTTTAATACATACTAAAACAGATGGAATTTCAGCACAAACAAAGGGCCTTAAAGGAGAAGTTAGAAGTTAAAACCAAATCTCTATTTTGTATGTAAATGGAATGTTATAGAAGGGCACAGACAATTTTTTTGCGATGTCACTCGTTTTTGATAAACTTACCCTAGCCAGCGATTCACTTCCTTATCCTCGTTGTGCAGTACGGGGGCACCCAAATACGTCCTTTTAGAAATGGAAAAGCTCTCAGTATAGTGATGCAGGTGATTAGAAATTGTGACATTCTGAAATGTATACACATTATATTCCATTTTGTGCGACTCAGGCTGTTTCCCCTATCCAGCTGTTCCATTGTCCATGTAGTCTGCTGTTAGACGTAGAGGTATCGCTCGAGTCGCAACAAAATGGAATATAACGTTGTGGATTGGGTTGACACAATTTTGTGTACAACATCTAAAGACCTGCATCGCTTTAGAGAGCTTTTCGATTTAAAAAAATATGTATTTGGGTGTTTTTGTAGCATTTGTTCATGTTTTTTCAAAACCAAGTGAAATCACAAAAGTGTCTGGACCCTTCTATAACAAAAATAGAGATTTGGTTGTAAACAAAAGCAAAATTGTCCTTTAAGACTTTGACTCTTTAAGACTTTAATCTTGCCAGCGATTTAAAATGTCTACATATTTTGACATTACAGTATTAGGAATTAGCGTCTTTAAAACGTATACTCTACATGAATCCATGGGAAAACAGATGGCAGAGGTTTTGTTTGCGTCTTAGGTTTACCCCCAGCCAGAGCCCGGACTTGGCATCTTCTTAGAACCAGAGATGTGAATGATTAAATAAATGGGTAACACTAAATTTGAGTAGTCTACCAATAACATGTCAACAGCATGTATCTCGACATGCAACAGGACTTCCGACAAAACAACCTTAATAAATACAGTGCATTTTGAAAGTATTCAGACCCCTTGACTTTTTCCAGATTTTATTACGTTACAGCCTTCTCCTGAAATGGATTAACTTGTTTTTTTCCCCTCATCAATCTACACACAATACCCCATAATGACAAAGCTAAAAACATTTTTGACACTGTTGCACATATATAAAAAAACGGAAATATCACATTTACAAAAGTATGCAGACCCTTTATTTAGTACTTTGTTGACGCACCTTTGGCACCGATTACAGCCTCGAGTCCTCCCATTTTTCTCTGCAGATCTTCTCAAGCTCTGTCAGGTTGGATTGGGAGCGTCGCTGCACAGCTATTTTCAGGTCTCTCCAGAGATGTTAGATCGGGTTCAAATCCGGGCTCTCGCTGGGCCACTCAAGGGCATTGAGACTTGTCCCGAAGCCACTCCAGCGTTGTCTTGGCTGTGTGCTTAGGGTCATTGTCCTGTTGGAAGGTGAATCTTCTCCCCAGTCTGAGGTCCTGAGCACTCTGGAGCAGGTTTTCATCAAGGATCTGTCTGTACTTTGCTCCGTTCATCTTTCCCTTGATCCTGACTAGTCTCCCAGTCCCTGCCGCTGAAAAACATACCCACAGCATGATGCTGCCACCATCATGCTTCACAGTAGGGATGGTGCCAGGTTTCCTCCAGACATAACGCTTGGCATTCAGGCCAAAGAGATCAATCTTGGTTTCATCAGAACAGAGAATCTTGTTTCTCATGGTCTGAGAGTCCTTCGGGTTCTTCGTCACTGTCACGATCGTCTTGCTGAGAGAGAGTGGACCAAGGCGCAGCGTGTGCAAAATACATTCTCTTTTATTTTTAGAGAAAGGAAAAAACACGCAACGAACACTTTAACAAACTGAAACAAAACAACAAACGATCGTGAAGCTATAGACGTAAGTGCACACACAAGCTACAAACGTACAACATAGACAATTACCCACAAAACCCAAATGCCTATGGCTGCCTTAAATATGGCTCTCAATCAGAGACAATAAACCACAGCTGCCTCTAATTGAGAACCAATCTAGGCAGCCATAGACATACAAACACCTAGACAAGACACTGACCCATTAAACGTACAAACCCCTAGACAAACCAAAACACATACATTCCTCATGGCACACCCTGACCTAACTAAAATAATAATGAAAACAAAGATAACTAAGGCCAGGGTGTGACAGTCACCTCACTGACCAAGGCCCTTCTCCCCCGACTGCTTAGTTTGGCCGTGCGGCCAGCTCTAGAAAGAGTCTTGGTGGTTCCAAACCTCTTCCATTTAAGAATGATGGAGGCCACATGCAGACATGTTTTGGTGCTCTTCCCCAGATCTGTGCCTCGACACAATTCTGTCTCGGAGTTCTACGGACAATTGCTTCGACCTCATGGCTTGGTTTTTGCTCTGACGTGCACTGTCAACTGTGGGAACTTATATAGACAGGTGTGTGCCTTTCCAAATCATGTCCAATCAATTTCTGTAGATTGATGAGGAAAATGTTTATTTCATCCATTTTAGAATAGGGCTGAAACGTAACAATATGTGGGAAAAAGTGAAGGAGTCTGAATACTTTCCGAAAGCACTGTAAGTTATTTACCTGTTATTCACCCCCCTTTCATCAAACTAGGACCTTGGCAGAGCCTTGCATTTAGATATACTGCTCTGGACCTTGGGCACCAACACAAAGCCAAGTTACTTTTGTAGAAAAGCCATTCATAGAGGTCACACCAGAGAGAAGGGGAGGGGTGGCAAAGCCTGTTACATTCTATGAAAACATCTCTGTTGTAGGTGCGTGTTAGATACTGTGTCTTGATATGGAGTCTGCCTCACAGTTTAGACTCTTGAGAGTCCTCCGCTGTTTAACGTTGTTCAGACTGAGTCAGACAGTCCTACTCATGTTGCTCTCTCTCTCTTTCAGTCTGACATAATCAGATATGGTCTTGCATCAGTGTGATATCAGAACTGGAATAGGATACAAACTATCAGAACCTTTTGATATTTTCATGGAATTTCACAGTGCTCAATTTACCACGGTAACAAATAAGACTGTAATATTGTGTGGTTCTGGGTGTGTCCTGGTTTAGCTTTACAATGAGGAGGTGCTGGATCTGTTTGACTCTACGAGGGACCTGGAGGCTCGGACGCAGAAATCCCACGTTAAGATCCACGAGGACGCCAATGGAGGAATCTACACAGTGGGGGTGACCACACGGACCGTCGCCTCCGAGGCAGAGGTGTGTACGTTAGAGATGCGCAGGTCAGCTGTTTGTTTACCCACACCCGCATGCAACTGCTAATAACCCAGCCGCAACCGCCTGACTACATGTGATAAAGTGAAAATCGGAGGCACTTACCCGCAAATATAGAAAATGCGCTATAGGCTACAGTTAAAGACGACAGAAGATTTTTTGACACTGGGTTGCTGGATTTTGTTTTGCCTGATTTAGATATGTTTCTACGTATAATTTCCGATATTTAAGGAGGCTGTTTGTTAGTCAACTTGTCTGTAATTAAATACATGTAGCTTCTCTTTTGTCATTATATGTTGCCCTCGAAGACTAAATGAATCCTTCCTCAACAGAATAATGTAACAGATAGATAGAATGACTGCTTCAATCAGAAAAGTTCTCTCTGTCATCTCTCTCGGAGCAAAGATGTTTAGCGACTGGGGAGAAAATACAATAAAGTTCTCTGCAAAATGTCCAAATGACATCACTTTGACCGGTTGTAAGGAAAAAGAAAGCTGTGTGTAAACGACCCAACGTGCGTTTCTGATAAGATTTCAGTTCGGCATCGATGCATTTTTTTATGTGGTTGAAATACTACCAGCTTTTATGATGAAGACAGCACCTCTACAGATCATACTAACTGAGCATTGCATTCTCTCAAGATGCAGAAAGAAATCATATTTCTCCACTCCTGTTCCCAAGTCCAAATATTGCCTACACTTGTATTTTTTTACTGCAAGAAATGCTTCATTCTGCAGGAGTTATTATAAAGGCTATAGCCCTATTCGCTCAGGACTAGTTGGTAATGTATTTATTACCCCAGAATGTCCGTTATTACAGAGGACAATTTGGATGGGATACGTTTTTTCCAAACTCCCCCCTGTAATTTATGTATATATAAAACGTTGATTGACAGTTATGACAGAAACCTGGAGGTTTTTTTCTAGGTGTGAAGATATATAAGTCCAGGCAATAACAGGTTACACTGATAACTCGAGCTTGGTTCACAGGTTTCTAAACCATACCAAGCCATCTTTGGTATAGTGTCGCCATAATATTTGAATTGAGGAAGTGTCATCATAATCATTAGGATATTTTAGCGATCCACAGTGGAATGTGTCCTAAATGCCCCCCAGCCTTCAGATGTGAGCTAAACAGTGAACTTGCACTTGATATGTGTTTTAAGGCTGTGAATGAGGAAGTGAAATAGCTCAGTTGTACTGTGTGCTGCATTGCGATCTATTAAGAGCAAGGGTTGCATTAAATAGGCGCAATATTTTTTCCATGATGATTTGGCGATGTTCAATTCATTCGTACAAAACGTATAAACAAAAGCATTTACTGTGAAAGTGGATACATATAGGCCCTTCATACAATGCATTCGGAAACTATTCAGACCCCTTCCCTTTTCCCACATTTTGTAACGTTACAGCCTTAATATAAAATAGATGAACTAGATTTTTTTCCTCAATCTACACACATTACCCCATAATGTCAAAGCGGAAACAGGTTTTTAGTAATGTTTGCAAATTTCTAATTGAAATTGAACTCCGATGCATCTTGTTTCCATTGATCATCCTTGAGATGTTTCTACAACCTGATTGGAGTCCACCTGTGGTAAATTCAATTGATTGGACATGATTTGGAAAGGCACACGCCTGTCTACATAAGGTCCCACAGTTGACAGTACACGTCAGAGCAAAAACCAAGCCATGAGGTTGAAGCAATTGTTCGTAGAGCTCTGAGAGAGGATTTTGTCGTGGCACATATCTGGGGAAGGGTACCGAAACTTTCTGCAGCATTGAAGGTCCCGAAGAACACGGTGGCCTCCATCATTTTTAAATGGAAGAAGGTTGGGACAACCAAGATTCTTCCTAGAGCTGGCCGCCCGGCCAAACTGAGCAATTGGGGGAGAAAGGCCTTGGTCAGGGAGGTGACCAAGAACTCGATGGTCACTCTGACAGAGCTCCAGAGTTCCTCTGTGGAGATGGGAGAACATTCCAGAATGACAACCATCTCTGCAGCACTCCACCAATCAGGCCTTTATGGTAGAGTGTCCAGACAGAAGCCACTCCTCAGTCAAAGGCACATGATGGCCCGCTTGGAGTTTGACAAAAGGCACCTAAAGGACTCTCAGACCATGAGAAACAAGATTCTCTGGTCTGATGAAATCAAGATTGATCTCTTTGGCCTGAATGCCAAGCATCATGTCTGGAGGAAACCTAACGCCATCACTAGGGTGAAGCATGGTGGTGGCAGCATCATGCTCTTGGGTATGTTTTTCAGCGGCAGGGATTTGGAGACTAGTCAGGATCAAGGAGAATGATGAACGGAGCAAAGTATACAGAGATCCTTGATGAAAACCTGCTCGAGAGTGCTCAGGATCTCAGACTGGGGCAAAAGTTCACCTTCCAACAGGACACCGACCCTAAGCACACAGCCAAGACAACACAGGAGTGGCTTCGGGACAAGTCTCTGAATGTCCATGAGTGGCCCAGCGAGAGCCTGGACTTGAACCCGATGTAACATCTGTGGAGAGACCTGAAAATAGCTGTGCAGCGACACTCCCCATCCAACCTGACAGAGCTTGAGAAGATCTGCAGAGAAGAATGGGAGAACCTCCCCAAATACAAGTGTGCCAAGCTTGTAGCGTCATTCCCTAGAAGACTCGAGGCTTTAATCAGTGCCAAAGGTGCGTCAATTAAGTACTAAGTAAAGGGTCTGAATACTTATGTAAATAGGATATTTCCGTTTTTATTTTTAATATATGTGCAAAATATAAAATATATATTTGTCATTATGGGTTATTGTGTGTAGATTGACGAGGGGAAAAAAGCAATTTAATCAATTTTAGAATAATGGTGTAACGTAACAAAATGTAGCAAAAGTCAAGGGGTCTGAGTACTTTCCGAATGCACTCTACAGTGGGGCAAAAAAGTATTTAGTCAGCCACCAATTGTGCAAATTCTCCCACTTAAAAAGATGAGAGAGGCCTGTAATGTTCATCATAGGTACACTTCAACTATGACAGACTAAATGAGAAAAAAAAAATCAGAAAATCACATTGTAGGATTTTTTATGAATTTATTTGCAAATTATTCCAAACATTACTTTTCTGGCCATCCCTTCTCTTTATTTTCAGCTCTTCATTTGTAGCTTTTGTCTTATTGAATTAAACTTCGACAATGTCCTTTTTGCCTCCGGAGATTGATGTTAACTTTTTCTTCCCATTCCCAAAAGCATTCTTTGGCGATTGGCTGTGTAGGCGAACGCTTAAGCCCTAAAGCTTAGGTTTATGCACTAATACAGTACCAGATAACAGAAAATAGTGAAGTAAAAACCCAAATGTAGACCATAGAAATTGCACAATAATAATACATTTATGGATTTTTTAAGGTACCGTTTCTCTTTATTCAACCCGCCCTTCAGCCACACAATGTTTAATGAACCTAAACCCGTCCGCAGGGACTGCGGGTTATGAGTCAACCCTCGCATCAATAATGTACATACATGCGTGTGTGCGCTTGAGCGCGTGTGCTATACACTATGTTGTATGTGTTGGGATATGTGGTCCGGGGGTCCAGGAGAAATGTGTATGGCTGTATGTGTATGTAATATAGGAAAGTAAAAACATGAACACGAACTGTAAAATGATCATTTACACAGTGATAACACAGTGATGGCCAATCTCTTTCTCCTCACCCAGATGATGCAGTGTCTGAAGCTGGGTGCTCTGTGTCGTACCACGGCCAGCACCCAGATGAATGTCCAGAGCTCCCGCTCTCACGCCATCTTCACCATTCACCTGTGCCAAGTCAGAGTCTGTGCGTCCGACAATGTACGTACAAGAGCAGCTTATTCCTTGGCCTTCGTGCCAGTCCTTTTGTGCTCTCTTGCCAACTCCTATCTTAAGCCGTATCTACCCTTTTGTTACTGTGATGCGACTCCTGTCACTTGTTATGACACTGTTAGAGCATGTTATGACAGTGACTGAAGTTACTCCTAACCTTGATGTTACAGAAATGATTTAGCCACTCCTATGCTATCATGTCATATTATGCTAGCCTGCGTAAATTACATACTGTATATAGAAATTACTGTTATTAAGGTACTGACATTATGGTAGGCTACTGTTTATGGTAGGCTACTGACATTCTATGTTATGTTACATTAATGACAGGGACAGTGCTTTTGAATAACGGTACTGACACAAAGGCATCGATCTGGGGTTTTTCTAACTCACAGCAGGACAACAACGAGACGGACAACAAGGTTGCTAACGGCAACTCAGAGATGGAAGAGTATGAGACACTGACAGCCAAGTTTCACTTTGTGGACCTAGCCGGGTCAGAGAGACTGAAGAGAACAGGGGCGACCGGAGACCGAGCTAAGGAGGGAATCTCCATCAACTGTGGACTGGTGAGACACTGGTTGTGTCCGAAATGGACCTTATTCTCTATAGTAGTACACACATTTTGACCCACCCTATTCCCTAATACACTAGCAGGTCTATCCAACCCTGTTCCTGGAGAACTACGCTCCTGTAGATTTTCACTCCAACCCCACTTGTAACTAACCTGATTCAGCTTATCAACCAGCTAATTATTAGAATCAGGTACGCTAGATTAGGGTTTGGCGAAAACCTATAGGAAGGTACCTCTCCAGGAACAAGGTTGGAGAGCCCTCGCAATAAGAATCTGTTCAAAACCGCTCTGGTAAAAATGTGTGCAATATAGGAATATATCATTTTTGTCCTTTAACCCCCTAAAGTTGATGTCTGCCCCCGAATTAGCATAATTTAACAATCCACATCAAAATCTATCGGTTTAAACTAGAGATACAGTGCATTCAGAAAGTATTCAGATCCCTTGACTTTTCCCACATTTTGTTTCGTTACAGCCTTATTATAAAATGTATTTGGGAGAAAAAAAAGAATCAATCTACGTATAATAAATTCTTTGCAAATTTATAATGGTCTGAGAGTCTTAAGGTGCCTTTTGGCAAACTCCAAGCGTGTCATGTACTTTTTACTGAGGAGTGGCTTCCGTCTGGCCACTCTACCATAAAGGCCTGGTGGTGGAGTGCTGCAGAGATGGTTGTCTTTCTGAAAGGTTCTCCCATCTCCACAGAGGAACTCTGGAGCTCTGTCAGAGTGACCATTGGGCTCTTGTTCACCTCCCTGACCAAGGTCATTCTCCCCCGATTGCTCAGTTTGGCCGGGCAGCCAGCTCTAGGAAGAGTCTTGATGGTTCTAAACTTTTTCCATTTAAGAATGATGGAGGCCACTGTGTTCTTGGGGACCTTCAATGCTGCAGAAATGTTTTGGTAACCTTCCCCAGATCTGTGCCTCGACACAATCCTGTCTCGGAGCTCTACGGACAATTAATTTGATATCATGGCTTGGTTTTTGCTCTGACATGCACTGTCAACTGTGAGACCTTATGTAGACAGGTGTTTGCCTTTCCAAATCATGTCCAATCAATTGAATTTACCACAGGTGGACTGCAATCAAGTTGTAGAAACATTTCAAGGATGATCAATGGAAACAGAATGCAGCTGAGCTCAATTTCAAGTCTCTGCAAAGGGTCTGAACATTTACAGTACGAGTCAAAAGTTTGAAAACACCTACTCATTCTAGGGTTTTTCTTTATGTTTTACTATTTTCTACATCAAAACTATGAAATAACACATATGGAATCATGTAGTAACCAAAAAAGTGTTAAACAAATCAAAATATATTTTATATTTGAGATTCTTCAAGTAGCCACCCTTTGCCTTTGATGACAGCTTTGTGCACTCTTGGCATTCTCTCAACCAGCTTCATGAGGTAGTCACCTGAAATGCATTTCAATTACAGGTGTGCCTTGTTATAAGTTAATTTGTGGAATTTCTTTGCTTAATGCGTTTGAGCCGATCAGTTGTGTTGTGACAAGGTAGGGGTGGTATACAGAAGATAGCACTATTTGGTAAAAGACCAAGTCCATATTATGGCAAGAACAGCTCAAATAAGCAAAGAGAAACGACAAAAGTAAAAGACATGAAGGTCAGTCAATGCGGAAAATTTCAAGAACTTTAAAAGTTTCTTCAAGTGCAGTTGCAAAAACCATCAAGCACTGTGATGAAACTGGCTCTCATGAGGACCACAGGAAAGGAAGACCAAGAGTTACCTCTGCTGCAAAGGATAAGTTAATTTGAGTTAACTGCACCTCAGATTGAATCCCAAATTATTGCTTCACAGAGATCAAGTAACAGACACATCTCAACATCAACTGTTCAGAGGAGACTGCGTGAATCATGCCTTCATGGTCGAATTGCAAAGAAACCACTACCAAAGGACACCAATAAAAAGAGGAGACTTCCTTGGGCCAAGAAACATGAGCAATTGACATTAGACCAGTGGAAATCTGTCCTTTGGTCTGATGAGTCCAAATTTTGAGATGTTTGGTTCCAACCGCTGTATCTTTGTGAGACACAGAGTAGGTGAACGGATGATCTCTGCATGTGTGGTTCCCACCGTGAAGCATGGAGTAGGAGGTGTGATGGTGTGGGGGTGCTTTGCTGGTGACACTGTCTATGATTTATTTAGAATTCAAGGCACACTCAACCAGCATGGCTACCACAGCATTCTGCAGCGATACACCATCCCTTCTGTTTTGGGTTTTGTGGGACTATCATTTGTTTTTCAACAGGACAATGACCCAAAACACACCTCCAGGCTGTGTAAGGGCTATTTGACCAAGAAGGAGAGTGATGGAGTGCTGCATCAGATGACCTGTCCTCCACAATCACCCGACCTCAACCCAATTGAGATGGTTTTGGATGAGTTGGACCGCAGAGTGAAGGAAAAGCAGCCAAGAAGTGCTCAGCATATGTGGGAACTCCTTCAAGACTGTTGGAAAAGCATTCCAAGTGAAGCTGTTTGAGAGAATGCCAAGAGTGTGCAAAGGGTGGCTACTTCAAACTCATATCAGCCCAGTATGGACATAAATAGACTCCTTGAACCAGAATGTTCCTGGAAATAACCTTCAATATCTGTTTTGCTGTGTGGTATTTCTTGGTCATCTCTTCCAAACTGCAGCTTGCTCTTGGAAATGTAATCAGTGCTTTGGGAGACCGAAGCAAGCGATCCACGCATGTGCCTTACAGAGACTCCAAACTCACCCGGCTTCTACAGGACTCCCTGGGTGGAAATAGGTCTGTGTGCAATTGGTCAAGCCTTTCCTCCCTCTCTTTGTGCCAGGGTTGGTGTCACAGTTGGTTGGTGTGCATGTCAAACTAACTGCCTTTTGTTAACTGATACAGTAATTATTAGATGTCTGCAACACAATTGCTACAGGCAACCATATTCATCTGAACTACAGATTTCTTCTCTCTGTGTTTCTTTTGTAAATCCACATTTTTCTCCTCCCATATCCTTCCCCTCTCTTAGCCAAACCATGATGATAGCGTGCATTAGCCCGTCTGACCGGGACTTTATGGAGACCCTGAATGCACTGAAGTATGCCAACAGAGCCAGGAACATTAAGAACAAGGTGATGGTGAACCAGGACAAGGCCTCCCAACAGATCTCTGCTCTCAGGACAGAGATCGCCAGGCTACAGATGGAACTCATGGAGTACAGGACGGTAAGAGAGAGGCAGAGAGAGATAATTGAAAAAAATGAACCATATGAAAAGGAGGTATGACGTAAATAAATTGCCCTTAATTACTTATGATTCTGTCTAAACCCATTCTCCTCTGGCAGGGTAAGCGTATGGTGGGTGAGGACGGTATGGATAGCATCAACGACATGTTCCATGAGAACAGCATGCTGCAGACAGAGAACAGCAACCTGAGGATCAGGGTCAAAGCCATGCAGGAGACCATTGACGCACAGAGGGCCAGACTCACACAGTACCTCAGTGACCAGGCCAACCAGGTCCTCGCCAGGGCAGGTGAGTGTGTGTGTTAGATGAGTGCGAGGAGTGTGTCCTTATGACCCTGTCCATTGTAAAAAGTTTAGATGTGTGTTTGCTAAGGGTCTCCTCTTTATTCTCAGGTGAGGGGAGTGAAGAGATTGGGAACATGATCCAGAGCTACATCAAAGAGATTGAGGATCTCAGGTATACTTTTCTGTCTGCATACAGTACATAATGACATAGAGGTAAATCAAAATGTTTTCTCCCTACTGAACATGACCCAGCATAGCATATAGACAACATTGAGCTTTAGGAATGTCAGAAACGGACATTCTTATTCAATTCCACTGTTATTCCCCATAGAGCCAAACTCCTGGAGAGCGAGTCTATGAATGAGAACCTTCGTAAGAACCTGTCCCGTGCCTCCTCACGCCAGTCCTTTTACCCCGGAACCTTCTCCCCTGCCCTCCTGGCCCCCGAGAAGGAGGCCTCCGACATCATCGAGATGGCAAAGAAAGACCTGGAGAAACTCAAGAAGAAGGAGAGGAAGAAGAAGAAGAGGTAAAGGGTGATCATGGTTATTATTGTATGACCTCAATGTGGGGCCATGGTGAGTAGCAGTTTGTGATCGCTCTGTTTTTCCCTATGACTTATTTTCCTTCCTCTTCTCTGTACTCCCTGGTTTCCTTCTCTCCCTTCCTTCCTTCCTTCCTTCCTTCCTTCCTTCCTTCCTTCCTTCCTTCCTTCCTTCCTTCCTTCCTTCCTTCCTTCCTTCCTTCCTTCCTTCCTTCCTTCCTTCCTTCCTTCCTTCCTTCCTGCCTTCCTTCCTTCCTTCCTTCCTTCCTTGTCACATCTCTCTCCCCTGTCCTCTCACCTGTGACCTTTGACCTTGACCTCTCCCTGAAGGCTCCAGCAGCTGCTGGAAGAGAGAGAGAGGTGGGAGGAGTTAGTAGAGGAGGAAAATGGCAGGTTTGTTCACAGATTCCCCCTCCCTTAACCTCCCTGCCATTGCCATTTCCATCCCTCACTTCTTCTAAACAACCATTTTGTTTTGTTTGACAGGCAGTTGCCAGACCAGAAGGGAAACCTGAGTTCAGTTCCTTCAGTTCTTCCTGTGTTCACTAGTTTCTTTCAACTTGCTCACCCTGACAGACTGATATGATGGGAACAAAGTTATTGGTTCTGTTTTCATCCACCATCAATGGCCTTATCATGAGCATTATTAACACACTTTATTTTTGAAGATGTAGAAAAAAATACTATTGAACCTATGTTGTCTCACCTTGCCCTTCTGTTGTTCCCTACTAGTGTTGTCAAGGAGGAAGTCCCCGACAACGACCAAGACAATGGGACAGAAAAAGAGCTGACTGAGCTGTCCAATGAGGACCCTGAGACGGTATGATTGACAACCTATTAGTCAAATGATACAGCTGGGCGATATGGATTTTTTTTGTTTTGTTGCAATAACGATAAATCAGCAATATTTGTATTTATTTTTGTTACCCCCCTTTTTCTCCCCAATTTCAATCTTGTCTCATCACTGCAACTCCCCAACCGGCTCGGGAGGCGAAGGTCGATTCATGCGGCCACCCTATGGGACTCCCGATCACGGCCGGTTGTGATACAGCCCGGGATCAAACCCGGGTCCGTAGTGACGCCTCAAGCACGGCGATGCAGTGCCTTAGACCGCTGCGCCAGCCGGGAGGCCCCAGCGATAACTTATTTATTGGGGAGGTGCTATAGCTGGTCGATATGGACAAAAAGTAATCTTGTGATAGACGTAACTATTTTGCTCCAGCGTTAAACAAAACGATATAAACATGTTTAATGGACAGTTACTTTACATTAGCGGCAGGGCTCTAGACACATTTATTTTACAGTGCCAAATAAGACCACTGAGATGGTAGCCTATGATTAAAAAAGTAATCTATTTCATCGAACACATCCCGGGAATGCTTTATTGATAATTTGCTGGCAATCTGTCAAATCAGGATCCAGAATGATCAGATTTATTTTTGGAATTTGCTGACATCTTTGTGCATATTGGCTATATTATTCACCACCTGAGGAAGTGGGAAGTCAAAACACTTAGCTAGATTGCTAACTCTATATAAGATAGTGTTGCTATGTAGCCATGTAGGCTAATTGATTCATCAGTACAACTTTCCAGTGCTAGGCCTAGGCTACATGATGTGGGCCTGTTCACTGCAAATGGCGCTCATCAAAACCGTACTACAGCCTACTCCAGTTGTAAAGTGGTGCCATGAAATCAATATTAAGATGTGAGAAATAAACGTATACTCACAGAAAACTGTGACTCTCCTCTAGAACAACAGTAGTTGCTTTGAAAACTGTATTTTTCCCACCTCGCATTTGCAGTTTGAGCAACAGTCATAATGGTCGTGCTTCTCAGAATGCATCTCTCCCTCCTCCGTGCGCACAGTGGGGAGAGCGAGTGAGAGTGGCTCGCTCACTCAGTAGCCGACAGCAAAACGTAGACGGGCAGATACTTTCATAGCAGGAATCAACATAATGCAAAGGCTATTACTGTTGACAAAAATAATGGTTTTAGAACAATCTACAGGAACGTTGAGAAGCAAAATGACCGACGTACGCAAAATGTTTCGGTAAGAGGAAGGTAATGACGGTACATTTTGGTTTTATCGTCCCAGCAATAATTAAAAGGCACGTGTGTTTTTCCCACCCCGTTTTTCTGACACCGGATAATTCTGTGTTCTATTCTAATTTCGTTTGTGCTCTCAGGAGGGGCAGGAGGGGAGTGACCACGAGGAAGAGGACAATGAGGAAGAGGAGGAGATGGATGTGGAGGAGAGCTCTGATGATTCAGACTCGGAATCAGATGAGAAAGGTACAATGGCCTAATCGTAGAAATAGGAAATATAGAAGGGACATATATTGGACATGTATATCTATGTTTTGAACCCATATGAATCAATGTTACTTTCCCCACCAGAGAACTTCCAGGCGGACCTGGCCAACATTACATGTGAGATTGCCATCAAGCAGAAGCTGATAGACGAGCTGGAGAACAGCCAGAGGCGTCTGCACACGCTCAAACAGCAGTACGAACAGAAACTGATGATGCTGCAGAGCAAGATCAGAGACACACAGCTGGAGAGGGACAAGGTGCTGCAGAACATGGGTAAGTCTCATGTATGACCTAGACACTTGGATATGCATACAGCCGTTACTGGTTTGTAGTCTACCAGAGAACTGTGAATAGTTTGTAATTTTTCTTTTGCTCTGGTTCTTTAGAACATTGGGCTATTGAACAGCCACCCCTATAAAAAGTGTGGTGTTTCCCTCTGTTGAATTAAGGCAGGGGTGGTCAACATTTCCAATCCTACTCTAACACACCGATTCAGCTAATCAAGGTCCTTATGAGCAGCAGACTAGTAGAATCAGGTGTGGCAGGGCTGAAGCAAAAGCCTGCATACCCAGTAATTCTCTAGGAGTGATGGCAAGCTATGATTTTTAAGCTTATTTTCTCTGTTTTTCCGTCTTGTTTTTGACGCCCTCTTCAGGCTCGGTGGAGACGTGCAACGACGATAAGGCTAAGAAGATCAAGCAGGGGTATGAGAAGAAGCTAAGTCTCATGAATAAGGAACTACAGAAGCTACAGTCAGCCCAGAAGGAACACACACGCCTCCTCAAGAACCAATCAAAGTACGAGACACAGCTCAAGAAGCTCCAACTGGACGTCACAGAGATGAAGAAGACAAAGGTAGAAAGAAGTTGTGCTTGTACCTGATCACAACCATGACCATGACTGACCACACCCACTGTCAGCTAATCGTGACATTGCCATCGTAAAGATATTTATTGATACAATATTCCTACCGCGTAATTTTTTTTTTTGAGTCACCACTCAGTCAACGTCATATTTCATATTTTTTCTACAGGCTGACGTTGAACGTCAATGGTGGGTTACTGATATTGATCCAAATGTGATCTGGTTGGCCATCAGGTTCGTCTGATGAAGCAGATGAAGGAGCAGCAGGAGAAGAACAGAATGACAGAGTCCAGGAGGAACAGAGAGATCGCCAGCCTCAAGAAGGACCAGCGCAAACAGGAGGTGAACCACGGGGGACCCATAGTCTAGTTTCTCAGTGCTGTACTTTCTTATCACACTATCCACCTCATGTAGCCCCGCTGTACTACCTTTTCATCATGCCGGCCCAAACTGTTTTCTTATAGCTCTTTATCCAGTGAGTACGGTTCGGTATAAAGTCAGCCTGATTTTGTTATACTTACTGTATTTCCAGTCTGGTTTGGGCAGGGCAAGGCTTGCCTTAATGCTGTCTTGAGCCAGATGTGTTATTGGACCAGTTATTGCTACTGGCATTACTGAAGGCAATGTTAATGTGGTTTCCACAGCACCAGATGAAGCTACTGGAGGCCCAGAAGAGACAGCAGGAGCTCATACTGCGCAGGAAGACTGAGGAGGTGAGCAACATGAACAGCCATCTTGGGGCCTCCACATAGAGCAGAGATGGGGGTGGGGACAAAAAAATCTGAAGTCGTCATGAGGGGCCGCAGTTGCTCGCGGGTCTGTGTACTCACATGGGCATACGAGAAATGTTTGCAGTTTTTAATATATCTGAGTGAGACTGACTAACAAAATCAATGGGGTCCCCCCCGGCTGGTAATTCGAACACGATTACTAAATTTAGATAGCTGGCTGCTAGACTAACTTACCAATTTAAAATTGTTTTAGCTGAGATGTGCTAATTGACTATCAGTAGCAGGTTTTCAGCTAACCATTTCATGCAAATTAATTACCCGACGCATGAAAAAAAAGTCACGACTGGGCTGATGGAAACATGAAATACCGGTACAATTTTATAAATGCCCACAGACAATTTGTTCGCTCAACATGGTGTGATCTTATTGTCGCGGTCAAATTAATTAGGCGAGAAATGGCGATTGGAAGTGCCTTTATGCTCAAATATTGATATAATAACAATCATATCGAAGTAAATTTGGAGTCACGCGATGATATGCCTTCCAGTTACGACTCGGGAAAGCGTGCAGTTTATTAGGCTACAGATGAAATAAATGATGATTAACTTTGCAGGGTGGTGAAAGCCCACAGTGACGATCTTGATGCTCCTTTCCAATAAATATCGAGGGTCTTATTCTGGTGACATGATGACCGACGCTTGGCTGCCCTTTGACGAATACAAATAATATCACTCCATTATTATCCATAATAATCTGTTAATGTAGATAGCCTGTATCTGTATCTGCAAGCTGTTGGTTAAAGAGAAGGTGCCAAGACCAGAGTGGGCAAATTTGTTATATAACACAACAGTTTTTTTGACAAAACCAACCACATGGTATTTAGAGGAAAAAGTAATTTATGTGCATTATGTCATCCTGCACAGCCTTTTATATGCAAATAGTCCGTTTGAAGGAAACACATCTCTGGTGTAAAATGTGCATATTATTGTATGCATATTTTTGAATATTCACATGAAAATCTGTCACAAATTGGATGGAAAACTAGCTCGTGACTGACATAACAAGAGAAACTGCTGATGCACAACCACATTTCGAAATGGCACCTTGTGTATTCTACTATTCTAACTTGCAACAGTAAGTTGAGACCCCAACTAATTTTTTTTATTTTTTATTGATCTGAGTCACACAATGATATTTACTAAAGGGGGCAATGATATTTTCAAAAGGGAAAAATGTATGTATGATGTAGTATACTGAAGTGCTGTATACTTTACAATTTCCCAAGACTTACACACATCCTTGCAACAAATCAGTAACTCAGTTCAAGGAACTTTGAAGTTCTAGGACCAGAAAACAAAAAGCTTTTTTCCCAAAATTCTATTTGACCTTTGGTACCTGGAATAGGAAGTAGTAGGAACCATTGGCCAGAGTCTGAGATCAGAGGTACAGAGAGAGTAGGCTACCAATGGCATCTTTGTATTATAAGAGTTCAAGACTTCCCTCAAGATCACTGATAACAACAAACAGTTTAGTGAATCAGATATCAAGCTAGACTCATGCTATTCTATTGAGATCATCAAACTTCAACATCAGGTGGTGGCTCTGGTGACTTACCTGTCCTGTCTGTCTGTCTGTCTGTCTGTCTGTCTGTCTGTCTGTCTGTCTGTCTGTCTGTCTGTCTGTCTGTCTGTCTGTCTGTCTGTCTGTCTGTCTGTCTTATCTAATCTATTTTATCTAATCTATCTTATCTAATCTATCTTATCTATCTACCAGGTAACTGCACTGAGGAGGCAGGCCAGACCTATGTCTGGTAAGGTGACCAGCAGGAAGGTGAGTTTACCAGAGGCCCTCCAGGACTCCTCCCACCGAGCCCCCTCAGGACGCCTGCAATCCTCTGGATCCACCGCACCCAACGGAACCAGGTAGGGACTGGACAACAGGTCACTGCAATGCCGTTTTGATGTGTGTTGCTGCATTACACTGCATGGTACACCATATTATATATTGTCGAGCAATCAGTATGGCTTTTGCAGTTAAAAAACACATAGCTTGAGACCTGCATTGCCGTACCGTAGAGTGAACATGCCTCAAAATGGTGTGTGTGCACGTGTGTGTGACAGGTCCTACTACAGACGGTCAACGGGCATATATTCTACCAGAGTGGCCAAAGTGAAGTGGCAGTCTCTGGAGCGCCGTATCTCTGATGTCATCATGCAGAGGATGACCATATCTAACATGGAGGCCGATATGAACCGCCTGCTAAAGGTAAACATTAAACATGCCATTCACACATCTTTTCATTTGGTGAATATAGTTTACAGACCTATTATAGTACTCTAAATTAGCACTATTAGCAATTAACATTGAAAACATTGGCAAACTCCTCCTTATTCCCCTCTGCTCCGTCCTCTACCCTCCTTTCCCTGCCTCCTCTCTCTCTTCCACCATGCCTCCTCCTCCACTCCATCCTTCCTCCCTTCCACAGCAACGTGAGGAGCTGACCAAGAGGAGGGAGAAGGTGACCAGAAAGAGGGACAGGCTGGCGGGGGAGGGGTCTGAGGAAGAGAAGGTGGTGTTTCCCCTTAACGAGGAAGTGGACACCCTGATGGCCAACATCGATTACGTCAACGACAGCATCGCAGACTGCCAGGCCAACATTATGCAGATGGAGGAGGCCAAGGTCAGACAGACAGAAAGCTGGCATTAGTCGTACATTTTTTTTTAAATCAAGGAGTCGAGGAGAGGAAGCCACATAAAAGTTGAGATACAACCATGGCCAAATTCAAGCAGCACAAATCTGGCCAAACAAATCAAACGCTAACCCATGACTCTGAGTAACACTTTTTTCCTAACCATGTAATTATGCATTTGCAGGAGGAGGTTGACACGGTGGATGTTTCCGCAGTGATCAGCTCCTGTACTCTAACAGAAGCCCGTTTCCTGATAGACCACTTTATTTCTATGGCCATCAACAAGGTAACTAACTTACTGCCTTTTACCTGTCCCTCCGTAGTCTCTCCCCAATCTCTTATGCCATTGTCTTCTTCTGGAGTTGACTTAGTTTAAAGGTGGGCTGACGTCCTGATTTAGCCTCGGTTTCAATGATCCTCATTTGGAAATGCGATTGAGAACAAGATTTGGGTTTTGGACGTGTGCTTTGGACGTGTGCTTTGGACGTCTGCTTTGGACGTGTGTGTGTTCGAAAGTGGGAAGCTTTTGTACTTTCACTCTGCCAGAACAGTACACAGTTACGGTCACTCACCCTTCTAAATAACAGTCGCACCAGGTCTTGTGTCTGGAGGTAGCCTAGCTAGCGAGCTAGCCAACTTCTTTCGCCAATTAGCTTCAGTCAGCCGGTGTGTGACCGTGGCAAAGTTGGTTTGACTTTGGATAGCCCTGTCTTGCTTTTTTGGTTCATTCGCACTTTAAACCCAGGTTCCACATGTACCCAATTAAGTCAGTTTCTACGGTAGTTAATGTGTTTAGTTCTGTGTATAAATGCACAAGCACTCTCCTTGTGTATTCATATTTTGTGTGTTTACAGTATTACACACAATCATAGCTCGTATAGCTGACCTTTAGTGACCCTTCTTATAGCTGACCTTTGACCTCCTCCCTATCCTAGGGTCTGCAGGCAGCCCAGAAGGAGTCCCAGGTGAAGGTGATGGAGGGCAGGCTGAAGCAGACGGAGATCACCAGCGCCACTCAGAACCAGCTGCTGTTCCACATGCTGAAAGAGAAGGCAGAGTTTAACCCCGAACTGGATGCCCTGCTGGGGAATGCTCTACAAGGTAACAGCCCTATAACAGCCCTAACACCAACAGTCCAGCCTGCCAGCCACACACCCTGCAAGGTGCATGTATAGTTCAGTCCAGGGCCTTGACCCTGACCCTCTGAACCCCTGCTACAGGAGGTCCGTAAATAAAGCCCACAACACTGCCAGGTCTTGCTAGCCCAAAATAAATGGTTGGTTACTCAATGGGTGATAGACCCAGAAGTATGTATAATTGAAAACATAACTGTCTGTGGCCTGAATGTTCTTGAGATTCTATTGGACCTGGAGCGAAAGCTGTTGGTTGGACCTCCAGTACCAAGACTGGGAGACTGTGGTCTAGTGCATGATGGGGGATTGTTGGGTTGCTCTTTGCTCGTGACCTCCTCAATAGATGCTGGCTGTGAGATGAATAATCACACAAGTACATTATTTATTTTTGCCCTTTTAGTTTTTTTTTTATTGAGCTGACGTTTTTTTTATTGAGCTGACGTTTTTTTTTATTGAGCTGACGTTTTTTTTTATTGAGCTGACGTTTTTTTTTATTGAGCTGACGTTTTTTTTTATTGAGCTGACGTTTTTTTTTATTGAGCTGACGTTTTTTTTTTATTGAGCTGACGTTTTTTTTTATTGAGCTGACGTTTTTTTTATTGAGCTGACGTTTTTTTTTTATTGAGCTGACGTTTTTTGTTTCGGAGTTGACGTTTTGTTATTGCGCTGACAGTGGAATAAGGTTCTGTATGACAGTTGTATTTCCCCCAGCATCTGTTGAGGAGGACATCTTTTTGAATAGTAGATCTTGCACTCTTTCGTTCTTTTAGACTTGATTTGGTTTTGATGATGGGAGAATGACTGAATGCCTTTTTGATTTGTGTGTTGCCTTTCTTCTTGTCGCCCCGCCCATGGTGCCTTAATGTATACAGAGCTAGGTAACATGCCAGTGGGTAAGTAACAGACACCAGACTCTCTCTCTCTATATATGTTTATATGAATGCATGGGTCCCCCCTCCTGGAAACTAACTCAACAACATGAGCAGGTGCATGAGGTGCAATGCTGCCGTCTTCAAAAACCTCCCTCCATATGTCAGCTGACCCTCCTTTTCTTCCCGATGTGAAAGAACCGCTTTCCTCGTCTCCGCTCATAATGTGCTACAGCCACCGTGCCTTCTAGCACCTGCTAATATAACTACTCTACTTGTATCCTTAATAGAGGACCCCTTCACACCATGCGCTACAGCCACCATGCTTTATACTATAGCCTCTGATCATATAACTACTGTACTGTAGCTGTAGAGGACCCCGCCATTTAACAGGTAGATCCAGGACGTTTTGTCTCAGGAGGACCCTGTCGGCAAACCGCACAGGACCGGGAGCATCTCATCTCGGTTTCCCCTTCCCTCCTTTTCATAACCCCTCACATCTGACCTCTTGACCTCTTTTTACCCTCTCACCCTTTCGACGCCTGAACCTTTGTCAACCCTTCCCTCTCAGTGACTGAACAAGGACCTGATCTTTTCAGGTCTTTTGAGGCAATTTCTTATAAACGGTATGGCGCTGCGCTGGCATCGTCTTCATCCGCTTCTCCTTGTTCATTATTACCACCATGACCTTGTTCAATAATATAAACCACATATTGTTAACGTGTGTTTGTAGCCAACACAGTATTAGCATAAGGTTTGGTTCAATAAACGGTTTTACCCTTGTACCATGTTTGGTTGGACGATTGGCAGGTATTTGGACTACTAGACAGAACTGACTTAAGTTTGTTGGTATTTAGCCATAACACACAACAACAACAAAAAATGCATTTGCTATGGATGTTGTTTGGCTCGGACATACAGTTCAACTGACATTTTTAGTCCTTTGATTTCACAGAGAATGGGGATGACAGCAGCAGTGACGAATTCGCCCAGAGTCCTGCAACAGACGGACAGTAAGTATTACAGAGAGATTTCACTCAAATTACCCAAAAATAGTGAACATTTGACTTTTTTTGTTGTCTGTTTTTTTGTTTTTTTAAAGTATGTTAACTCTTGTATTCTACTTCCTTGTTACAGCTCTCTGACATCAGATCTAATGAAACTCTGTGGAGAGGCCAAAACAAGGAGCAAGGTACCATTCTCAGCCTATTAGCATGTGTATGCATGTTTTACCATCCTTGTGGGGACATCAACGTGAGTGTGTGCTTGTTTTACTACCCTTGTGGGGACATTGGTGTGTGGGTACGTGTTTGTGTGTATTACGAACTGAGTGTGTTTCTCACCACCCAGGCTCGTAGGAGAACCACCACTCAGATGGAGCTGCTCTACGCCAAAAGTGACTCCGTCCCTGACACGCGTTCTGGCGATTCCTCCTCCCCCTGCCTACCATTGGTTGAAACTCCAGAAGAGGGCAGAGATCCTGAGACCCCCGTTGGCCTGTCAGTCAGGGACAGGGACTATATGGCTCATTCTCCTGGCTTGTCCTCTAAGATGGGCAGCATGTAAGTCCGGGCCTCCGTGTGCTAGCTAGCTAACCTGCTAACCCCCTGTTTTCTGCATGTTGCTACAGCTGCTGCTTATTCTCTTTTCACTTTGCCTGACATGGTCTTTAAATCTCCTCTATTCACCTGCAAGTCTCCTAGCTAGTAGAAACCAACATGTACCCCTTTAGTATATTCGTTAATAAGCATGTAGCAGCTGTAATAACACTAACCCATCGAGGCTACTACTGACAGGCAGACACACACACTATGATTGAGGCACATGTACAGTATGGCCATGCAGATCTCATGTTCTCTCGCTAGATGCAACTCTCAATTGCAATAGGCTTATGGCACAGCTATGTCAACTCTACACAATATTAATCCTTAACATTTGCATCCTGTCAAAGCAACAGAAAGAGCTAATTAAACTAACCAATAGCGCACATTGGTTTTTTACGTATGTTTTGAGCAGCAATAGCAATTTTAGTTTGACTTGAACACATAAGATATAGTGCTGGGGACTGATTTCAGTGTGACACAATGTAGCCCTAATGCTACACCGGTGTCCTTCTAAAACCAAAAGATTTGGGTAAAGGAGGAACCTCTATATTGGGACTGAATATCAGGTAACAGTGTGGTATGTGTGTAATGCATGTTCACCGCCTCAATATTGTTTCATTTATACTTTAGTTTATAGTCTTACATTGTTGTCCTTTTTGTTCCTTATGTTTTGTCTTGTGTCGTCTTTGGATTGTGTTGTGTGTTGCTAATGAAAACTAAATGTTTGTTTCGGCTCCAGAACTGCCTCCTCCTCAGGGGCGGAAAAAAGAGTTCCAGAGCCCTCGCCACTCTCTCGCAGGAAGACCTATGACAAGACACAATTGGCGGCTAAGGTCAAGGAGATCAAACAGTAAGAGACTAGCGACGCTCTGGTGGCCGGAGGCCAAAAGCACAACTTTTTCCAACAGCTCTTGCAAATTACACTTATCGCCCCCTTTCTGAATTTCCCACTTCAGAAAGTATGTGGCGTTATCTATTCTAAATCAACAATTCTCTCTGCTTGGTGTGATGGTAATAATAACCTTACCCTGCCAAGTTCTACACCGAATGTCAAGTAGTTGACACGTTCTTGAGAAATATAGCTAATTTTGTTTCTATATCCCTTTTGACTGAGATTAAACAATTAACTTCTATTTCCCAAAACTGTTTTTAATTTGGGAAGTTAATTCAGTGTTCAGCTTGGCCCTCTCAGCCTCTTCAAACCCTCTGTTGCAAATTTGGCTACGATATATAACCAATAATATATTGGTATCCAGCGGGGAACCATGTTGAGTGAAACCCTGAGTGAGCAAACATTATTTCCCTGATCAGTTCTCAGGACCACATGTGATGAGCATGAAAAGTCTCAGAAATGAGTGCAGAGCCGTATACAATGAATGAGTGCAGAGCCGTATATAAATACTAATTGGTTAAAACCGCATTCCAACTGGTGTCTATTCCACAAGTTACCACCGGCTAAATTTGTGATGTTAAAATGCCTATTATTATTATATGTCTATATATTTTCTTTTAGACTAACATTTAGTTTTCAACAGAGGATTTATATAAACCATGCTGTCTGTCTCTCCGACATTTGCAACATTGTTTCAATATTCAAATTCAGTCTCCAGCTGTCCCATAGTAATCAATGTGTCATTAGTTGGGAAGAGACAGACAGGCAAGCAGCGTTTCTCAGCCAGTCGACATCATGAATCAGCTGTCATCATTTTTATGGATATATACAAAGTAATTACATTTGAAGTGATTGTGTTAGCTGTGTTGTTGGCTAGCTCCTCTGAACAACAGTATCCTGACGAGAGAGCACATTTTCTATGCCAGGTGAAATTGCATCTCATTAGCTCATTGTTATGGATGTATCCAAATAAATGTCAATAGAAAACAGCTTAAACAAATGCAAATGCAGCTACTTTGCTGTTTTCTGGCTGCATTGTTTGACGTGACTGTAAATTAGTAGTTGGCTAGCTAGCAAGCCAGGGATAAGAATGTTGCCAGCCAGTGCATTTAGAATGAACGACTGGGTCGTGTCCATAGATACAGAACAAAAAGTCTGAATGACTGGGTCGCGTCTCTGGCAACCGAACCGAAATGAACGACCAGTCGGCTTGGGTAGCAACCCTAGATTTGTATGGACTATATCTTGTGGAAGGATGAAATAGTATGAATAAATTAATCAAAATAAGTCAATCATTATTTGAATATATTGGTAACCCGTTGTATCAAAGTGATAATGCCCTCGAAGCCAGTGTTTGGAGGATATATTTAGCTTGAAATTCAACCACTTTCTGTCAAAATTATAAATGTGTAATATCTAAAAATGTAGCAAGCTAACCCTAGTCTATCTGACCCGTATACATCATCATGCAAGATGGTCTCCCTGTCACGGATGCCATACCACGATTGCCCTTAGTTTGAAGATGTAATCCGTAGACAGGTGTTTTCTGCATCTCTTTAGCTATCCTACTCTAATTCCACTGATTTCAAAACTTGATCCTCCAGAAAGTGGAGAGCAAGGCTTATGCAGCTCCACTACACAATAAAAAAATGTAAAGCCGTGTTCGACAGGATTACCAACACAGACTGACAAGCTCAAATAGACAGAAGCCTTCTTCAGTTGAAGTCGGAAGTTTACATATACTTAGGTTGGAGTCATTAAAACTCGTTTTTCAACAACTCCATAAATTTCTTGTGAACAAACTATAGTTTTGGCAAGTCTGTTAGGACATCTACTTTGTGCATGACACAAGTAATTTTCCAACAATTGTTTACAGACAGATTATTTCACTTATAACTCACTGTATCATAATTCCAGTGGGTCAGAAGTTTACATACACTAAGTTGACTGTGCCTTTAAACAGCTTGGGAAATTCCATAAAATGATGTCATGGCTTTAGAAGCTTCTGATAGGCTCATTGACATAATTTGATTCAATTGGAGGTGTACTTGTGGATGTATTGCAAGGCTTACCTTAAAACTCATTGCCTCTTTACTTGACATCATGGGAAAATCAAAAGAAATCAGCCAAGAACTCAGAAAAAAATTGTAGACCTCCAAGTCTGGTTCATCCTTGGGAGTAATTTCCAAACGCCTGAAGGTAACATGTTCATCTGTACAAACAATAGCACGCAAGTATAAACACCATGGGACCACGCAGCCGTCATACCGCTCAGGAAGGAGACCCGTTCTGTCTCCTAGAGATGAACATACTTTGGTGCGAAAAGTGCGAATCAATCCCAGAACAACAACAAAGGACCTTGTGAAGATGCTGGAGGAAACAGGTACAAAAGTATCTATAACCACAGGAAAATGAGTCCTATATCGACATAACCTGAAGGGCCGCTCAGCAAGGAAGAAGACACTGCTCCAAAACCGCCATAAAAAAGCCAGACTATGGTTTGCAACTGCACATGGGGACAAAGATTGTACTTTTTGGAGAAATGTCCTCTGGTCTGATGAAACAAAATATAACTGTTTGGCCATAATGACCATCGTTATGTTTGGAGGAAAAAGGGGGAGGCTTGCAAGCCGAAGAACACCATCCCAACCGTGAAGCATGGAGGTGGCAGCATCATGTTGTGGGGGTGCTTTCCAAGCATACTTCCAAAGTTGTGGCAAAATAGCTTAAGGACAACAAAGTCAAGGTATTGGAGTGGCCATCACAAAGCCCTGACCTCGATCCTATAGAAAATTTGTGGGCAGAACTGAAAAAGCATGTGCGAGCAAGGAGGCCTTGAAACCTTACTCAGTTACACCAGCTGTGTCAGGAGGAATGGGCCAAAATTCACCCAACTGATTGTGGGAAGCTTGTGGAAGGCTACCCGAAACGTTTTACCCAAGTTAAACAATTTAAAGGCAATGCTACCAAATACTAATTGAGTGTATGTAAACTTCTGACCCACTGGGAATGTGATGAAAGAAATAAAAGCTGAAATAAATCATTCTCTCTACTATTATACTGACATTTCACATTCTTAAAATAAAGTGGTGATCCTAAGTGACTGAAGACAGGGAATGTTTACCAAGATTAAATGTCAGGAATTGTGAAAAACTGAGTTGAAATGTATTTGGCTAAGGTGCATGTAAACTTCCGACTTCAACTGTATATTGCAGACCAATTCAAGCTCCTCTCTCGGCATGTCCAGCCCACTCATTATCTCAGCCAATCCTGCCTAGTGGGAATGTTACTGACTTTTTCTGTGGCTAAACCAACAAGGCTCGTAATTAAACAATTGTAAGTTTGTTATTAAGGCACATGAAAGTTCACATGTTCTAGAAGGCATTTTGATTAAAAATAAATAAAAAAGGTTAAAATGTCTCTCCTGTGAAGTCGTGACTTGCGACATATGCCTAGTTTCCTGAAACAGATCACAAATATCGTCCAAACACCGGATTCTTGGGCATTATCACTTAATTGTTGTATAGAGAGGGTTCTTACAGGATGCAGAGAAGACAGAAGGAGATAGCTTCAAACAATGAAAGCTGCTTATCTATTTTAGCCTATTCTAGCTCAAGTGTGTACCTCTGTGTCCTTGTGTGTATGTGCATTTCCACTAGTATGCGTGTGATCCTGTACAGTACACTGTACAAACAAACAGTAGAAAGGCAACGGATTTATCCTTTATGTATGTATGCAAACAGCCAGACGCCCAGCCTCAGCCTCCCTGTCCACCGTTCCAGCTGTGATACGAGGAACTCCGACACCAGCACCCCTCCTCCCCCTCTAACCGCCCACGTAGCCAAGGCAACGTATTTGTCCGCCTGACAGGGTGTTTGGATAGAGCAGACAGACCGCAGGATAAGTAAGAGGAAGTTAAGTTAGTTAAGTTATAAGCATAAGTTACAAGTAATAGGTGTAACGGATGTGAAATGGCTAGCTAGTTAGCGGTGGTGCGCGCTGATAGCGTTTCAATCGGTTACGTCACTCGCTTTGAGACCTTGAAGTAGTGGTTCCCCTTGCTCTGCGAGGGCCGCGGCCTTTGTGGAGCGATGGGTAACGATGCTTCGTGGGTGACTGTTGTTGATGTGTGCAGAAGGTCCCTGGTTCGCGCCCGGGTCGGGGTGAGGGGACGGACGTAAAGTTAAACTGTTACATAGGCATAGTGTATTGTAGTAAAATAAATCGTACAAATACTGAGCATTGTATATTGTATGCTCAAAGGTGTTGTACTATTATTTAATACTAATACAATTGCTCAGAGAAAGAGATTTTGTTTAACAAGTAATAAAGAAAAAACTAACTACAAAACAAAGGGTATCAAGGATCTGGAAAGATTCAGTATGGAGGAATGGTCTAAGATCCCTCCCAATGTATTCTCCAAAACAGCTCAGTATTTGTATTATTTCTTTTATACAGTATTGTTTTGCTCATCTTTATCAAGGGACCCAATAATTACGGACCCCACGGTAAGGAAGCTCTGGAAGTCAAATATAATATAATAAATCACCAATCAAATGTATTGTTTACAGGTATGCTGAATACATTTGTAACGGGTGTCGTCGGAAGGAAGAGACCAAGGCGCAGCGTTCTTTGAGTTCCACATACTTTAATAACGAAGTGAAACTAAAACAGGACAAAACAATAAAGAATACAACGACCGAACAGCTTCGATGTGCAAACTCCCTGCACACAAACAAAGAAGAAGATCCCACACAGAAGGAGGGAAAAGGACTGCCTAAGTATGATCCCCAATCAGAGACAACGATAGACAGCTGCCTCTGATTGGGAACCACACTCGGCCAGAAACAAAGAAATACAAAACATAGAATGCCCACCCAAATCACACCCTGACCAAACCAAATAGAGACATAAAAAGGCTCTCTAAGGTCAGGGCGTGACAACATTAGGTAAGCTATAAACATTAGGTAGGTGTTGGAATTGTTGAGCACACTCTCACGTCAGGAGACACATCTAAACCACTCAGGACACTGTCACCTCTCCTTTAGTGAGATTTAGACTTTAGAAAGCTTAATTGTCCACAGAATGGACCATTTCTTCTCTCAAATGTACACTACAATATGTAGGTCTTTTTTCCTCTGTTCACGTTTATATTCACGCTATAGTGACTTACCTGGTGTGACTACCAAATTGGGTTTTTTTTGTCGCCTAATAACTGTACAATTCAACAACAAGACTCAACTAAAATTACTTGCAAAGTTGGCACATTGTAGGAGGATCGTGTTAAAGTGAAGAAGGACAGCTCTATTGAAAATCTCTGTCAGTTGCCAACAATGTCTACCTTCTTGCCAGTGTGTTGATGTGTGGTCAGCTGGGAGGAGAGAGGCTCCTCTGTGGTTGACAGGTAGTCCTTTCTCTGGATCTCTGTATGGTTCTGTTCAGTTTTTGGGTTAGTTTTTGTCAGCCTGACCAGGCTTGTGGATGGACACTGTCACTGGCTTACCGTTTGTTTTTTGCTTTGATTTGCAGCATGTTGCTAACTGGCCAAATGGGTACATGTCCATTATGTACTGTATACGGTATGCATGTGTGCCTGCAGTGGTGGGCTTTTGGGTGCATGTTCAATCTTCTGTATTGAACTATTTCTGTATCTTACTACAGTATAGGAAGCCTTAAACGGTGGTTACCAGTCACTGTTTTCTCTGAGCCCTACTGACATTTTAATGCATGGTTTCTTCCTCCCCAGAGGGGTGATCAACCCAGTGCCTTCCTCAAAGGGCAGTCGGTCAGCAACACTGCAGTGTGTCCACGTGGCTGAGGGTCACACTAAAGCCGTGCTGTGTGTTGACTCTACCGATGACCTCCTCTTCACCGGCTCCAAAGGTCAACTGTCCAATATATCAATAATGTCTCCTGTCTCACAGACTGAGCAAAAGTTAATCACTTGAGATAAATGTGTATTGGACAGGACCGATAGATTGTTGTTGTTATGGGGCTGACACAGTATTGTAACTGGACTGACACCACTAGTGTTAAGGGGACCTAGGTAGATAGACAGAAACTCTGCTAGTGACATTGTGACACAGAAATTGAGACAGAAATATAATCAGATGCTCTCGTGATGTGATTTGAGCAATAGATTGTGGAGAGCAGTTCCTCTTCCTCTCCTCTCCTTTCATCTCCTTCCAGACCGTACTTGTAAGGTGTGGAACCTAGTGACAGGTCAGGAGATCATGTCCCTGGCAGGTCACCCCAACAATGTGGTGTCAGTCCGCTACAGCTCCAGCCTGGTCTTCACCGTCTCCACCTCCTACATCAAGGTCTGGGATATCCGAGACTCAGCCAAGTGCATTCGCACCCTCACGTGAGTGTCAATGGCGTAACTGTTTTTGATAGGCTATACAAATATACATAACATCCATTACACCCATATATGATAACTTTATTTGACACCCACGCCTCTGTATTCTACAGGTCTTCTGGTCAGGTGACCCCGGGCGACGCCTGTGCGTCCAGCACCAACCGGACTGTCACCATCCCGGCAGGAGAGAACCAGATCAACCAGATCGCCCTCAACCCCAGTGGCTCTGTCCTGTACGCCGCCGCCGGCAACTCTGTCAGAGTCTGGGACCTAAGAAGGTACGGTACAGCACGGCACACCGGCCATTTTGACAAACAAATCCAAAGAGGCCTGAAACCCTAACCCTAACCCTTGTGTTATTTCATTCACTGACAGACCTTAGGGAGATATTTATAACATGTCAGAAAAGTCCAGTTGATCAACTACTAGCCCATGTTGGCTAGATAGCTGGTTAGACTAACTTACCTATCTAAATCTTGTAATTATTATGGCCAGATTACGTGCCCAGGGACCTCGACCCCCAAGGGCCCCCCCATTGATCAACAACCTCTCCCTCAGCGTAAGCAAAACAAAGGAGTTGATTGTTGACTTCAGGAAGCAGAAGAGGGAACATGCCCTGATTCACATCAACCGGACTGCAGCAGAGAGACTCACAAGTTTTAGGTTCCTCTGCTTTCACATCACAGAGGACTTGTCATAGACCAACAACCCCACCACTCTTGTCAAGAGGGCGTAACAGTGTCTCTACTTCCTAAGGCGGCTGAAGAAATTCGGCATGCCGCCCCGGGTCCTCTCCAAAAACTACTGCTGCACCATTGAGAGCGTCCTGACCGGTTGCATCATAGCCTGCTACTGGAATTGCTCCATTCATGACCGCAAGGCCCTCCAGCAGGTGGTGAAGATGGCCCAGTACATTACTGGGACCGTGCTCCCAACCATCCAGGACATCTAGTCAAAATGGTGCCTGTGGAAGGCCCGCAGCATCATCAAGGACCCCACACACCACAGCCACAAGCTGTTCTCTCCCTTATCGTCGGTAGGACAGTATCGGAGCATGACGTCCGATACCAACAGGCTCAGAGACAGTTTCTATCTACAAGCCATCAGACTGCTGAAGACTTGAACTGGACTAACCACCTGGTCTGATTCTCCACAGCTTGCACACACCCAACCAGACATACACGCACACACATATTCATTCATGCTACACACACATCACAACTGCTGCTACCAGACTCTTATTATACTGGTCAGTTTATACACTGCCCCCCCCCCCCCCCCCCCCTCCCTTCCCCAATACACATGTAAATATTGGACTGTAAATTGTGCCTTCCTGTATTATCCTTATGCTAAAATGTTTATTCTATTCTTCTATTCTACTTTAGTCATATTCATATATTTTCTTATTTCTTATTGTTGTTGCATTGTCAAGAAAGAACCTGCAAGTAAGCATTTCGTTGGAGGATGTATACCATGCACAAGAGGCTACTGAGGGTTGGCCGGCTCATAATAATGGCTGGGACGGCACAAATGGAATGGCATCAAACACATGGAAACCATGTGTTTGATTTATTTGATACCTTTCCACTCCAGCCATTACCACGCGTGTCCTCCCCAAATAAGTTGCCACTAACCTCCTGTGATACTATGTGTATTCCGCACATACGACTAATAAAACCTCAAATTTAATTGAATCACTCCGGTATCATATGACATGGCAAAATGTGTATAATTGTAAGAAAATAATCACACAAAAAAATATTTTTTTTCTCTCGGCCAACAAGAGGCAAGAACCGTTTGGGGTCGTAGGGGTTTGTTACTACGACGATAAATGACAATATCCATCCGGACCTTTGCCACCTAGGAAATGTGTGTAACCGGACCTTCTCATATAGTAGTTGAGTACCCCTGGTCTATTCCCTTGCTGATTTTTGCCTGGCCTCTTAGTGACTGTTTTCATTCCAGGTTGTGTCTTGCCGTAAGGCAGTGCATCTCAGGAGATCGCTATCATGTTAAAGGCCCACTGTCCTCCCTCTCTCTTGGTCAGATTTGTATCCACAGGGAAGCTGACTGGTCACCTGGGTCCAGTCATGTGTCTGACTGTGGACCAGAGTGGGAACGGTCAGGATCTGGTCATCAGCGGATCCAAGGACCATTACATCAAGGTGTGTGAGAGTGTGTTATGGTGTGTGAGAGTGTGTTATGGTGTGTGAGAGTGTGTTATGGTGTGTGGCTGTTCTGCTTATATTCGTTGTCGAAAGAATAACTGCCACACACACCATATTACATCTCTACATTTTTTTATTGTGTTGAAGTTTCGGTCAGAGATCACTTTCTGCGTGGTGTCTCATGTTTGAATATGGATCATGTTGGCTCTTGTATTTGTTTTCCTATGCAATATGAATTGGCCTCGCTAACGCTTTGCTGTGACTTGACGAGTGTTGTTGATGGACTGTCTGTTTCAGCTGTTTGACGTGACAGAGGGGGCCCTGGGTGCTATCAGCCCCACACACAACTTTGAGCCTCCCCACTACGATGGCATCGAGTCCTTGGTGGTGCAGGGGGATGTCCTCTTCAGCGGCTCCAGGGACAACGGCATTAAGAAGTGGGACCTAGGCCGCAAAGACTTACTGCAGGTAACAGAGGGGAAAGGGAAGTGTCACTGACTATTTTGGTGAATCCAGTCATAAAAAAAGCAGTTTAGTAAGAATGTCTCACCTCATGTTCAAGAATGGCCTTTTGCCCTTTATTCAGATTACAACCTCTCACTTTCGGTTATTTGAAAATGAAATAATCTCCAAAATATCGCTATTTTTAAAACAAGCTATAGAAAGTTGGTTGCAATTTCAGTTTAATCCACCAGAAAAGACAGAGCAAATAATACAACAAATATTGTTGTTAAACTCAAATAGATTTTTTTTAAATACATAAAAATTGTATAATCTTTGTAAATTATATCATAAATAGGACTGGTGGAGTTATGTCACACATGCAGCTAACAAAAATATATGTACATGTCTGCTCTACCCAAAATTACAACCAACTAATTGCAGCATTACCGCAAAAATAGAAGAGACAGCTGGAAAGGGGGTAAAAGTAAGGAACTTGTCTGTTGGTCCTGCATTAAAGACCGAATTGGTTAAAGAAAATTGTGATAAATAAAAAAGTATACAGTTTTATTTAAGGACCAAAAAATTGAGAGCTGTGCCATATAGATTGCAAAATAGTTGGGAAGAGATTTTTGAAGTACCGATTCCATAGCACATGGTTTATGATCTCATACGCAAAACAACGCTGGATTCAAAACTTAGAATTGTTTTATTTAAATTATTATACAAAATTCTTGTAGCCAATAGAATGTTACAGATATATATATAGGGAATACAACCATCCCAGCTCTGCAGATTTTGCTGCGAAGAGACCGAATGATTAGATCATTTATTTTGGTACTGTCCAAATGTAGCTTGTTTTTGGTCACAGGTCCAGGAATGGTTTGAGAAGTGCTACATTTACCTGGAGCTAATTCTGCAGATAGCACTACGGGGTGATCTAAAAAGTCATAGTAACTCAATCAATAATATAGTAATACTTTAGGCAAAAAAAATGTTTACATTTACAATCTCTAGAAACTATGAGAATAGAAAGGTTCAGTGTGAAACACTTTTGTGAAACATCACAGCACAGTATGTAAAATAGAAAGAAAAAAATGAAATAGATGGGAGGGGTTGAGTGGAGCTGAAGGGTGGGATTAAAAACAACAAGATGACTAATATAAAATATACTGCGTCCGTATATAGGTTCATTTATTTATTTTATTTTATTTAACCAGGAAGGGCTCATTGAGATTTAAAATCTCTTTTTCAAGAGCGTCCTGGCCAAGATAGGCAGCACCAAGTCATTACAAAAATTACAGACAGACATGAAAAACTACAAGTAATCTAGTAAAAACCATTGAATTCATAACTTCATAACTTTTGTGAAACAGCACAGTTAAAAATATAAAATAGAAATCAAACTGGATGGGCTTCAGAGATAGATGGGAGGGGTTGATGGTAGCTGAAGGATTGGATTAAAAACAAACAAAAGATAATTATTGTAAAATACATTGTGTCCGTAAAATGTCTATAGGATGTATAAACTGGAAGTAGAAGTCTATGTGTTTATGTCCGTTAGTCTTCTCCAATTAGGGGATGGGTGGTAGGGTTAGGGGAAAATAATAAAGAAAAATATATTTAAAAAAAAAAATGTATACACAGTACCAGTCAAAAGTTTGGACACACCTACTCACTCCAGGGTTTTTCTTTATTTTTACTATTTTCTACATTATAGAATAATAGTGAAGACATCAAAAGTATGAAATAACACATATGGAATCATGTAGTAACCAAAAAAGTGTTCAACTAATCAAACCATGTTTTATATTTGAGATTCTTCAAAGTAGCCACCCTTTGCCTTGATGACAGCTTTGCACACTCTTGGCATTCTCTCAACCAGCTTCATGAGGTAGTCACCTGGAATGCATTTCAATTCACAGGTGTGCCTTGTTAAAAGTACTTGTCACTGATACTGGTACTGCTGCTCATTCTATTCACCTGTTCCGGAGGTCTACGTCACTGGCTTTCTAGGCTTCACTGAACGGGGTCATTATCATCAACACCGGACTGTCTTGTCTGATTACACACACCTGGTTCCCATTTCCCCTGATTAGTATGTTATATCTGCGCCCTCTGTTCCCATGTCCGTTGGTCGTGTGAGCACCTATGTGTTGGTGCAGCTGTTATGCTGCGTGCTATATATATTGTGTATTACGGGTATCGTCCCGTGTCGTTCAACAAGGTTTACCCTCAACAAGGTTTACCCTCGCTCTTTTGTTTGGGTACAGCCCAGTGTTTTTGTATACGTGTTTGTCTTGGGTGTATTAAAAAACCCTATTGTGTATTCCTGAGCCTGTCTCCAAATCCTTTATACCAGCATGACAGAATAACCGACCCGCAAAATGGAGACAGCAGGAAAGGCAGAGCTGGCGACCATTGTAGGGACAGTACAGCACCACGATTACTGTCTCTCCAGACTCGGTATCACCATGGACAGTGTGCTGGCAACCATCCTGCGCTTGGAGGGGAGTGTGCAGTCCCTCCAGTCTCCAGTACCGTTCCCGGTACCAGCTCCCATACCACAACCTACCTCCATTCCCTCTGAGTCGGTCTGTGGTATTCCCCTGTCCCTCCCGGAGCGCTTCGACGGCGCACCAGCAAGATGCAAGGGGTTCCTTCTACAATGCGATCTGTACCTCGCTTTCTACGCCGGGGCTGTTTCAGGAAGAGACAGGGTTGCAACCGTCATCTCGGGCACTGACCGGACGGGCTCTGGACTGGGGTGCCGCGGTCTGGGAGACGGGCGGACCCAAGGTCGAATCCTACGAGCGCTTCACCCTCCTCTTCCCCTCGGTGTTTGATAATCCTGTGGAGAGCCGAGAGGAGGTTGAGCGTCATCTCCGACTACGCCAGGGATCTAGGACCCCCTCGGAGTTCGCCCTGGAGTTCCGGACCATCGCAGCCTCCACCGAATGGAACGAGTTGGCTCTGGTCACCGTTTTCCGCAGCGGACTGCGGAAGGAGGTACAGCTGGAGTTAGCCAGCCGTGATGACAACCTGTCATTCAACCAGCTCATCAGCATGGTGATCCGGTTGGACAACCTCCTGCAGTCCCGAAGAAGACCTGCGCGGAATTCAGAGCCCATGGCTACCCTGCTCCGTGGCCAGAGCCAATAGAGGTGGGCTCGGCATGTTTGCCCGAGGCAGAGCATAGGAGAAGGAGGAATCTGGGTCTCTGCTTCTATTGTGGAAATAGGGGTATTTTCTCCCCGACCTCCTCGCCTCACTAGGAGGCGAGGAGGTGACAAGCCAGGGAATTCCCCTGCACCAACTCAGGTAGGAGGCAAGGTCTCCTTGTCTGTCAAATCAGCAAGTGTGTTTTCCCATTAAATTCCCTGAGTACCCTAGCCCTTCACTCCTGTTAGCTCTGAGTGATTCCGGAGCTGCCGGGAATCTCTTAGCGCACTGGCCACTGCATTACGCATTCCTTTGGTTCCCCTACAGTCAGCCCTGGATAATCGTCCAATAGGGGCAGGGCTCGTACATCACATTACTGTTTCTGTTTCAGAGTGATCTGTTCTGAATGAGTGTCATGGGTGACCCATGACACTCATTCAGAACAGATCACTTTCTTGATTATAAACACCCCCACGCACCCCATTGTTTTAGGTCTCCCCTGGTTGAGTTTGCATAACCCCGTTATTTCTTGGTCCGAGAGAAGACTGCTGGGTTGGTTGCAGGAGTGTCAGGGGAGGTGTCTCGCGGTGTCTGTCAACACCACTGCACAGTCCAGACTGTGCACCTCAAGTGGATTTCCCTGAGGAGCACCAGGATCTGCACCGGGTTTTCTCAAAGACCCAGGCTACATGCCTGCCTCCCCATCGCCCCTGGGACTGTGCCATTGACCTATTGTCTGACGCAGCCCTCCCGAGAGGACATGTCTATCCCCTCTCCTATGCGGAGACCAAGGCCATGGAGACCTATGTACAGGAGAGTCTCCAGCAGAGTTTTATCCACCCCTCTATGTGACCAGCCTCATCAAGCTTATTTTTTGTCAAGAAGAAAGATGGGGGACTGTGCCCCCGCACTGATTATCGAACACTGAACAAGGCCACCGCCAAGTTCAGCTATCCTTTACCCCTCATTCCAACCATTGTCGAACAAATGCACGGGGCACAGTACTTCACGAAGCTGGACTTTAGGAGCGCCTATAATCTGGTGCGCATTCGTGCAGGCGATGAATGGAAGACTGCTTTTTCGAAGACCATGGGTCGTAATGCTCTTTGGCCTATCTAATGCTCCTTCAGTCTTCCAGGCCTTCATCAACGAAGTGTTTCAGGACATGCTGGGACGGGGCATAGTGGTTGATATAGATGACATTTTGGTCTATTCTGCTGACTGAGTCCAGCATGTCTCGTTAGTCAGGTCTGTGCTGAGAAGACTGTTGGAGCATCGTCTATATGTTAAACAGGAGAGCGGTCCGTGTCCTTTGGCTATATGTGCTATCTCATCTCCACAGAGGGAGTGGAGATGGAGGAGCAACGCGTCAGCGCAGTCGGGTCATGGCCCATCCCCAACTCTGTGAAAGCAGTCCAGCGATTCCTGGGGTTCGCCAACTATTTCCGGGGGTTCATCCGGGGCTTCAGTGCCGTGAAGTGTGCTCTTACATCAATGCTGAGAGGAGGTCCCCAGCTGTTTCTTAGGACCAAGGAGGCGGATAGGGCGTTTGAGACGCTGAAGGCACGTTTCACCACTGCTCCTGTGTTGGCACATCCCAACCCCTCACTCCCCTTCATCGTCGAGGTGGATGCTTCCGAAGTAAGAGTCGGGGCAGTGCTGTCCCAGCGTACCGGAACACCTCCAAAGCTGCGACCCTGCGCTTTCTACTCTAAGCAGCTGAGCCCCGCCCAGGAACTACGACGTAGGGGACCGGGAACTCTTGGTGGTCAAGAAGGCTCTGAAGGCTTGGGGGCACTGGCTGGAGGGGTCCAAACAGCCTTTCCTGGTGTGGACGGACCACCGCAACCTGGAGTACATCAGCGTAGCAAAGAGGCTAAACCTGAGACAAGCCAGGTGGGCTCTATTCTTCGCCAGGTTCCAATTCACAATTTCCTATAGGCCAGGCTTGAAGAATGTGAAGGCGGACGCCCTGTCTCGCCTCTGTAGATGGAGAGGAGACCCCTATCATCCCTCCGTTCTGCATCATCGTGCCACTTGCATGGGACGTGGACGCCGCCATACGGCAGGCCCTGCGTACGGAACCCGCACCTGCACAGTGCCCGGAGAACCTCGCCTACGTGCCCACAGGTGTGCGGCACCGTCTCCTTTCCTGGGCGCACACGGCGCCTGTGTCGGGTCATCCTGGGATAGGCCGTACCATCGCCTGCCTAACTGAGAAGTACTGGTGGCCTACCTAGGCTAGGGACGTCCAGGTTTACGTCTCTTCCTGCTCCATCTGTGCTCAGTCAAAGACACCCAGACACCTCCCTTATGGAAAACTCCTTCCCCTGCTGGTTCCGCAACGACCCTCCCAGGGGAACGCTGAGGAAGCTGAGCCCGCGCCGCCGTTTGTGGGACCGTTTCAAGTCCTGAGGAGGGTTAATGAGGTAACGTCCGTTTACAACTCTCTCTTGATTATTATGGCAAGAACAGCTCAAATAAGCAAAGAGAAAAGACGTTACTTTAAAACATGAAGGTCAGTCAATCCGGAAAATTTCAAGAACTTTCAAAGTTTCTTCAAGTGCAGTCTCAAAAACCATCAAGCGCTATCATGAAACTGGCGCTCATGAGGACCGCCACAGGAAGACCCAGAGTTACCTCTGCTGCAGAGGATAAGTTAATTAGAGTTACCAGCCTCAGAAATTGCAGCCCAAGTAAATGCTTCACATAATTCAAGTAATAGACACATCTCAACATCAACTGTTCAGAGGAGACTGCGTAAATCAGGCCTTCATGGTCGAATTGCTGCAAAGAAACCACTAAAGTACACCAATAAGACGAGGAGACTTGCTTGGGCCAAGAAACACAAGAAATAGACATTAGACCGGTGAAAATCTGTCCTTTGGTCTGGTGAGTCCAAGTTTGAGATTTTTGGGTCCAACCGCCTTGTCTTAGTGAGACGCAGAGTAGGTGAATGGATTATCTCAGCATGTGTGGTTCCCACCGTGAAGTATTGAGGAGGAGGTGTGATGGTGTGGGGGTGCTTTGCTGGTGACACTGTCTGATTTATTTAGAATTCAAGGCACACTTAATTAACTTCTTATGGCTGCAAGGGGCAGTATTGAGTAGCCAGTTAAATCGTGCCCATTTCAAACGGCCTCGTACTCAATTCTTGCTCGTACAATATGCATATTATTATTACTATTGGATAGAAAACACTCTCTAGTTTCTAAAACCGTTTGAATTATTTCTCTGAGTGAAACAGAACTCATTCTGCAGCACATTTCTTGACCAGGAAGTGGAATGTCAGAAATCGATGCTCTGTTCAACTTCCTGCCTATACATGGGCATGACACGTAAGAGTCTACGTACACTTCATACACCTTCCCCTGGTTGTCAAGAGGCGGTGAGAGAAGAAATTTCGTGTTTATCTTGGTCTGAGGTGGAATTAAAGCTCTTTGTATGACGTGACCGTCCATTTCCTGTTTCTGGAGCGCGCGAAAGGGGACATGGATTTGCCTTCTGTTTAGCTGTCGTTATGGACGACTAACATCTCCGGTTTAGATTTTATTTGATACATGTGACCATATCATCGTAAAGTATGTTTTTTCAATATAGTTTAATCAGATTATTGAAATTTTTTCGGGAGTTTTGCCGTGTTCCGTTCTCTGACTTTGTTGACGTTGGAGAGATCCGTGCCACTTGGCAAGTGCCCATGCTAAATCAAGAGGGAAATTTGCCGTTCCAGATCCAAACAACGACTGTTCTGGACAAAGGACACCTTGTCCAACATTCTGACGGAAGATCACCAAAAGTAAGAAACATTTTATGATGCTATTTCTAATATCTGTCGTGCATGTGAACTGGTCGTGGGCGCCCAAGTGTTTCTGGCTATTGTGGCTACGCTAATATAACGCTATATTGTGTTTTCGCTGTAAAACACTTGATAAATCGGAAATATTGTCTGGAATCACAAGATGCCTGTCTTTCAATTGCTGTACACTATGTATTTTTCAGAAATGTTTTATGATGAGTAATTAGGTATTTGACGTTGGTGTCTGTAAATATTATGGCTGCTTTCGGTGCAATTTCTGATTGTAGCTGAAATGTAAACTATGATTTATACCTGAAATATGCACATTTTTCGAACAAAACATATGCTATACAATAAATATGTTATCAGACTGTCATCTGATGAAGTTGTTTCTTGGTTAGTGGCTATTTATATCTTTATTTGGTCGAATTTGTGATAGCTACTGATGGAGTAAAAAACTGGTGGAGTAAGAAAAGTGGTGTCTTTTGCTAACGTGGTTAGCTAATAGATTTACATATTGTGTCTTCCCTGTAAAACATTTTAAAAATCGGACATGTTGGCTGGATTCACAAGATGTGTACCTTTCATATGCTGTATTGGACTTGTTCATGTGTGAAAGTTAAATATTTAAAAAAAATATATATTTTGAATTTCGCGCCCTGCACTTGAGCTGGATGTTGTCATAAGTGTACCGACGCCGGGCTGCACCCCAAACAGGTTAACCAACATAGCTACAACAGCATTCTATAACGTCCGACGCTGGAGACGAGAAGCAAGTACAGGGAGTGAACATTTAATGGAAAACGGACATCAAACAAAACAAGAACAGCGTCTGGACGGGTGCTCAGCATATGAGGGAACTCCTTTAAGACTGTTGGAAAAGCATTCCAGGTGAAAAGCATTCCAGCATTCCTGGTTGAGAGAATGCCAAGAATGTGCAAAGCTGTCATCAAGGCGAAGGGTGGCTACTTTGAGAAATCTATAATATATTTTGATTCGTTTAACACTTTTTTGGTTATGTGTGTTATGTGTGTTATTTCATAGTGTTGTTGTCTTCACTATTATTCTACAATGTAGAAAATAGTAAAAAAAATAAACTCTTGAATGAGTAGATGTGTCCAAACTTTTTACTGGTACTGTATATAATGTATTTACCCCAAAGTATATGGGGGATTGGAAATTATGCAGACAATTACATTGATGGAAGCTACAATCTATCTGCAGTATTAAAGCTGATCTAACCCCTAAAAAATGTAATAAAAATACCTAATACTTACAAACTATTTTGGTGAATCATGCTTTTGGGGAGACGGTGCCGGGTATTTTAACTGGGAAGTTGTTTGGAAAACACTGCTAACCTGCAAAATATTTGAATGGAAAACAAAGTCTGTATGTACTATGTTATCTATGTCTTAACAGCAAGTGCCCAACGCCCATCGTGATTGGGTGTGTGCCCTGGGTGTGGTGCCTGGCTCTCCGGCCCTGCTGAGCGGCTGTAGAGGAGGGGTGCTAAAGCTGTGGCACGCAGACACACTGGGGGCCCTTGGGGAACTCAAGGGCCACGAGAGCCCCATCAACGGCATCTCCACCAATAGCAGCCACCTCTTCACAGCATCTGAGTGAGTCACAGAACCACACAGACATGATGACAGGCAGACACACAAACACACACAATAGCCTGGATACAGCCATTGCAGTAACACAGTTTTTCTGCTCTGTAATTTGATAGTGATCGAACAGTGAAGATCTGGCGTGCCCGGGGCGGACTCGACAGCACCTTAGACACGACGGCGGACACAGCTGATGAGGTGGCCAGTAACTGAACATGGCCGTGACCTCCCACCGTGACCCTAAACCTGGGATGCTGCTGCTAGCACTTTGACCTCTGACCCTTAGCCTTGGAAACCACCCCCAGCCCCCACATACTGTAACCAAGACAACAGTCCGCAAGAATGGAATCTTATCTCAGCAAAAGTAGCTGTAGTCGTTTTCCAGAGTGAGATACTGTAGATTTATCCCTAGAAAATGTCTCCCTAGCTAAATGTATCAAGTCTAACCTGTGTGGCCGTAGCACTGGCCTGTGCAGAATAAATCCTATTTTTGCTTCATAGACATCTTTCCGGCTCCGCTCGTATCAAGTATTGAGCCCACACACACACACACACACACACACACACACACACACACAGAGGCAGATCTTGAGTGTTTTTCTGTGCTGGGGGAGTGGTGTTGAAATTAGATGAGAGGAAGGTAAAGACCGGGCTTTGTCGCAGGCCTTCAAGACCCGGACCTGGTTCTCCAGTGGCACAGCAGAACCACTGTCCTCAACCCTGCTGTCCCTTACCTGATATCAACGTGGCTTTACGTGAACTGACACCCCCTTAAGTCGCTCGGTATGATGTTCTTTTGCTTTGAATTCAGCACCTGCTTTCCATGGGTGACCAAATCATGAAACTTCTCTTGTACTTTACCTGTGAACTGGATACTGTACATTAAATAACACTACTCTTGTAGCCACTAGCAAAACCCCCTTCAGTCAGTCACCTCTCTGCTTCCTTAGTCTTTACACTTAGTCCTTACTTACTCTCTATGTGCAAAAACAACGTCTCTTTGAGGATACACTGACTCTCTTCACTCGTCCACTACTCATCATTTAGAAATGTATGATTTTCCACTTGATGCTATTCCCACCTAATAAGTTAATAACTAACCTAATGCCCTTGCTGCTAAGTTGTTTGCTCACCTTTGACCCATAGAGGGCTTCTGTTCTGGACTCCAGGTGAGATACACCTGGTAACCGTAGTTACATACTTTATATAAGAGTCTAAAGTGTGAGGAAGAGAGGAGCCTTTTATCTGTGCCTGTACTGTAAAGCTCTCCCGATCCTGGTCTGGGAAGACCCCTATGTACGGTGGTTTATCATGTTTGTGTCAGTTTTGCTGTACATTTCAACTGGCCTATTTGTGATTGGTGTGAGCTGAACGAACTGTCAAATGATGTATCGGATCCACTGTCTGCTGGGACTATTGAATGTTAAAGTAGTAGGAGCAGCAGCCAACACAATATGTGTGTATATATAAACAGTATTATACGAAGAAATAAACTGAAGGTTTGTTTTGTTGATCACCACATTTCGCTCCAAAAGGGAAACAAATGGACCAGAATTGTGAGACGGCGTTCTAACAGCACTCATCTCTTTTGAACAGAACCCCTCTCCCTGGCCTTGAGTCAGCCTGTTTTGTTTCCTGTCCTGCGTCCAAAATGGCACCCTATTGCATAGTGCACTACATTTGACCAGGACCCATGGATGCTGTTCAGAAGTTGTGCACTATAAAGGGAATAGGGTGCCATTTTCAGATGCAACCCTGCTCTCATTTTATTTAATTGTTTGGTTGAAAGAAGCTGTATGTAATTCAAACCAGTCCTGGGTTCCCCTCTGGAGTTTTGCTGTAGATGTCATTCCCTAAAATGGCTGACTCTGTACTGTAGCAGATCTAATGTCAGATGCCTGGCGAAATTAAATGTCATCTGTCAAAAACCAACAAGTACCCTGTGTGTGATCACCTGGGTCTGTTCCTTTTGAGGGAGGGGTGGGGATTTGAAGATCGGAAGTGTGGGGAGAGCACTGATGAAGAAGGGCATTACAGTGATTGGGGCTGTAGCATTCACTGATCCAACTAACCTGATTGGATAGGTGAAAGCAAGGTTTCCACCTCGTAGCATTCACCTACACTAATAAAAGCTATTCTTACTCAAAGGAAGGGAAGCAAGGTTTCAAAATATGCATTTTCAAAGAACACCTTAGGCTAACCAGGTGTATCCACCAGATGGCAGTAGTGTAATTTGTAATTCACCACCAAGCAAAGCATACGAATGGTTGTACAGATAGGTCACACATGGATGAACAGGAGGTATGACAACTACAGAAGAGCTTAAGAATTTGTCCCAAATGGCAACCTATTCCCTATATAGTGCACTACTTTTGACTAGTGCACTAGCAAATGGGGTGAAATTTGGGATGCACATTAATGTTTTCCTGGGCTCCCTTGGTGTCAAAATCTGAAGGCTCATTGTAATGACCTTATTGCTTACAATAACATTTTGGAGTACACACATCCAAGTGAAAACTGTTATTTACTTGTAGCTTATCCCTTGTAACTTATCTGGATACCCAGAACTAAATCGGACTATTTTCTAACTAACTATTGTCGTAATGACCAGAAATCCATACTGGACTAGATGAATGATTGCTGTACTGTAAGGGCTGGTTTGCCTGAGAATCTCCATTGAGAATGCTTTTTAGTCCAGAACTATAGGCTTTAGCTGTGTCTATAAAACCGGCCCTTAATGTTTTGGACATGTTTATAACTGATGGTATTTGTGATGATATGGAATTCAATTTCAGGGTCTATGGTGTGAAAAAGAGGTCTTCGAATGTCATAGTTCCGTGGCTATCAGTTTGTTGTAAGCACTTTGCAAGTGAAAATACATTAAATTGAACTGTAAATGATTTAATAGCTGGGGTTTTGCTCAGGAGGATTTTATCTCAGAGAAAATTGTTTAATTTGTATCATGGTGTTTTAGACTAGAACACATCAGTGCAGGTGTCCTGACCATTGAACTTGACAAAAAGAATGGTTATGTTAAAGATGACCAAGGAGTTTTGTAATCATAAATATAATTCAGGTTAAAACCAATAGTTACAAGACAAAGTCTATATTGTTTTCAATTTATTAATCCTTCATAATGATTAATATTTTGTGCAAAAGATAATTGCAGCCTACACTATTTGCAGTGCTTGTTGACTTTGTCATGTGCAAAATGCACTATTTCAGCAGTGCACTGTTTGGATGCTGGATTTTTGGGGGGTGGATGACCATGCTCAGGTAGGCTACTGTTTGAAGTGATTTGTTTTGACAATAAGATAACATAATGGCTGGTTGTGTTCATGCCAAATTAAAAGGTAATATACAGTACTAGTCAAAAGTTTGTACACACCTACCTCAAGGGTTTTTCTTAATTTTTACTATTTTCTACATTGTAGAATATTAGTGAAGACATCACAACTATGAAATAACACATATGGAATCATGTAGTAACCAAAAAAGTGTTAAACTAATCAAAGTATATTTTTTATTTTAGATCCTTCAAAGTAGCCACCCTTTGCCTTGATGACAGTTTTGCACACATATTTTGATTTGTTAAACACTTTTTTGGTTACAACATGATTCCATATGTGTTATTTCATAGTTTTGATGTCTTCACTATTATTATACAATGTAGAAAAAATTAAAATAAAGAAAAACCCTGGAATGAGTAGGTGTCCAAACTTTTGACCGGTACCGTAAATCAAATCAAATTGTATTGGTCACATACACATGGTTAGCAGATGTTAATGCGAGTGTAGTGAAATGCTTGTGCTTCTAGTTCCTACCATGCAGTAATATCTAACAAGTAATCTAACAATTTCACAACAACTACCTTATACACACAAGTGTAAAGGAATGAATAAGAATATGTACATATAAATATATGGATGAGCGATGGCCAAACGGCATAGGCAAGATGCAGTAGATGGTATAGAGTACAGTATATACATATGAGATGAGTAATGTAGGGTATGTAAACATTATGTAAAATGGCATTGTTTAAAGTGACTAGTGATACATTTATTACATCCAATTTTTTATTATTAAAGTGGCTAGAGATTTGAGTCAGTATATTGGCAGCAGCCACTCAATGTTAGTGATGGCTGTTTAACAGTCTGATGGCCTTGTTTTTCAGTCTCTCGGTCCCAGCTTTGATGCACCTGCACTGATCTCACCTTCTGGATGATAGCGGAGTGAACAGGCAGTGGCTTGGGTGGTTGTTGTCCTTGATGATCTTTTTGGCCTTCCTGTGACATTGAGTGGTGTAGGTGTCCTGGAGAGCAAGTAGTTTGCCCCCGGTGATGCGTTGTGCAGACCTCACTACCTTCTGGAGAGCCTCACGGTTGTGGGCGGAGCAGTTAACGTACCAGGCGGTGATACAGCCTGACAGGATGCTCTCGATTCTGCATCTGTAAAAGTTTGTGAGTGTTTTTGGTGACAAGCCAAATTTCTTCAGCCTCCTGAGGTTGAAGAGGCGCTGTTGCGCCTTCTTCACCACGCTGTCTGTGTGGGTGGACCATTTCAGTTTGTCCGTGATGTGTACGCCGAGGAATTTAAAACTTTCCACCTTCTCCACTACTGTCCCGTTGATGTGGATAGGGGGTGCTCCCTCTGCTGTTTCCTGAAGTCCACGATCAGCTCCTTTGTTTTGTTGACGTTGAGTGTGAGGTTATTTTCCTGACACCACACTCCGAGGGACCTCACCTCCTCCCTGTAGGCCGTCTCGTCGTTGTTGGTAATCAAGCCTACCACTGAAGTGTCGTCTGCAACTTGATGATTGAGTTGGAGGCGTGCATGGCCACGCAGTCATGGGTGAACAGGGAGTACAGGAGAGGGCTGAGAACGCACCCTTGTGGGGCCCCAGTGTTGAGGATCAGCGGGGTGGAGTTGTTGTTTCCTACCCTCGCCACCTGGGGGCGTCCTGTCAGAAAGTCCAGGACCCAATTGCACAGGGTGGGGTCGAGACCCAGGGTCTCGAGCTTAATGTTGAGTTTGGAGGGTAATATGGTGTTAAATTCTGCGCTGTAGTCGATGAACAGCATTCTTACATAGGTATTCCTCTTGTCCAGATGGGTTAGGGCAGTGTGCAGTGTGATTGCAATTGCGTTGTCTGTGGACCTATTGGGGCGGTAAGCAAATTGGAGTGGGTCTAGGATGTCAGGTAGGGTGGATGTGATATGATCCTTGACTAGTCTCTCAAAGCACTTCATGATGGCGGAAGAGAGTGCTACGGGGTCATAGTCGTTTAGCTCAGTTACCTTAGCTTTCTTGGGAACAGGAACACTGGTGGCAATCTTGAAGCATGTGAGAACAGCAGACTGGGATAGGGATTGATTGAATATGTCCGTAAACACACCAGCCAGCTGATCTGCGCATGCTCTGAGGATGTGGCTAGGGATGCCGTCTGGGCCGGCAGCCTTGCAAGGGTTAACACATTTAAATGTTTTACTCACGTTGGCTGCGGTGAAGGAGAGCCCGCAGGATTTGGTAGCGTGCCATGTCAGTGGCACTGTATTGTCCTCAAAGTGAGCAAAGAAGTTGTTCAGTTTGTCTGGGAGCAAGACATCGGGGTCCGTGACGTGGCTGGTTTTCTTTACCGTTAAATTCCATGTATTTGCTATTAGGCCCATTAAAAGAAATCGCATAGGTCCCATAAAAAAAAATGGTGCCCCCGAATGGCATGGTATAAAGCACGGTAGAAATCGCACCCAGTCCCCATCCCTCGTGGCAGGGCTGCTAAAACACAAACTCCAGAATGTGTCTTGAAAGTGATTGAATAGTGTCGTAATGTAAATGCCAGATTTGATCAAGTAGGCTAATTCTGTCTCATATCAGGAGATAATTGATTGAGACCCTGGCTGTAGCCTAGGCTTCAGCAACTGTGTCAGAAGGTCAACTGCACCTGAAGATAAGACATTTTGGCAATCAATCAGCTATTGGGCACCCTGATTAAAACACTAATTCGGGCCTAAACTATACTGAACAAAAATATAAATGAAACATGCAACAATTTCAACAATTCTACTGAGTTACAGTTCATATAAGGACATCAGTCAATTTAAATAAATGAATTACACCCTAATCTATGGATTTCACATGACTGGGCAGGAGTGCAGCCATGGGTGGGCCTGGGAGGGCATATGCCCACCCACTGGGGAGCCAGGCCCAGCAAATCAGAATGAGTTTTTCCCCACAAAAGGTCTTTATTACAGACAGAAAAACTCAGTTTCATCAGTTTTCCAGGTGGCTGGTCTCAGACGATCCCGCAGGTGAAGAAGCCGGATGTGGAGATCCTGGGCTAGCGTGGTTACACGTGGTCTGCAGTTGTGAGGCTGGATGGATGTACTGCCAAAATCTCTAAAATGACATTGGATGTGGCTTATGGTGGAGAAATTAACATTCAATTCTTTGGCAAAAGCTCCAGTGGACATTCCTGCGGTCAGCATGCCAATTGCACGCTCCTTCAAAACTTGGAACATCTGTGGCAATGTGTGACAAAACTGCACATTTTAGAGGGGCCTTTTATTGTCCCCAGCACAAGGTACACCTGTGTAATGATCATGCTGTTTAATCAGCTTCTTGATATGCCACACCTGTCAGGTGGATGGAGTATCTTTGCAAAGGAGAAATGCTCACTAACAGGGATGTAAACATGTGTGCTGAACATTTGAGAGAAATAAGCTTTTTGTTCAGTATATAATCTAATTTGACGCAGCTGTTCATATTTTAGCTCATTGGGCTGCTGCATCCGGTGGAGAAATCATTCACTTAATAGAGGAAATTTCTCAGGTGGTCTCTTTGCGCCATCTGCGTCATTACCAACCACCCGAGCCACTGCCTGTTCACCCCGCTACCATCCAGAAGGCAGGGTCAGTACAGGTGCATCAAAGCTGGGACCGAGAGTCTGAAAAACAGCTTCCATCTCAAGGCCATCAGACTGCTAAACAGCAATTACTAACTCATAGAGGCTGCTCCCTACATAGAGATTAAAATCACTGGCCACTTTAAACAATGCCACTTTAATAATGTTAACATATCTTATATTCTTCCTCTCATATACTGTACCTTATACCATCTATTGCATCTTGCACACTCTTGGCCATGGCTCATCCATATATTTTTATGTACATATTTATATGTACTTTTTCCATCCCTTCAGATTTGTGTGTATTAGGTAGTTGTTGGGGAATTGTTAGATTACTTGTTAGATATTACTGCATTGTCGGAATTAGAAGCACAATCATTTCGCTACACTCGCATTACACACGGCTAGCAGATGTTATGTGACTAATACAATTTGATTTGATTTCATTTTATCATTATGGCTGCTTACACAGGCAGCCCAATTCTGATATTTTTTCCCTAATTGGTCTTTTGACCAATCAGATCTTTTTCAAAGCTGATGTAATTGGTCAAAAGACCAATTAGGGACAACATATAAAAATTGCACTGCCTGTATAAAGGCAGCTTCTCATCACTGTCAAAACCCAAGCAAGTGGATAACTATGTGTGCAATATGATTTAATCAGCCTGATAAATACTATTTTGAGATGAAACCAGGTGGACACAGGACACCCAATGTCTGAGAGTAAATTGTGGTTTGTTTGGAAAAGTCAAGAATTCGCTAGCATGCCAGTGCATTGAAAACCAGGTGGGCCATGATGCCTTTGTAGTGTCATAGAAATTAGTTCCTCGGAGATTTCATTATTCATTTGCACCACAGGAGGTTGGTGGCAGCTTAATTGGGGAGGACATGCTCGTGGTAATGGCTTGAGTTTACCAGGTGGAATGGTATCAAATACATCAAACACATGGTTGCTATTTGTTTGCTATTCCATTTGCTCAAATCCAGCCATTATTATGAGCCGTCCTCCCCTCAGCAGCCTCCACTGATTTGCACTGTAATGTCATTCAATAGATTTTCAAAGCACAGGCATTACAATGATTTAGCCTATTAATTGGGCTCTTAATTGGTTTGACTTAATGTATGCAATAAAGCATTTGCTAATTGCAATGGTTCCCTAAAAGCATCAGCACAGACTAGGCCTTAAACTATCATGTGTTATCGTGTTTGGTTCTTTATTTTTGTAATTCTATAACATTTCCCAAAGCTGAGATATGCACATGTCTTGGATGCACTTCTTGCGGGCGTCACGCCCTCCGCACTATCACCCATATTAGCCTAGGTCTATACCTCGCTCTCAACTCTGCATACTAGCACGAGCTGAATCTTTCAACCGTTACACATGACGCTCGGCTGTTGTGGGCGACACTCCTCTTGCAGCTGGCTGAGCGACACGCCTCCCGCAGCCTCATGCAACAGCGACCCTAAGCAGCGCACCGTTTTTAACGGTTTCTTTCTTTCATGCGACCGAAGAAGACCCATTTAACGGGAGATTTCGACGATGAGTAGCTTCATGAATATGGCCTGTATTGGAGACTTTGACCCATTCACCGCTGCCATTCCCGCCACCAGAGTTGAGCTCACGGTGTCGTGTAGGTGAGTAGAGGGGCACTGATGTCAATTGAGTGACAGAATGCTTCTGGTATAGGCTAAGATTGTGGAGAACGGTGGATATGTTTGGTAAACTGCTAAATATAACTTGTTTAGTCCGAATTTAGTCAAGCATTCTCGCATTAATTCCTTATTTTTGGGATTTGGCCTTAAAACAGACATAGCCCATTAGGCTATAAAAATAGCATTTAATCTATAAATTTTTATTGAATTAAATAATATGACCATTATCATGATGGTCCATTGCTTTACTGGCTTATCAATCACGGTTAGCCTACATTCGAGGGATGTTTAAATTAAGTTTATGACGGTGGAACAATGTGCGTGCTATTAGTGTTTCCTAACGTGACAGCTCGCGCTCCCTTTTGGGCTCGGCTTAATTTTAACTAAACAAACCGCCGTCCAGAAAATGGATGCTGCTGAGAGAATGTATGGATGCTTTATCATCTCTCTCCTAAGAGATGTGACTTAGATGTGACTTGATACAACTATAGTAGCGAGCAGCAGCTGGCTGGCTCGGGCTCCTGTGTTGCGTAAGAGCCACGCGCCTCTGTAAGATTGGGTTCTCCGCGGAGTTCCTTCTACCAGAGAGAGCTGATGCTCCCGCGGCTGGTCGGTCTCAGTCAGTCACAACACTCACTGTGGAGATGATTTAACACACAGAGAGAGAGACATGTGGATTCGCTCAGTGCGGTGTTGGTGCACACCTGAGATTGTGGTCCTGAAGGTTGGAATTCCGATTCAGTCACTGTCTGCATCAATGATGCTCAATCTCCGATAACCGCAATTACAGCTTGGTTGATTAAGAGCCAGATCGCAATTTACTGGGGGGAGGGTTGTCAATCTTTTGATTTGGGGAGGGTTGTGTGTTTTTTTAAATTGGGCACAGTGGATGTTAGTGCGTTTTTCCTGGTTAACATTCGCTTTTGCAGGTTTTACTAGGCTATATCATTTCTTCCATCCTAGCCAAAGTTCCCCATCTGCTTGTTTTGGTGCTTCCCTTGTGCACTACACTTTTCCATGTGCTAAGTTTTATCATAAACTGGGTGGTCAGCCAATGCCGATTGGCTGACAGCCGTGGTATATCAGACTGTACACCACGGGTATGACAATTGTTTTATTTTTACTGCTCTAATTATGTTGGTACCCAGATTATAATAGCAATAAGGCACCTCCGGGGTTTACGGCTAAGGGCTGTGTCCAGGCACTCAGCCACTCGTCCAATTTGACCATATACCACACACCCTTGTGCCCTATTGCTTAACTATACCACAGGTCTGTAGTCTATCTGTCTAGCTGTCGATTCTCTCCTCTATCCACCATTCATAGTGACAATATTGGTAGTTGGCTCATTTGTCCAGATTTGCAACAGGCTAACTAGCAATCATACTACAAATAAAGGCATTCAAAGCTGCATCAATTTTCAATATGAATTGACAAGAACAAATGGGAATAGATGATAGGCAATGGACAGGCCAGGTGCATCATTGGGCATGAAAGAACAGTGAAGACATGAAACACACAGCTCAGAAAGCTCCGCTATTGATCTTGTTGAGGGACAATACAGTTATCCTACCTAGACTATAGAATGAATAATTGCATTGTTGTTTTCAGTTGAGTACAAAATTCTACTCTAGGCTGCAGTGAAAATGTAATTTGAATAACAGTGTAAAAGCCCTGTGATTTGAATGTTTCATTTGATTTGGATCCGTTGTGGGTCTACTCTCAACAGTTTTATAAGGTCCAGAAAGGCACAGTAGCAGGCCAGTCTGGCTGTATTGTTTACTTCTGATACTGAATGCGCTGTCTGTTTCAGATCATCATTCTTCAAAGTCGTCCTGTAATAATGTGGCCACATACGCTCCATCCCGGCAGGACCATTCAGGAAAGCTTAACACGCACTCGGCCTCCTCTCCAATCCGAGTGGCTATTCCTCGCTCACCTAGAACCTAATGCTTCGACATAGCCTACATTTTTGTCATTTCACTTTTAAAATGTATGACCTTTCATATGTTGCATAGACACAACCAGTCACAATGTTTTAACCTGATTAGGCTACTTCAGAAGTCTCCTGTAGGCATGCGCACGTTCATCCAAAATATAATTCCAGCATCCTCAAAATGGCTTTGACGTTAACCAGGTTTCCACCCGACCTTTTTCTGCAGTAAAGTAGCCTACAGTACATGTTGGATGAAAAATTGTCACGGCATCATGGAGTTGCATGCAGTTTATTAGGCTACAGATGAAATAAATTATGATTACTTCACAGGGTGACGAAAGTACACAGTGATGAGCTTTATGCTTGTTTCAACAAATATGGAGGGTCTTATTCTTGTGACATGATGATCGATGCTTGGCTGGCATTTGACAAATAAAAATGATCTCACTTTTGTCCGTAGTAATCAGATACGTATCTGCAAGCTGTTGGCTAGAGCACACGTGCCAATACCAGAGTGGACACATTCGCTATATCTATGTAGCATTTATTTGTGAGAAAAAACATCCGTAGGCCTAGAGTTGAAAATGCGATTAAAAACCCATTTAACTTTTGTTTTTTATTAGGTACATATGAATTTAACCTCAAATTATTTTCATGTGCACTGCGTATTTACGCACAGACATCTATCTGCAACAAGTCAATTTGATGGAAACACAACTCTGATGGGAAAATGCATAAGGATCACCCTTAGGATTTGATTTGACGTTACGTTACGAGAGAGAGACGTCATCAGAGCGCGCAACAGGACACTGTACTCTCTACACTCGGTTTGTTGTTTACATTAAATCTTTTAATGTATTTTAATCCGAACTGAAGTTTCGTTACTAAGGATTCCACAGCGCGGTTAGCCTTTACGGCTGGGACTGCAAGTTGTGTTCCTTTTTTTTCTCCGTGGATTCCGCGAATGCTAGCTGGCTGTACTACAGACACCTGTCGTCATCGTGGGAAAGACTCATTGTTATCTTTTCGTAAAACAACTGGTTGCAGTATAGAGCCAATCTGTATACCAAGCAGATCCTGAGGGAAATCGACGAGTCCCACCAGCTTTACGCTATGGAGGAACAACATACTCCTTTGTGGAAAGATCCGACCACCTCACAAAATAACTTTAACCCGGCAAAAAAAGAAAAACAGATTAATCTACAGACATGGATGATTTACTTACCATTGAGGTAGAGGCTAGTGCTCTGGCTGGAATCCATGCAACAATGGAAAAGTTGTGTGAGGAGGTAGCAGGGCTGAGGGGGAGTTTGGAGTTCAGCCAGAGTTCTGAAGCTCCAAAGAGAAAACAAGGCACTCACAGCCAATGTAAAAAATACACGATTCCAACATGGATTGTCTACTCAGGAAAACAGGGTGATGAAGGAGACGCTACTAGACATACAAAGTTGTAGCATGCGTGAAAATATATATTTTTCTGGTATTCCTGAGGACGCATCCAATAATCCAGAGGGCGCGATCAGAGAATTCATGAAATCCGTATTGAAACTTCCTATAGAGACTGTAAACAAGGTGGCTTTCCACCAAGTACACAGACTTGGAGCTCGGAGCGACAAGACCAAGGGTCCCCGACCGATCATTGCAAGAATTCGAACACTACCAACAAAAGGAGCTGATCAAAAGCAGAGGAAGGGAGCTTAAAACTTCTTAAGACTAGGGGGTGACATTTTCGTTTTTGGCTAAAAAACGTAACCATTTGAAACTGCCTTTCTCAGCCCCCGAAACTAGAATATGCATATACGTGTCAGATTAGGATAGAAAACACTGAAGTTTCCAAAACTGTACAATTTTTGTCTGTGAGTTAAACAGAACTGATATTGCAGGCTAAAACCTGGGGAAAATCCAATCAGGAAGTGACCCTGTTTTTGAAACCTCTCTGTTCCTAAGCATCCCTATTGCCCATTGAAAGGGATATCAACCAGACTTCTTTTTCTATGGCTTCCCTAGGGTGTCAACAGCCTTTAGACATAGTTTCAGGCTTTTATTTTGAAGAATGAGCGTGAAAGGGCACATTGCGTAAGTGGATAGGTGGGGGCTCTCAGAGTGAGTTCTGCGTAACAGAGAAAGGCGGCCATTGTTCCTCCCTGTCCTAGTGAAAAGCCAACTGTCCCGGTTGATATATTATCGAATAGATATTTGAAAAACACCCTGAAGATGGATTATAAAAAACGTTTGACATGTTTCTGTGGACATTATGGATATAATTTGGGATTTTTGTCGGCGTTGTCGCGAGCGCTCTTTCCGGTGGATTCCTGGGCATAATGCATCAAACTAACGGAGGTATTTGGATATAAAAAATATCTTTATGGAACAAAAGGAACATTTGTTGTCTAACTGGGAGTCTCGTGAGTGAAAACATCCGAAGATCATTAAAGGTAAACGATTAACTTGATTGCTTTTCTGATTTTCGTGACCAAGTTACCTGATGCTAGGTGTGCTTATTGTTTTGTCGAGCGATCGATAAACTTACACAAACACTTGTATTCATTTCGCTGTAAAGCATAATTTCAAATTCTGAGACGACAGATGGATTAACAAAAGGCTAAGCTGTGTTTTGCAATATTGCACTTGTGATTTCATGAAACTTTATTATATTATATACCTGTGGCGCTAGGCTAGGCTATTCTAGTCAGCGTTTCTGATGACAATTATCCCGGATCCGGGATGAGTGGTTCAGAAAGGTTAAAGGGACCAAATTCTGTCTCGATGACCAATTTCCAAAGAAGATAAACGAACGTCGTAAGAGACTGTATCCGGTACAAAGACAACAAAGGATGGATGATAGGCGTGCCTTTATCATTGTGGACAAACTCTTTATAGATGGACAGCTATTCCGAGACAGCTCCATAACACTGTGGCTGTACTAAATTCTACAGGGACTTCAGGTTACGGAAAAAAATAAGGTAGGGGAACTGTTTAAAATATCTGAACATTATGAAGTGGATATGAACACACACGTACTCAACTACATGCTTGCTTACACATACGGACTTATACATACATACATACACACACACACACACACACACCTGATCTCGCTCTCCTCTCTCTTTCTCTCTTCTCTTCTCTCCCTCTCTATTGTCCAGAACTGTTTTATAATTTAATGTGTTTATTGTTTATCTTTTTTATGTATTTGTCTACAAGTTTGTATATGTTTACAACAAGCAAGGGGAAGATATCAGAATAGGGGCATTGTGTCATGTTCTGACCTTTTATTTTCCTCTGTTTTGTCTTTATTTAGTATGGTCAGGGCGTGAGTTGGGGTGGGCAGTCTAGGTTATGTGTTTCTATGTTTAGGTTTGTCATTTGGCCTGATATGGTTCTCATTCAGAGGCAGGTGTTTTGCATTGTCTCTGATTGGGAACCATATTTAGGTTGCCTGTTTTCACTGTTGGTTTGTGGGTGTTTGTCTTCCGTGTTAGTGTTTGTGCCACACGGGACTGTTTTTCGGTTAGATTTCTCTTTGTTATTTTGTTTTGTGTAGTGTTCAGTTTACTTTAATAAAACATGGACACTTACCACTGCGTTTTGGTCCGATCCCTGCTACACCTCCTCTTCAGACGAAGAGGAGGACATCAGCCGTTACACATTGGGGAATAATAACATATTGTACGGAATACATTTGTACTGTAGTGAAGCCGTCTCTAGAGTAATGCAAGGTCTCTTTCATGATCATGTGAAACGTCAATTGCTATGGAAATGCTGGGATGTGTTTTTCAATGATGTTAAAGGTAATGATGATGCAACTATGATGGTGATACGATATGGATTACAATTATGAATATTAAGGTTATACGCACTACATGTTACACACATAGACACTCAAACATGCAAATTGGCAGAGTTATTATTTATTTGGACATCACACATTATACTGTTACTCTTATACAGACATCATACACACTCATTATATCATATCCAATATCATACACATCAACCTACTCAGATTTGTTACACACATCATTTGTCTCAATTTTCTAACATCTGTGGCATTGGCTCACAGGCAAACAGGCAAGAGAATAAAACAAATATTGCTAGAACCTATTTCTTGAATTCTAAATCAGACATTTGAAAGCTCTAGTTTTGACCTTCATAATACCTCCCTCTGTCAGTAACTTTACAAGCACTAATTATGGTCAATTTAGCCTGAGAATAGTATCTAGTTATGGTAAGGGGTGAAATAAGTATAGCTAGTTATAATTGTAACGGTTTGACAGATTAGAAAAAAGAGTTACAGTCTTTATGTGGCTAAAAGAAAAGGAATATAACATATACTGTTTACAGGAAACTCACTCTACATCCTTAGATGAAGTTGCGTGGGAAAAGGAATGGGGTGGTGAAATCATTTTCTGTCATGGACAAAGGAACTCAAAGGGTATGATATTAGTTAACAAAAATTTTGATCTGAATGTGCAAATAATCAGGAATGATTCGCAAGGAAGGTGGATCCTTTTGAATATGAAAGTGGACGAAAAAGAGATTTGGCTCATTAATCTATATGGTCCAAATCAGGATGATCCACACTTCTTCGAAAACATTTATACCAATTTATTGAACTTACAGGCAACAAATTATCTAATCATTATGGTAGGAGACTATAACAGTGTTAAGTACCTCAATGAACCGTAAAGGTAATCACTCTACAAACTATCATCGCCGTGCCCTTAAGGAAATCACAAATATTATGGACACATTAGAAATAGTGGATATTTGGAGACTAAAAAACCCCGACCTTGTGAGATATACATGGAAGAGACATAATCAAGCTAGTCATCTTGACTACTTTCTTGTCTCTTTCTCTCTTGCATCAAAGGTTAAAAAAGTTTTAATAGGAGACAGAATGCGATCGGATCATCATCTAATTGGCATTCACATAACTCTTATAGATTTTCCACGTGGATGGGGATACTGGAAATTTTATCAAAGTTTACTGGAGGACAACTTAGTTAAAAATAAGACAATCATTTATAATTGAATTTTTCCAGTATAATATAGGTTCAGCAAATCCCCTTATTGTTTGGGATACCTTTAAATGTACCTTCAGGGGTCATTCAATTCAATATTCATCAATAATAAAAAAGCAGTTTCTGGCTAAAGAAACAAGACTAACAAGGGAAATCCATGAACTAATAGTACAGGTAGATCACAATAAAAACGATACTACAGAGATACAAAATAAGTTAGAGGAAAAACAAAAAGAACTTGAGGAAATTGTTCAAGAACGATCTAATATAATCTATTACAAAAATAAAGCAAACTGGATGGAATATGGAGAAAAATGCACAAAATTCTTCCTGAATCTCCAATACAGGAACGCTAACAAAAAGAATTTGCAGAAACTCGTTACTGAAGACATCTTATGATTCTCCGTATGATATTTTAAAAGAGGAAGCTAATTATTTTAGGTAGATGTTCTGTTTTCCGTCTCATCCTCTCCCACTGAATGAAGATTACGGTAAGGAATTCTTTCCAAATAATATAAAAAAATGGAAAATTAACAAATGTACAGAAAAATCAGTGCGAAGGCCAAATTACAGAGGAAGAACGTTTTGAGGCTATTAAGTCCTTTCAGTCTGGAAAAACCCCAGGGCTTGATGGCATACCGGTAGAGGTATATCAAGTATTTTTTGATATACTAAAAGCTCCATTGTTAGATTGTTTTAACTACTATAGAAATGGTAGTCTGTCAGGTACTCAGCAGGCAGGTCTGATTTCTCTATTATTAAATCAAGACCCAGATGGCAAATATAAAGACCCGGTCTATCTAAAAAACTGGAGGCCCCGTACACTTCAATGTTGGGATGCAAAAATACTAGCAAAATGCATAGCACTCAGAATTTAAAGGGTTTTACCAGGTATTTTTCATCCTGATCGGACAGGTTTTTTACATTGACGATGCATTGGAGATAATATACGACAACTTCTAGAAATAATAGAACATCATGAAACATATAAGAAGCCAGGAATGGTATTTATAGCGGATTTTGAAAAGGCATTTGATAAAGTATGACTGGATTTTATTTATAAATATCTGGATTTTTTCAATTTCGGTAATTCTCTTATAAAATGGGTAAAAATAATGTATAGCAACCCCAGGTGTAAAATAGTAAATAACCGCTACTTCTCAGAGAGTTTTGAATTGTCAAGAGGAGTTAAACAAGGGTGTCCGCTGTCACCATATCTATTCATTATGGCCATCGAAATGCTAGCTATTAAAATCAGATCCAATAACAACATTAGAGGATTAGAAATCCAAGGTTTAGAAACAAAGGTGTCCATGTATGCCGATGACTCAAGTTTTATGTTAAGTCCGCAAGCTAGATCCCTGCAATGTCTCATTAAAGATCTAGATAACTTTTCTGTACCCTCTGGACTAAAACCTAATTATGATAAGTGTACAATATTACGTATTGGATCCTTAAAAAATACAACTTTTACATTACCCTGCAGTTTACCTATAAAATGGGCTGATGGTGAAGTAGACATACTCAGTATTCATATCACAAAATATATAAATAAGCTCTCCACAATGAATTTCAATGGAACACTTGTAAAAATAGACAAGATCCTGCAACCATGTAGAGGTAAATACCTGTCTATTTATGGAAAAATTGCCCTGATTAACTCCTTAGTCATATCTCAGTTTACTCACTTACTTATGGCGCTGCCTACTCCTGATGATTCGTTTTTCAAATCATATGAGCAAAAAATATTTTGCTTTATCTGGGACGCTAAACCAGACAAAATAAAACGAGCCTATCTATATAATGAATATGAATTGGGTGGGTTGAGATTATTAAACATAAAAGCACTAAAACTCTCAAAGGGCTTCACTCTTTCAAAAGTTTTATTTGAACCCTAAATGGTTCTCAAGTAGATTAATAAGAAAAGCTCATCCATTGTTTAAAAATTGCCCTTTTGCCTTGTGCAGATTGCCATGTCTCATTTTCGATTAATTGAAAATGATACTTTGAAAAAATTCTGTCTTTTTCAAACAAGCATTGCAGAGCTGGCTACAATTTCAATGTCATCCCCCTGAAAAGATAGAACAAATATTACAACAAATATTATGGCTGAACTCAAATCTGCTGGTTGTTAAAATACCTGTATTTATTGAAAAGGGTATTTTGTTCTTAAATGATATTGTAAATTGTAATGGTAGAGTTATGTCCTTCATGGAGTTATCAGAATTGTACAGGAAGGTCTGCTCAATCCAAGAGTACAACCAATTGATTACAGCATTGCCCCAAAAATGGAGGAGCGGGAGGGAGGGAACTGGTCTGTCTGCCCAATATAAAGGATCAAAACTGGCGGAGGAATAAAAATAGCATAAATAGGAAAGTATACCAGTTTCAGTTGAGGACCAGGATGTTGACAACTGTCAAGGCGTGTCCGTACTTGTGCTGAAGTCAGGTGCAGGAGAGCAGAGAATTGTGAACAGGTGCACACTTTAATTCGACAGGAGAGATATACAGACGGACGCAGCTGCGTCCAAAAACCTCCAGCCAACAAGGCAAAGTGTAAAACGCGCAAAACAGTCACAAAACATCAAATGTATAAAAATACAAACAGGCTTCGTGAAATAACACGGAAAAAACGCACGCAAGCCTAGTGCGTACAAAAACACGTAACACACAAACAATCTCACACAAAGACATGAGGGGGAACAGAGGAATAAATACATGTAGTGTGATTGGGGAATTAAATTAAAAGGTGTGCAGGGAACAAGACAAAACAAATGGATACATGAAAAATGGAGCGGTGATGGCTAGAAAGCCGGTGACGTCGACCGCCGAACGCCACCCGAACAAGGAGAGGAGCCGACTTCGGCGGAAGTCCTGACAACAACTGTGCCATACAGATTGCAAAATAGTTGGGAAGAGATTTTTGATGTACCAATTCCATGGTACAGGGTGTATGAGTTGCTATATAAAACAACGCAAGATTCAAGACTTCGTGCTTTTCAGTTAAAATTATTATATATAATTCTTGCCACCAACAAAATGTTGAATATTTGGGGCATAAAATCATCGAAGATCTGCAGATTTTGTTGTGAGGATACAGAATCAATAGACCATTTATTTTGGTATTGCCCTCAGGTAGCCTGTTTCTGGTCTCAGGTTCAGGAATGGCTGAAAATGCATAGCATTGATCTAAAATTGACCCTAGAAATAGTACTGTTAGGAGATCTGGAGAGACCGGGTCAGTCAATTTCTAATATACTAATACTCTTAGTAAAAGCATTTATCTTCAACACGCAATCTGTAGATTCTATTCTATTAGATAGATTGAAATTGTACGTTAAACATCATAGCATAGTTGAAAGATATGTGTTGAGTAGAAACACGAAGTGGGTGGCCAGCAGAGTTAGATGGGATGGGCTGAGGGAAGCTGAGGGTTGATATGTGGAATTGGAGACAAGTGAGAGTGGAGTTGCTGTGTGAGAGAGAGAATGATCGTCAAAAGATAAAGGGAAAAAAAGTCAAAATAAAACATAATAAAAGTACATTTGAATGACACTAAGTGGCAGTGTTTTTACAACTAATGCCGGTTTGCCTGAGGCTGATGCCGTGCAGGTGTTTCTACACATGCATATACACACACTCTCATTCAAATAAACACATACAAGAACACACACATACATGTAATAGTGCCAGACACGCACACGAACACATAAAGCAGGCATTGCTGTTATGATTTCAGTTGTCGTTGATGTCCTTTGTTTTAATATATATATATATATATATATTTTGCATTGTTCTTTGCTGTTTTCTTCTGTCTTTTCCTTTTTTCTCTTTAGTTCATTCACTTGGTTGTTGGTTTATTGGGGGGTTCTTGGGGGGCTCTTCCGGGGGGGACTGTGGGAGGGGTCTCGAATGGTTGAGGGACATCTATTGGGGAACTGTGGGGGGATCTTGGAGGGTTCGGGTTTCACAAGATTGTGATCATGAAAAAGGAAACCTATGACATATATCATGCACTATCATGCACACGCACCCTCACACATAAGGATGGCTCTGTTGCGGAAAGACTGATACATGTTTGATAGTGTCTTGATGCTGTATTGTTTGTCCTTCATGTTCTAATACTTTAATGTTACCCCTTCCTTGTGTTTTTTGTAATAAATAATGTAATACATTTTTTTTAAGGATCTCCCTTAGCCAGTAGGCTAATTGCAGATTTTGGACAATAAAAATAAATCAATTGTAGCATGCCAAATTGTCCAGGAGAGACTGGGTGTTTCTCAATATGCATATTACTGTGCTCCAGACTCTCATGCTCCGAGTGCGTTCTCCGACCACGTTCTCTTGAGTACATTCTTGTGAGGATGAGAGTGTGGAGAATGCATAAAACAATACATTTGAGAAGCACTTGCAATCCCCCTACTGTATTCCCTCACGCTTCACCTCCCTATTCACTGAACCTTCTTCCAGCCAGGACAATGGCAATAATAGACTAAACAAGATATACACAAAGCAAAAGTTTTACTTCATAATTATCAGCTAGATAGGTGAATCGTAATAATCTAGCTAGATAAACAGTCAAAAAATGACCTAAAACTAATGTTATGCAAGGTAGATGTACATATTTTGTGGATAGCTACCAATTCTTTGTGGGTAACTAGCTAGCCAGTTAGCCCTATTGACTTACCCTTTCACTGCACCATCTTCCAGCCAGGACAACAATGTCAATAGAGATTAAACAAGATATATACAAAGCAACTGTTTTACTTCATAACTATCCGCTAGCAATATGTGAATCGTAATAATGTTGCTAACCACATAATTTGAATATCAGCTCAAATAATGGCCGCCAATTGATTTCAAGATCATTTTTTACGTGGTTGAGTCCTATTTCTTTGCATACTTTCGGTTGAAGCTTGCATCGACGCATGCTTCACAATATGTACAAATTAAATTTGCATTCAAGAAGTGCCCTCCGTGCTCCGTTACGCGTACTTTGATTTGAACTCATACTCCGGCCCTCCCGTGCCCTAATGTGCATGCTCAGAGCACAGTAGTATGCATTTTGAGAGACAGCCACTCTCTGCCATAGCCTACACCCCAAATTAGCTCTTCAGCACCATTCTCTCATGCCTAGCGTGCACACGAGCCTGATGCTTTGCTTATGAGAGAGCGAGCGAGGCCTAGGGCCACTGTTGATTGTGAAGATGGAGGCTTTTTTCATTGAAGTAAAACAAAAGTTTGAGGAAAAAGAGCATGCCTATAGTGAAAAGCCTACAATGGGAATGTAATTTTTTTTAAATATTGTGGTGGAAGATGAGGAGAACGTTAGCATGACGAAATGCAGGCTACTGTGCAACTCCCTATTCAAGTTGGATGCAATTTGGGAACTTACATTTATTTATAATCATTTGTTTTATTATTAAATATCATTGATATTATTGTAAGCCTATTTTAAAATATGTGACCTTTTCATTAGCTAAATTAAATTCAATCAGTCTTTTTAATTGTGTGCTCCATATTTAGTTTAAGATGGGTTATAAGTAGGTCTGTTGTAAAATATATAACATTCAAAAAATATTTTTTAGAAATATTTAACTTTTACACATTAACAAGTCCAATACAGCAAATGAAAGATACACATCTTGTGAATCCAGTCAACATGTCCGATTTTTTAAATGTTTTACAGCGAAAACAGCACGTATATTTATGTTAGCTCACCACCAAATACAAAGAAGGACAGACATTTTTCACAGCACAGGTAGCATGCACAAAGCCAACCTAACTAACCAAGAACCAACCAAACTAACCAAGAAACAACTTCATCAGATGACAGTCTTATAACATGTTACACAATAAATCTATGTTTTGTTCGAAAAATGTGCATATTTGAGGTATAAATCAGTTTTACATTGCAGCTACCATCACAGCTACCGTCAAAAATAGCACCGAAGCAGCCAGAGTAATTATAGAGACCAACGTGGAATACCTAAATACTCATCATAAAACATTTCTGAAAAATGCATCGTGTACAGCAAATGAAAGACAAGCATCTTGTGAATCCAGCCAATATTTCAGATTTAAGTGTTTTACAGCGAAAACACAATATAGCATTATATTAGCTTACTACAATAGCCTACCACACTTCCGCATTCATTCATCAAGGCATGTTAGCGATAGCAATAGGCACTTTAGCGTTAGCGAATAAACCAGCAAAAGATATTAATTTTCACTAACCTTCATAAACCTTCCTCAGATGACAGTCCTATAACATCAGGTTATACATACACTTATGTTTTGTTCGAAAATGTGCATATTTAGAGCTGAAATCAGTGGTTATCCATTATGCTAACGTAGCTTCTTTTTCCCAGAATGTGCGGATATTTCTATTAGACTCTCACCTATTCTGACCAAATAGCTATTCATAAACATTACAAAAAAATACATGTTGTATAGGAAATGATAGATACACTAGTTCTTAATGCAATCGCAGTGTTAGAATTCTAAAAATATCTTCATTACGACATAAGGCTTATGTTATAGCGAGAGAGTGGCCAAAACCTGGGCGCAAAACTACTAGTACACAGTTCGACAGATATATGAAATAGCATCACAAAATGGGTCCTACTTTTGGTGATCTTCCATCAGAATGTTGGACAAGGGGTCCTTTGTCCAGAACAGTCGTTGTTTGGATTTAGAACATTGTTTTTCCCTCTTGAATTAGCAAGCACACTGGCCAAGTGGCGCGAAGCTCTCCTTTCTGAACAAAGGCACACAACGCAACACGCCTAACGTCCCGAATAAATTTCAAAAATCGAATAAAACTATATTGAAAAAACATACTTTACGATGATATGGTCACATGTATCAAATAAAATCAAAGCCGGAGATAGTAGTCGCCTATAACGACAGCTTTTCAAAAGGCAATCCCACTGTCCTCCTCGCGCCTTCCTGAAAACCAGAAATCGGTGACACGTCATTCCAAGAGGACGTATTCCATCTCAGACCAAGATAAACACTCAATTTCTTCTCTCACTGCATCTTGACATCCAGGGGAAGGTGTATGACGTGCATGTATACTAATAGGTATCATGCCCATTTATAGGCAGGACCCAGAAGAGAGCATCGATTTCAGATTTTCCACTTCCTGGTCAGGAAGTTTGTGCCAAATGAGTTCTGTTTCACTCACAGATATAATTCAAACGGTTTTAGAAACTAGAGAGTGTTTTCTATCCAATAGTAATAATAATATGCATATTGTACGAGCAAGAATTGAGTACGAGGCCGTTTAAATTGGGCACGTTTTTCCCCCAAAGTGACAACAGCGCCCTCTGTCCTCATCAGGTTAAACCATATTTTATTCTGTTTTCTTTGGCCAAATTATGTTCCAACTGTAAATCAAATCAAATTGATTTATATAGCCCTTCTTACATCAGCTGATATCTCAAAGTGCTGTACAGAAACCCAGCCTAAAACCCCAAACAGCAAGCAATGCAGTTGTAGAATCACGGTGGCTAGGAAAAACTCCCTAGAAAGGACAAAACCTAGGAAGAAACCTAGAGAGGAACCAGTGTCACGCCCTGGCCTTAGTTATCTTTGTTTTCTTTATTATTTTAGTTAGGTCAGGGTGTGACATGGGGGATGTATGTGTTTTGTATTGTCTAGGGTTTTTTGTATGTTTATGGGTGCTGTGGTTTAGTTGGTTAAAGTGTCTAGTCTAGGTGTATGTATGTCTATGGTTGCCTAGATTGGTTCTCAATTAGAGACAGCTGTCTATCGTTGTCTCTGATTGGGAACCATATTTAGGCAGCCATATTCATTAGGTAGTTGGTGGGTGATTGTCTATGTCTTTACGTTAGTTGCTTGTGTCTGCACTTTCGTTTTATAGCTTCACGGTCGTTTGTTGTTTTGTATAGTTTGTCAGTGTTCTTTGTTTCGTTTTCGTCTTCAAATAATAGAAGATGTATAGTTATCACGCTGCGCCTTGGTCCTCCTCTCTTCCACAATGTTACGACGATCGTGACAACCAGGCTATGAGGGGTGGCCAGTCCTCTTCTGGCTGTGCCGGGTGGAGATTATAACAGAACATGGCCAAGATGTTCAAATGTTCATAAATGACCAGCATGGTCAAATAATAATAATCACAGTAGTTGTCGAGGGTGCAACAGGTCAGCACCTCAGGAGTAAATGTCAGTTGGCTTTTCATAGCCGATCATTGAGAGTATCTCTACCGCTCCTGCTGTCTCTAGAGAGTTGATAACAGCAGGTCTGGGACAGGTAGCACGTCCGGTGAACAGGTCAGGGTTCCATAGCCGCAGGCAGAACAGTTGAAACTGGAGCAGCAGCACGGCCACTGGGGACAACAAGGAGTCATCATGCCAGGTAGTCCTGAGGCATGGTCCTAGGGCTCAGGTCCTCCGAGAGAGAGAATGAAAGAAAGAGAGAGAATTAGAGAGAGCATACTTAAATTCACACAGGACACCAGATAAGACAGGAGAAATACTCCAGATATAACAGACTGACCCTAGCCCCCCGACACATAAACTACTGCAGCATAAATACTGGAGGCTGAGACAGGACGGGTCAGGAGACACTGTGGCCCCATCCGATGATACCCCCAGACAGGGCCAAACAGGCAGGATATAACCCCACCCACTTTGCCAAAGCACAGCCCCCACACCACTAGGGGGATATCTTCAACCACCTTTAGAATATTCTGATAGGCTAATTGACATCATTTGAGTCAATTGGAGGTGTACCTGTGGATGTATTTCAAGGCCTACCTTCAAACGCAGTGCCTCTTTGCTTGCCATCATGGGAAAATCAAAAGAAATCAGCCAAGATCTCAGAAAAAGAATTGTAGACCTCCACAAGTCTGGTTCATCCTTGGGAGCAATTTCCAAACGCCTGAAGGTACCACGTTCATCTGTACAAACAATAGTATGCAAGTATAAACACCATGGGACCACGCAGCCGTCATACCGCTCCGGAAGGAGACGCGTTCTGTCTCCTAGAGATGAATGTACTTGTGTGAAAAGTGCAAATCAATCCCAGAACAACAGCAAAGGACCTTGTGAAGATGCTGGAGGAAACAGGTACAAAAATATCTATATCCACAGTAAAATGAGTCCTATATCGACATAATCTGAAAGGCCGCTCAGTAAGGAAGAAGCCACTGCTCCAAAACCACCATAAAAAAGACAGACTATGGTTTGCAACTGCACATGGGGACAAAGATCGTACTTTTTGGAGAAATGTCCTCTGGTCTGATGAAACAAAAATATAACTGTTTGGCCATAATGACCATAGTTATATTTGGAGGAAAAAGGGGAAGGCTTGCATGCCGAAGAACACCCTCCCAACCGTGAAGCACGGGGGTGGTAGCATCATGTTGTGGGGGGCTTTGCTGCAGGAGGGACTGGTGCACGTCACAAAATAGATGGCATCATAAGGAGGAAAATTATGTGGATATATTGAAGCAACATCTCAAGACATCAGACAGGAAGTTAAAGCTTAGTCGCAAATGGGTCTTCCAAATGGACAATGACCCCAAGCATACTTCCAAAGTTGTGGCAAAATGGCTTAAGGATAATAAAGTCAAGGTATTGGAGTGGCCATCACGAAGTCCTGACCTCGATCCTATAGTGGGCAGAACTGAAAAAGCGTGTGCGAGCAAGGAGGCCTACAAACCTGACTCAGTTACACCAGCTCTGTCAGGAGGAATGGGCCAAAATTCACCCAACTTATTGTGGGAAGCTTGTGGAACGCTTCTTGAAACGTTTGACCCAAGTTAAACAATTTAACAATCCATCTTTTTGGCAACAGTTTGGGGAAGGCCTTTTCCTGTTTCAGCGTGACAATGCCCCCATGCACAAAGCGAGGTTCATACAGCAATGGTTTGTCGAGATCGGTGTGGACGAACTTGACTGGCCTGCACAGAGCCCTGACCCATCGAACACCTTTGGGATGAATTGGAACACCGACTGCGAGCCAGGCCTAATCGCCCAACATCAGTGCCCGACTTCAGTAATGCTCTTGTGGCTGAATGGAAGCAAGTCTCTCAGCAATGTTCCAACATTTAATGGAAAGTGTAAGAGTGGAGGCTGTTATAGCAGCAAAGGGGGGGACAAACTCCATATTAATGCCCATCATTTTGGAATGAGATGTTTGACAAGCAGGTGATCACATACTTTTGGTCATGTAGTGTATTTAACTCTATCCCATACCTGGACCCTTACCTTAACCATTTGTAATGAGTACCTGAATCAGACACGGCACCAGAACAAATCAGTTGGACAGGGATTTTATTTCCATATGGCTAGCACATTTTTTCATGGCCTCCTACGTCCTGTATGCACAAGCTTGCACGTTCATACATTTTTAATATATGTGAAGACCATAGGCAGCTTGTGAGTTTCAAGTTTGGGAAAGCTTACAATTTATTCTACCATTTCTACCGGTCTGCATGCCAGTTATGATCATTTTTGTATGCGTATTTTCATGAAACAGTTTCATTTCAATTATAACGTTTTAGTTAACCAAAATCATTGTCACGTTGTTAATAATAAAAACTATGGCGAAAGCAATAGCCCCTGCCATATGGACACAATGATACACTGTGATCCACTGGTGGCTAAAGAAATGAGCCTATAGAACACAGAGATGAAGCAGTAGGCCTATAACTTCCATCGTCAACAACAGAGTAGGAAATATCCTGATATATTCTGGTTCTTTCATTCACGTTCATCTCTCTATTCCGCCTGTCTGCCTCCCTTTCTATCTGTATCAAATCATTGTATCAAATGGTCACTTGGTCAGCCGGAAGAAGCTGTTGCTAGCGGATTTGCAACATTGCATCAACCAGTCTATTCCGGGATCTCAGAGTTCCCTGGGACAGTGAGCTCGGGACAGTTTCCACTGGATATATGGGATCATCAGATCATGATATTTTGCTCTTTCACACGTCTTGGTGATTGAGGTTTGGAAAGATTTTTCAAATAATGAGGAACTATAATTCACAATAGATGTTAAAAAACTGACTTTGTTGACTTGTGAGGCGAATAAAAAGTTAGTGGTGTACATGGGGATTTAAGACAATCAGAATTAAGACATTGCCAAATGGACACTTTCTTACATATGCACGCATTCTGGAGAGAGATGCACCATATCTTCGCCACACCCCCTCCACTTCTTCTTGATGCAACATTTTAAAATGATACTTAAACGTTATTGTAGTATCTGTGATCTATATCTGTTTATATTAGTTACTATGCTGTTACTAAGCGGTGATGTATTACTGCAGTGTTACGTTACTACACCTAATAGGAAATGCACATGCGCGCCATTGGGCCGGGCTGTAGAGCACGAGAGGTTTTGACTAAACGACACAACTGTACTCCTGTCTCCTGCCTGGTCATTTTCTCCACAACACAAATATTACAGTTATCTTGACACATATTTTAGACACTTTTCACTGACCGCTGCAACTAGGTTAGATAGACTTTTGCCAATCACAATACCCCAAATCGCAGGCTTCCCGAACACACTTGCGATTTTTCACTGTCTTTTTACTGTTGTTTTTATGTCTTTCCTTACCTATTGTTCACCTAATACCTTTTTTGCACTATTGGTTAGAGCCTGTAAGTACGCATTTCACTGTAAGGTCTACTACACCTGTTGTATTCGGCTCACGTGACAAATACACTTTGATTTGATTTGAAACAATCCACAGCAAAAATGTTTTATTAAGAATGATCCTCTGTGGCTAAGTCATGCTCCCTGGTGAAGTATTTTTAATGACATCAATTTACTTTAGAGCAATCCAGCATCCTAACAGTGCACTGCACCCACCAACTTTCCTTTCCAATTCGCAAGAGGTTGAAACCAGAGATCTGTATATAATGACGAGATGCTCATGTCTCCGCCCTAACAATGGAAGTCTTTGTCCCAAAGGCGAAAATTATTCCCATAGAAAGGCATTGAGCTTCTACTGGACAGATTTTGGCAAAAGTGAGCCCTCTCGCTTCGCCTCTTCCTCTCTGCTGAAACTATATCACGTGAGAAAGCATCCGAGCAAGCGAAACAGCTCCCCTCTATATGTAGCCCGTGTATCTGATGCTGTCTGGACAGAAATAGTATGACATGCCATACTATTTCTGTCCAGACTGCATCAGATACACTGGCTACATATACTGAGACAGAGGGGAGCTGTTTCACTCGCTCGGATGCTTTAACTGAGATTGATGTGTCTTTCTGTTGGCACGCATCTCAATCAAATAAATGATCAATATTTCAATATTTTATTTGGACGGGCAAGGAGGTATGGTAGGGCGGGCCAGGCCCCGTAAGGCCCGCCCATA